>NC_137541.1:33118703-34318703 GCF_963082525.1 Nesoenas mayeri | reverse complement strand
GTCCCTTCCAATCCCAAACATACCGTTATACTGTGATACTATGATACTGTGATACTATTTCAAAGCTCTGGAAACAATTGTCATTCTTATATTAATTAAACTGCAAACTATTTCCTGTTTGGTAGCACACATAATTGTCACACTGATGGTCCTGCTGTATTTCCTGTATCTTAACCTGATAGCATATGGGCTGAAACAGAAATGACCCTTAGCTGTGGAAGCTTATTTCTTGGCTAGGGGTAACAACATATGAGGGCATATACTCTTGCAAAATGTGAACTACGTAGGAGCTAGAAAAATAGGTATAGCAGTTGATTTACAACTCTTCTGATGTTAGAGGCTTTTCCTTACACAGGTCACCACATTTTGGTGCTCTCACCTCCAAACCAAAATGCACATTGTAATTAGTCTTCTGGATAAAACCAAATGTGGATCTAGAATATAATCTGACTTTTTAATACTAAAAAGTGCTCATCACTTATGTAGCTCTTTTTCTTAAGTGATTTGATCTTTAATAGATCAATTTATTTACAATTTTTCATGGTAAATTGGGAAGAGTTTATATAGACAAACTATTGCCCTAGAGTTGCCTATGGTATCATCCTCATTTTGGTACTTTTTCAAATAAACAGAAATCATGTAAGACTTATAATTTTTCAATGTTTAGATCACTAACTTAGAAACCCATTCCTCCTGGTCCATATTCAAATAATTTTTAATAACATTCTTAGTGAAAAAACATGTCATTACTGTGATTAATCTCAACTGATGACAACACACTGCACAACTAAATTGTCGCTTTTGAAGAAAAAATAACAGCAACTCTATTTAACAGGGTTTCTTAGGTCTTTCCTGTTCAAGTATAACAAAGTTCATAATATATTTTCTACATATGGTATTAACTATGTTTATGTGAAAAATGATGGTCTCAAGTGTGATGACTGTAGTAGAATCAATCAGTTGAGAACGCAGTAGCAATATAATGCCACCATTAATTTGCTATCAGCAAGACTTTCTAAAAGTGAGCACTGAGCAGGTGCTTTCCTTAAACAATGATTCTGGGTTGTGTTTCTCCACAAATGAAGTATTAAAGATATAGCTCACCCTTTGTTAAATATTTCTCTGAATCAAACAGTATGCTGCTTGGAATTATAGAAATAAAAACTGAGTAAGACTCCTTCCTGCATTACAAACTGTTAAATCTTTGCTCCCCTGCAGTTCTTGAAAAAGCTAGTTGCTCATGAATTAGTCTCAACTACAGTGGGATATAAAGAGAAAAGTAAAAGTGTGGGTTTACATCAGTGAAAATTAATATCTATGGGATACCCTTGTCTGACTCCTATGATCCCATGCTTTTTAGGTCCCAATTAATTGCTGAAATAATTCTGTGGCTCATACTATGTGACTCAAAGCTATAATTCTAAGTCACAGCCTGGTAATTGTATTTTATCCAGGACAGTTGTATGATGTCTATCACTGTTTAATAAATAGGGAAAACTCCTTTTATACTTATTCCTGAATGTTTTGTAAGATCTGATTTGGAATTCCAAACTCTCAGAAAGTATTATGTGCATTTAGAACTAAACTAGCCTTGAGAGTTCTTGGTTGGCTGTTTTTTGTTTGGTTGATTGTTGTTGGGGTTTTTTTAAAAGTAACTATATTCTGAGATTTATATGAGAATAATATAATTTATTTCTGTTTAAAGTCAGCTGAAACCAATTCTCTTTGTTGAAGAGCCAAATCATTTATTTTTTTTTCTTTAGCTTAAAACATTACACTCATTGTAATCCAAAATGATGTTCTCTGGATACACTTCATGTGATATTGTGGACTCGTCAACTACATCCTTAAAAAAGGTGGAAAAAAAACTTAGCCCTCTTTCATAATATAGATAATAACTCACAGTTTCAAGGGAATCTAAAACATAGTTACTACAATTTTAAAAGATTATGTCAAGAAAAAAAAAATCAAATGTATGAGTGTGTTTCTGGACAGCTTGATTGTTATGTTCTGCAGCTGTGTCACTCACTTTTTTGTATACAGGTTTCTGTTGTAAATTTTCAAAATAAATGAAGTTCCAGACCAGGTGGATAAAATATGATAATACACTTCGAAAGTGCTACGGTTCTGTTAATCCTCGTTTAAAATGGCTTCTCAGTGTCCTGAGTACCACCAGAGCGACTAGAGTCCTTGCTTATTGCTGAATTGACAGATTCCTTGGTACATGTGCTTCATGGTGCCATTACGATATCACTTCACTGGATGTACCATTTGCTATGCCAACAAACTCTCTAAAATAAGAATTATTTGCTTATTTAAATAATAACATATTTTTCTGGGGAAAAAAAAAAATGTTTAGTAATGGCTGTTCACTAGGAAAAAAGAGAAAAATCCCTGAACCCTTAGAGCTACTCAGACTGGCAGATTGTTTAGTCAAATAACTTACAGCATTGTTTTCTACTTTGGCAGTGTTCTTATGGGACTTGAGTCTCTTTTATGCCTGATTCTGGACAGCAAAATGGTAAATTTTATTTTATTAATTTGTTATGGCATAAAATTCCCATGAAAATTCTCATGATCAGTTCTTTGTTGATGAAAATACACTCTTCTTGGGTGTTTCTTAATATATTTCAGCATACTGATTTGTCAGATGAAAAGAGCATGAAAATTCAGCAAAAGTAAAGGCAAGCCCTAGAAAAGAAATAAATATATATTAAGCACAAATATTATTCCTAACTGAATACATAAATCATATTTTCTGTGTTGTTCAGTGTTTGCCTTATAAGATTCTTGTGTGTCCTGTAATTAATTCAAAGAAAGCCAATGCAAATGCCTTCATGACAAATAGCAATATAGTTGCATAAGACCAAATTTGTATTATTAAATTTTAGCTGCCTTAAAGTTAAATATCTCATCTAAGCTTCTCAATGCTTCACTCCACTCTGTACTCTTTTAGAGAGCAGTTCAGTTAGAATTTGAGTGAAATGATATCTAGAAGCAACTGTCTGTCTCTCTGTGTTTGACTCCTTACGTTGTGGTTAGATGAGATGGAGTGATTTTTTTTCCCTTCTCCCCATTCACCTCAATCTTATTCAAATTAAATGAATATCGGAAAACTATACATGTCCTCTTCCTCTTTAATCATACATTTTACGGAAAAACTGTTCACATTTCTATCTTATTCTGATATTAGTTATCATTTTCATCTTTTCATATATATGTCAGAAACACGACTGTCCTCAGAGCCACTAACTTTTTAATATTCCTCATTGAGGCAAAAATCTGAATATAGTCGAGATTGGAAATGTGAGCTTTATTCCATTGTAAATGCAGCAGGAAGACACACAAGTGCTACGTATTGACATTTTTTGTTAATTAATTGAAAATATAATTATATAATTATATTTTTAAAATCCTGGTTTTATTGTTTATTAATTGACAATTCAATGCCTTGTTCACTAATTCTTCTGCCTAAATAATCCATAATAAAATCCTATACCTAAAAAAAAATCCATCATAACATATTTGGGAATCAGACTTTTATCCAGGAGCTAGTGATAGGGCTGTCACTCCTGATGACTGGTGAAATACAACTTGACTCTTTTCAAATTCTGCATTGTCTTGTAAAATAAAGGAAGATGTATTTTCTATTTGCACATATGCTTTCTAATTGTTTAATCAACCAAGTCAAAATTTTACAAATAAAAAACATTTGTCATTTCATTACTGCATTGTTTGGGGTTGAAGAGGCATTTGATTATCATAATTGAGTAATGAATATTACCTACAGTGATAATTAAAATAAATAAAGAACATTTATATAGCATCTTTCACCACAAGGTCCTTTCCAAATGATATAATCCATGTACAAACTGAGCATGAATAAAAGGTTAAGGTTAAACAACCAAGCCTTCAGCAGTCAGTCATGATGTTTTCTTCCAGGTTTTTGTCTTAAAAGATATGGTACCTCATTAACATTAAAAGGCTAAATATTAAGTTATGTGAACAATAAATATTTCTCGCCTCAGGTCTCTACAATGACTGAAACTTCATTGTTTGAAAAGATTTAAAAGCTTAACTTCTTCACTCTCTCTCCACAGGATGCTTTAAAGAATGACTTTATGTATTTATGCTTTGCTTTCCAGTCATAGGTGCATCATTAGCACTAAACTGTGTGTGGCCTTGTATACAACCATGGAAGAAACAGTTATATTGGTCTGTAAAAATAAAGCTTTCCTTAGAAAAAGCTGTTTAACTTGAGATGACATTTTTGACACTAGAAGTGTATTGCTTGTTTGTGTGTTTGTTTGTTTGTTGTCTTTTTATTTCTGAGTAAATTACAGTATCAATATGTCCCTTTAATGAATTATATTGAAATGAAGGAAGATTGTCTCTTTAGAAAGCTTTTGCACGCGAGTGCTTATTTTATTCATTTTTAAACAAGAAATAAAAGAATTTCAATAAGATGGTTAATTTTTATTACCCAGAAACACATTTTCTGACATTATGTAAATGCTCTGAAAGAGGGCCTTCTAGTACTGTTTGAAACAGATAAAAATTTCTGTTCCTTTATAGATGAGATCATGAATCCATGGCAGGCAGTGGGAGTGTTGTCATATGCTTCACTTGGGCCAGGCTTTGCAAAACATGTTGTTGGATTTTTCTCTCAAATACAAAAGTCAGATACTGAGTAACTGTGCTATGTAAGAAAAATCTTATGCAGTCTGAATCCTAATTGAGGGATCTGAGTAAGGTTTAAATCCCAGAAATCTAGAGAATGCATAGGGAATATTTTTGTACACTCAGATTTCCAAGTCCAGATGATTTTAATATTTGTGATATTTAAAGGAGATCGTAAAACCTTAGCTCTATTGTTTGTTCTGCAACATACAGTTATGACCATGGAGAAATATTTTTCATGTAATCTTATTTTCATGTTAGCAGTATCTATATCTTTTTAAGTTAAAATTAGTGAAGATGTAGAACATGGATAACAATTTTTTGGATATGAATGTGGAACACTAATTTCTGTGAGAGATGCTGTACTATATAGCCTGTCACATAGATAAGTCTTTCTGAAGTAGTCTAGGTAATAGTAGTCTTTCGCTATGAGTTTATGCAAATACAAGACAATTTGCTGCAAGAATTTAAATCTGATAGTGTACTTGCACAGTGCACATACAAGAGAAATTCTAAATGGAAATGATCAGCGTCTCAAGACCCACAACAGTGTTGAAGAGCCTCCCAGTCTTGAGATGGTTTATCTGCAGGAATGAAAAAGTATCTTTAAGCAACCTTTAAACAGATATAAGCTCAAGTACCACAGTTCTTGAGAGCTGTCTTTTTTTCTCAGGTTTCCTTCCTTGTCCAAATTGAGAAAATATTATTACAATTTGAAAGGAGAATCTCTCTGTAAAAGAATAACACTCAAAGGCATAGCCATTTTGAAAACAAAAAAAAAAAAAACAAACCCACAAAACCAGACCTAAACAAATAAAACAAACCAACAGCAACAACAAAACTACAAACAAAACAAAACTACCCACAAAGCCTGTTTATATAAGAGGGAGCTTGCAAAAGCCATTCAAAAGACAAATTTATTTTTTTTTTTACTGCTATATACATTAATGGTTAGTATAGCTGAAAGGCAAGTGGGAAGTGCAATCCCCTACTTTTTGTCCATTTCTGTAATTATGCTTAGTGCTTTGACTTTTGGAAGAATACTGGCAAGTATTAACTTGTCTCACCCTACACAAAATGAAAAAAAAATCTTTTCAGGAAACAATTGTCTCCAATCTTCATTTTGACCCTTTGCCATTTCAGAATCTCACTTATCCAGATCTTTACATCCAGTAGACTCTAGGATTGGCAAAATTTTAGGGTGAAGCAGTATCTTCTACATACCAGTGGAAAAGAAAGAACAACATTTCAGGCTTAAATGTACTTTTTCAGTCTGAAACAGAATCAGACACTAAACAATCTTCTCAGATAGGCATTCTGAAATATCGCTGTGCCCAAAAGTCTAGTTTTTGGTGGCTAAGTAAAATCATAAATTTCAATTTATTCCCCCCCAATTATTTAAGAACTCAAATTTACTTGTTTTCTCATGTTCAAATATCTCCAGAGAATAGGTAGTTAAATATTATTGATACTTGGTAAATTCCAGAGCACTTTAAAATATGTCATCCTTTGCATTCAGTAAATATATTTTCTGTCTATTTGGCCATTTCTATGAAAACTAGGTAGTCAAAACAAAGCGTTCATAGCAGTGGCTACTGTTACTATTTATTTTCACTATAATCTTAGAAAGGCAGCAAAAAAGAAGGATTTAGTTGAGTTTTATTTAGATCACAGAGCAGTGGCTATCTTTAAATAGACTGAAAAGAAAAGATGGCAAAACATTGTGGGAAAGAATAGTGAAATATTGCCTATATTTTCCTAATTAATTTTTTTTCCTTTGTGACATATGTGTCTTCTTGCTGTGGTATGCTTTGCTGGACTCCTTGTTTTAGTAATAGTGTAATTAAGGAGGGATTGAAGAAAAAGAAAGACTAGTAGCTGAGGCAAATAATGGAAAGATTTCCAAGACTGTAGGCCTAGCTTTCTGCTCTTTGTAATTAAAAGTGTACTTGGTCCTGCTGACAACATAACTTTTGAGGAAATGCTTTTGAGTCTCTTAAACTATAGCTTCATAACTTACAAAAAGATATTTCTGCCATTTTGGTTGCCTAATTAAATATTCTTCTCAAATCCCCACAAGTAAATATTGATCCTTATGATGCACATGTACACATGTGCTTTTGTTGTGCATCTTAGATCAGCTGAGAAATCTGGAACATGGAAGTTCATGATTTATCTGTCAGAGTCCTTACAATATCACAATTCTTTCAGGAAGGATCTATTAATCAAACTAATTCAACTCTCTGCCTATTCCTGCTGTCCAAAATATTATAATTCAGTCCTCCTGACAGTAGTATCTGCTCTACTTCGAAACATTTTTCACCTTCTTTTCTGTTCAAGAATTGAAATGTGCCACCCTTTAAATGCTTTCATGGCCATTAATATTAGCATTAACTATTTTAATTCTGGATAATAATTGGGTCATTCAAAACATACCTTTTTGGAAGGCTCATTATTTTTAATTTTTTTCTTATAGTGTGTAGTATCTTTCCAAAGGTCTTGAGAGTAATGAATGATCTTGGTAATCTACCTGATATTTTTAGTTATCTGAATCTTATATTCAAATACCATGTCATCAGCAGAAAATTCAATGTCAGGGTCCCGAGTGTATTAATGTACCTGAAGTACCCTGGCAAGTCTCATCTGAGGTCTCCACCCCTGCATTCTGTGCTTGTTGCATTAGCAGCTGCATTAACCTCAGACTCTTACTCTTCTTGGTCTTTCCCTGAGTTATGAAGTACGTGGGCTATGCTCAGCCCTGACATTGAGGCAGAGATTTGCAAATGGATCTCTGCTCTACTGCATGATAGCTCTAACCTCTAAGCTACTGGAATGAAGTCTCTCATTTTTATCTTAAGAAAAATGGACCAACCTCCTGAAGAGAGCTCATAGTTCAGAGTCTTACATGCAGAATTCGAGTCTGAGGGGTAGTTATTAAGACTCAAGTCTTTTCTGAAGTGGTTCCTTTTCAGACTAGTAAATGTTGTAACTGTTTAGCAACAAGTATTTCACCTTGATCTATTTCCCTAGGAGGCTCTTTCTGAACCACTCGCTACTCAGTGTAGTATTCCAGTGAGTGGGAGATGAAAATTTATTTCACTCCTGCCTAGGAGTATTTCATCTCACCACCACTAAGTACCCTAAAAAGCTGCCAGCAGAAGAAGTGGATGGAGAGATGTACACAAAATAATTCCAGTATCTTTTCACTGTGTAGCATTAAGCAAAATGGGAAAAATAGAAAGTGTTGGATATAAATTGCTAAACTCACCTGATGTGGTAAATTAGCCTGAATATTAATGACTGCATTGCACAGTTTTCCATTGAGAAAGAAAGGCAGTGAAACAGATGTATAATATTCAAGCTTAAGCTCCTCTCATTATTTTGCAGGCACTTTTTTATTTTTTTTTTTTCCAATATTATCTCACAGTAAGTCATAAAAATGTTAAGTATTTGTGCACTGTTCTTATAGAAATTTTTGCCAGCTCCTCATGGTAGTAGAGGGAGATGAGAATTCTACATTCCTATTTCTTGCTTATAAAGATTAAATACTTTTGGCCATTATTCAGGGTTATCTGCTCTGCATTCTGAACACTGGTCATTTGGCAGTATTTATACACCTGCAGGACTGACCATGACTTGTGTGCCAAGGAAGGATCTGTTGCTGTCATTGAAGCCAGTTGTTTTCACTGTGCTTCTATTCATAATGGATTGTTTTCAGAAAAGCATAGGCAATGACTGTTCATAGGGGAATTCAAATATAAATAGATTTGGCTAGTTGCTGACCCAAATCAAAAATCTCCCAAAGGATGCTGTAATGGTGAGGAAGGATTAAGAAACAGGACTGAAAATCCCTCCCAGAAGTGAAAGGTAGAAATGATTGCTTTTCTGTCACTAAAAACTGTGTTATTGTTCATGCCAAGAGGTTAGGTTATAAAACATTTCCTTGAAGAAAATCAGTACTTTCATGACCAGTAATGCCTACAGAATTTTCCTCACAGTGTTTTCCTCACTAGCAATGGAAAATCTACATCAGAGTTTGCTACCCAAATTTACCCCAGTGTGAAATATCTTTGTGCTACAGGACCTTCAGATATAATGGCAGCTCCCACAAAAGATTTGTTTTCAAAATGCTAAGCTTTTAAAGATTTCTTTGTTCTTCTGGCCACAAAGATGGTAGTTAGCCATTTCCCTTGACCAGGCTGCAAAACTTTCAAGAAGTAGTACACCTGGAACTGAAGGTCAGGAGAATATTATGAAGTCAAATACTGATACCATGAAGATAATTTCTGCAATGTTGATTTCTTTAGCCTTCAAAACTGATTTGGGTTAATCTAGTAGAACAATTGTTTGCATTAGTGCAATATTTTGATCCTGGATAAAACTAAGAAAGAGTTGTTTTTCAATATAAGAATATCAGAAAGTCATTTTTTTAAATAAGCTCTGGTTTTGGGTTCTCTGGAACAGGCATCACTGTCTTCTGCAAAATTAGCGTTAGTCCTTAAGCTCATTTTTTAATTGTGCCTACAAAATCAGCCTGAGATTTGACAACTGTGTGCATGTAAAATTGAGTGAAGCTAGATTATATGTGAAAGTTGCTTCAAGCAAGTTTTAACACAATTTTTGTTCTATGCCTAGCAACATTTCCTCATAATTATCTCTTGTAATATAATAGTGTCAATTTACTTTATATAGCTATTAAATGTTTGCATTATCCAAGGTTTCTTCAGTGAGTATAAACAAACCAAGTCTACAAACAGTCCTTTGCCAGGCAATGTAAAAGGGGTCCTGGGGCCTCAGAACTGTGTGGATTTGGGGCAGTTATTATTAGTATAACCTTTTCTACAAAATGGAATGCCATTCATGCAAATAACTTAGATATGTTCAGCTGAATGTGTCTTACTAAGAAAGAATAATGATCATTTCTTCTAGTCTTGAGCAAGATTTCAGATTATACAACCAGCAGAGAGGATCACACAAGTTTCTAAATTTTCTTCTTTCTGTTTAATGACATAAAATAACACAAAGTCATTATCTGAGGTGGAATGAACTTAAGACTTGTATGGATTACGCTGTATTGAAAAAGGTGTACAGACAACTGTAAAGTACACCCACATGTGAATGCACTGGGATCCATTAACAAAGTGCTCTGACAAAATGTTTACTTAGTAACAATATAGCTCTTATACACATAGGAAGCTGTACAAGGTTTACGTGACACATTGGGGGTAGCATATTACTTTACTTCAAGAGACAGGCAAGAACTAGATCGCTCCTTGGTGTCACAAAGTACACACATTTGAGCAGGACCCTGCCAGTCTTCTTCTGTCCTCTTCTGTTCCCAAGAAGGATCATATGTGGCTGTGTTGCTAGAGCCCCAGTTTGAACATGTCTGGAAAATTTCCCAGACAAGGGGGAGAGAATGTTGTAGTCAGAATTACAAGCTGCCTGACAGACACAAAAATAATTGTGCACAAGTGTACACATGTGGGGTCTTTTCTAGGTCCCAATTTTGTCTTGCTCATTTATATAAATGCCAAGTCTATGGCCAGACAGTGTTGGTATCTGCTGAGTATTCCCCCATCCCATTTAAAGTACCATCTGCTATTTCATATATCTGCCAAGTAAATGGATTAGGTCTGTAGTTTTCCATTTTATATCATGTCATTAATAATGGTAATGAATGTTTTCTGAATGATAGTTGCAAGGGCTGTAGTTGTAAAATTCATGGTTACACATTCTTGTCCTTTCCTTATTTATCTTACAAGTGCCGAAACTCTGGACACACATTTCACGTCTCAAATATTTATTTCTCCCAATATCCCAAAATATCATAGTGCTTTTCAAAATATTACTCCCTGATTCATGTAACTAACTACATAAAGCTGAGCATGTATGTATCTGTTCATTTTCAATGCATGCAGGCAGTAAATAAAAAAGAATAACAAGATCTAATAATCTGGCAGATCTAATAATATGGCAGTGCTTACCCGTCTCACATATAATTGGAAGGAAGTCATCCTTTCACAGTCACGAAAGTAAAGATAACAAATGAATAGTCCTTCCCCACACCTCTGACACCGAGTTTAGTAACCCATTATGATAAAGAGTGTGCAACATGTTTTGGTATTTTAAAACATGATAAAATAGAATTAACTTCATTTTAAAAGCCTCACACAAGGACACCTTTTTTCCTTTTAAATTTATCTTCCTTTTAAATGTAAGAGCTCTGAAGACTCCTATCTATGGCATAAATGAAGGAAATATAAAAATAACCTTCCAAAGGGACATCCCATGGGTAATTTTTCATGATACGTAACTCAATTTCATTGTAGATGTGGATACTTACGATGGTTGCATGATATATATTTCACATATTTATTGTAACCCTTTTTCCACTGAAATCTGGTATCAGACCTCTGCAGTGGGTTAGTAAAGTGTAATCAGAAGTAATCATGTCTTTCCCATCAGAACTGTCTAACCTGATGTTCCCAAGAGTGTATAAAGAGCCACTTAATCACTAGCTGTAATATGTTTGTTGGCAATTTCATTTTTTGTTTCACCTTGAGAGCTACAGTGAGGTCAAACTTCATGAGTACAATTTCATACTCCACTATAATAACTTGAATCCTACCTTGAATATTTTTTACTTACATACGTATAAGGACAGTGTGAACTGTAAATATGTCTGTCATTGAACCAATACTCTTGAATTTGGCCTTGTTTTCTGACAGTTCTAGCAACTTGAAATAAACTTTCAGCTAGGTCTAAAAGAGGATTTAGTAGCTAAATCAGACTTAGGTAAGAATAAGTCCCTAAATTCAAAACTGTAAGAATGGAAAATTATGGTCGCCTTCTTGTTAGCCTTGGAGGTGTCATCATCTGTGAAAGATCATATTTTAATCTGCAGGACTTTCAAGAGTTCAGGAAATGACCAACAAGTTGTTTACATGGTTTTTATCTAGCCATTAAGGGCTCTCCACAGTTTTGCCAGTGAGCTTTAACCCAGTAGGTGTTGCATTTGGCCAGGTTATCTGAACTCATGTTCCTCTTTTGGCCTCATGGTGAATTGCCTTGTCAGGCTGGAAACCACCTCCTGTTGAAATCAAAGAGAAGGTGCTGAATTTCTCTGGTCAGGCAGATTTCAGTGCTACATGGATCGAACAAATGCAGAGAAATACCACAACAGTCTCAGGAGTAGGTCCACTTTCCCTAAAAGAGCAAAATAAAGCAGCTACAAATCATTATCTTCTTTCTCCAGCCCATTTCCCTCTGTATCTGTCTTTCTAAGCCAGCACATGGCGGTAGCAGGTGAAAAGTGAATGAACCTCACCAAAATGCAAGCATGAGACATGGAGCTTTGGTGTAAAAGCTACAGAGGGCACTAACTCTACATGGGCAGGCAATCTAAAAACTAAACTGTAAAGCTAAGAGCCTTACTCTGCCCTTGATGAAAAGGTTACACCTTTACCTCCAGGAGGGTGCTGCAAAGTAATGAGAATTTTTCCCATGTAGTCCAGAGAGAGCATAAGGTTCAATAACTTTTCTTTGGATTTTCTCGTTGAGTGGTGCTCAGTGACAGCTACCAATGATTACACACTGCTAGGTCCCCTCTTGTTGTGTGGCTGTTTTCAGCTTTTTGCTAAGGCACCTGGCTCCCCCGTGGGCTCTACCAGGGCATCTACTAGGGAGCTACATACCTAATTTTGAATTCCTCGTTATGTTTGAATCTGGCACTTTTCCTTTGAGTGTTCTTCTCATAAGGGATGCTCACAAACTGACACAATGCCCTGACTTTTCTTCCTTTTAATAATAGTAACAGTATATAATGTCTTGTTAAATTTACAAGACAAAAATTTTTTGAGTGCCATTTTTCAGTGTAAAACTGCTGTTAGACAGCTAAAGAATAATATAGGGCCAGAATTGTTTCATTTCTGGAGAAAAAAAAATGTATAATTATACAATACTTAATTCTGAACCTTTAAAAATAATTAAAAATTTGGAGTTGGAACCTGGGTCTTGTTTTGTGCTTTTGGATAAAGATACTGTCAGCTTTCCAAATGTGATCCTCTATGTGTAATATATTTGTGTACATCAAATCACAGAATAGAAACCTGTGAAGTAAACAGTGACATGTTCTACTTTTCATTTGTTCTGCACTTGAAAATTATATTGATTTGATATCTGAGTTTCTGTTCTGCATAACACTTTGTAATTGAAAATGAGCTCAAACTGAAGGTGTAGATTCATATTTCTCAAACATTTGAAAGTGCTCAGACTTGGATTTTAATCCAGACCTGTTTTACATAGTTTATCTCAATAGAAATTAAAACTTGTTTGTCAAATGTATGTTCTTCACATCTGAGTGTTTGTCGTCTCAATTGTTCAAATTTAGTTACTTGTTTATTATTAGAATTTCTGCACTGAGTACACTGAATAGAGCATGTCATTTTTACTTTTGCATGTAAACACAGGTGTTTCTACAGTTATTCTACATATAATACTTTATTTATGAAGTATATTAGAAAGGATAACTTGGTTGGTTCTTTCGCCACCATTAAAGAGATCCTGAACTTCAGTTGATCCATTTTAAGAATTCCTTGAATAACTAAACACAAATTATGCAAGATCACTACAAAATCTTATTCAAGGATATTGGTAGTATTATTAATACTTTGGCATGGAAGTCTTAATTAGCTGTCAAACAGACACACATGGAGAGAACAATGGTGAAGACAGCTGCAGCAAATTCTCAAAAAAATAAAAAAAAAAAAATAAAAAAGAGAGAGAAAAAACAAGCATTCAGTGTATCCTATAAAGGGAAGAGAATTTTCCAGTTTTACCATTGTGTTCATGGAGAGATATTACACAGCATAATTACAGGATTATATCCATTCAGACTTATTAGATCTATCATTGATTATGTTCCTTTACTATTAATAATTCTTGTCAGCTAGGATCTGACATACAGACAGAGATTCTTCCTTTGACTTCAGGTACTCTTAATCTCCTTGTATGATCCCTGAAGTAGTTCCAATGCATGTCAAATACTTATCCACATGTATTTATGTTTAAGTTCTCTTCACAAACTTATTGCTAAGAAAAAAAATAACTTTGTTAAATAGTTTCTGAGAAATATATATCACTCCCATCCCATCTTACAGCTTCATCTGTACAAAACCATCATCATCCTTCAAATAGGTTTAGGAAACCACTCCTCACAAAGAAAATGGTAGATGTGGCGCATACTGTATGAGTGGTGAAGAAAAAGTTATAGGCTTACATGTTTTCTTTAAACTGGTCAATTTTAAAATGGCAAATACTACCTAATATGTTTTCCATCAAATATTTTAGCAGCTGTGCGATGAGAACAGGAAGGCACAACATAGAAATTATCCTTTTATATTAGTTCACAAACTTAAATCGCATAAATAACACTGTGGTGTCAATCACCTTGAACCTAATGGTATTTTTTCCATTTCCTTCAGCGAAGTTAGTATTTCTCAGCAAGTGTAGTACTCAGACTCACATCTGAGTTAAAATCGAAATGTCACCTTTCACCTTCGTTTGTCTCCTGCACAGAAGAGTATGAATTTGATGCTTTTCCTGGGTCTGAGAATAAGTGTAATTGTTGATTATATATACACAGGGAAAAAGGAATGGGCAAAACTGAGGTGGGACACATAATTGCCTATTTTATTTCACTACAGAACTGGAAAGAGAAATGAAAAGCTTTTTTTTTTTTTTTAATGAAATGTTACAGGGGAAAAAAAGAAAGCCGCTGATTAACAAAGTTGCCAAGAAAAGAAATACTCCTTGTTCACAGTTTTGATGGGATCAGGATTTGACCATACGGTTTCTTAACTTCCAATAATGTGCACTGGTCCCTGTGCCATGGAAAGAGGAAAGGGAGAAAGCCTCTTGTACTTTCTTGATGAAACAGATTCATTCTATAGAAAACTATCCCTGGGAGCAGGAGCTGGTTTCTGCAAGTCCCACTCCCAGAATCTGTACTCTGACTACCAGGCTTGTTCATGTTTCACTACAGGCTACTTACTGACATTTACTGTAAATTAACTTAAGAAACTGAGAACTACCATGTATTTTCCCCCTTGTCCAGTGGATTGGATACTGTCCTGAGAAGGACACCATCCTCTGAGGTACTTGACATTGGCTGCAGCCAGTAACAAGTCAGTGAATAACACTGAGGATCTAGTTCAGTGGCCTGACTCTTGTCTTCCTGTGGTCTTGGGGAGGTAAAGAGAGCACTGACCATGGGACAAGCTGTGCTCATTTTGTATTTCACCAGTTTTTGATTGTTTGCTTATTTTACTGCAGAAAGCTCTATTGCACTTACGGCTTGCAACTGTGAACACCAAGAGTCAGTTCATCTAGTTTTAGTCATCTAGTGGTCTAGTCTGAGGTAGTTTTGTCAACTAACTCCAACACACAACTTAAAATAGTTGTACCAGATAGATAGGATGATTTTCTTGGGTGGAGAAAAATCCTTCTCTTGACTAGAGAGGAAACAAACAGCTAAACCTAGATGAGTTGACTTCCACTATTGATAACTGAAGACAATTTCCCTGGCCCAGATCCTCCTAAACAGAATATTAAGTGTACCTGGAGCTCTGTGCTTTCCTTGACATTATTTCCACCTTACTGGCTGAGTGAGTTACTGTTTCCATTTGGCTGCTACTTTATTTGGAGGAAAAATGCTTGTCAGCTCACATCCTGGGTACTTGGCTGTGTTACTGTTGATCAACAGCCTGACATCATGGAACGCTCTAGCAGCAGAAATATATATTTTTTCTTCTCTGTTTTCTCTTCTTCTTTTATGTGTTTTATATTTTAAAAAAATGTATTTGTTTATCTTTACTGAATTTCCATCAGGGGAGACGGTTGCTTACAATTATATTTACACTGTTCTTGCAGCAGCTATCATTCCTACGACAGAAAAGTTGTGCCATAAAATGAATGAATCTCATTTATTAGCCAAGGATTGGATTGACAGTTGGTAAGCTAACACTTCTTTTACTGTTTTAACAGAGTTTCAAGATCCACAAACTGAAAGATGTATGTTTTATTGGATCCTGGTAAAATATTGTTTTAATACTTCATAATAAAATAAAGAGCAATAAGAGCAATATGCTTGTTGTAGCTTAAATAGCCTTAAGGCTTACTGCACAGGGACTCATAAAATGGTGAGAAGCATTTAACAGAGCATACCTGGTTCACTGTAGATTCTGTTACCAGTGCTGACCTGCTAAGCTCAGTATGCAAAGGTGCATATGGCTGGTCCTTTCTTTAGGGAGTTGAGATTAGATCAAGGAGGTGAAGTCATGAGATAATGAAAATTCAAAACAAAACCGAAATAAAACAGAATAAACCAAACCACCACCATCATTAAAACCAATAAACCCCCCACCACAAAAAAAAAACCAGAATCCTGCAACACCTGTTTGTTACTCCTTTTTCTAGAATAATTTGCCACAGATAATTAATGTATTTTATTTTATTTTTCATAGTTTGTCTGTGCTTTTCAGTTTTCCTTTCCAAAACTGAACAGAGGATTTTAATTCATAAGATCTCCTAACTAATATGATGTATCCTTAAAATTTCAGTTGTTCCTTGGTCCTTCTCACTCTGCCTCTCAGGTGTCTGGTAAACAAATCAGAAGATCACACTTCTCTCTGCATTGGTTTCCATCTCAGGGCAATAAAAGCGGGCTTGAGTTCAGCATGCTTAGCATTTCTCCGTATCTCAAGAAGAGATATCTTCTGGTATCAGTGCCTTCTTTTATTAACTGCAACATAAAACTTCCAATGACTGGAAAATAACAGTCTCAAAAAGAGACTATTTGACAGTAGTATTAACACCTGCTTCCTCACATACAGCAGATCTCACCTTCATCCTGGCTCTGCCACAGATATCCTCTGTGACTGTGGAAATCAGGTGTGCTTCAGTTCCATGTCTGTCAAAGTGGATTAGTGACTTTCTCCCCTATTTTTTTTTCTGATTTCTCCTGTAAGTATTGATTGGGACAGTGTTGATTTTGCTTCATGTTTCACAGTGAAGCATCAGCTTAATGCCATGCCCACTAACATTGTAATTCAGGTCATAGGTAAGACAGATACAAACATCAAGACAGGAAGGAATGGTGACTACGTGTTTTTTTTTTTCTAGTGGATACAGCATACAGAGGTGTTTCATTATGCAGCTTTTCATTACCACATATGGGCAAAGATTTCTCTTTTGATTCTTAACCAGTCTGAATAAATAACCCTCACCTTGACCACTGACTGTGGATTAGGTTATGGATTAGGGGCAAGCTTCCTTCCCTGATTGATTCTGCTCAAACATGGCCCTATCTGGAAGCTCAGAACTTTTGAAATATTTGATTAGCTTTCAAAGCTTTTTTTTTTTTTTTCCCTTGGCTGAAGCTAGTTTCTTTTCTGTACTTTTCTTCATGGCTCTTTTTCATATCTTTTAACTTCAGCCTCTTACACTTCTTTTGCTGCTCTGCCCAGTTCTGGTTTCTGGCTTGTGTTCCTAATAACTGCTATGTTTTTCATTGCCTGACTTAGGGTCTTGACATTCACCTGGAAATCTGGTACAAACTCTCGACCTCTGACTTGCCTTCTAGTGCTGGCCTTGTCCACCAGGCAGATCTATCTATGCCTTTGGTCCTGTGAAGCAGGTATCTAAAAACTACAACCTGGAAAGCAGAGTACGGCTTATTTAATGAATCAGAAACTATTTTCCTTGTCACTCATATTAAGGTAAAATACTCTAACAAATTATTTCCTTGTCTCTACCGACATATATTTTCTACTTGCCTTTCTCTTCTAACTTCCTCTTCTCAGCATCAACTTGACAAATGTTTGGTATGTCTCTTCTGTGCTAATAAGTCATTCGCTGCAGAGTTATTCAGCTTCTGTTTGCTTTCAACTGGGCTCTACTCCAAATACATAGAAATATGTCATTTTGATGCAACAATATTTTGTTTATCTGGGCATCTTATTTGAACTATTGGCTGTTTGTTTTCTCCTGATTTCCGGATAAATCTACCACATAGCTAAGGTAAGCAACTGAAATTTATGAAGCCTAACTAAGATAATAAGGGTCAGCACATTAAAACAGAGGCAGATGCTACCTCTGCAAAGCTCATACTTCACTGGTACACAGGCTGCTTATGATCAGACTAATCCAACTGCATATTGCCAGTCCAGAAAGTACCAAGTGTGTTTCACCTCCCTATCAATCATAGAATAGATCCGTCTGTCATAGTCATAGAATATACAGTCTGTATATCTTTAGTTGTGTGAATTCCACAGGTTTGGGGTTAAAGTTCACAGAAGACCTTTTGAAGTTTTAGCGTAAGTATTGTATATCATTCAGTCTAAACCCCTCTTTGATTAATTCTCCTTACAAATGGAAAAAATTATACTGGGGTTCATGGTTTATTGTGCATGCAAAGATTTTAAAATATTGCCAGTTTTCAAGGTGCTTCAAAGAGGTCACAAAGATCCATCTTATTTGTTAAACACAGTTATTGTTTTGACACTGTAGAACCATAGATTCATAGAATGTCCTAAGTTAGAAAGGAACCACAAGGATCATCAAGTCCAACTCCTGGCCCTGCATATGACAACCCCACAACTTTTCCTAATGTCCAACCTAAACCTCTCCTGGCACATCTTCCTGCCATTACCTTGGGTTCTGTCATTGGTCACCAGATAGAAGAGATCATAACCTGTCTCTTTTCCTCCTTCACTTGTGAGGAGGCCACAGACAGCAATGAGGTCTCCCCTCACTCTCCTCTTCTCCAGGCTGAATATTCATTTTTTCTAGCTCACTTCCAGTCCTCAGCATTTTAAAATAAAATGTCCCTAATTACTTTAAAGCTCATAATCTTATCTTCCACTGAAAAATGGTGATAATTTTTCCTTGATGAATTAGACAGTTTTCACTGTTAAGCACAAAATAGTGTGTGTAGCACTTGATCTAGGAAAGGTGATGGCAGGAGTCAGTGGTTCTGTTTCCATTAACATTTTGTTTCAGAATAGCAGTACAACTTTAAAATTATTTTCCAAATTCTGTATTTATCTATTTACCATGTGTTGGTTTAGTTTCCAAGGTGTTTTTAGTTAGCAAAGCCTAGATTTGTTCTGGAGAAAATTAAGCTGGAATATTTTCACATTTTAATTTACTATCTTTCTGGTTTGCACATTACAGGTAAATGATGTAAACAACTTAAGGAAATAAATAGGAATCCCGAGAGTGTGATTTATGCTGACAATTTCCTTCCTGAACAAGAAGGAAGAAAAGACTCTACTAATTTACCAGTTTCATTCTCCTCTTCAACTCTTTCGGCTTTTCATCAGACCATTCTTTGTCTTTCCCTCAACAACTCCAAGTCCCAGGTGACTTGCAATTGTAGATAGCTTTGATGTTTGCATAGCACTCTGTTTTCACATATCAGATAAACAGAACAAATGGAGCAAGAGTTAGTGCCTTTCCCCCCCTGTCTCTGAATTATTTGTACATCCTATCTAAGCTGACTGGAAAGTCAGAAATGGCACTGGATTTATAAAATCAGAAGCATATTTTCAGATTCAGTACTCCAAGCAAATGATTCAGGACAGTGAATGTCAAGAACCAGTTTGAGTATCTCTTCACACTTTTTTTTTTTTTTTTTTTTTCCCACGTAAATTTTGAGTATATGAACTGCCTAGGCATCCATTACCATAATTTTAGATCTAGCAGTATCTCTACACTGACATACAGGATATACCTAAGCTACGGCTTTGCTCCAGGTCTGAACATGATCTTCACAACTGTTCCCCACCCTCCCATTTCTTCCTCACTTTGTGCTTTGGTTCCTCTGGGAAGGAATTCTAGACACATGGGCTGGAAGACATTTCTGTGCTTGCCAAAAAGCCCCCTAATCAGAGTGATCAGAAGACTAGGGTAGAGCAATATACTGTAACGCATGACTGTTTCATGACTTAAGTTTTGCCACCATCTTTCATTGATCAGATACATTCAACACCACCTTTGCTTTTGCTTTTGCCTGTTGTCTATTTTCTCTACTGTACAGGCACTCTGATGCTTTTCCTGTGGAGCAGAACCCATGCGAATACAGGTGTGAAAAGATTGTCATGACACCTATGCCTTCATCAGTCCAATAACATTTTTAGCTGATTGAGTTCTTATATATGGAATAGACTATTCTTGAGTTTGAAGAATATGGAAATAGAAATATTCTTGCATTTGTCTCTCAAGTTAGTATTTCTCCAATTAGATTTTACTCAGTTTTTCAGTATAAGATTGATAAAAATTGGAGGAATCCTCTTGCAGTAAACGTATGCCTGACGGTTCGCTTCATGCAATGTTTGACTCATTGTTTCTGAATTAATGCAAGAAAAGCTTGTCATTTCAATGAAATAAGTGCCATAATTTTAAGTCAGATATATTTCATGGTATTTTTAAAGTGTAAATATTGGACAAGTCTACTATTGTAACTTTTTTAAATTTTTTTTTTTTTTCCAGTAAAACTTCATGTCCCACATGATTCCATTCTATAAGAGGAAAACAACTGTGTGTTGCATCACAGTTCTTTTATATAATCTGTAACATTCATTTAAACAGCAGATGAAAACAAATCACTAGTGAGTCCTCTACTGTGGTCTGTCGTGTCCTCCACTGGGGTTGTGAACCCTGCTTCACAAAGCACTGGTTTAGGAATCTTTTCCTAATAAAGTGCACCCTTTTTTTTTCCTTAATAACATTACACTTGATGCTCAAATGGTGATTAAAATGTGACATCTGAAGAGAGTATATACGTATCTATTTATCTTTCTGCTCTACTGCATATTGTAGTGGAATTAGATAAAAAGGGGAAACAAAAAAGCCAGCTAGTTTACTTTGTCGTAAACCTCCTGGGAATTGCTGACATCCAAAGTATGTGTTTCAAGAGTAGTGCCAAAGAAGCAGCTAGCTGTTGTGAATGATGATGCAAAGACTTGAAAAGATGAATAGATCATTAAAAAAATAATAATAATAAAATAATAAAAAAAAATTAATCAAGGAAAGGAATGAGATTATGGGACTCAATGTGTCTGCTTGTGTGGTTTTGCTTTTTCATGTGAGGTTAAAAAAAGGAAACAATTGGTCTAAGAAGAAACACTTAGAAGCTGAAATGAAATGTGGAACTGAAGGCCAAAATGTCCAGTTTATGGGTAGTTTCATTGTTTCAAAATATCTGCAGCTGTTCTAACACTGTGACGTTTATTACTACAAAGCAACACTGTAGTTGCTTTACAGCTCCTAGTTCCCTTCAATACAGACCATTTTCCTTCTTGGTAGCTGTGTGAATATTCATTAGCAAAACCCAGTCCTCTCCAATTCCCTCCTTGCCCTAAATATCTTCAAAAGAAAACCACAGACGATAACTACTTTAACCTTTAGGATGAAAATGAATTTGGTTATCTTTCAGTTAACCAGTTTAAATATTGGTTGCTACAGCCTTCTCCTCCAGCAACAAATCAGAGCACATAAACAAACAATGCACCTACTGCAGATAGATGAAAGATCATAACACCTCTTAGCACCGACTAGCTTAGATTAAATGCAAGTATTGATTCAAAATTGTGGTATTGACCCACCTCTGCAGTCATTCAACTGGATAATTTTCTCAAAATATTGACAACTGTTCATAGAAACGGAGTTGACGAGCAATAATAAGAATATGAATAACAATAACAATAACAATAACAATGTGCAAATGCAGCCTGTATGAAAAACAAAAACAAACAAACAAACAAAAATGAAACAACCAAACAAAAACAAACACCCCCCCATCCCTGCAACCAAAGACAAAGAAACAAAACCCTATAGATTAAATCTTATTTTCTGCTTAAAATAACACTCTTGAAGATATTTAATATCTGGTTATTGACTTTATGAAATGTCTGTCTTCCAGAATGAACGTACTACAATGAAACATTTTTTACTTGTAAAGAAATTAATTTTATCCCTTATTATCATACAGTCAAATCAGTTTACAGCATCACTCTACAGTAAGAAAGTAGTGTTTTATTTTTCAACAGGGAAAGAAGTTTAAACTGTTGGTTCAAGATCACACAGACAGTCTGTGGCAGTACCCAGACTTCTTGGGTCCTGCTGTAATACTTCACTTTCTTTTAAACTTTCATTTTCCCCTTCTCTGACACTTCAAATGCCCAAGGTACAAAAAACCCACAACCAACCAACGAACCAACCAACCAACCAACCAAAAACCCAACAAAACAAAACACACACATACATAAAATCCAAACAAACAAAAAAAACAGACTAAAACAAAACCACTGACAAACAATCCTACAGTTGATGCAGTAGTGTTGGAACAATGAGTAGTCAGTTCCTGAGGATTTGTCTTCTTTCACAAGAGTGGGGGACAGATAACTGTTTAAATTCCATTTACATCAAGACTGTAAATAAATCTGCCTCTAAAAATGTATAAATACTTAAAAGGTTGTTTTTTGCTTTGTCTTTTACCATTTTGTTGTGTAGCAAGGGTTCTTATAGGTAGTCACTTCTTGCACATTTTATCTGTTTAATATGATTTCATCTGTGCACAATTTGACTCTGTATGCAATTTTGGCAGTTAGCAGCCTAAAGACTCATAAAGTGCCTGACCATATGTTCTCTTGCTCTTCAGCTTTTAGTACAAAATTCAAAGTATGCATTTTAAAAATATTTTTAGACTCCTAAACAAATGTTGTTGCTATGCTATGAATAGGCCATGAAAACACTGAAACTGGTTTTTTTTTTAACTGCCTAACATTTTAATTGCAACAGAGAAACCACAATCAAGTAGCAGAAAGAAAGAAAAAAAAAAGAAAAGAAACCTGGTTTCCTTCACTTATATCTCTCTTATTTTCCCAATTTTCACACCATTGTGAACTATGATTATATCATATTTCATAAACTAAACAGTGTCAAACTCAAAGCTTCAAAGGGAATCAGCAAATAAGATCTAAAAGCAGTAAGAAGTTTGATAATGATTCAAGATATCTTATTCTTCTTTTGTATTTATCCATTACCTGGAACTATGTTCCGTGCCACTGACATAAATATTTAATAAATCCAATGTCCAAATCACTTAGTGCTATTATAGATAATGTGGGGTTTTTTGTACATATCATCAAAGAATTTGTTCAGGACACATTCTAGCTTAAATTATCTATATTCTCTACAGATTCAATTTATTTTCTATGTATCTTTTATCAAAAACAAACAAACAAACAAACAAACAAAACAAAAACAAAACAAAACAAAAACACATACCACTGACCTGCACAGATGGGAAAATCTTTGAAATTAAGATAAAAATCATAAAAATTGTTCCGCTAAAACAAGTGTTGAACCATAGCTCAGTTAGAAATGACCCACCTAAGCGTTAGACATTTTGTTAATTATCTACACATTCTATTCTTTATTCTTGATTCATTTTGTGGTTGTTCAATATGCAGTCAGATGCTAAAGGGAATTAGGGTCTGTGGAAGGCTGATTACATACCTCCTTCACCTTTACTGGGCAAAATATATGTATCAAAAACAAAATAGAGACAAAATAGTCTTATGGTTTACTTCAGATCAAATCAGAAGACTTAAGAATAAGACCTGAATAGTATAAAATCACTGTAAACTGTTAGAGAAGAAACACAAAACCTTTCTTCAGCAACAGAGACTTTTACCAGATTGCATCACTACAGCCATGAGATTGTCCTTTCAACCTCCAGTTCTGCATTCCATAATGGAAAGAAGAACAGCAATGGGAAGATACTTGCAGCAATGTGCAGGGGTCATTGTAAGGGATGCAACATGCATCTACACTGTGTGCTCTGAAGCACATATGTGCTCATATTCCCCCAACTATCCTCACAGTATATGTATGCCTCACCTGAGAGATGCGTGCATGTCTCTGTTTGTGGGAGTGATACTGTCATAAGTAGCTGGGCTTGAATGTAGAGTTGTTCACTGGCCTTCTGTCAATTCCCCACACTTCTGTTCTGTTTTTTACCCTACCAAAATATTTCCATCTCCCTCTTTCCTATAAACTGACACTTTGGGTTTATTTTCAAACTACTCTGCTCTAACCTGTTAAAAATGCTACAAACAGCTCCCTGCAGCCTGAAGATGATCCCTTACCAAGAGCTAGATGACCAGAGGAGTGACTCTTACAATGCAGAAATTAAATATGTTTGAGAAATATGATCATTTTTGTCTGTGCAATCAAGAACATAAAGTCTACTTCTGAGAATATGACACTACAAGGGAAGTGTTATCACAGCATGCAAAGACAGAACTTCCTGTCTGGAGATGGCAATCTGAGGTCTGACTGTACACACAACCTGTGCATTCTTTCAGCAAACTGCTTGACACTGTTTGATTCACCAGGCACCCTTTGTCCTCAAATTCCTGTCTTCCTTGAAAAAATCTCATAACATATTAAAAAATACATGACTTTTGAGAGACAATAAAGGATGACATCATAGTCAATTGGACCCATCACCTTCTAACTAGCAACAATCTTTTGAAGACATCTTGTTTTGGTAAAAATAAACTATTTATTTTTACCTTTTTTTCTGAAGGTTTCACCAACTACTTTTTGTTCTATCATCCAGGTTTATATTTATCACTACTAAAGCTCACTTGAGTAACTTCAGTGGAAGATACAGTGAACAAAGGAAGGAAATATTTACCTAAACCTTCATAGGTAAATGATCAGTAAAAAAACTGTCACAAGATTTCTTTCCCTCCTTGATCATTCTCTGTAGTAAAAACTTTCAGTGTTTTGGTTGGTGACAGGAAAGGAAAGAAAAGTCTAAAGCCTCTAATCTTTGATTACTTTTGTTAGTGGTGCTCTTGTTGTTCATTGACACCTGAAGACAGAGGATAATCCTGGAAAATATTTATGTTGAATAAAATACTTTATATTATCTACATTTACACAAATATATACTTGGATTTGCAGTTAGATTATTCTTGTCAGTGTGACAGGTCTCATTCTTTTGTTTCTGACCTCCATGGCCTATTGTTTTTTGTTGTTTTTCGTGATGAGTTTCTTTGTTCTTTACAACCTTCAAAATTTTCAAAATATCTTCAGTAGAACCTTGAGCTTCAATATTTCCAAATGAGAGCAAATTAACTTTCACAGTGAATGATCTCAGAGTGTTGACATAGAGGGAAAAAAGGAAGCATTTTGAACAAGTCAGAATACCTTATTTTCAACAATGTACAAATCTCAGGCTTATTGTGCTTGTTTGCATCCTATTCGTTCTCAATGATCTTAGATTTCAGAAATGCTTATACACATTTATGTTCAAAGTTAATGTATTTTTAAAAGACCCCCAATTAATGTTAGCATAAAGGCTTAGTATTAAATTTTTATCAGCAGGACTTCTTTTTTTAAGCTAAAATCCATAATCCTCTGTTAGTTTTGACTGTTTTCAGTGGCTAAATAATTTTTTGAATGATAAGGCTTATAGGGATTCAAACTTGTAATTTTCTTCAAAACACAAGAAAGATGGTATATAGATATACAGAAATAAAAGGTCAATTGAGAAAATAGAGCCTACTAGCAATGAACTCTCTCCAATAAATAAATAATTATTACTCAGTTAAATTCATTAGAAACTCTTGATATTCAGCTATTCACAGGGTGTGTTTGAAACTAAGGAATGACATAATGACCAATGATTTTCTTAAGCAGAAGAACAGCTAAAAGGAAATCCAATATATATTTTTATTGCAAAGTGATATCCCATTAACTTTACATTTCTGAACTTAACAGGACCAAATCTGCTCAACTCAATTAAATAATGCACATTTTGCCTTCATTGAAGTCATGTAAACTTGATCACCAAAAAAACCACCTAAATATCCACGGTGTTGAATAATCAGTATGAAACATAGCTGAGATTCTTGAAATCTCCCACTGTATTCTCAAACCCCTTATCTTTCATACATACCTGCTGGCTGACAGCTGTTACTACCATCAATCAAATATCTCAGAGAAACACCTACAACAAATGTAGACTACAGGCAAAATAACAAAGATGAACTTTAAACTCCTTTTACTGGTTTGCTGTCCCTTTCCTAACAGCTGTTTCTAAGAGGGTTCATGGCAGACTAAGCTATTGGTCACTTCTCTAAGTAACCCAACCACACAAAATACTTTGTGTCCTCTTTTTTTTTGGAGTAAAAGGCACAATTCCTCTGTGTTCTGTTGAAATGATAAGCAGCTCGACTAAGACCAAATAATTAAGCAAGCTGTTTTCTGTATTTTCTGTCTTTTTCTTTTTTTTCTTTTTCTTTTTCTTTTTTTTTTTTTTTTTTGAGCAGATGATACAAAAATGTGGTTTGTGGGGCTTTTTTTTTTCCTTTTCTTCTCCTTAGATACCTATGGGGGTGTTCATTACAGTTTCTCAATTACTGTGCCGATCAATAGGAAGAACTTTTACAAGTGTATGTCAAAGATTGACCTCAGTCAAAATTGGATTCCAGTATATTTCAGTTTTAAAACTTTTAAGGGAACAAAGTATATTTTTCCTTTTAAAGAGCAGAAATCTATTTGAACATGAGTTATAGAGAAAACAACATTTGACCATGACTGTATAGACATTCATGAGCTTTGCTACAATCCCAGACAGTGCTATAGAGACCAAAACTAGTGGAAATGTCTTTGAAAAATTCATGAATTTGTTGAGAGTATACATCTCTTATTTGGACAGAGTCAAGAAGCAAGAAGGCATGACTCCATTTTTGCCCTTCCATGTAACTTCCATAGGCTAATAAACACCCAGAGAGAAGAGCATAGTGAAATGTACCTATACTACTATTTCTTCTCAGGAGTGCATTGCATTTTTCTTTTTATACCCACATTTATTTTACTCATGTTCACTACAAACAGTTCTGTTCCTGTTTTTATATTATGGCTCTCTTGTGCTCTAGAAAAAAATACCTAAAGCCAATAGAGTTAAAATTTTTAGTTTATTTTAGATTTTTTATGCTCCCGAAAGCATTAGTGTAGCTGCAAGTAGAAAGGGTGTTTATTGCATTAACTATGTCTCTGAATAACAGAGACACCAAGGATGCTTTGAGCCATTGCTTTACAATGTTTTTGAATCACGTACCACTATGTAAGGTACGAAAGCAGTCAAGGAACAACTTCTCTTCTCAGCTTCGCAGTTCTTTTGCTGTACTTATGCTGGGTGACAACATCAAACTAGAATACAAGTAGAGGTTTGCAAGCAGACACAACTTAAATGAACTCAAGGTAATGGACAGGTGCGGTTGTGTGGTTATATTTAACCCTAGGTTTTGTGCATCTACTGTTTAATTTCTCCCTCTCCTGAGATGTGAGGTTTTACATAATTTGCAAAATCTAATCTTTGATCATTGTTCACAAGATGCCCTTCTCTAGTATCTCCAGACTACTTTATAAATTGGGTCTAGCTTCCCTTAGTACTGTTTCATTTTTAGTACTGTCTGCAGATTTTTATTATGGTTGAAATTCTATTGGTCAACAAGAGAGATTTGTTCAGCAGACTTCAGCTCCTGTATAGCCATCCAAATAGCCAAATTCACACCTTATGATTGAGGGCTCTCCTTGCAGACTGAATGTACCACTGAAAATGCCTACTGTGGTGACCACCTCCCACTTAATTTGCGAATTCTCCAGTTTTGATGTACCCTGCTCAAAGGACCTCCTGGAAATGCTCTTTAAACCACCAGTTGCACATTAGGAATTAGATCATCACTGCACAAAGAACACCAGTCTTGATGTTCCCTTTTTTTTGAATAACAAAACTTTTATGAGTCAAGCTTCATGCAGGACTGTGTGGTTTTCTCTCATGGAAGACATAGTAGCAGGACATTAAAAGGATTAAAATAACCCTTTAGGAGGATTTAATTCCTTTGATTGATACGTTTCCTCCAGGCCTTGTCATGACATTCAGTAGGCCTGTACTGACCAGAAGGGGAAATGCCAGAAGAATAATTCATACTGACAGGCACTCAAAACCACACTGCACACAGCTTGTTCCCTATCTGCTCTGTGGCAGATATGGTCTGAGGGGAGCCAGTTCCAGGAGGAAGCTGAAATATCCCCACAGAGAGACAAGAATCAAGCTAGTAACTGGACAACAGGGCAACCAGGTATCTAGCTCTTTAGCTGGCTCCTGACCTCTGTGTTCATGAGTGCAGACATACAACAGTGCCTGGAACAAGGCATTCCCAGGCCATATTAAGATTTGGAAACCAGCTGGCAGTGTCTGTTCAAACACAGCCCCTCACCTGCTTTAGTTTTGCAAAATCTCTTACTTAATTCTCTTTCCCTAAGGCTATTCCAGCTCCTGTGCTTTGTAACTGCAAATAAGTCAATTAATTTATCTCCCTGTCCTTAGAACAAAGAGGAAACCACAGAGGCAGTTGTGTCTCAAATAATATCACTGGAGTGGCAAAAGTGTTCATTTACATTTTTTATTTAAGATTCAAGATTACAGTTGAAGTCGTAGCCTCTAAGTAAATCTGATATTTTTGTCTTCTGTAATATATTTGTTTGCTGACTTACACATCCCAGTATCAGTTGAGAAGGACAGATTTTTTTTTTTTTTTTCCTTCTCAGAATCTTTATGAACATAAAACTAGTGAGAGAACAAGAGGGGAAGACTTCATCACTCTTATCAGATGGTAGACTGTCCATTTGGCATTCTGCCTGGAAACTTGCAAACTCAATTTAATGCACATATGGTCCGTAGCAGGCAGAATCAGTCTTTGCCAACACACATCCCTCTTATGGCACTTCCAAACTGTACCCACACTAGATAGCTTTTTCCACATAGATGATTTTTTCCACCGCTCCAGCAGCATTAGCTCAGCATATCGCCTTCTCTGCCTTGAAAGAATACAGGGAAGAATGCCAAGATGAACATCAGTTTGAACTCCACAGGGGTGATTTTGCTATCGAGGAGCTTTTGTTGAGGAAGACAGGTATGAAGATACCTAGATTTAATGAGCAATGCCAGTAGAATTAATAAATCTCCTCAACACTCCCTGAAGCAGCTGCTCTATTTTGAAATGATAAGCATATGGTTTCATTATATTTCATTGATTTGATCCCCTTCAGCTAAAAAACTATTTCAGGAGAATGCAAACAACTTACAGAATTTCTGCATATTTCTCACTCTTTTTATTTTTCCTGGCTAAACAGAAAGCTGACTAGCATGTAAAAGGAAAAGCCAGAGGCAGCATTCAGATTCCTTAACCAGGGTTGTATGAGGGGCAATGGGGCCTCTGACAGAGGAGTTTTGTGTGCCTTGAAGTTACAGTGCTTGGGGGTTCCCATAAAGGTTTTGGTTCTGTGAAACAAACCATGTGAAAGATATAAGCTCAAGCTGGGCTGACCCCACTTATAAGCTATACTCCTTATTTAAAATTTCTCTCCAGAGGCAGGGGAAAGGCAAGGAGGAGAGTGAGAAAGCATCAAAACAGCTTGTTAATCTAAGATGTTCAAATTGTATACAAATAAAGGAAGTTGAAGCATTATTTTAAATTGTTACAAAAACAAACCTTTCAAAGCAATGCAAAGCAAAGCATGTTTTATTTTCTCAGTTGCTAGAGCCATTTCCCCACCCAGTTGTTTTGAGGGGAGTCTGTATTCAATATTTTATCCACAGTGCATCCTGCTGTTGACATTAGAAAACTGAATTCTGAAGTGAAAGTGAAATGAAAGTCACTTGCATTTTTTTCATAAGTTCTTTCTGGAAACTGATTTCCAGAAATCAGTTGCAGCTGCAACTCACAAGCTATCTTTTTAAAGGAAAACTTACATATGTTTTTATTAGGTAACTGGATAATCTTTGTAGCTCTGGGCTCTGGAGAGTAGGAGCCATTCCTGGAAAGGCTGATGACTGACAGAGAGGTACTGTGTTCTGCTCTGTCCATAGTGGGGAAGATGTACATTCTACTACTGGTTACTTGGCTCCCTTTCTTATTCATTGTTGTTACAGTATTCTGCAATATACATATACCTGTACATTCTACCTGTATATGCATGTGTTCTATATGTATATATATAATTGTGTAGGCATAAGTATATATATGTATAGATACACATTCTATAGTATAGAATATCTATATTTTATGTACAGCAAATCGTGTAACTACAATTGATGAGATTTTTCATTTACCCAATAAAACATTACAATATTGCTGAAAGTACTTAAATTTTCATTTTATATTTTTATTCTACTAAAATCTGATTCTAAGAATCCCCTTGAGACTTACAGACTTTTTTAAGCTGGTATTTTGGAAGAAAAAGAAAAATCCAGTTGTTTTGTGATGCTGCAGTAGCTTACTTTTTCAGCTGCTGTAAATGCCTGATGTTCCATCATGTAATTATTGGCATCATGGAACCAAAGCTAAAGGATCCACTTACAGGTCTTCAGCACATTTGAGCCAATAAACTCTAGTTGTAGATCCAGGCCTATAAACTGCAAGACCAAAAAGAGACTCATGGTGGTATTTTTCATACATAAGAATTCAGTGATTCTTAGGAGAAGAATCTGTATACTTTCATTTCTTTCCAGTAGAAATAAAAGTGCTCTGTGTTTTAATTGGTTGCAAGTTTGTAGTAGGATCAGTCAAAGTAATCTTTTTCTCTCTTAGAGCAAGACAAATAAACTTGAACATCACAAAAAGTAAACCAACTCCATCACAAGGTACCATTTTTTAAAAAGTAAATTAATCTCCCCTGCCCTTTTAATGTATCAGAAATCTTACATTAGCTGTCAAATTAAATTAGAAAATTTATTTCAGCCTTTGTGGCCCTGCAGAGATTGTGGCATAGTGACGTCTGCTCTTTACTTCTGACATGCAAGTGGCAGGGAGACAGATGAATGCAGCACCTCTCTTTTTGTGACATAATCCATACATTATTAATTTTTGTTGTTGTTGCTCTAAAGCTGTGAAACAGATGCCTTTCTGAACTGAAAATCACCGTTCCGATATGAGCAGACACAGTCCCTGAGCTACCCAGTCAACTAATTAATGCTGCATAATTTAATAAAGGATGGTAATTACTCAGTTTTCCCCATCTTGTTCCCCTCCCTGCTAATGATAACATTATCAAGCTTAGGCAGGGGGTAGTGAGCATGTGTGTGTGTGTTTGTGTGTATAGGGAGACAATTTACAATGAAAGAGGATGAAAAAGCAGATGAAGCAAGAAATGGTTCAGTCCAGGAACAGGCTTCTAAAATCTTCTAATTCCTTATTTTGGGGATATCTGCAGAATGGCAAAGTGTCAAGCAGAATAATGATGACAGAGCTTATAAGTAGAGAAAAAAAGTTAATCTTCTGTGAATTTATTTATCAAAAATTGCTTTACATTTCACTTTTATTCAAATCTGGTTTAGGATGCAAATGTATTTGTGGACAGAAATGGAAAGTCTCCTCCACAGGCTTTTTCCTCTCTCCCTTGTTACCTCCAAGTGGGCAATGGATGACGTCAATTATAACAAGTTCAATCTCAGCAGCAGAGATAGTTCCTTTAGGCATTCTTCAGTAGTCTCACCATATGGTGCAAGATTTTCCTTATTCAAAGGAACGTGCCAAAAGATGCTGCAAGCAGCAATACATTAATCCAAACTTCTGAAAACTCAGCTTGCTACATCTCAAAAGAGTCTTAGCACACATATATATCCTCTGTCCAGCTAACTGAATATTTAATTCATTACAATCTAGTCACATAAATTCTACATTTTTACTTGGTCAATGCTCAAAGACTTCTCAGAACAGAAACAATTTTTCTTTTCAATTAAAAGGATGCTAAGCAATATCAAGCTATATAATAACTTCACTGCTGGCAAAATCTTATAAGAAGAAGAGGAAAATGAAGAGTTTTTTCTGAGTTAACATGATTCACATATTTAAAATACATATTTATTGCATCATGATCCAAGGATATGTATTGCTGTATTATTGTTTTTAATGTTTGAGTTTTTAACTAGATTTGGAGCCTAAATGTCTTGTTGAGGAAAAGTTATTAAATAAGAGTGATAAATTAAATTGTTTATTACTCAACTTTAGAACTTTTTGAACAAGTTCTTATTGATACAGTTTACAGTACTGCTTAAGGGGCAAATCTAAATTTAAGAGATTATGTGTGAAACTATTTTTGTTTAGTTTTCCATAGATGTAAAAATATATTTCAGGCCTCAAAATAGACTGAAACATAGATTAAAATGGGAACCTGGAGACCTAGACTCATATAAACTAACCTTTCCCATTCAGCCTAATTCTGAATATACTTAGCAGCCTTCTCAGGAAGGAACACTGTAAAGGATTCTTCAGTGGGCAAAGAAACAGTATCTTCTGTTACCTGCAGCAGTTTTTTTTTTTTTTAATTCTTCATTTCCTGGGCCTCTTATTTATATTTCTGTTGAGCTTACACCTCCCTCTAAGCAATAGACTACCATAAAAGAAACACCTCCTTTCAGAAATGAAAATTCTTCTCTCTTTCTTTCTTACCTGAGTACACTTGACAGGTTGATCTGAGGCAAAGAAAGTAAAATCTTTTCCTTTTCCTTCTCCTTTTCCTTTTCCTTTTCCTTTTCCTTTTCCGATTTTCTTTTTCTTTTTCTTTCTCTTCTCCTTCTCCTTCTCCTTCTCCTTCTTCTTTGTCTTGTTCTTTTCCTTTTCCTTTTCCATCTTGATTCTAGAAATTAAGACAGAGACAGCCATGCAGCAACAGTTCCAGATTAGCTGCTCCATACCTGACATGGAAGAGTTAGATTTTCAGTTGTTTCTTTTATCTATTCATCAAACCAGTGCAGAGTAAAAGCAAAGGTTATCTATCCACATTCTGCAACCAAGGCAAGGGAAAGACTGTAGAAAAAGTTTTCCTCCCGGTCTTATTTCCCTTGATTCTATTAATACATTCTTCTTCTGATGAGACAGGTAGGGGACAGCAATGGTGTTTTAAACATTTTTCTTTCTTTCTGAAACCTTGAAAGCTCCTTATCATCTATTATATGCACTATACCATGAACCATAACTCCTCAGGCCTCTGTTTTTATTAAACCAATCTCTTGAGAACATGAATTCTTGGTGTACCACAGTAATACAAATCACAGTTCAGTTCCTTATGTCTAGGAAAATAAAATTTCATTATAAAAACAAATATCAGAGAAAGTATATAACAAGTTTCCATGCAGAACGTGGTGAAGGTCATCAAATGTAGTGTTTCAGAAATGAAAGATATTTAAATATCTTTACAGCAGCAAATGACATCTGTGGTCTAAAGAAAGTCTTTATCTGAATGTCATTCTGAATGTGAATTTAAAGCATGTAACATTAGACTAAACAAAGAGATATTAATGTATTTGTAGGCATGAACTGAGGAGTATAAGTGTAAATCTCCTCATGTTTAAGGAAGAACCTTGGAAGAGAGCAGGTTAAAGCTTCTGATTGATAGCAGAATTGGGACTATTTAAGCCAAAATACAGAGTTCTTAAAAGCACTCTGGTCTCACCAGAAGGTCTAATTTTCCTTGTCACTGAGTCATCATTAGAAACCTGACAGCTGGAATGTGCATGTACTAGTGTTCTCAAAGGAAGGGAAGTCTGAAAGGTAAAATACAAAGAGAAATCTGAAACCAGTCAAATCATCTTGGCTGCAGAAGACAAACAGGTCCTCAAATATGAGTAATGCCAGTTTCCAATGACCTGGCTAACAGGACAGAAGTACACTCGTGTAGGAAAAGTTGAGAATTATTTAAGTCTTCTTAGGAATTAAATTCATGAGCTGTTGATCTGCCTTTCCTGTCAGCAAGCAAGGAAACCCATTACTGTATTTAGACCAAGGCTTTCTTTTCATTACAAGAGACATTCTGGCCTGTACACATACATGCAAGTAATTATGAACACCTGCTTAGTAACATTCAAGTACACTGAAGAATAAACTCTCAGCAGAGAAGCCTGCCTGAAATCCTTCACAAACAAAACTTACCTGGAAGTACAGTAGTCCCATCTTACAAGCACACCAATTTACGGGGGAGAAAAAAGAAAATGTATCCCTCTTATTTTACTGTAACCTTGTCATGACTATACTATAACACAGTCTGATCCTACTAGCTCTGAGCAGAGCAGGCTTGAGGTTTTAATACGCATTATTGTGACAGGACCATTTTGGTATATATTAAACATTATGTGCATCTGTCATGTTGTATAGCACCAAGAACAAAATATTGTATTTCAAAAAGACTTTTGGGTTTCAAGTCATGTTTATTTGGTATGAAATCTAATGTTTGTTTTGTATGAAATCTAAAATATAAAACTCTGTGTCAAAAATATTTTAAAGAGGTTTTGGATCCGCTGAAACACTGGAACAAAGAAAACCAAGATATTTTACTATGAAAACATGAGAATAGAATGTTTTGGAAGTATCAGAAATTTTTTTCTTCTTCTCCTTGTTTCTTCTTCAGAAGGAATGTACCAAGAGAAGCAGACACATTCGTTGACAGACCACAATTTACGATCAAGGTGTTTCTGACAAAGTATAGTATGAAGATTTATTTGCTTTATTGTTTGTCTGCCAGTACCAAACATAAAATAAATACAACTACATTACTAAACTATATTGATTAATTTAGACTTCTCATCTTTAGCTCTAGAGCCTACAGATGTGTCTCCATGGTAGAATGCATGGTTATACGCAAATACCTGACCTAATACTTTCAAAAGATGTCCAAGTAAGAAAAAAATTGTCCTCTTTCTAAATTTTCAGTAATGTCATTTGTGCTTTGTATGATTACAGTGTTGCCCTCAGGCTTGCTGACCTAAAACTTTACTGAAAAAGAACATTTCTTAATTTCTTCCGTAGTATTTTTTACACTATCCCTCACTCTCTTATTAGGTTAATTGGTACTTTAAAGTAATAAATGAAAATTTTTAACAAGATTGGGCTGCAATCACAATACAAAATAAATCAATACAATAAAAGCAATAAAAAATAAAGATAGTAACATTCATGCAACTAGAATCATTTAGGGGATAGAATTGTTAAAATAGTTCAAACACACTACCAGGGTTTGTTATGCACCTAAAATGCATTTATTAATAGAAATAAATAACAGTATCTTGACCTGAGAACCTGTAAAGGCAGATGAAATGCCTGTAAACTGAAGCAGAGCTTTCATAAACTCTGAATTCTTGAGTCAGAAATCTTTCTCCAGTTTTATTGCAAGTGAATCTCAGATGTTACCTTATAAAATTGGACACATAAAATACAATTTACAAGTTGTTTCACAGTTACAAATTAATACGTAATATGTTGACAGTCATTATATAGCTCTCAATGAGCAATTAAAATGTTTCAATGAAACAAAGCACCACTATTCATATCATGAGTCTGAATAGTGAAAGACCTCTTACATTAAGGCAAAGAATGTATTAAAGTAATAAATAGTGTTATCTCTCAAATATTCATGAACTAAGGCTTGGGGAGCTTAACTTTATCCAGTCCACTGCAACCAGCATTACATGGTTAAATCTTCGTAAGACTTCGATGATGGCATACCTTTTGCAGGAGACAAGCGTGTATTTTGTTCATTGAAGGTTGTAACTCATTTTTAATATGAAAATATTACAGAAAGAAATAATTCACTCTAATACTAATACTTGTTTTGATAACACATAATGGTTATGAACATTGTTGGTTATGGATAACACAGCAGGAAAATACATAGAATCTGATCGTAATAGCTAGCAGAAGATAATAGACTTCATAGTTCTGCTGCTCAGTTTCTCTTTTCATATCAATTGTCATTTTAATTCCTATCAATCTATTCCCCTACATTCTGATTTACACCCAACTGCTAAGTATGTTCTTTACTGTACTCTTGAATTAACAGCCTTTTCTTGACACAAAGCTATGTATTATGGATATCATGGCAATACTAAAATATAAAAAATAAATAAAAACCTTATGCTACTGGGAGCCCAGGTGATATGTGATTCTGTAAGCAGATGTTTTCGAAAGCGGTGTGATGCGTTTTTCTATTGTGCTTTCAGAAGAACTTTACTGTGATCTTAGCATTCCATACTGGTTCACTGTGCATAAATATCTCCTGTGTCTACTACCCTTAGAGGCAGACGTGTGGCAGGTCTTTGGTTCTTGAAATGGAGGATAACATTGAATTTCATATCGTTTACTCCAAGAAAACATAGAAGGGGAAAAAAGTTGTTATGGACTTCAAACACCTGCCAGTGATAAATTACTTCAGATACCCCTGTTGAACTACTAATAGCTACTGATGAAACTTCAGCTCTTTCCAAGTTAGGGAAAACATTTTAAATGAACTAGTGCAGTGGGTGGTGAGAAACTTGATGCATCTCATGCATTTTTCATCATTATTTTATGCAATTATTTGTAAAGAAAGGGTGCAACAGTAAAGATTCCCTTTCAATTCCCTAAACTCCACCTGACTATACTTTAATTTCTTTATCAGTTCTTCTAAGTTCACAGTATAGAGTCACTCTGAGCTTTGCTGGGGTGGGGAGGGGGAAATCGGTGCTTTCCCTCTTGAAATCACTCGGAACCAATGTAAGATAGAGGATGAGTCTCAGAAGGCTGCTTAAAAGTTGTTTCACAAAGCTCAAGGAATCCTGGTCAATTTCCCTCACTTTATCTAACATTTTGCTCTTTTCAAAGTTCAGTTTGCACTTGAGGCTAGAGAGGGAAATGCAAAAGATGTCAGAATGGTTGCTGGCAGAACAATAGTGTCATTAGGAATGATATGCTTTGCCAGACAACAGTTCTTGTTCTACATGGTAAGCATATTTCCCTGCAGGTTTCCTGCTGCTAGTTTGTTTATTTGAAAAGGTAACAATTTGCATTCTGGTCCATGCAACATCTTGGTAGTAAGAATACTTAAAGTGAAGAATACTGTCAACAAGGTCCATATTAACAGGCATAAATTCTGAAAACAGAAGTCACAACCTTGCTTAAAAATCTTGCCAGTTAGTTACATGAGGCAGCTGCCATTACTGTGGTATTTCAAAGTTACTTCTGAGGCAAAAAAACTGCTGCAAGTGCAGTGGTAATTTTATTTAGTTATGGACAGAATTGGAAAATGTTCAGTTGCAGTCAACAAAAATTTTAGCTAAAAGCTGAGAAAGCATCAAGCTGGTTTCCTGGCGTATTCAGAAAGGTCAAGGACAGTCACTTCCACAGGTGTTGTTTTTGTGAGAAGAACTAACTAGTAGAAAAGAGTGGAAGTGATTAATCTTGTGTGTTGTGTTGTATGTGAATGTCCCATCTTTGCAGAATTTGTGTGTGCATTTCAGGAGCAGAACCAGTGAGGCTGATATCATGAAGGAAACCAGCCATCTTGAAACAGAGTTACGTTTTGTAGAGCCCAGCTGGAATATCGTGTCTGTCAGTAAAGAAAATACCCATGACCAAAACTGCTATCCAAATCAACTGCTTTTCTTACTGCAAGATGAGCTATATTTGCTAAGCATGTGTCAGGTGTTTTTTATGTGATCTTATACATGTTGTGGTATTCAAGATGTGTATACAAAGACAACAGCTATAATAAAGGATTTGTTATTCACCTTAAGTGTTCTGGAACAGGAGCTGGCAGACAGCAGAGATGCTTTAGGGAGAAGAAAATGACAAGAAGAACCTGTGTTTAAACAAAAGAATACCATGCAAAGTGTCTTTCTCTTCGGATGTGAAAGTTTCCTGCTGTCTGAACAGTGAGTCTGCTATGCCCAGGATTCCCCACTCTTTGGTGGCTCAGTTTCTAGTCCTACCTATGCTCAGAATTCAGAAGAGATGTTTCTCCCAAAAAGCTTTGCAACTTCATATTCTAACATGATCATGTTAATTATAGTGATCTGCAAGCTGAAGTCATGAGTGGCAAAACCAATTTTCTCACTTGGCCTGCAAGAACTTGCACCCACTCTTTTTCATCTGCTAGACAGGAATGAGGAAGCCTAAGTCAAGCAGCAAGTTTACCTTTGCAGGTCCTAGCTTAAGAAGTCTGGATTTTGCCCCTGAAACAAACTAAAGTCACCATACTTGAGAACCTTTAGTCAATCAACTCCAGCTACTTACCTTTAGCTGCTGAGTGTCTATACTGTTTCTTTTCTGCACACTTAGCAAATACATTCTGTTTAATATAATTCATATTTGTAGCACTGATATCTTCTTTGAAATGTATGAAGGAATCTGAGACACACTTAGGGAACATAATGATCTATATCAAACATCTGGGTGGAGTTACACTTTTTTAGAGGGTGGAAAAGGGATGGGAACAAAGGAGGTAAGGAAACTAAGGTATTAAAAAGCAGTGATAAAGAGCACATCAGGAGTCCTGGAGCTGCTCAAAGAGAGCCCATAAGCTGTGTCCCAACAGAAGATGCAACCTTCCTTCTTCAGAACAATATGAAGAGTTTGAGGGTTTGGGGAGGAATAGGGTTTAAAACTTTCTTAGCCAACAACATTTTCCCTTCCCTTCCCTTCCCTTCCCTTCCCTTCCCTTCCCTTCCCTTCCCTTCCCTTCCCTTCCCTTCCCTTCCCTTCCCTTCCCTTCCCTTCCCTTCCCTTCCCTTCCCTTCCCTTCCCTTCCCTTCTCTCTCTTCCCTCTGCTTTATTTTACTTGAATATTCGATCACATACATTTTAGTTTCCTGTTATAATCTCAACAGTAAGATTGTTGCATGGCCTGAGAGGTAGAAATAGTCATCCAACATCTGAAAACTTTCATTTATGTCAATGAACATTTGCTTTAACAGAGTTTATTCTAAAGAGGAGTCACAATAGTATGAAGGGATCTACGGCCCTCAGTTATGAAATAGAATCATCCATTCTCAATGTGTAAAATTAATTTGAAACTAATTATCTTTTCATTGAGTAACACTTCCTGGAGCTTGTATTATATTTATATCATTGATATAAGGCAGAAATAGCATGGTGTGACAGACTTGGGTCTTACCAAAAGTTTTCAGATAAAAAACACACACACACAAAACAAAAAAACAAACAAACAAAACAACAACCAACCAACAAACAAAACAACAAACAAACAACGAACAAAAAACCCCAACCCAAATCAACCAACCAAAGAAACAAAAAGTCAGTAGGGAACATTGGGGGAATATTACCTTGGAAATCTGATGATGAGAATCAAGATCTCCCTCGAAAATACAAAGGAGAGAATCAGGTTGTAAGTGGCATTTGAAAAATTTCTGCAATGCCAGGGTCATATCATATACTGCAAGAAGAGAAGTGAAAGATACAAGAAAACTAGAAGGAATGATACAGGTTATATTACAACAATGATATTCACTAATATACACTTAAGGAATAAACTGGTCTACTTCATACATCTGGGCTGAAATGCACTTTTTGGGAGGATGGTACAGTAAATTTCAGTGATGGAAACAAAGGAGGTAGAAGAGCAAAGACATTGAAAAGCAGAAATACAAAGGGCGTGATACAAGAGCTTCAACTGTGTCCTCTGGAGTGCATATCCTCAAGTTTAGATAAAACACATGAGTTCTCTTTATATCTGTTAGAGAGAGAGAGATTCTTCTAAACAATGATTCAATCCACTTATCTTAAATGCTTGTTGTAGGAAGTATTTAGTCAACTGTTGGAGCTGCCCATCACTATTGACTAGAGAACCTGGATGAAAGGGTTAGGAAAACACATCATTATCTACTAACAGCAGGAAAATAAGATGAAAGAGTTGAGAGGAAAGGCCATACATGGAAGAAAAAAATAATACAAATCAATTCAAAAACAATGACTAAGTTACTTTCGAAACATGATTTTTCTAACAAGGTAGTTACAACATATTACACAGTGTTTCTGTTTACAATTATTTCCGTTTATTCTTTGGTTATAAAGATTTAGCTGTCAGCAGGTGCTCACTTAACAGTGTAAAGAAGTGGGATTTCTTCAGTGACTGATATGAACTATGAAAATTGATATTGAAATCTGATTTAGAACACGAACAATGCTTCATCAATTGTCAACTTAATTTAGATTATTTTAGTACCTGCATTTCTAGGTGGAATGATGATTGCCAAGACACAGTAAGATTGTTATTTTTAGTAAGGGAACTGAAAGAAAAAAATACATGAAAGTAACATGTTATTCATGCACACCCTTTCTGCATAGCATTGGTGTCATCAGACGCGTCTTTCTTTTACCATGCCTATACTACTAAGTAATGGACATATGTTCATTTCCTTGGTATTTGCAAGAAAAAGAAAATAAAAACTGTGCAAGACTGAGGAACAAGCTCTTCATGCTAGTGAGTTGCATTTCAAAAATACTGAAATTATAATACTTCTTGAAACTGTGTTCACTTCCAATCAAGTTGGAGCTCTTATCACTACAGAGATACTATCAGTATAAGTCCTGCAAGGTTCAGTCCTCTGCATGTCATGTGTGTGTGTGATCTCATCTTTCTTGCAAACCTCGGGAAATACCAGAATACATAAAATTCGTTCAAGCCACAGAAAACTAGGAGGTAGAACAAGTCTTCAAAAAGTGAAAGGTTGTTTCAAAGAGTAAAGGAAAATCAGAAGTAATGGTAGGTTAGGTTTGGGTTGGATATTAGGAAAAGAACAGCCTACACTATGAGGATAATTAAAACATGGAACAGATGCCTGGAGAGGAACATGGTAAAAGTCCATAGGGAGCACCAGGAATGTCTGTGGTGGGTTTTCTCTTGTCTCGTTTTTAAAGAATAGGTTATGTAAGGTTCTTTCAAGAATGGTTTCAAGACAGTTGCTCTGGCTGTGGGCCAGCAGTTGAACTAGACTGACCTCTCAAGGTCTTGCTGAGTTCTATATTCTACAGTTTTATTAAATTATTTGAGAGCGCAGAACTGAAAAGCTCTGTTAACTTAGGTGGCAGTTAACATATACATAGTTATTTCTGTGTTGAGGTTGAATAGATTACACATCATTTAATGCAAACATGGAGATATAAACACATGCCTGCTTGAAGAGAAAATTAAAACTCCCACTATTTGTAAGGAAATGCTACTTTTGTCAGAAATTATCAAAAGACCTCTGTGCATTTCTGTTAAAAACACACCTCAGATTCTGAAGGCATTTAGACATTATGAACCTTGTATCTCATTGCCCCAGGAAAATTGAAATAAGGAATTTTGGAATTCGCTTAGGTGTAGTAAACTTTTAAGAGTAGACTGATAAAGCCCCTTTTTACAAATCTGAATGAATCTCCTAATTTGTGCATCAGATAAATGAATTTGATCCTAACAATGGGCTAAGAAGCAAACTCAGAAGTGCACAGGCTTAGAGCTGACTGACATTCAGACAAAAAAGTGCCATGTTTTATATGGATCTTGGGGCTGAGGGAATTCTTGCTTAGCTCCTGTGATGTTGTGGATACACTTGCTAAACTTTCTGTCTGCAACTCTCTCCACTTCTGAGCGACTGTGGCACTGCACAGCCTTGACATTTAATCTGCTATATCTTTTCACAACAGATACAAAGATAAATAAAATGTTCTTGTGCTTACAAAGACCAAGCAAGCCGTATTTGTTTGTAGACCATTCTGGTCTCTGCCTTGCCAGGATTTTACCCCAGAGCTTTCCAGCTTAGTCCTGAATTTTGTCTTCATCCTGTTTCATCTAATGTATGCAAGTTAACATGTGAAATTGTAATGCCATAATTCTAATTTACAGAGAAAAATAAGAGAGAAAATTGACTTTATATAGGGTTACTTTGGAAAGACCCATGACAACGTTTTCTTCCAAAATAGTGTCCATAACAGACTTCATTATAATTTAATGAAAATTAAATTGTACTTATTAACAGAGCTGTATTTTTTTTTATTATGGCAATCTGTAACAGCTTAGTTTCCTTATGTCTGCCAAAAAATGCATGTAGCACTGAAAGCAAAAGCTAGTTTATATGCCTTCCAATCTGAGACACAGTCTCATTCACTTTAATTACTTGGAGTACTTGGTATCATTTGCCAATGAGTCTGTAACTTTATTCAGATGTTTTTTCAGTAAGGCCCAGTAGGCACTCATAGCATGGTTATACATGGATATTTTCTCAGGATTTGGCTTCAGTTCAGAAAGCATTAAGACAGCATTGTGAGTGAGAGTTCTGAAAGCTTTCCCAAAGCCGATATAACTGATAATTTCTCACGGTATGAGAAATTGTACTTCATCAGCTACTGCCTCGTTTCACACATTTGAAATGCCAGGGCTTTCAATTCTGTCCCTCTCACTAAGAGTCAACAGCAAGTGAAGTGTCAAGCAGAGAAAATAGGGTGTCAGCAAGGGTACGCTGGCAACACAAAGAGGTACTATTAGCAAATGTGCAAATGTGCAGTTGTTAATGTCAGAGATGTAATGAAGCCAGAAGACCAACTGGATTGCTGTGTTTTGCAGCAGGAATGAAGAGGTAATGCACCAGGCATGAGTAGTCCTGCTCTGTAACAGAGGAGTCATCACATTTTCTGATAATACCTGAGTTCTCTAAAAAATCAGGAATGTGTTGTTGAGCAAAACTTCCATTTAATTTTTAATCCTCATTTAGCATGAACTATAACTTGAAGATAAATACAAGTTCTGTGTTGCATTGTAAACAAAAATACATATATTTCATGAAATTTTCTCAGATTCAGTCCTAGACTGGAAATCTTTTGGCCTTCTCTCACTTTCTTATGAATAGAGATTATACTGAGTTCTTCATGAAACAGTGACTTACCCTATGCTTTTTGAGATTATTTTGTTACTTGATTATATGGTTCAACCACTTGAACATCTCAGAAACTTTTTTGAAATAGTTCTGAGTAATTCTGCCTGATTTTTAATACCTTCTGAGATTTACCAGACTGTAGGAAAGCACAGAAATAACCTCTCTTGTGGAATACTTCTCCTTCTCATGTACTAAAGAGACGAAGTACAGCAAACTGAACACATTAATCATCTGGAAAGGTAGGAAACAGAGCTTAGCCCAGAACTGGGAATTATGAGATTTGGGTCATATAACCTTCGACAAATTGTATTCCTGTTGACAAAACAGAGACTTAACTGCTGTTTTTGGGGGTGGTAAAATAGAAACGAGGGCATATAACTGATCTATCACCTGCTTTCCAACTTTCATTTTCACAAATGATAATGAGTTGAAAGTATTTCATCATTTTTTTCTAAAACTGAAAACTCCAGACCTTTCTCTTTTGGAAAATACATACATTATTAAGGGCTGAGGGCAGGGGAAGCTTCTTGTAAGTGAACAGAACAGACTGTGACAGGATTAACAGGAACTCATTCGCACCTCTGAGCACCTCCGTTCCTCAGAGCCCACAGCTTACCCAGGAATCCCCATATACACCGAGTCCTGTTTGGTAGGATGGATGAGAGCAGGAAAAGACAGGGATGAAGTACGGGCACTAAAGGCAGGGCACAGCCACAGCACAGAGAAGTTGTTTGTGTAGAAATGAAACCAAAGAAAAGCAGTGGAGGTGGCATGAGGGACACGTGTGGGGCTCTTAGTGTTATGCATTATGCTTCAAACGAAGTGAATTTCCAGATTCTTTTGCTTTGGTAATTTGGTTGGTTGGTTCATTGGCTGTTCTTCTGAATTTTTTATTGCTCCATAGCACACTGTGATGATAAACCATAATTGTCAACATTCATAGAACTCCAAAGTAATAATTAGTTTATTCAAAAAATGAAAATGATTATGATACTACAAGACTCCAGCAATTGTTTGCTTTTGTTTTGAGGCATAGACTTGGGGGAAAGCACTAACTCACCAAAATAATTTCCATATCCCTTTCAGAGTAAAAATAAAATATGCTTCCAAAACAACAATGGGGTAGGCAGATGATCAACAGGGTTGGAACCTTTTAAATAGAATCACTAATGCTCTTTATGTTGCAGTGATGTTGCAGTCTTATTGGAATTGCAAAGAAGATGAAGAAGGGCAGAAGAGGTGAACAAAGAGATAAAGGATTTAAAATGATCTCTTTGTGCAATATGCAAACTCCTCTTTACTGTACTGCATTCGTTAGGCCTAGCTGAATTACTTGGGGTGAAAAACTTATGCCACTACTTTTGGATTTTTTCCATGAAAGGAATTATTTCAAGTCCTACAACAAATTGAATAATACCTGATAAATACTTTTAAATCTTAATTTGTATTTACAAATCATATCAAGTAACACCAAATTCCTTGCAACCACATCTTTTTGTGATTTTGTTTGTAGAAAGCACCTATAAATTAAGTAACACTAAGGGGTTATTTTGTTTTGGGGTTTGGGGCTTTTTTATGCTTTTCAGTGAATGTAGGAGGCAAGGTAAACATAGTGAAGTTGTCTGAAACTTCTTGTCTTCAGAATTAGTTTGGGATCCAAAAATAAAGTTTTCTTCTGATTGTACAGATTGTATAGTAAAGAAGTACAGACAGAATTTAGAGCTGTATTTCAGTCTACAAGAAAGACAATTTCTTGGGCTTTTAAATCATTATGATTATGAAAAAGTAATTGCTAGAAGAGCAAGGATAGGTGATAGCACTCTATAGGTGATTTGAATTCCAGAAGGCAAGACAGAAACAAAGCATGTGTACCCAGATATCCCTTATCTCTTTCCTTCAAACATGCAAGCTGTATGCATTACAATCCTGCCATAATTTGTCTTCTTCAGGAACCATACAGAATTAATGTTCTGCTTAACACCAGTTTCTCTGAGGTATTTTGAAAGAAGGGAATGGGAAATCACAGAGGTTCATAATCTGGAGACCTTTCAATCTACAGACTCACTTATTTCCAGGCAAAACCCTCTGGCAGCCTACAAAAGCTCAAATAAATTCAAATGTCCTAGATCCAATTGCTCACCCTGCAACTTTGGTTCTGCAGATGGACATGAATTCAGAATGCATAGTGATTCTATATGGATAACTAAATGTCTCTATCTGCTCTGATTTTCTGGCTTTGCTGTTGGAATTTTTACATGAAGGCTGCATTCATTTTGTTTTGCTCTTCATCTAGATAGTTCACGAGGTAAGAATGTACTGCATGCATAGAGAAGTAGGAAATATATTCTTTAAACAATTTCAATGAACTGTGTTATGGCTTGCTTGGTATATTTTGCTGGAAAGAAACTCATACCATACGTCCAAAAAATCAGTCTTTATCAGAATGTTTTAAATGCCAATAGGTTTTTATTGTTGTAGTAAAAACAAACCACTTTTTTGTTTGTTTGTTTTATCATTAAAGAGAGCACCAGCAGAACTGAGAGTACAATATTCACATTTCATCATTGTCTTTAGGGCAAACAAGTCTTTCTGCAGCTAGAGGTGGTGTGTGATGGAGCTGATAACATGTTAAGTCTTGATTCTGAAAATAAGTGAAGCTACTTTGGCTGCACATGGACAGTCTGTCTGTGTGTGTCCAACTGTAAAACTGAAATTTATCTTTTATGACTCATGACCAGAGGTTTTATGCCTATTCTGTACACAGTATTTGCTTGGAGATAACTTGTTATTTTTTTTCCTGTTTTTATGCTCTCCATGTATTTCTGCTACAAATACTATTCTTGGGGGGAGACAAAGACAGGACAGTGATCCGTGGCCAACTAACTTCCTCCCAACTCAATACACATGAGTGCAGTGCTACTAGCTAGCTTTTGACTCTGTATCTTGTTTATTCTTATGTGCTCACTGGCATTTATATTCAAGTTTTAATTGGTCTTAAACTTTTAAAATTCTGCCTTGTAGGCCTTTGCTCAAATATCTGCAGTTGAGCATGCTTTCCAGAGGCCACCGGTTTTAACATCACAGGGTTTTGTTGAGAGATTTTTAGAAAGCCTCTCAAGAACAAGGGCAAGAATTTATTTTGCTTTATAGATTTGGATATACTCACAGGAATGAAAAGGATGAGGTCTTGTAGCACCTGTGTTTCTTACAGGCTTTGAGTCATGACAAGTCATCACATACTACATGTGGCTTTCTGATTGCAAGGCTTCTTTCTCTCTTCTTCAGCCAAATTGCAGCTGTAACCACTTTTGGGTATGACATGAAAGCATCCAGCAGTGGTTACTTGGGAAAAGAGCAGAAGAGTAGGAAAAATGCACTTCTCCACCTGTGTTTGCTGTCATAATTTGAGTGTTAGGTAGTGGTAAAAGTTATAGTCATCTTCAGGAATACTGTGAATTTGCTGTCTAATAATTTTTAATGTATTTTCCGTTTAAAGAACCTTCTGCAATTTGGCCTTCACATATCCTGTGAAAAGAACTTCACAGATTAATTTATCTATAGATCCTTTTATTTTTAAGTCTCTTAGTTCTTCCCTTTTTTAAAAGACACTCATGATTTTATATATCTTTTTCATAACACTCCTGTTTTAGCTCTTATTCAGTTTGTAAGTCCTAATCTATTTAGTTCTCCTCATATAGCAGCAGTTTCATACCTCTAAGCATCCATTTCTTCCTTCTTTGTGTCACTCTTATACTCTCTTTTTCTTTTCTTTTTTTTTTTTTCTTTTTATACATGGGTGACCAAAATAATCCACACAACAAACATTTAATATGTGGATACAAAATGGATTTTTACAGATGTAGATTTTTATTTTTGTCTCATTTTCTATATCTCTCATCACCTTTTCAGCACCAGATTTGTGTTTTTAACTTTGTTGATCAATGAGATTATGACCTGTCTACAAAGTTTCAAAATCCTCTTTCCTGAGTAGCAGGAACCAGTTTGGTCTCCATCACAGTATATGTGCAGGCAGGCTAGTTTTCCTACGGAAGTTATTTGCATTTCTCCACATTCTTATCAGAGAAATCAACAAGTATGGGCAGGGTAGTAAGCTCTTCCGTTATTATAATTACTTTATTCATTGTATACGTCCCATGTTTATTTCCTTTGTATGTCTGACCAAAAGATGAACTAACTTCAGTTGCAAATTTGTCTTATGCTGCAAAAAATATACTTGTCTCAGAACATTCACTCCTAAATCCACTGGATTATTTTGTTTGTTCCCCATCAAAGACAAGCTTATCCCTCCCTTTCTAGCAGTGTGTATCCCCTGCAGCACCTTCCTCTTTTTGAGCTGAACTGTTTTATTGCTTGTAACATTGCATCTTGTTTGCTGCTTTGTCAGTTTGCCTGGGGCATCTCAAACTTATTATAGCATGTTAATAAATGCCATCTGCCGTTCTGTATTATATGATGAAAGATATGGGTCGTGTCAGCATATCTGCCATCAGTTCTGACTTCCAAACACATCACCTTTTCTTAAGAATGTAGCATTAGATTTTCACTAGTGTTTTTTGCAATTACCAGAGCCTAGATTCATCTCATTTAACTTCAGGGACCTACCTGAGGTACCTGTAATAAGAACACAGTTCCTCTTCACTCATTGTGGAATCAATGCAGAGGAAATATGCATAAGATGATTCATCCCATGTAAGAGTTGGCTTATCTTCTCAGAAATGCCTGTCGTTCCATAGCTGAGACTCCATATACAGAGCCTCAAAGACTTGTGCTGGTAATTTACATGCTCCAATTACATACTGATGTTAGATGAATTGATTTGAGGCTCTGATATTCTAAAATATGAGAAATATGAGTCCTTTGGAGACATAAAGTATTGAAAATCTTAGTATTTAATAAAAAAAAAAAAAGTAATCTTCCTGCTTTATGCAGTAACCTCATTCTTAGGGATATCTGTCACTTTATGACAATCACAGATAGTAAATGAGAGAACCCTTTTAGATCTAAGTGTAATCAATACAGAGAATGAGTTGAAAATCTGAAGGTGAAAGGAAGCTTTGACAAGAGCTCCCGTGAGAAAGTTTGCTGTTCTTGGAATGGTAAAGAGGTTAACTGGGGGGAAAAAAAAAAAAAAAAAAAGAAAGAAAAAAAAATTCAGCAAAGGATTAGCAGTAGATACAATGTACAATGTCTCTTTTACCTATCTTGTATATCTCAAGGACATTGTCCTTTTAATGAAAATACAAGTAACAGAAACTGGGTTTTTCTTAGATGCGACATATTCATTAAGTATTTATCAAATCAGAAAATGTATAAAACATTCTCAGAATGATCTCAACAAAGATCATCACTGCTTTTGTGAGCACCTTCTACAACAGCTGTTGCCTTTACCTCTGGACAAGACAAATAAATGCAAATACAATTATGGCTGCCATACATAAAAGACTACAAAAGGAAGTCAAGTGCCACATAGTTTTAGAAGACTTTTAAAAAGAAGAGGAATAATTATTTTACCATATTCTTCCTCTAATAAAAGTCATCGTTCTCACCTGAACTTTATTCTCAAAGAGAAATATAAAAGACAGTTGGGAGGGAACAAGATTTTCTAGAATGCTTCCTTCAATAAGCTGAGAAAATTAGGTAATTCTGGTGGATGGAATAATAGGGTTTTTTCCATTCCAAGTACTTATGAATGATCTGTAAGGTGCCTGTGTATGTATAATTATACATATGAATTTATTCAAAAGACTGTCATAAACTGACAAAGGCATTATATACTAGCTGATGATACAAAACTGAGAACATTTTCAGTCACAGCCTGTCTAGCACAGAAAATTCTGAGTCTGCTAGGAAAACCTTGGTAACTTAGTAGAGGAAAGCCCACAGGTGTATGGCCCTTAAAGGACTTCTGTTGTGGCCTGGAAGAATAATCTCCAGAAATATGATTGGGGTCCTAGTTTTCAGTAGAATTTATTTTCTTTTCTCTGTTTTGGATTCTCTGTGCATACTTGAGATTAAAGGACATGATAAATAGGTTGCTCCTTGCATTAAAACAAAAGGGGGTTTCATTAAATAAGTAAATTTTTCCCACCTATTACTTAAAATACCTTTGCTGATCTACTACAAAATTCAGCAATAGCTGACTAAATGGAACCCAGCCCTTCATTACTGAAGGTAACTTGATGTCTCCGCAATCATATCATTTTCTGATGAGGGCAATGACTGCACAGAGCTCCTGGAATCATCTCACCTCACTTCTGAAACTTGAGACACCTAACTTAGAAGAGCAGGTCCTCTAGACTCCATCTAAGACCCCAGTTGATATCTGGAGGTGCCAACCTCATTTCTTCTGCTTCTTAGCAAGTTAAGGTGACTATAACTCTACCTCAGAAAATGACTTAAGGTGAAATTAAATGTTTCAGAGCTAAAATGCTCTTTTGTTAAAAATGAAATATTTCTGGGAATGCTCTGCTTCTGCCAGTTGTGTATAAGCACAAGGTATGAGGTAGGTGTTTATCCCACCTAGACTCTGTCTTGAGTGCACAAAGGGACAGAAGACATCAGTGCTGGTAGAATTCCTATGTTTATTCTCTGTGGTAGTTAATGTAGCAAGGATATGAAGAACACAAGGTATCTTAATCCACTGAAAATGTACAGGATATTTTATTTTAGATGAGAGAAGTCAGAAGCTGCAGAAATATATGGAACATGAAGAAATTACTGTCCACTCATCCCAGTACTAAAAGTATAGAAGAACTGGAGCATTTCAGCAGATGTCTTAAAAGAAAGAGGCAAAACAGAATGAGGGGGAGATGGAAAGCTCACTGTTGAATATGATTTAGCATCTACAATTCTGAAAAGGACTATTCTTTTTTAGATAATCCCTTTTGAATGTACAAAAGATGGTCTGGCCAGATGCTAGCTTCAGCATACAACAGCATTTTTATGCTGGCAATATTACAAATAATTAGTATCTCTGTAGTAGCAGGAAAATGGGCTCTATTGAATAGTCAGATACAAAAATGTATGAGAATCTGTTGTTGCTGAGAATCTTCAGCCATCTTGTTTCATAATAGCAAAGAGCTGGGTGGTGCAAAGTGATTCATGTTCAGGTCTGTGATAAGTGATTTGGCACAGACTAGGCTAGACAGAAGGGAAGGAGGTAAATTTCTTTCTCAGGGCTCAGAGCATCTCTCAGGTACTAAATTGGGAGGCTGAATCCTCAAGCTCCACAGACTTTATGACTCTACTGGAGTATATCCAACAGAGGATTCATAGGGAATTTTATCAGTACATGTGCACCTAAACCAAAACCTTCATGGTAACTCAAGTTGTGAGGGAAGTGGACTCGGGTGAGACAATACAATTAGAAACATATGCTGGGTCTTAAAAATTGCAGGCATCTTCTGTAGCTGAGAACAGCTGTTGTTATGACTGTTCTAAAGATCTAAGCACAAGGAAAGGACAAGGGACCTGCATAGAATATGTGATGATAATAAAAGTACAGCCTTAATGGAATTTTCTTCATTTTATTTTATTTCATTAAGGGTGTGGGATTAAGAACCTAAGATATTTTAACATTTATTAGAGTATGCTTTATATATTTTCTCCTCTTCATTGCTCATGAAGAAAATTTAATATAGATATTTATTTGTCTTTTTTTTTTTTTTTTTTTTTTTTTTTTAGTATGAGAATTCTGTGTGGCTATGGATGAGAACCACAGGCTACAAAATATTTAGTTCTTTCCTGAATGGAGTATCAAAAGATGTAATTTTGGTTCACTAACTGTTCACTGAATTTTTTACTTAGTTTTCTCAGTTTAATAAGTTGTATTAGCTGTAAGAGCCCTGTTAGGATAAAGCAAGAGAATTAAGGTTTCGGAAGCTAAAGGGTGCAAGAAAGTCTTACTATTCCTTACCAGAACTGGCAAGTGAATCCAAGTTACTAAAATGTTTCACCTCTCAGTAGTATCTAATGTATGCAACTGTAACAGTCTATGATTAGTTAGTGGCACTATAAGACATGCCAGGGACCATATGGAGACTGGCTCAAGCAGTACAGCTCACATGACATGTTTAAGCTTCCTCTCATTCTTTCTCCAAGACCAGAGCAATTGTGTTAAAATTACTTAGTGGCACACTTTTGTGCCTTTTCCCTGTGTGTGCTTTTTCCCCAGGTGAGCCTGGGCATTGTCCAGGAAGCTACTAATTGCCCAGGGCAAAACCAGTGGAGAACACATTAAAAATTAAGCAGTATGGGTGCCAGTGCCCTGACTTTAATTTGTTCACTAGCATGGATTTAGACAAAGGTTGCTAACACTGCCGAGGAATTGGTGTTGATGGTGTGTTTTTATATGAAGGAGTTTTTCTTGCTCAGTCTCCTTTTCAACATCCATAGGAAATTATACAGAAAAAGAGCTACAGATTATGCATTCAAAAGCTAGGAAGTACAAGATAGGGTTCAAGTTGGGAAGGTAACAATTTATAGAAATTTAGGCATTTATTCATCTTATGCGCTATATGAAGCAAAGCTTATTTGAAAAAAATCCTGAAGTTGAATTTAAAGACTGCTCTAGTGTGAACATACAGAGACATGAATTAAAGTTGTACAGATAGTTTTACCAGTAGTGTTTTACTTTAGACATTATACTTTTATGTGTAAATAAAATATTTTTAAATCAATCTGAGCCAAAAAGCCCAACTAGCCTCACAGGGCGAGTTATAGGATTGTGAAGATACTTTTCTATTATGTCTTATTCACTGAAGTAAGTTTTTTGGCAAAGAAATGTATTTTTCTTCTCAGCTTTTCTCATGATTCAACACATCTTTGGCTGTCTTTGTTGGTTAAGTGGTAAGTTGCTTGGGAAAAGACTATCTTCTGATGTGTGGGTTTCCACCTTTTGTTGAGTGACTGCATCCGTGTTTAACCATTATAGAGCTTACTGGAAATCTAGTTAGTAAAGTCACTGGAATCTAGAGAGCTGTTCTGCTGACCAAGCTGTACAAAGGACTCTGTTTCACAGATGTTCATCACCTGTGGCTGTCCAAAACATCTTCTGGGAGTAGTTTCATATGTACCGGCACCTATGATAAGACTTATAAGGCATTCCAACTCTTTTCTAGAGCTAGTTGGAGGCCAGGCTAAATACTCTTAGAAAATGACACTGGACTACAGGCAACTGAACTTAACCTAGGTATTTCCCTATGTGTCATGCAGTCCTGTCCAGGAGACACTGAATACTTGTAGCCAGCTGTTGACTAGGTTTCCATTGTCCAGGGAGAAGCTTGGACAAATGTACATGTAGATGCCTCCAACCAATCTATTTAATGTGGAGATAAATCTCAGCCTCTGGGCTTGTTTCAGCTGTCAATACAGACAGTGTCAGATGAAATGTTCTGGGGTATCCTGCCTAGCATTTTCTGATACTTCCTGGGGACTTGTGTCTCCTGTAGGTTCTGTGCCATAACTGCTAGTTATATATGAACATCTCTGATAGCTTACATCTCGAATGACACTAGATGCTTATATTTAGAAACTCACTGTATCTGAAACGAGCACAGGTATCTTTTTGGTATTTCTAGATTTATTCAGAATCGACCAGTCAATAGTAACTACAGACAGATGTGGCTGGTTGCCCTTCATTCATGAGACATTTGGGGAAAAATTTGCTGGTTTTGCTGTTATGTTGCTGTTTTAGTGTGTTTCAGAGGACTAAGCCCCTGAAACGGTTGCTAAAAACTCAGAACCCTTCACAGTTTGACCCAACCCAGAAAATGAGGAAAACCTTATGCTTTTCATAGATCTCCAGTATTTGGTATTCTCAAGCACTAATAGCAACACTAGTTGATATTTCTTTGTTGGATTCTCAGGGGAAAGGTCACAGAGGAATTGTAACAAGAAGTTTTGGTAAACAGTTTCATTTTTAAAAAGTCAACATATAACAGAGTGTGTCTTTTTCTTATAATTATTATAATTAATTTTTAGAATTATTCAGAACACTCCATGGGAATGTGGTAGTTAAATAAAATTTCTTCTGGGAAAAAAAAAACAACCTTATTACCTTGTTTTTCCTATAATCATCATGTTAAAACATATTTTATTTCAGAGTATTTGCTTACATTCAGGCCATTCTGAATTTTAGTTAATATTTTATTTTTGTTTCTTATTACTTAAATAATATTTCACTTAGATGATATTTAACATTAGAAAGTTTTGCCATTGTCATGGTCCTAAGAAGTCTGAGTTCACTCTTTCAGGAGACACAGGGAAGCTCTCTTTTCATTTATGATTACAGAAACCAGGCTTTTGTTCTAATTTGGAAAGAAAACAAATCTTAAAAGGTGAATTTTCCCTTCAGAATAGGACATTTGGTTGAGATGTGAAAGTATGGTTTCCAGACAGCCATATAACCGTTAATCATAACATACAACCATTTCCCTTGGTACTGCAGGTAAAGCAATAGAGGCAAGGATGGCAAACCACGTCAATGTTATGTTATGTACTCTATTGTCAAGCCCCTCTTCCAGCTCTGGATGCAAACGAAGTTCTCTGACACAGTGTTGGAGAGAGAAATGAAATTCTGAACACCTTTAAATTTTGTAAAGAACAATCAAAATTATATATTTTCATTTTATTTCACATAACTCTCTTGCTCATTCTACTCATATCTTTTTACTGAAAATGTATACATCAGAAATGGAACTCATTTTTCATTATATTTTTCTGAAAGCAGTATTCAAAAATGCAGACTATTTTAATTAACAGCTTCTAATAAGACTAAGGTCTATTACTTCAGGCTCTGAAGAAATCAGTCCTTTCAAAGTGAAAGCATTAGAAAGAATTCCAAAATCTTTTTTCCATCTGTATGATCCATGCTGAGATGTATTCAGTGTGGTCATATCTTTCATCACACCATAGGGAATTTCACACTAGTATATTGATATTAAGAATACACCTCTCTTTTAGTTTTTTCTCTTTCCATAAACCTTTTGGTCAGAATTTATATGCACTGTCACATACTAGGGTGTCTCAGTATATGCTCCATGGCATGTAGAATAATGATAGCATAAACCTGAGGTACAGCATAAATGTCAGTACACTCCCTCAGCTATCTCATATAACCATTTCAGCTTCTTAATGTGTCAGCTTAAAAGTAGCTCCCTTGCATCTACTGTATTCACCTGCAATAGAGAGGTATTCACCTCTCTATTGCTGCTATGTTAGAAAATAACTTACACTGACAACACTTCTGTTTTCCTTCAATAAAATCCTTGAAACAAAATGGTCATATCTGTTGCTTTCTTGTCTGACATAAGTATCTGTCATTTATACTGCACCAGACCCTTTGGAAGTGCTTTTCAAAAGCTAATAACTATTTTTCCCAACACTCAATGCATTAGGATTTTCTCATTTGTCAGCTCGGTGAAACTGATGATGTAAGGAGAATAAGTAACTTACCCAAGGCTGCACATGAAGTTGGTGGTAGCAATAGATGTAAAGTTCAAGTCTTTTCTTTCCACTGTTGTGCTGAGCACTCTTCCACTTTGTGACTAAAAGATCACCTCATGCTGTTTTTCTCTGGATCTAGGAACTAATTCATCAGTGAGAGGAAGATACAATTTGTTCTATAATTTGTTCTTTTTTTTTTTTCTTTTTCTTTTTTTTTTCAATGTATAGAAATTATTGTCTGGCTGGATGGTAATCATCAAAGCTGGTTTGCTATTTGCTTTATAGATGAACAGCCATTCATCTCTTCCAGATTAGGTGACGGACACCAGTGAAGTTTTTTGTCTGAAGGAGTTCCTGAGGTTTAGGGTAGCAGACCACAGACTTTCCAAAGATGACAACTCTCCTTGCCAATACACAATTGTTCACTTCAGCCAGGAAATATTAGCTTTGTTTTATACAATCCATAAAACCTGGTGTGAGATTTGATTATATTCATTTTACACCTCTGCGACACAGAACTAACTGTAGTTTTCAATGGAGAAGCATAATTGCATGAACGAATGTAGTCATCTAATTTGTGGTTAATAATATTATACTAGAACTGACCAGTTCAGACGTGACAAGCCACACTGAGACATCTGAGTTTATTGAGATGAATGTTGCCAACACTGCATTCTGCTATGTCCAGAAATTTAGGAGTGTTTTTTGCTTCCCAGTCTAGGCAAAGCATGGGCATTAGAAAGTAGATTTTCTCTCATCTTTCTCATAAGCATAAAGCAGAATATATGGAATTCCAATGGCAGATTGGGGAAAAAAAATGTTAAAGGCGTATACGTTCTTCTTCAGGGAAAGCTAACACTGGCTAAAAACCAGGCTAAAACCAGGAGAGTGGTGCTAAGTCCATGTGATTTCCATAAGCTGATGGGCAGTGAACTCTAGTTGCTGAAGGCACCATGAAGAACTTCGTAATGAAGCTCAGCAGAGCGGTGCTTCTGTGACTTGATCACTTCATTTACTTTTCACTCAACTGCTTTTTTGAAAGGAGAAAGTATTATTAGGAACATTCTTATGAACAATTCTTAACATCTTTTCTCCCAAGTGTCTTGAGTATTGCCTGGAAGAACCTAAGTACAGATCAAAACCATGCTTGAGAACTTGCTTACAATTAATACCATAGATGGTTACCTATCACTGAACCTAACTGTGTCACGGTCTTTTTTTGTCTAATCAGGTAGACAGCATAAAAGTCTAAATTTACCTTGTCAGATGTAATCTCCAATGAAGTCAAAACCCAAGGTTTTGCACAAACTGAATAAGCAAATATGATTTTTAAGTTGTATTCTTTACATTATTTAGTTATTGCAAACTTTCTATTCTTCACTTCCATGCTATCCACATACTGGAAAGAGATTTCTATGCAATGGTACTGACAAAACTTGAACTTTGTCTTTACATTATAGGATTGTGTTGATTTCTGAAAATTAGTTCTGTTTGATCATATTTTTCTACCATATATGAAATTTCTTCTTTTCTTCTCAACTGTGTCAACATATTCTTTTGCTCTGTAGAGTGTTTGTATCTAATTTATGTCTCATTCAATTCCAGACAGACTTAAACACATTGTATACATTTATGGTTCTATAAATCGGTATGCAAATGAAGGTTGAACAGCCCTGCTCTATTGGTGTGAATGGTTAATTGTGGCAATAATTAACAGCACACCTACTGAACTTGATGGTGTTGCCTTGTATTATCAATATATAGTGTCAGAAGAACCCAAAGATCATTTCAGTACCTAAAATTCCTGACAAATGTTTGATAGACAGCAGTGGAAAGGGCAAACTCATATGAATTTTATCTCACTTGGCAATTACCATTTTTTTAAAGGGCAAGTTTAAGGCAGTAGGAAAATTCTTAAGATAGATTCTACATTTGTGTTCATTACTTAAAAGGGTTGTTTGATAGAAGAATTCATTTACATTATTTCAAAAGGTAAAAGGTTTCCTTGTCAAGTGCTAGTCGTTAGATACCATTACATTCAGGTTAAAAGAAAAAAAAATAGTTATATTTTTTACCAAGACAATTCCAAGATGTGTATTTTCTAGAGTAAATTTTTCTAAGTACATAGTCCAAGTGTTACTGGTAGTTTATATGTTACTGGTAGTTCAAACATTGCAAATTTTATATACTGACATTCTTAAGCTGGAATCACAAAACACCTTAAAATCTTAAAATGCTGTTACCAGTGCAGTTTGTTATGCAGATGAAGGCTAACTATATACTGGACTGCATTAGTCATATCCTGGCAACATGTCAATGGAAATTATTATTCCCCTCTGCTCAGCACTTGTGACACTACGTATGTTCAGTGTCCAGTTTTGGAATCCATTGTACAAGAAAGACACTGAAAACCGGACAAAGTCCAGCAAATGGCCAGTCTTGGGGACAATTTAGGGGACTGGAGCAATTGAAAACTAAAGAGACACTGAGAAAAATGGATTTATTAATCCTAAAGACAAGAACACTAATAGAGCTGAAAGATTGTTCTCAGCTATTTAATGAAGGATTGTGGAGGAGTCAAACCCATATTGGAGTGTGCAGGAAATGCACAATAGCCAAGAGCTGCAGAAATTCAGACTGAATGTAAGGATAAATAATCAGAGTGATGGTGGTTAGACCCTGGAGCTGGGGCCCAGAGGTTCTGAGGAATCTCCATCCACAGAGATATTGAAAATTTGATGGAGCAAGACCCTGTGCAGGGTGCTATAACATAAACATTGGTCCTGTTTTGAGTGACGGGTTGAAGTATATAACCTACAGACTCACAACTTAAAACATCATGTTTCTATGACTCACACCAGCTTTAATTTCCCCACATAATCTGCCCAGATCTTCCAGGGGGAACTGATTACCTTGTCTTCTGAGAACATGGGAAGTCATATCCTCTGAGAACTGTAAGAGTTCTGAGGAAGAAAGTCTGTATCACACTATATTCAAACTAGTTATTATTATAAAAAAGATTATCAAAAGCAAAAACCTAACTGATCTGCATTACTGCAGCCTTCTGTTTGCCATATTGTAATGCCTTACTTGCTGCCAATGACAGCTTCATATTTTCCTGAGGTAAAACAGACATATCTGTACTTGGCACCCTACATTTCTAATTGAGGCTGATAGAACTGTACTGCAGCAATGGACATTTCCTCTTTCCTGTGTTTTAACCAAATGTTGCCTTTAAGCATCCTGAAGTGGAATCCCTGGAGACAAAATGGAAGAAAAAAGGGAGTATGTGAAGACATTCAGAAATCTGAATATTGCTGTGACTTTCTGAACCTTTCTGAGTACTACTGATGTTTCTATATCCTCATTGTGTTTTCATATCTTGTGAATTGCCATTCATATCAATTCTAGAATCCAGTTTTCCCTTAAGTAGCTCATGCAGCACTTGTATAATATCCTTATTGCTGATAACTGATAAAACTGAAGAAGATCCCCAGAGAGGATAGGCAGTCATCTTTTATTTGGGAATGGTTTTTGTAGTTCCCAGACCACGATGGATGATGGTTCATCCCCATTCTTTAATTGCTAGACTCAGCATGCTAAGATAACATCATGCCAGTCTGTGTCAGGATGCTTCATTAGCATTCCCATTGTATGAATAAGAGGAAAAAAAAGAGTCAAAATTAATAAAAGGAAACAGAAATTATATTAAGAATAAAGAAGTGGAAGATAGAAGGAGATTTTGTATAATAACTTTCTAGAAAATATGAGTAGAAAAACAAAAAGACTGAGAAGAAAACTAGGTAAGAAAATTTGTCCTGCACTTGGGAACTGGTGTCCTACATTGCAGCTTGAGAGGCCTGAAAGGAAGGCAGTCTACTGTGCCTTACATGCTAACCTGAAGATATATTATTCTATTCTACAGTGCAATGTCGAATGTATTTTGGAAACCTAAATAGATTATGTCCACTGCTTCGTCCCTATCTGCTCCCTGCATTCTCCTTATGATAAGACAGAGATTTATATTCTTATTCTTCTCAGATGGGTGCATCAATCTCTGCTGTCAGGTTGCCTGTCCAAATAACAAACCTGCATATCACAGAACTATTTTAAATGTAATGTTGATAGATGTTGTTTGTGTGCACTTACCGTCACTTCCCTGCAAATCACAATCTTCTCAAGAAACTCTTATTTTCTATCTTTTCCACTTTATGACCATCAAGAATTAATTATCATAGAATCCTAGAAACATAGAATGTCCTGTGTTGGAAGGGACCCACAAAGATCATCAAGTCCAACTCCTGTCCCTGCATATGACACAGTTCACACCCTGTGTCTGAGGGATTTTTCCAAATGCTTTTTGAATACTGTCAGGCTTGAGGCTGTGACCACCTTCCTGGGGAGCCTGTTTCAGAGCTTCATCGCCCTATGGGGTGAAAAACCTTTTCCTAACGTCCAACCTAAACCTCCCCAGGCACATCTTCCTGCCATTCCCTTGGGTTTTATCGTTGATTGCCAGAGAGAAGAGATCAGCGCCTAGCCCTTCTTCTCCCCTTGTGAGGAAAATGTAGACCACAGGATATTACTGTTTTATGGTCAAATCATTAATTATGGTCATGGAGTCATTATTTGGGACATTTTTAGGAATTTTCTGCTTCCCTGTTGCTATACCATGTTACTAAGCTGTTTGCAGTACCTACTGTTGCCATCCTCTTTCTGGCTGCAAAAATTCTTGTTTTCATTTTGGGGACAGAAGAGTTGCCAACCCTGAAAGAAGCTGAAAGTTTTCAGTGCAAGCTCCAGTCTGATAAAGCATTCCAAAACGTTTTCCTCACTCTGTAACTTCTATCTGCCAATATTCACCTGTGCACTCTGGTGACCATGCAGGGACCCTGTGTTCAGCTCAGCTCCAGGCTGGAGCTCCCCACTCCACTCTCCTGGCTGTGGCACACAACTGCTTCCACCTTTCATCTGCTCCCACCTAAATTATTTGTTCAAATGTCATTTCTTTCCCCACATCATACCCTTTTCTGCTCTTTACCTTTTACCGCACAGAAACGGTGACCAGCAGCTAGGTCTTGACCTAGCAGTTGGTCTTGGCCAGGATAGTTAATGGCAAAACCTTGGCTCCTTCCAAGATGTTGGTTTCAGCTCCTTCTCTCAGAGACATACAGCAAGAAAATGTAAACTCTCAGAATGACAAAAGCCAAATTGTTGTTGAGTGTTGTTGCACTGTCTCCCTATATAAACAAGGTATAGAAATAAAGTTAGGACCTTTTTAAAGCAAATAAGTAGCTACTGACACCTTCAACTGTTTTGCAGTTTCAGAATTCTTGCAATAATGGTATTTTACTAGTAATCCCTGTGATCGTAAACTCACAGAAGGTCTACTGTACTGCATCATTTATGAGTTTGCTCTTTTCCTTAACATTCTCATATATCCTTAAAACAGTGAAATGGTTAATGTACAAGACACTGAGCATCCATAGATATATTTGTCTCATACAACAGTGTATTTTACATGTTCTTCCCTGCATTTTTAGTCATTTTGCTTCAAGTAATTCAGTATTATCAGTTTATAAACCACAGTCATTTAGAATAAATATTTATATGTGATTACATGTCCATATAGCTTTTAAAATTTTTCAAGAAAATTAATTAATATTATAAGGTGTTTTGATATATATTAAATACGCTATTTTTTTTTTTCTTGCTGTTCCTATCACAGGAAAGTCAGTAGGAGACTTATCATGGATCATGGTGGACCTTTAGACCTAACTTATAAAGTTATGGCATAAAAGTCAATGCTTAATTTAACAATGTCCATTTTACCATATAAATAGAGTTAAACAATGGAAGCACTATGCATAAGCTTCTTCTAAGAAATTTTGTTTATTTGTAAATGGATACCTGCATGCCAATTTATGATAGAATACTGTTTAAATTTCTGTTAAAGGGCATCTGATAGATGAGTTCTGCCTATTGCAATGGTACTATCAGTGCAAAGATTTCTTATCAGACTGAGAATGGACCTTATATATTACAATAGTGAAAAATACTGGGAAATTTACAAATTAAAGTATTACTTAATTTATTTATTCGAAACAACAGGCAAGACCATTAAGAGAATTGTTTCAGACTCAGCTAGGCAATGATATTTTAGTTTTTCCCCAGTACCTGGTGCAACATCAAAATACTTAATCATTTATGCAAAATGGAATGTTTTGGAAAACACATATTTTGAATTAAAAATTCGGATTTGAACCTGAATTTCTCCATGGAATTCTATCTTATTTTATTAACTTAAATATCTAATTAACTGCACTTTGAAAAAATCCAGTTGCTCAGAACTGTTTCCTGAATACAGACAAAGTTTCAGTTCATCATGTTCTTTCCAGCTGTGCATTTCCAATGAGGCATCAGACTGTTTTTCACTACATATTGAATACGTCACTTTTTGAAGTCCTGAAGCTCACAATTTATGTATTTGATGTCATGTTTTCAGATGCTTGAAAAAATAAGCTGTCCCATTAACTTTTTTTACTTAAGGAGTTAAATATCTCCTAATTTGAAGGCACGCGGCATGGGGTTGGGGGGTGGGGAAAGATTTGAATTCCTGAAGATTTTTAAAGGAGATTTTTAAAGGTATATGAAATGCAGATGTCCAATCCCAATGATATTCAGAATACTCCACATTTAATTTTATTTTCTTAAAAGTTAAAAGATAAATTAACAATGTAACAGTAGCATATTAGATAGAACAGGATTGTATCTTTCTACAGTTTTATAGATTGCTATATTGTATTGTTGTATTTCTGAAATACTCTAGTTTCTTCAAAGTTCTTTGGTCAATGTTGCACATTCACTTTATTCCTCCTCTTCCAAGATGCATTTACAATTGCAAAATTTAATTCAAGAGTTTATTCTAAAGGTTAAATACATTATTATTTAATAATGACTACAGGGCCTAATAAAAAGAAAGAGATAATCCCAGAAAATAATTTTGCAAAATGAGAAATAATCTTCAAAAAACAACAACACAAAACAAACAAACAAACAAATCAAACAAAACCAAAAGGCAACCAAATAAAAAAAAAGCAGCACAGAACACTGAATGTTACCATGGGCTAGAACAGTGTTTGGAATGAATAAAAGAATGAAACAGCTGTTTCATTAAAATCTGTTCATTGTTTATTAAATGACTTAGGAAATGTTTACACAAGATCCTCATATGCTGTAAAATGTTATGGCTCTGTTTCCTTCTTGCAAAGGACTGTTCATGTAGGTATCTTGGCAGATTTCACTGGGTGAGGGTCTGCTCACTGAGCAGGCAAACACGTGTATTTTGAACTATTATATTTCATTGAGTCAGTGACTTGATTAATTTTATTCCAGGACTTCCAGTTTTGTGTCTCTTTGATTCAGCTGTAAAGTGAAGGCTTATGCAAGGTGAACTACCTCTTATCAATCAAGAAGTTCACATCTTTGGCAACTGCAATTCTTTGAAGTGCTGGGAGAAGCAGAAATATTTATCATGTTCTCAAGGTGGTTTCTGAACCTTTCAATCTTATATCTAGATTACAGCCAATGCCTCCTTCTTCAGCCCTTTCATAGACTGTGAAATCAGCAGTTTAAAAAGACATTCTCAGCATGGGAAGCGCAGGGGAACTAGGACACCTAATCAATCTTCAGACTCCTGTGGAATGTGCTAACAGGTTTTTATTTCTGTAGTCATCCAAAGGATTAGACTGCTTGGTAAAACAACTTCACTTTCTCTCTACCTCTCTCTCTTTGTGTGTCTTATCCCTTTTCCTCTCTCTGTGATACTGATACATATTGCCTATATTTTCTTTTTAATTCCTTTTGTAAAATATCCATTACTACTTTTCTGCTCAGCAGAGCACATTCTGCAGTGAGATCTCAGCTGCTTACACACACTTGAAAGATACAGTCAGCATGGTATCCTCGGAAAAAAAAAGAAAAACAAAACCTACTATAGGGTTTATTTTTGTTGTTTTGAAAGTTCAGTCAGAAAGAAAACAGCAACAACCCAGCCAGTATACCTTTCATTAAATGCATGTGAAATGCAGGGATCATGCTGCCATAGAACTAAATAAGTTAATATTATCTTCGCAAGCTAGTGGTGTCTTGATCTTTGATAAGGATAAGTGGAAGCTGGTATTTACCGTGCAGTGTTTTAATTCCTTGTGGCATGTCACTCACTCCTGAGTGCATAATTAGGTTTACAAGTATTGTTCAACTTTCTTACATGCCATGCTGTGCGCTCTCATTGTTTTTTGTTGCTTCCAGCCATTTCCCTGAGATCTTGTAATAACCTTGATCTCTTCCAGTCACTTTATTAGGCTCCCCTGGTAGCTATCCTCATCATGACAGCACTCATCAATTCTGGATGCTTCAATTAATTGCAGCGGCACCTATCTCCTGGGTGCCTCTGTTAGCTCCTTCTGCCAGTACTTTAAAATCTGCAGCAAAGCAACTATGGATGATGGCAACAGCTTGGTGACTTCAATGCAGAGAGAATGTGCTGATAGCTTAAGCAGAAGTTTTACTCAGAAATATCCTGCAGTCTCTCTATCCCCTTGACTTCAAGTTTCAGCTCTGCTTCTAGAGACTTACAATAACATGGAAATAAAGAAAGACTGATGAAGCCATTTTTTTCAGATTATTTTTGTCCTTCTTGATAGTAGGAGTATGTTGTTTCCTTCATTGATAAGCTCATGAGGGAGTGAATTTGAAGGCCTTAAATACCATGCGTAGACTTTTCCAGTTGTCCCCTATTCATCTATTTGGGATCAAGGTGTACAAGCTTGTAGATATGTGTGGGTCTATGCATGTCTAGTGTGATCTGTAACTTCTAAAGACACAAAGTTAATTGTTCCACCCATTTATTTCACTGAGAATTTGTTGTCTATGTAAAAATCAAAACTATTATTTCCATGTCTTCATGGAAATTCACACGAACTGAGAAGCAACAAAAGCTCTTCCCTGTAAGCTCCTCCATTGGCATATAACCTGCTAATACATGCTATTAAATTAATATTTGTGTATTTCCACATTAATTCAATGGCCTTAAACTTTAAACTGTAGCAAAGAATTTGGGATCTCATGGAATAAAAATACAAATTAAACTTACTGTTCTGTAGCTTTTCAGTACTGATGTCACCACGGTTTAATGGAAGGATGTCACCTTTAACTAGAAAAATTTTAAACTTCAAAATAATTAAATGTTCAATCCAGTTATTAGGAGGTTAAATACACAGTCCACACAACTAGTTGTATGGCAGAAAGGGATATTAAGGTACTAAAGTGAACACGGACAAATATTTTCTTCAAGAAAGAAAAAGCAGGTGATCTAAACTTTTTAAGGAACACACTTGCTTGGAAGGGTTTCTATTTATTCTTTTTTCTTTTTTCTATTTCTTTTTTTCCTAGCAAATAAAACTATTATGGAAGGCAATATGGTGAAATTGAGCGCATTTTGCATTTTAATAAATAACATTTTTGCTGTAGTTGTGACTACTGTCTTATTGTAAAATGTTGTTTCTCTATAGGAACAGGGATCTAGTAAACAACAGAACAACTTGTATGCAGTTTGTAACTTATTGAAAGTGAAGGAATGATCCAATTAGTAGGTGATTAATCACAGGTTGCTATAGGTCTCGGACTGTATATTGAAAATTTATGGAGTAAAAGAGTATTCAATGCACACACCTTCACCTAACAGGTAATCACCACCTGGGAATGAAAACTACATTAAAAAAACGAACATGGGCAGCAGTGCAAAGTACTAATTATTTGATTAATTATCATTGTAACCAAGAAGTGTACCATTACCAGACAATCATAATTACAATAACAACATGTGTGTTGCTTTGTTACCATTTTAAAAGTCAATTAATATTTTATTGTCAAGAAACAGTAATGGAAATATTTAACATTTCCAGCTTAGAAAACTCTTTGGTGTTTCAGCAACACAGGAAAGTAAAATTGGCTATACAGAATTCAATTGTGATATACAAGACATAGTGAGATGAGAAATTGTGCGGTATTTGAAAGACTTAAATTAAAATGTTAATTTTTAGAGAAACCTAATTAACATGCGAAGTGACATGTTTTATTTTGTAGCAAAACCAGTGAAATAGTAAAATAAACCTACAGCCCTTTAAATAAAGAATCTTCTTTTTGCTTGTGGTGTGCACATCCCATCACAATTCATCAAACTATCTTATACAGACCTGTTATTATATGATTTCCAGTTTTCAGTTGTTCATTTACTGAAAGTATCTGTCATATTTTTATTCCAGCTTAGATAAGCACGACTAGATTTCAGATAAGTAATAACCTTATGATGCTTAGGTCTGCCAATAATGACCAATACAATAATGGTATTTTGAATAAAGTAGATGATTAAATGGAATAGAAAAATATAGACTTCTGTGTTGAACCATATCCCCAAAAGCTTTTCAGTTTTGCAATTAAATAACTCAAACAATATGTAACATAGAAAAAAATGGAAAAGTAGAAGGTGCTAAATTCATAGTTAAAATACCAATTTTTGGGTGGATACGTAGGACAAATCTCTCTCATCTATAAGTATTTTGCAACCTAGTTTTGTAATAAAGTACCTTTGAGTACCATAGTAAGAAACTGAAAAGGAGGGCTTTAAGGCAAGCATGGAACCTTCATACTTTTCAAAATCGTATTTCGAATATTGTTTTTTAACACCAGTATATCCTTAATCTTGATGTACTGTCTGTGGCTAGCTGCGAGACAGACCTAGGCAACCTGAGTTCATTTCATAGGCAACAGAGAAAACTGGGACTGCATTGACATCTTTTAATCCCAAAGAACACAGCTAAAATGTGCAAACTAAAAGTGTTTATTTCTCCGAATCGGCTGTAAGGATACCCTAAAGTTAGGTAGTTTTCAATCCTACATCACTTGTCTTTCAAACTCAGTATAACAACATAGATTCATTAGCTTGGTGAGGCATGATCTACCTTCAGTAAACCAGTGAAAAAAGCAAAAAAAGTATTGCTTCCTTAGGAAGACTGCCTTCATGGTCCTGCCTGTAGTTATCTTTCACAGGTGTGATATGGCAGATGGGATGAGGGATGAGTTAACTCTGAACGCAACACATACCCTGACTCAACAGATGAGATCAGGTGTGAGTTAACTCTGGGTAATTCTGCACAGCAATGCAAAGTGAATGACAGACAACCACTCCGAGGGTCCAATTATGAATTTACTAAAAGCACATGGTGGTAAACAAATTACAGTGATTAGTGACTTGGCAAAAGTATGTTATAATAACACAAAAATTATCAATACATTGATGGCAAAAGCCCTTCTGAAAGCCGTGGATTGGCAACAATTAGTAACTGTAATGCAAAACTTAACAAGACTTCAGCAGCAGAACTTACAACGATATTACTTTTACATGTTTAAGAAAAAGAAAGAAAGAGAGAGAGAGGAGGAAAATTAAGATATCAGAAAATCAGAGAGAGAGAGAGAGAAAGATATCACCACTCCACAGGTACATCAGTCCCACGACAACCTCTGGAGGAGGCAGACGTGTTGAAGATCTACACGCCACCAACCCGTATCATATGTGAGGTTGTTTTATAACCCAGTTCATTTACACGTGAGATAGGAGAGGGCGGTTCATCTCCTCCCTCTGCTCACTCTTCATGCTAATTAGGAAGACTCTTCTGGAAATGGGTCTGAGGTCTTCAAACTAGGGGAAAGTTCACAGTACTGACCAGAAGTGAGTTGTTTTGCCCGTCAGAGGTAGCTGTTGGTTCGTGTCTTCTTCTGGTAGTTGGTTGTCTGACAGATGGTTTGTCTCTATCATCCCAATTAGGCCATGAGGCCTTTCACAGCAACACTGTTAATTGCTCTTATCTCACAAGGTGTCTGCCTCCATGGCCATGAAACTCTGGGAAAGATAAGACGAGGTGTCATCTATCTTTTCCTCCAAAAGTAACAAAAAACAGACATTTAAGGCATAACAATGTCCTTTGTTCTGCTAAGGATCGGGGTTGCGGTTCAAGGTTGTCACACTAGTGGACTTGACGATTTCTCTAGTCATGCACTTACTCTATAGCTGGTTTCTCAGTTTTTATTTAATATATGATTCTTCTGCTGCTGATTTGCAAACAATAAAAATCACTCAACAGATTTATCTGTGTTCTGTACTCCCAGTTAAACGATATTAATATGAGTTACTTTACAGAAAAGCTCAATCACACATAGCCCTACTGGACTTTGTGATAGCAGAAAAGGTCAACTTTTTCGGTGCTTGACCTTTAGCTGGTAACTATCACCAGTTTTCTCAAAGTTTTGGAGTAGTTTAAGATGGTGAATAAAAGGCAGCTCTGGTCTTGCTTTCTGAATAACAGCAGAAGTAGAGCTTGGCTGAATTTATTCAGACAGTCTGGATAATGGTTTCATAAACAGAGAAATTTTTCAGACAGAGCAGAAAAAATATACTTTTCATGTTGATGGTATATTGACCTTCATTCATATTTCATTCTTCCCTTATTTTTAGAGGAACAGTAGACAAGTGAGTTAAGTAAATTCTTCTAAAGTTATCAGAATTTATGACATGGAGGCAAATTATTTTTTACCTTTGTGACTAGTTTGGAAACTGTGCCAGAGACATTTAGTCCACTTTTAACCCTCACCAGAAGAAAATAATTAAGTTTTGATTCTGACTTTTCCTATTATATAATATTGATGCTGAAACACAGTGAATACATAATGGTGATGTCAAAACACAAATTATTCCTAAAGGTAGGGGTTCTCTTATCCAGGGATCTGGGTAAATATTTATTTTGCTGCAGGAAGATTTTGTTACTTTTAGTGAGTTTCAGTTCATTTACTGCTCAATTTAAAAAAAAAAAAAAAAAAGTTTTTATTTGTTTGTCAGTCCTGATTTATTCCAATTTGATTCATTACCACCTCTAACTTAAATGAAACACACAAGATTCATCAAGAAAAAAAAAAAAAAAAGTGCTCTTGGACTTATTTGAATGAGATTTGTGAAATGCACTTTGGACAAGACCAAGGTAATACTGTTTAGTTGATGATTAACAGGGCAGGAATTATTTCTTCAATCTTTTCTGAGGAACCTGCATACATTTTTCAGGACTGTATTTGTGGGCATGTAAATGAGGCAAAAATCATGCCAGTATTTCTTTACTCATCTTTCCTGGTTGATCTGAATTAACTGTGGTGTGGAGGATAAGCAGATCTTATTTTGATGTTATTTTCCTTATGGACTGTAATGCTGAATCTTTTGAATATCACATTTAGTTTATTGAAATATAGTTTTTATTGACTGATCACTGAAAAAGGCTGAGAAATCACAGTTGGTCGCAAATGTACGTGGCTGCTTCTCACACCGTGTTTTGAGAAGGGTATGCACTAGACCTATATTCCACAGACCAGGATGGGCTTTCAGTTGATTTCTGGGGATATGTATGTTCTGAAAGAACATTTTCTTTCACAGTGTGACAGAACTTAAACTTGTGGACTTTCAGGGCTTGTTGCAAAACTCTATTCCTTTCTTAAGCATTTCCTTTGTGGGTTTTTTTGTTTGCTTGTTTTTGTTTTGTTTTGGTTTGGTTTTGTTTTTCTGTGAAAGATTAAAAGCCTTCAGAAGAGAAATGTTATATTGGCTTAATTACATGGTCCTGATCATACTGAGACAGTTTAAGAGAAGACTATTTGTGTTTTGGGAGAAATAACATTATTTTAATTTAGTGAATTGAATAGATATAACGCCTTTCTTCCTGCAAATTTATTATTTTGTAGCTTGCATCTTTGCCTTCACATAGAGTAGGTATCTTTCACAAACCTCTAACATGAAACTACCATATTATGGTCTGATTCTGGTGTGAGTTTTGTATGTTACAGATAACCTGGACAGCAGATACACATCAGGCTTTTATTTCTCATATAGCTTCATACAGTTTTGCGTCTGTGGTCATTTAGGTAAAAGACACATCTAACTGACTGATTTACTTATACTATTACATAAATCATATTATCATGTAATTTAACCTTCAAAATATTCAAGGATAAAAAACTGAAATTATAGCTCAGATTTATACAAGCAAGTGTTCTATCCAGGTCAAGGTTCCTTTACAATACTCAGAAAGAAAGGAGGAGTTCATATGACTGAAACAACTGGAAGTTTTTCACAATTTTGTTGCCCTAGCTTTTACAAAGACAGCAAGACAGAAAATAGAAGAAAGGGCTAACTCCTTAACTTGAACCTCAAAGGACTGTCACTTAAAAGCTTCTGTTTTCATAAGCTGTGTAGAATGAAAACACATTTCAGAATGTGGACAGTGCCCTGAAAAGTGAAAGTGATTTGAAATTCTTCTCTTGAGTGTCAGGGAGAGTTTAGGCAGAGAGACACAGAATATCATTTTAGTCCCCAAAAAAATATTTAATTATTTCTTTTTTGTTGAATATTGGAATCGCACAGACTGATTCAGATTACTTTAATTAAATTCCCCCCAGACAGGCTTTTGTGTGGTAACTCCAAACTTATCTGACGTTAAAAGAGGAATTTGCCAGTGAAATTAAGTCTAAGTATGCAAGTTACAACAGCCTTAAGACAGTAGTGAATTTCTTACTGGAAATTAATATAAGTTTATAAACCTGCTTATTCCGTTTTAGTGCAAAAACTCCTTGTTGTTTAACCTGATAAATATTTGAGGTACTCATCTTCTTTTAAAATCACCTTCTCTAAAATGTGAAAAAGAGAAATAACATCATTTCTTCATTGAAAGGATATTTTTCCCTTTCATTTGTAGACTGTTCATTTTGTTTATCTTCTGCTTTTTTGAAAGGGGAGATTTTTTTATATAGCAGAAAGACTACATCACCTAGTGTGCCAAACTCCGTGCATGTCTAAAGCAGACCGAAGTTTTACAGAACAGATCCTGTAATGTGAACTTCTGCAATCAGTACAGGCAGGCAGTTAACATAGAGCCACAATGCTAGTTCTCGTCTTTCTCTTCAGATCTTTTTAAATTTTCATTTTTAAAAAAGAAACAAACAAACAAACACACACACACACACACACAAAAACAAACAAATAAAAACAAAAAAAAACCAAACCCAAACCCAAACCCAAAACCAAAACCAAAACAAAAACAAAAACGCGTTATATGATTACATCCACATTCCTGGATTATTTTCTTTGTCTTTGAGTTACCAAGATGTGGCTTATGAAAGAAAATGTCTCTGAACAGAAATAGGTCAATGTATTGCCATCCTAGGATAGCAATGAACTAGGAAACAGTTTGTGTGAAATGCAAGAGAAAATCTGGGATATTGACCTTGAAGCATTAGAAAACACAGCGTGATTCAGGAGCATGTAACATAGTGCTACAATTAATAAATATGCAAAGTGAGTTGTTCTACCTGTTTAATGTGCATATCCCTGTGATAACAACAAAATTTAAAGGGTTTTTTATATATTCTCAAACACAGATCTTCCAGTCTAGGCAGCACATATTGAGAAAGGTGGCCTGCATCCTCCACTCAAACTACACAGAAAAGATATTCAGAGCTCCTACTAATGGAAATAAAGAATAAAATAGTAGTACACCTCCCAAAAAAAGATAATTCATTTAATAGTAAAAAGAAAAGGAATCCTAGAGTAGTAATAATAATAGTATTGACAATGACATTAATAATAATAATAACAATGGCAACCCTACTTAAACCCAGGCAAAATACACTGTGAAAATCCAGCAATGCAAATAACACCCTTTTACACTGTGGTAACAGGTGATAGCATTAAGTGCTGGATTCATAAATCTAGAAAAGATCAATGCAGTCTACATATCCAGGTTACACAGATCCCTTGTTTGAACAAGATCATCTATTTTAAGGCAAAAAGGTCTCATATGTTTAAAAAAATAATAATAATATTAATAATAATAACAACAAGAAGAAGCAGCAATGACTGAGGATCCATTCAGACAACTCAGTGTTTCCTTTTTCTGCACAAGGCAGAATCTTGCCTACGTAGATAAGGAAATTGATGAACATCTACACCTTAATTCAGATAGACACAATCTTCTTTTGAAACCTTACAGAAGTACTGAGATTTTCCTTGATTGAAAAGGAAAATGAGGACTCTCTTAACAAGATTTCTTCACTAGACATCTGGAACTCATATCAGTTAGATATTTGAGCCAGAGCAATTTGCTTACTTCTTTGCTGTTTTTTTAAGTTGGACAGTCTTTTTCAGACACTGTTCCCTAGGACAAACTCCTTCATCTCGCAAGCACAGGTTAATTCTTTCTTTGTGGAGACACAACATTATCAATTGTATAGAAATACATACACGTGCATATATATAAATCTACTTCTGTCTCAACAGTCTTGAATATTTTTTTTTTCCTAAAAAAGACTTCAACCAGTCAGTCAGCATCATCTCTTAAAAACAAAATCCTGGAAAAACAATGGATTCCTGCATGTCACCAACATCAAGAGTTGGCAAACTCAGAGGAAAAGTGTGTTCAGACTGAAAATTTTACCTTCGGCCAATGTCTTTCATTTAATCCAGACCTTCTCAGGAAATTATGGGTATTCTGTGACCTGACACTGGCAAAGTAATGAGTCCCAACTAAGCAGAATTCAAACTGTTTTGGAAAAGGTCAAAGCCAAATCTATAAATCTGTCCTAAAAACTGACTGCTAAATGCTGTGGATGAAATAATAGGGTTACAAAGTACTTATTCTGGAAGAAAGAGGTCATGTTTTTGAATGGTTTTGAGGTACACAACCTGATGAAGGGTCAGAAGTGTGAGTGATGGAGTCAAGGTTCTGTGCACCAAGAACATGAGAATAAAACCTTCTTGGCAAGCTGAGAGGTAAATCTTGTAAGAATTTTAACCAGGGTTCTGGGCAGAAAACAAGCAAATTATCTACCATGAACTAGGGTGGAAAAAAATAACTGTCACCTCAGATGAAAGAAGCTGTAACAGTTTCTGCTATTTCTGCTTTCTGTTTCCTTTATCCTAGTATAAGAAATATGTCCAGGAATATTCTGGACACAAAGACCAGCTGGCATAAAACAACCTCTGCTTATGCAAGTCTCATGGTTTCCAAAGTGGGAGTGGCAAAGCTGCCTTTTGAGAATGTTTCCTGGGACCTCACAAGTGCTGAATCATGCCCAAGTTTTGTCTGGGAGAGAGCTGCTTGGCCTGAGCCCATCACATTTCAGGGACCATTCTCACAGTTCAGTGGAACAGACTTTCAGGTTCCAGGGGCTGGAAAAGTCCCTGAACGTTCTTCAGTTTACTTGGCTGTTACACATATGGCTTCATCCAGTGTGCTGATGGCAATTGTCCTTCCAAAGTTAATGTTGGAAAAACAGACAAAACCCACAAAAATTTATGCATGCTTATACGTGGGAACTTGCTGCTTGTTATAACGGGTTAATATGTTGGAGTTTCCACATGTCAGTGTTTCCTTGTAAAATGCTTCAATTTGATGCTGAGTATGAGAGACCAATTCTTGTGTCTGAATTGCAAAATTACTCAGTTCAGTTGAAATTCCAAGTCAGAATGCTTTTAGCTGTTTGGTTTGGGGATGTAGTTACCCTATTCAAAGTTTACCATAACCTTTCATGCTATCATCTAATAAAGATACGTATGTGCTGTTAGTTGCAGATGTAGGTTTGCATATGAAAAAGTAAAGGCCCTAAGTTATATGATCATTCTGTTTTGATCATAACACAAGTTTGTGGTAACCTGAGATATTGCCTCTACCTAAATATGACATTCAAACATGTCCCTCTTAATCTCAATCCTTACTTATCTGGTCTTCATTCAAACAACCTAATTTTGCTGTAGTACTTCGGTCCTAATTGCATGAATTTACAACCAAGCAGAGTTTAGCACCATGTAATTATTCTACGTAATAAGTAACTTGTAAGTAGTACACAGACATAAACAATAAAAAGGCAGGAAACTAACATCACTAACTCCAATTTCTAAAAATTACTGTAGCACAGTTAGTAGTAAGATCTGCATTTATCTTGGCCATTTCGGAAATCAGCTTCAAATTTAGACCTGCTTGGAATAAGCAATAAAACTTAAAATATTTTATTACTTACCTGATAAATATCTTATTTCCCTGATTATATAGATAGACATAAAAGAGGAAAAATACAGATAGACTTACTTTCATTATGAACAGAATTAATTTCAAAGAGAATAATTTCCATGAGTCATTGTCAGGACTTTAGCTTTTATGCCAGAATTATTCAGCCTGAGACTGTGTGCGTAAGAAATTGTTTGGTGTTTTTTTCCATTAAAAGGGTGATGTAAAATGTTTTTTAAACTATCACTTTGGAATAATTAAATGGGGCATTGGAGTCACTTCATAATGTCACTCTGCAAGCCTTGTCTGGTAGAGTTTTCTCTTCTATTCCAAAATGGGCAATTAGATAAGAGTGACAGCTGTTGGGGTCACAGATGCCACTGTCAAACTACTGAAAAAGCCACAGATTTTTATTTTCAAAAAAAGAAACCTTTTCAAATAGTGTGGTGGAAAAGACACAACAAATCAGCATGAAGTGGCAGACTGGAATTTCTTAGCCTTTGAGTTCCCAGCACTTGCTTTAGTTTTGTGTTTCTATCTAGGAACCCAGAAATGGTAGACTCAGAAGAATCGACATATCTACTAGTATAAGTCTCAATTCATTTGATACATATTCCTAGAATACCAGATGTGTGTTTGCAAAAACACTTATTTAAGAGTTGGAATAAATTGGAAGAGAAGGAACATTGTGGAGAGAAGGTACAAGACTGCATACTTCTAAAGAAGATGTAAGTGACATCCATGCGTTAAATCTTAACCTACTTAGTAACTAGTTTTTTCTGCCAAGCATCCCTAAGAAAAGGGAATACATTGTCTTTAGAACTTTAGCGTTTACATAAGCTTGTTCTCTTGGGAAAGGAAAAAAAAAAAAAAAAAAAGGAGAAAGGGGAAGGGAATTCAGGAATGATAAAAATGTAAAATGTGTTGTTAACAGCATTGTCCAAATGCTTCTTAAACATATTGACCACCTCTCTAAGAAGCCTGATCCAGTGTTTGACTACTCTCTCAGTAAATAAATGCATTCTAATATCCAGTCTGAACCTCTCCTGGTGCATCCTTGAATCATTCCTACACATTCTATCACTAGATACCAGGAAGAGGGGATCAGCACCCCCCTCTCCATGACCTCTCCACAAGAAGCTGTAGACAGTAATGCGGTCACCCCTCAACATCATATTTTCCACATTAGACAAGCCCAAAGTCCTCAGCTGGTCCTCATAGAACATGTCTTCCAGCCTTTTCATCAGCTTTTTGCCCTTCTCTGGACTCATTCAAGGACCTTCACAGCCTTCTTGAACAGTGGACCTCAGAACTGCACACAGTATTCAAGGTGAGGCCACACCAACCCTGAATACAGTGGTATGATCTCTTTTGACCAGCTGGTTACACTGTCTGATGGCCCCAGGATGTGGGTTGCCCTCTTGGCTGCCAGGGTACACATTGCTGATTCATGTTGAGCTGCTGTCACATTGCTGATTCATGTTTAGCTGCTGTCAACCAGCACCCCCAGGTTTCTGCAGGGCTGAAGAACAAGGACTGAGAACATAGTGGAAGAAAGGGATATTTTAGTCTTGACATACAAGTAAGATACTCAGACTTATTTCAGGGATTAGTAAACACATGTAATGGTTTCAAAACAAGTCGTGTGTTCGACCACGTTGTTCATTCTGCCTGTTGACATTGAAAAGTGGGAACTGTGTCTGTACCTCTCTCAGGATAGAGTTCTACTGCTCATCCTACTTTGAAGCTGGGTCTCAATTCACAACTTTCTGGTTCCTCTGCTGAGTCCTTGGCAGGTCAAGCTGGATTTTCACCCTCCTAGAGACTTACCTGACCATGTCCAGTTGACTGCATCTTAATTCACTGAGGGAGATTTTGGTATTGCTATGATCTGCACAGATTGTGTCCTGCCTTGATGCCTAACACATACGCAACCACTGTGAATTTCTTGAAAATCGTAGGAAAAAGGATAGTTAGTTTTAAAGCAGGATTGAGGGAATTTTTGCATCCTGAGAGCTAAGGAGGACTTTTAAGTGATCATTTAAACCACAATTCAGTTTTATACAGAAATAATGACAAAAAATGTCCTGGCTATGAAGTACCTGAAATGAAATTGCAGGCTGTGATCCTGTAACATCTTTAAATAAGACATTCTTTATTTTTCCATAGGAAAATAAAAATTAACAAATTAATAAAATAAGCAATTCCCACTTTTGGGATTAAGATACACTCTTGTCTCAGACACTCATAGTAATTGAACCAGCTTCCTTTCAGGTTCCACTTACCTTCATAAAACCCAGTTTCAGAACTCACAATCAGATATTATTTTTTTTAAACCCTTGCTGTTCTCCAGTTGTTTTGTTTTCAGACAAATAGGCAAATGTGTTCAATTAATGGAATTCTCAAATAAGTGTTGTATTTTCCAGCTGGGCTTCTCAAATGGTGTTATGGCAAGATAGAGCTAAATTAAGCTAATCAACACCATTTTACCATTTTAATCCCTTAACAATTAGGTCACAGAAGTAACACATTCATAAAATAAAGACAACTATATCTGTAGTAGCTTCTTAATATTGTGTCAATAAAATGTGATCAAGAACATAGAGCGCACCTGGGACTTTAGGATTAAATAGTCATTTTGCTAAGCATTGCAAATAGCTTTGTAGATGAGACTATTTATATGAACATGAGACTGTAAGAAGTGTAATAAGGGATCAGATCAAAGATTAATTTAAATAATTATCATGTCAAATAACAGTAATGTATGAGAATGGCCATTACTGAGTGCCTAAACAAGTATTTAGGAATAGGAGAAGAAAACATTGATATTTACCCTAGATACTCATGTTGTTACAGATCTGTGTCTCAGAGAGTTCCTGAGCTAAAAGTGGTTTATTCTACACAAATAACTTTTTATTAGTGTTATTATTACTTTATCATTACTTAGAAAACAACGTTGAGGCAGAAAAGGCTGGATCTCCTAACTATTATGTTACTATTACTATTACTAATGCTAACGATTATCTCTTATACTATTATGTATAGTTAATGCATATGCCTTCTGGTCAGACCAGTTGAGGTGATATACCAGCTTCTATTTTTTTTCTTTTTTACCAATGCTGGAGGATGCCAGTGCAAGGACAAGATCTTCAGCAGATTAAACTTTTTCGTTTTGGTGTGGTAGTAGTTCTGAGACTTAGTCTCAGAAAATATGGGCTGTTTGGATAAACATAGCAGGAGTAGGATGTTTTTTTGGAACTTCAGCACATCTTCTTGGGAATTTGGGTTGGTTTTTTTTGGGGGGGTGAGTTAAAGCTAAAAGAAACATAAACATTTCAGAAATGCCAAAGTACTTCAATAGTTTGAAATTCTTCTACATTTCATGAACAATTTTTTAAAATGGTTTGACACTTTTATTTTGGCCAAAAATAACCATTAATTCCTTGTTTGCCTTGAAGATGCATTTTCAGTGAATAAATAACTTCTTTGCCACTGTAGCCACTATTTGATGGGGTTTTTTTCCATGCATAGAGGTATTAGAACTATTTTGAAAGCCTGTATAATGATATTGTGATGTGTGACTGAAAGAGAAAGATTGCTGTTACAACTCAGAAATAAAACAATTACATCACCTCCTAAGGCATTGATTTATACTTTAACAAAATTTTCACTTTAACGTTGTCACCTTTTACAGTTTTGTAGAACTATAGTGGTCTTCTGGCAGATAAAGGAAATAATGAGCTGATACTCTTATTACCTATCATTTAACATAGCACACATGTATGTGAAGCAATCAAGGGTAAAAGAAACAGCAGAAAAAGAGAATCATCTCACAGATGACTGTTTACACAGACAGCTTGCTGACTTCTCATACTCTGACAGTAAAACGAGTTTATTTAGAATAAATAGGTATGATTTGGAGAAAAAAAAATCTAATGATCAAAGGAATTAGTTTGGCAAGTATGTGGATTGTCTTTCAGTTTATTTATAAATGTTGGGCTAATGAAGAAGTTAATTAGTAAAGTATGAAGAAGGCTCAGTTATGATAGTCTAAAGAACTTACTGTTCAGTTTTGTTAGATTTTCAAAATATGTTAATGCCTGGTTCCTTTTCCTGTTTTAAGGATTAAGGATTGATTCTACTTTTTTAATGCAAATGGTTCTTTTATATTTATGGTCTTTTAGCCTTTCTGGTCTTCATCATATTTTAATTTATATGACTCTTTTTTTTCTGAAAACAAGTCAATTTTACATCTGGGAGTTGAACAAAGGGGAAATAATCTAGCTGCTTCATTGACAATATTGTATTTTAATTTTTTCTTCAGCTTTTTAAGTTCATTGCATGTTTATACCCATGAGCAATTAGTCTTTTAATATTATCTTGACAAGCTTATTTTTACATATGTCAAAGTTCAAGGAAGTCTAGTAGAGAAGATCACTCTGGCAGGTCTGCTATCATGGACCTTTCAAATAGACAAAGACACTCACAGAATGGGAGAATTCACATATGTCCAAAATTTCTGTCCCCTGCTACTGTCATTTTTCCTCTGAAGAAGGAAATTTCAAAGATCCTTTTACTCTTCAATTTAGTGGCTGCTAATACTCTTGCATAAAATTTTCACAGTATCAATGTGTCTGGTAGTTAAATGCATCTTCTGTAGTCAGAAAAGATATTTCTCTTCTGCATCAGATGAATGGGGAAATTCCAGCATTACTGGTCAGCCTATTAGACATCATGCAACAATTATTCCTTCATATGCCTTTCTCTAAGCAGGGTTATTTATACTGTTCAAAGTAGGAAATCTGTGTCAACAAATAAGTCATATAATACAGTCACCAGACGAGGCAAAAATTTGCTGAATTTGCTGATAAGAGAAATGCACTGTGCATGAATAAACTCAAGCATTGAAGTCGGGAGTTTGGAGAAACAGCTTTCATGCCACTGACATCTAAGAAAATGAGGTAAAAGAAAGACTAGGTTTTAAGACTTCAAAAATCCATTGTTGAATGCTTATCCATTTATTCAGCATTTTTAAAAGGCTATAGATGACCTTAAATTTGACCTAAACTGTTTATCAATTTTTCAGAAATCTTTGGGGTTGGAATGTGTTGTTGGGTGACTAAAAGCGCAGTCAAACTGTTTGTATCCTTTGGTCCCAAGAGAGATGTTCACATCATTATCGAGTGCTGCAACAATCAGAAAATGTGCTGGTTTTTACCATCATTATGTATACTCCACATAATTGGGGCATGCTTAATCGGAATGTTCCCAAGGGAAGCATAATGATGCTTAATTAGGGTAGTTGTGTCATCAGGCAAAGGTTGACTTGTAATTAAAGCGCAGAACTATACAAATCATCTCTCCCTCCCTCATTCCCCTTCTTTCTTTCTCTATCTGCTTCACACACATATGCTCTCAGTCACATTTATGAACCTGTAAAATGAGGTGAATACCTGCTTCACAAGGAAGCTACTTCTCAAGGGTTAGAAAGTGCTTTGAAATTGTAGAATGTGAGGCAAATGTGTTCAAATACCTTCAGGATAATCATGTGCTGCATAGCAGAGCATAGGCCAGGAGTGACCACTATAGCAGAAATAGCATTGTCTTACATGTCTCTACTCTGGCACTGCAAATTTTCTGGTTTTGCTCTGGGATCATAAGAACAGGCTGCCAAACAGGATTATCCATCCATTCCTGTCTTTGGCTTCAGGCATAACTTACCATGTTAGTAACACATGCTTAAGGAAGAAATGATTAACAGTTTTAACAATCTTTTTCCTGTGTAGTATAGTCAGGACTAGTAGAGTGTATATCTGTTTAACAGTTTAGTTACATCCTATTAATTTTTAGATTCATATTGATTTCTGGGCTGTCTGGATTTCTATGTCTTATTTACCCTTGATGGTGGGATATGCAAGTAGTGACATAAAGGGTTTCCAAACTTAACCTCCTTAAGAAGCAACTTCATTTCTGCTGCACCATATATCTCAAAACAGCTCCTTGAAGCTTAGGGTCCAAACTCTTGTTCCATTTAATTCCACTCAGAAATGTGCTTCTACTGAATAATTTAGACAAGAAAGAGAGGAAAAGAGCAGTATACACTTTTCCAAGAACTGTGAATATACGACTGGAGGGTTTTAATTATTTTCCTATTTACATCAGCATTGCAAAGATAAAGGGGAGACTCCTGAGGCTTAGACTCAGCTGCCTTCTCCAAGCTAAGGGTGATCATTGATTACTAGCTTCTGGGAAAGGTAAGAACATATATTTTCTTTTGCTTACTATTTTGCTAAATAGGAGCAGTCAAATCTTGCTGCTCAGGGAAAAAATTTTTCTCCCTACATCAACACTTGGTATTACCAGAATTGCCATGCATATGTTTTCTCTACCTTAAATACACTATTTCTTTCTGAATCTGAACATGATTTAGGGTTAACATATTTTACAAGACCCAAAACACTTGTCAGTATGTGTTGCTCATTACAGACTTATTCTCCTAGCAGCACTGGTAGCCTGAGGATGGCAACACACAGTCTTTCATAATTGTCTGTTTATAGCTGGGGTGAAAGTCATCTTCTCATGGTGTAATTTATGGGCAGTGGCAGGCTTCCCTCATCCCTGCTTTGAGCAACAGTGCCAATAGCAATACACCAATCCTTACGCAACAATCTTTGTGACTGGAATGCTCTTGTGTTGAAAACATCACAGGAACAAAGCTTCACTGCCAAAAATGTATCATGTAGCTTCAACAGATTCTGTCCTATGAAGAAATCAATCCCCAGGGTGTATTTGCTATTGGGGAAGATTTAAAAAACAGGTGGAAGATCTACGAGGTTGCTTAAATAATTCTCCATATCCAGAGAAGCAAGCGATGTAACTTGGCATGCAGCAAAGATGTCTTTTTTGCTGGAGAGTTTATTTTGGTTCACAAGCTGGGGGTGGAGAAATTTGTGTACTCATACATAAATATATCTCAAGTCTATTTCCAGTATAGCCCAGTGAACTTTTTGTTTGAAATAAGGCTAAAGGTCTCTTAGGGATAAATCTCCCTAACAATTCTTTTTGGTACATTATTAATCTTTCCATAGAAAAGTAGTTTATAAAAATATCATTTGAGCTCTAGTTGAAACTACCCTGTAGACATGCTTTAGTTCAGTGGACAATGGGCTGACAACCTTATCTTTTTTCAGTTCTTCCTTATGTCCAACAACACATCAACAGTTTCTGAAGCTCTTTCAGTACATTTTTTAATTTATGGTATGACATGAGCTTCCTCTGGGTATGCCTTGAAAGACAGAGAGAGGGAAGACAAAAAACCTGAGAAGATCCAGTGCTAAAGAAAGTGAACTAGGGCAGATAGAAGAAGGGATGGAGCAGAACAAGGTGGTCTAGAAAGAGTGTAAAAGAACCACCATTATAAACCTTGTTTCTGATACTCCTCCTAGCCATGGTTTTATTGTTGTCATTGTTGTTTATGAAGCTGTGAATTTTTATTCCCATTTACTTTTCTGTATTTCACAGAGAGAAAAATGTTGGTAGAGGATAGACCTATGGATAATTTCTTCCAGACTGGCTAGACAAAACAAGTGTCTGCTCCTGTGTCTGTGACTGGAAATGGACTGAGAGCCCTAGAGGCCAGGATACGTAGAGCACAGAGAGTCAAAAGACCATTTGCACTCTCTCTTTACTTTCACAGTGTGGTTCTGTTATTTGTATCTGTCGTATAGGGCAATAGGAACATGCAGCAGGAGACATGGTGGGCTTTGTCCATTTGTGCTGATTGAGTCTTACATGAGGTACACTGACATGCTACAAAGCCAGGCTGTGCTGTTTCTTAGTTCGTATATAGCTTAGCAGCAACGTCCAGGAAGAGACAGGCAGATCAGGTCCAGGAAGAGACAGGCAGCCTGTTCCAGCAGTGGAGACATATTTCAGCTAAAACACAGTAATCTCTCCTTAGCAAGCATTATCTTCTGTCTTGCACTTCTGAAATGATTAAATAATTTTTTTCCTTATGGTGGCAGTGATGGACATTGCCAGAACCTATTAAAATATTGTACTAACCAGATTACTAAATTCTGTTTGAGATGACACCAGTTCACTGTCCATTTCAAGATTTCTGAACGTAGGCAGAAGGTAGATTTTGTTTCTTTCTATCTGAACTCCCTATTTATCACCAATGCAGAGAACTCAAGTTGACTGTAACTGTCAGAAACAGTAACAAAACAAGGTTTGCATCTGAAATACTGGTGTAAGGATAAGGACACCAGCTGTGAAATGGGAGGTGATTGCAAGGTTTGAACCAGCCAGCCTCTGGCTGATCCTCTTCGACAGTTTGCAGCAAGCCTGTATTTTGTTCAGAGGCCAAGGCTTGCGTGATCTGTGAATCATGATGTCTCTGTGCAATATTTCTCTGTGGTAGCCTCTAACTTCCAACTTTGATGTAAGTTACTGAGTTCCTGCAGGCACAAAATTAGTAATACATAATGTATATGAATTGTAAGCAGTAGTAAACTGCACAATAACATTGCTTTTATAAGCTCATGATAATCTGGTTAAAAATGTTGTGTTCTAGAGTCTCTGAATAAAAATTTGCATGAAGTGTCATGCATAAATTACAAACTCTCACAGCTCTGAGCAGTATGTCAAGCCATTCTCAGTGGTATTAATGCTGATTATTTATAAATGTTTAATTTCAAATGAAAAATCCTGACTCTAGGATGGAGTAATGCGGTACACAGGTATAAATTGGGAGAGGAGGGGCTCAAGAGCTGCTCTGCAGAAAGTTACCTGAGGGCGCTAGTCAACAGCAGCCTAACATGAGTCAGTAAAGCATGCCCTGGCAGCCAAGAGGGCAACCTGCATCCTGGGGGAATCAAACAGTATAACCAGCTGGTCGACAGAGGTGATTATCCTGCTATATTCAGTGCTGGTGCAGCCTCACCTTGAGTACTGTGTGCAGTTCTGGGATCCACCATTTAAGAAGGCTGTGAAGGTCCTTGAATGCATCCAGAGAAGGACAACAAAGCTAGTGAAAAGGCTAGAAGGAATGTCCTATGAGGATCAGGTGAGGACTTTGGCCTTCTCTAGTTTGGAGAAAAGGATGCTGAGGTGTGATCTAATTGCCCTCTACAGCTTCTTGAGGAGGGGACATGAAGAGGGAGGTGTTGATCCCGTCTTCCTGGTATCCAATGGTAGGGTGTGTGGGCACGATTCAAGGCTGCATCAGGAGAGGTTTAGACTGGATATTAGAAAGCATTTATTTACTGTGAGGGTGGTCAAACACTGGAACAGGCTTCCTAGAAAGGTGGCCAATGCCCCACGCCCATCAGTGTTTAAGAGGCATTTGAACAATGCTGTTAACACACACTTTAACTTTTCATCATCCCTGAATTGTTCAGGCAGCTGGACTAGGTGATCATGGTGGGTTCCTTCCAATTGAAATTATTCTAGTCTAGTCTAGTCTGGTCTAGTCCATTTCATTCCATCCCATTCCATTGATTCCATTCTGTTCTAGTTCTGTACAAAAGTTAATTAATTTCACACAATAGGAAGGAGCATGTTTCTGTCAATTTTTAGGTATGTTTCTGGCATGGCATACTGTCTTTGCTCTAAGCTGACGTGAGTGTGACTGTTGGATGTTCATAAAAAAAATACCATATAAATAAATGTCTATATAAAACAACATCCCTATATATATATATATATATATATATATATATATAAACATTTTCACCAGAAAATAGAGAAGCTGGAAAACTTGGCTATAGCTATATTACCAGGAATTCCTGTACAGGGAGATTCCCTGCTGCAGAGAGTGTCTCCAGTATTGTTGTAAATGTCTGCGATGGGCTTAAGGGAGTAAATGTGCTTTTAAGATCCAAGTTATTTTCAGAAGGAGGAGTAAGTGATGAATGAAAGGCTCACGGATGCACACAGAAGAAAGGTACTTTACAAATGAACAAGGGTCTCTACATGCTGATCTTGGAAGTCTCACATGGCTTCATGTGATTTTTTTTCTGCCAGCACAGCTATACATTACATTGCCTCAGATCTGAAGATTTTGGAGTATTTTATTTTCACATGTCAAGCTATCTTTGTGGATTTTTAAAATGTGTAAATAATTAATTGCTTAGGTGACACAATGAGGCTATCACTGATGACATGAAGATGTTGCATAAATATGAGCAAAGGTTTATCAAACTATGGAAGTGACAGCTGCACTTGGTTGAAGTGCTAGGCAGTTTGTGTCAGGCCTTTTTGAAAAAAAGATAAATACTTTAGTTTTGTTTTTTTCTCTGTAGACTTTTTACAAGTAGAAAGACTGTATGAGAACCAGGTGCTGTTAGGTATCATGTGTACCAGGGGAGAAAATGTGAATTGACAAATAACCTATTTCATTTCTACTTTAATTCATCAAATGTAACAGCAGCATCCCATGTCTACTCTTTTTGAGCTAATAGTTATTTATTTGAATGACATTTGTGAACATGCAGAATAACCTGCACAAGAACAATGAAATCTAAATGCATACAGGTATAAATTAGGTTATTTTCATAAAAGAAAACTCACTTAGAAAATGGTTTAATTTCTTTTGTTTCTAGATAATATTTTCTATTTTCTGCTTCATGCTGTCCTGTTTTCACCTTTCGTGGTACATCTCCCTCCTGTTGCTATCTCTATTGCAGTATTGCAAACTGTCTTTGGTCCCAATAGTTTTATTCAGCCATGATTCTGAGTTAAATAGTGGGATAGGGCAGTAGAGCCTGTGTGCACCTATTCAGAAGTTGGAAAGTCAAGTGCCCCATGTCTTCTGACTTGGGGTTATATTTTTTGACATGCCTGGTTCTGATGGGGCCAAACTAAAAATTGCAGATATTCATCCAAAGATTAAATGTTCTATTACATGCCAGAGTATGCCTCTGTACTCCTAAAAAAAAAAAAATAAAATAAAAAAAAATTAAAAAAAATTACACTATGTGAAGGTAAAAATAAAACCTAATAAACACTTTTGTTTGGCAACACAACAGTGACGAGTTGTCCCCAATAAAATCAATACAAATTATTGATATGAAACTCCAGATTCAAGATAGAGGTTGAATTTGGTGGTACTGTACCATATATATTCAGTGCAATAACTGAAGCTTTTCTTCACAGTGCCCACCACGAGCTTGCTTTACTCCAGCTCATGCAAGCAGCATGTGCCTCCTCCACTTCCATTGCCTGGCTGCATTTACCACTCCTTCAGTACCAAACTCTACTCAGCAAGCAATGGGTCCCAAGGTTCCCATGCCTCCAAAATGGGAAGATATGGTAGTCTCCTGACTCTTCAATCTGTTTTTGCTTGTTTGTTTGTGTTTTTGTTGTTTGTTGTTGTTGATTTGTTTTGTTTTGCTGGGTTTTGTTTGGTTTTGTTTGCTTAAGTTTTTGTTTGGTTTTGATTGTTTGTTTGTTTTTCTTTCATTGTGCATTTTTCGTGGGATTCACAACTGAAAAAAGACAGAGTTGAGACCATGATATTTCAAATCAAATTTAACACTCATTTTTCATCTCAAAAAATGATAATGGGATTGAAATTAAAAGAAGTGCTTACATTTGAGTTGTAAAAGTGCAACCAGATTCAAATGAAACAAAAAGTATAGTGAAGATAATAGAATTATGTGCCTAATATTCACTTAATGAGCATGTAAACATGACTAATTCAGTTCATGTATATGCCCAAGGGACATGTATTAAATCATATGTAAACACCATTTACTGCCACTTGTCTATCTCTTTCTACTAGTGAAAATCGTATCAGTGGCAACAACTACTAAATAATAATAGCTAGTTATTCTTCCACAGATACTAATTCACAGATGCCTGTGAAACAAGGAAGGGCTCATTTCTTGGCATCTCATTTGGGTTAGAAGGTTTTCTCTTGAAACACATATTTTTTGTTTAGCTTGCCCTGAGCAATGGTCCCGAAGTTTTCACTTTAGTGATTGTTGGTTCCTTGATGAGTGCATTTGCTAAGCAGTATCCTGAGGGAGAAGACTCTGGGAGTCAGTATCTTGCCTGGAGCTGTAGAATGAAAGTGAAGAAAACTCATTTCAAGATAGTTAGACTCCTATTTTCTCTAATACTGGCTACAGAGTAATGCTGTTTTATAACATTACATACAAAGTCTTCATTCATGAACATTAGGAAATAAATTGTTCACGTTACTTTGGGGAAAGCTATCTGAAGAAAGGAAAAAAAAAATACAACTAAACACAAGTCCTGTTTCAACTATAGCTATGCTATTTATGAAACATAGGGATACAACTCACAGTTGTATACTATTCAGTCAATAATATATACTAGTAGACAGGACAATAAAGCACAACTTTCTCCTCTGGTAACCACCTAAGTCTCTTCAGCTTACTGTTTCTTTCATGACATCCAAGTGAAATAGCATCAGGGTGAAAGCTAGGGTACAAATCCATCTGGATTCAGACATTTATAAATTTCGTAAGCAGAAACAGCTTTGAGTAAAGAGACAGGTTCCCACTGTCAACATTTTGAGATCCTTCTACCACAAGCAAAGCCCAAGCTTATACAGCCTATTACTGTTTGTGATGCAGTTTGCATTTTCTAAAGGAAAAATAAAAGTTCACAAATTAGTTTGTTTGATGTGTTCTTGTAGAGCGAGATAAGGACCAAGCAAAACAAGTCGATTCAATGTGAATCACGCTAAGCCATTTATTACAGAAACAAGTCTCCTTATATACGTAACTATATTCTAATCACGCGTCCACGCTCCAAGCATGGATTCGTTAAATGAGGATCGTGGGCTATGCGTGCTCTGGAGTCTCACTGATGATACGTCCGATGACTCATGCCACGCCAGGACCCCGGTGATTGAGGAACGCCCCTCTTTCTCACAGCAGACTCTGTTCTCGAAGTGGCCTTGAGATACCTTTGAGCCTGACTAATTCAGCAACAGGTCTTAATCTATCAAAACCCATCCACACTTCCCCCTTTCTTTTCCTGAATTAGTCAGGCCCCTTAAACTGCACGGTGCATCATTTTTGAAATATACTGCAACATAGAACACGTGATTAACAACATAATTACAATTACATATAATGCAGTTAAACCTTACTTAATAAGATCAAACAACTACCTGCCTATTCTTAAAACCTTAATTCTACTATGACAACCTTATTAACACACTATTTTAATAGTTTCAAAATAACCAGACAAGTTAATACAATATATTCTCAAAAATTCCTAAAAGATTTATAACTGCGCAGTTTATAGGGTAACATACTTAATATCATCAGCATATACTAATAATTGAATTAATATCTTAAAAGTTATCTTAACCTATTTAAAAGATCAATAGCTTAACCTTAATATCCCTTCTAAAACTTTATCGGTTGCTGAACTTAGATTACTATGATAGAGATATCTCATAATTTTACCTTATCTATGCATTGACTATCTAATCATAATATCACCCTTTTGGATCTCCTGCTGATTGTTCAAATTGCCATTCTCCACAGAAGGTACACCACCTGCTTGCTAATAGGCTTCTAGACCACCAGGTCTGCGAGCATCTGTAACACTAAATTAGGATCCATGGTTTACATCTGAAACAGTCCTCACAACTTATCTCCCTCCTGTCCATCTGCATCGGTTGAATCTTTGTTGAATCCACTTCAATCCTCGGCCTGTAATGACACAAACATAATCTTTTCCCCAGGTTATCAATTGATGTGGCCTTTTTAATTGACTAGTGATTTGACCATAACTAATGTAGGTTCTTTCTGATTTAGCATGGTTTTGGGTCATACTTGCAAAGTATTTCATCACATACAATGCTTTTGACAATTGGTTTTGTGGTGCTTCCCCTACTTCCCCCCCCTTTTTTTTTTAAAAAAAAACAAACAAACAAAAAAATTCAGAACCAGATATGTGCGTTGGATCTTGACTACATACTCAGAATCACAAATCAAATTTAGAGGTTCCTCCTTAAGAAGCTCTAAGTAATTTAAAGCTGTGCCAAGTTCTGCTAATTGGGTTGAACCTTCAATAATTTTTACAGAATGACTCCAATTGTTATCTCCACACCAAACCACTGCAGCTTTATGAGACTTCCCAGAACCATCAACAAAAACTTTGCAAGTATGTAGGATCAGACCAAATACAAGTATGGCCTATGACCTGATGTTAAAGGCTTGCAGGTTCTGCAGCAATTTACATTTATGCATGCCAAAAGCTGTGCTGTTAAGAAAACCAGCTAGTGCAATTTATAAAGACATAGATTACAAATAAAAAAAGTCAGAATTAAATTTCACAAATGGTACATATATGACAAAAGCATCATGGTCTATTAAGACTTAAATTCATTCCCTGCATTTTCTTGATCAGAGTGACAATTGGTATATAACAGTCAGTATATCAGTTTGCTAGCAATCTCATCATACTGTCCCACAATAGCCACAGGTTGTTTCTATGTTGTAGCTATAAACAGACAAATCTGCAAGTCCAATCGAATGCAGTCAGCCTGTAAGGTTGTCATAAATTCATTCCTCAAAGTTTCTGACTCCATTTTGGCTGTCATATTTATTGGATATTGTTTTCCCTTACCGAATCGAAGTCCTGTTTCAGATCTATCAGTGTAGTATTTGCTTTATCGAAACATTGGCTCTTAATACTAGTAGAAATATAGCATTTGAAATTTCCTTGGAGATTTCTCACTTGCAGCAGCAGATCTGCAGCATCCCAGCAGCTTCTTGTAGGCCATGCAGCTAAACAGAATTCTCAGAAAACGTTATTTGAGCTTACAATTTACTTAGCAAATCTCAACTTAAGAGAGGTATAGGACTTTCTGGCAAATATAAGAATTCATGTATTAAAACTTTGTTTCAAATTTAGCATTCCATTGGTCTCAAAAAATGGCCTTTCTTTCTTTCTCTCCCATGACCTCAACAACTAGCATGGTGAATTTACTAAGAAGTCACTTACAACTAATTACCACAGAATAAGTCTATTAACAAATTTTTGGTTTAAATTTCCAGTTTCATTAGAACTATGCATCCACTGGTGATGCCTTTAAATTTCACCCTCAGACTCCTTCATGCAATATTACAGCTCTCTAGCAGTAACATTGCTTGGGGGAGGGGTGTGGGGGGGAATAAAACTTCCCTCTCGCCCCCATCTGAGATGGCAAGTCGTACAGCCCAGCATGAAAACACATCAGTTTGAATTCCACATCAAACCAATCTGGCTCCACTCCACACCCAAATCAGTACCAGTCTGACCCAGAGAAGCATTGAACACTGTGACCCCCCAAAGCTGACCAGTGTGAAAAGACTGACTTCAACAAGGAGGTAAAATTATGAGCTCTTTTTCCCAAATGTGCCAAAACCTAGGAAACAAGACAGAAGTAAAAATAAACACCAACAACCCCTGATTCAAAGCCAAAAAACAACACAGTGCCACAACAAAAATGGATGACAATACTTCAGGGAAAAAAAAAAGGACAGAGCGGGGGGAGTAAAGCCCCCCTTTCTCCGCTTAGCAGTGGGAAAACAGGTTTCTCCATTTTTTTTTTTAATTTTTTTTTTTTTTCGTTCTCTTCTTCCTGCAGTTCAGATATAGTTAAGGTCACGCAGCTGGTACGAGGTGGGAGGCTCTGGTAAACTCCTCAGTTACAATGAGCTGCACATAGGCCTGGGATGTTTTGGTCTTTTGTTTTCCCATTTCATTTCAGCCATAATACACTTTATATGCAATTTCAAGTAGCTCAGCAATAGTTACATTCCTTAGCTCCATTTACATTTTACAATTTAGAGATGCCAAAAAACAGTATAAACCAGTATAATAAACATAAATCCATTATTCTATTTTCCTAAATATAAATCAGTTAATATTCTAGCAACTTTTAAATACAACCTCTTCTAAATTCACATCTATCATAGCATTTTAACAATTTAAATGCTTTTCTAACAATATAAGCAATTACTCTAATGTGTAAGGATGCATCCTAAGGGGGAGCAAGGTGGAATTTTAGCAGTGGAACCGGTTCCCATTTTGTAATTATCTCCCCAAACAAGATTCTTTTGGTACCAAATATGAATATACAAACTAAAATACTGAGCTCAGATATGAAAACCATATACCAAGTTCAAATATGCAGATGGATCACAGTTACACTAATTTAAGACAATATCTCAATTTTTGCATTGCACCTTTGAACCACTTACTGCTCAGCCAGGTGGAGGTACCTCTGGGTCTCCCTGACAAAAAAGGTCAGTTGCGCGCTGAAACCCATCCGCACCCACCAAGCCGGACTGAGCAAGGCCTTCTTTTGTTCTGTTTTGTTCTGGTTTTGTTTTAGTGTCTCATCTGGTGCGCTACAGCTGTTATTCCAAAACCAGGATTCTTTACATGATGTGCATACGGAAAAACCAAATCCAGCACACCGAGAGGAGACACAGCCTGTCACAGAGTTGCGCAAGTCTGAATGCTGGAATAAAGCTAGCATGCTAGAGAAAAAAAAAATAACAGCTACTACACACAAAATTTACCATCACATTCACGCAGTAAAGAACTAAATTACTCATGATCTTCTGAATTATCACAAAATGCACATTTTGAGTCAACGGATTCTCATGATTTAACAGACTGTGAACTTATCGTACCATATAGCACAGACCTACCAAAATTGCAACATACTTAAACAGATACCCACAAAGAAAACAGGTTAATAAGGAAAGCATCTTGCAGACTTTAACAAGTTTTCTGTGACCTGTGTGTTATCAGTTAACTCTCTCTCAGCTTGTTGAAGTTCAAAGCACCCCGCCTGTAAAACTGTCTGAAATGATTTAATGATCTCTTATAGGGATTTATTTTGTCCTGATCTTCTCGCCCTAAAAACAACATTAATGGCAACAAGATTCTATTGTCCGGACACTTTTCCCAATCATTTAACTTATACCGCAGCCACCATTAATTACAATATTTTACAAGATCTTCCTTCCTTATAATTCTGAGTGCTTTCCTAAGTTTTAAAACACCTCCCAATACTGATTTTTTAGGAACACAACTGAAAACAATTATTCCTGACCCCATCTTGCAAGTAAAAACCTTGAGAAGCGGGGGGGGGAGGAGGGGAGGAAGGCACAGGGCTGCTTGCAGCGAGAATGGGAAAAGTGGGAGAAGGTTTTACAGCGCACTTAAAAACAACTAGTAAAACAATTAACTCACATTCCTGACAAGCTGCTTGATTTTCAGAAAGGCAATACACAGGAGCACATAATATGTACTGGAAAACTTGCAAATAACACATTGATAGCAAACATTAGCATTATCTACTGCTAATCTCAACACTAGTGCTTCCTTAGCTTCTAAGTTTTCGGCCTGCTTACTGATGGCGTCTTGAAGATGGTCAATAAATTGCATGTAATTCTCATTGGGATCCTGATTAATAGTTGCAAATGATTTGGCACCTCTCTTATAGCTTGATATGCAAGATCTGTTGACTGCCTCAGGATTTCAGAAACTTATCGTGTCTGTAGCTGTGGTGTATCAATTAGTGTCTCTTCCAGGAGTTGTGGGACACCTGCCCCCCTCGACGAATCCCTGTTGTTCTGTCCTAAATGATCTATAGCTGTTACATTTCACACAGTTCTTTTGACAAATTATCTGACTCCAGTTCCTTGGACTGCTTGGTCTCCTTAGGGTTGTATGATGGTACGGGAGGCCATCCACTCGGTAATTTTCCTCCCCCCGCCCCAGACTGCTGAATCAGTGCCGTCGGCACAACAGGGGATGGAGTGGGGAGGGGGTCAAAAGACACGATCCGGGTAAACTTCACAGTCATTTTTAGGTTTGTTATCAGGCTGCAATGCTGGAAAAATTCTGGCAACGGTAACCCGCTCAGCCTTAAAGTCTTTTAAGGCGGAAATTTTAAGCTTCCATTTAGTCGCTAGTGATTTAGTTTCTTTATCATCTCCATTGCTGACCCTATTCCATAATTTCTGCCTTTTATCATCCCAAAGTTAACGTTTAAAAGCCTTCTCATTTTTTCCTGGGTAGCCTTTAATTCTATACCGAATTAATAGTCCACATATGTTACTTTCTTCTTATTTAAGTCCTCTCATAGAGAGAATAGGCAGGAGGAGTTTAACTACGGCTTCTTCCTCAAAGGATTTATTTTGCCCCATAACTTCACTCTTCCCTCCTCCCGCTCCCAGCCGCTCACCCTTTCACGGTGACTTCTTCAACAACGCGGAACGTCCGTACGCCTCCGCCCGGTTCTCAGTCCAGCTGATCCGCCTCCGGCTGGGCCGCTCTAGGCTTTTCCCCATCTTCCGTGGTACGCCGATCAGAGTATCACGTCGGGGTCACCAGATGTAGAGCGAGATAAGGACCAAGCAAAACAAGTCGATTCAATGTGAATCACGCTAAGCCATTTATTACAGAAACAAGTCTCCTTATATACGTAACTATATTCTAATCACGCGTCCACGCTCCAAGCATGGATTCGTTAAATGAGGATTGTGGGCTGTCCGTGCTCTGGAGTCTCACTGATGATACGTCTGATGATTCATGCCACGCCAGGACCCCGGTGATTGAGGAACGCCCCTCTTTCTCACAGCAGACTCTGTTCTCGAAGTGGCCTTGAGATACCTTTGAGCCTGACTAATTCAGCAACAGGTCTTAATCTATCAAAACCCATCCACATGTTCTCCTAAAAATACTTTTTCTGTCCTGAGATAGATTGGCCAAAGATCATATAAGACAAGGATTGTTTGTAATTTTTTTCTTTAATATTGTGCTTGGTCTCTAGGACTAGCAGAGCATGTGGTTGTAGTCAAATATATTTATGGGTCATCAAAGACTAAACTCACTCCCCCTCAGGTCAGCAGACATGTCTTCAATGTCATCAACAGGAAATGAAACAGATGCCATGTGCAATGTAATGAAAGACAAGTAAAATGGACCACTAGAAAATCATTGCCTCTTGAATTTATATTACCAGCTTGGAACAAACAGACAAAACTTTTAATGTAAGGTAAATTTCTCCACAGAAAATAGAACAAAAGAAAATACTGGGCATATTACTAGGAATCTCTAAGTAGGTTGAAGAGAACTGCAGGGTCTCCAGTTATAACACATCTCAAGCCTCTCATGTGGATGTGGATATGTGTTAGATGAGTGTACAGTGCGGTAGATGGGAAACACCTGAACGGATGGGACCAAATAGTAGTGGTCACTAACACGAAGTCCTGCTGCAAACAAGTCACTAGTGGTGTATTCTAGGGGTTGATACTGGAGCCAGTATTGTAACCTCTTCATTAATGATCTGGATGATGGGACAGAATGGACCCTGGGCAAGTTTGCAGATGACATCGAACTAGGAGGAGTGGTGGGTACAGCAGATGGTTGTGATGCTGTTCAGAGGGACCTGAACAAGCTGGAGAACTGGGCAGCTGATAATTTATGAAGTTCAACAAGAGAAACTACCAAGTCCTGCACCTTAGAGGAGTAACCCCAGGTACCATTAGAAGCTCAGGTTCAATCAGATGGAAAGCAGCTTGGCAGAGAGATGAAATTCAAAAGTCGCTAAGTCCTTGACCCCAACATTTCTTATTCCATCCTGCTTTAGCTCACACAGACCCCTGAAAAATAAGCTGAGGTATTGATCCATCTGAAAACGTATTTTTTAGAGTTAATTTTAATCTAGATACAGCTCCTTTCTTAGCCACACGAGCTTAGTACAAGGGAAATACCACCAACAGGCAGGAGGAATAAAGAGAGAACAAGTGGGGTCAAAAACTTTTGCTGTATCTAAGTGACCCTGTAATTATAGATTGAATGTGCGTACCATTTGTCAAAGAAAAGCTTTGCACTTCAGCTGCAAAGAAGTATTATCCTTTCACAGAAATGATAACATGGTGAAATTGCCTTTTATGAAGAATTCTTCACAATTCTTCTTAGATAGTTCTTCAGCCACAGGTTTTTCACTAAAAGGCAATTGGACATCCTTACAGTTTTTCTAAAACAGAAAGACAAAAGCCAAGAAGTATTCTAAGACATGCTTACTATTCTAGCCTACACACTGGGGACCACTCACCCAGAGGGGAGACACTTTATGTCTCAGCTATTTAACAGGCTCTTCTGCAAGACCTGAGGCTTTGCAGTTCGGACAGGATTTATCTCACCTAAATTCTGTTGCTTAAAAGTTGCCCCATTCCAAAGATCATATATTAATGAGTGAATAGCCAGTAATGAGCTGAGGAGACAATGACTTTTGGTGGGTGCTGCAGCAGAATGATGGAAAGAAATTTCCATTCTCACATCATAGGAAACCCCTCAAAAAAATTCTTTTTAGCCAAATTTCTTTCATTATTTAGTTTACTGTGCAATTATAGGGCCGACTGTATTGCATCCATTTTGTGTACCAAAAACATCACAACTCATAAGAAAAGCTGGACAGTTTTTTGAGGATAACTATTCTAAATATTCTCTATTGTGAATTGAGTGGATGCTATGATTCAGTGGCATGTAGAAGAAGCTCTGAATCTTGTCAGTGCTGTTTGAACAAGAAAATTAACATCTAAAATTGTAGTAACAATATTTTTGATTTTCAAACTATTGCAAACTTCTATTTCAGTCATGATAACCAAAGGCACTTCTTTGTTAAAATCAGTTGATACTACAAACCATGTATAATAAATGTTGTCAATCATTGCTCTAAGTTTGCTTCACTAATAAATTAAATTGGCTTGCAAAAGTCTCTTTTATGACCAACAGTATTTTGTGCAAGTAGCAAGCAATTGTTTTCTGCAAGCTGAGACTACCAGTGCTTAAATGTGTGTTTTGTTATAGTTTACCTTTTTTTTTTATGTCTTGATAATTTTAGGCAAAAAACTTACAAACAAGGCCAAAAATGCATACAAGAAATACAATGCTGAAAGCATTGGCAGATTAAGAATGGAGAAAATAATAGCCTCACAGACAGATTTGGAACTCCAAGACTTTCCAGTCCATGTGGTTTTAAAAGCTTTTTGAGAAGTTTGTCAAAGTTAACAAGAAAAATAAGGAGATTCAGTAAAAGTATCCGATAACAAAAAAACTGTAGCTGCATTGTTGTATTTTCACTTCTAGTAAATCATGTTAATTGAAAAGTAGGTGTGGAATCTTTTGTTAGTACACAGTCTGTTCTTTCCTAGTACAAGTTAGTGCTGTGGTTTTGTTCTAACTATATGTGTGGAAAGATAAATTGGGAAGCCACAGAAGGAAAAAAGCAGAGGGAAAAAAAGAGAAGGGCAAATCCTAATCACACAGGGTTACTAACAATTCCATAAATCATTGTATCCAGTTTGACCTTGGTGGCATTATCTGCAGAAATAGCATCTTAATCTGCATTCCTTTCACTCCCCATAACGAATAACAAGAAAAAAGATTACTTCATCTTAGAGTTCATAATCTTTTCTTCCTCACATGAACACTGGGTGAAGCAGTCACAAATTGCTCCAAGAATTTGACCACTCTGTCCTCTTTGTAGTAGAATTGCTTTCATACCACTTTATTTCTGTATATAGACATTTCATCTCCAAACCTAAGTCTGTCACACATATATCCAGAAAAATTTCCCCTAGTGTAATCTCCTCAGTGGTCGGCCATTACTGAGTTGTCACAAGGCTTTCACCACAATAGAAAATTTTAGGTTTTTAAAGCATCAATCACTTAGCATTGTTTCCTTTGAATTCTTAGGCATTAGATATGGAGATGCTGAAGCCATTTTTTTGTTCTCTAACTGGAAACCACATAACTCACACATGTATACACGTATTCAGAGAGAGAGAGGAACAGCAAAGCTGGGTTGGATGTACTGTGCTTTGCTGCTATGTTTTTGCCCAACTACTTGACTGACAAAGGAGTTGCACCTCTAAGGGCAACAGAAAAAGCTGTAAACCTGTGTCCTATGCTATGACTACATTCAATTTTAACAGAAGCAAAAAGAAATTAAAAATGTTTCTCCCAGATAGAGCATTTAAAGAAAAAACTGTGCTCCACTTTTGCCAACTAGCAGCAGCCTGCAATCTAATCTGCCAGAATGCAAAGAGATTACTGATTTCCTGTCTGTAGTTAGTTGCAGACATCAAAATACATTACAATTAACTCTGCTGGAATAAAATCTGGGTACTTCCCGCTTCCACCTACCACCTCACTGCAAAAGTGAGAGCAAGCAGCAAGGAGGAATGCTCCCAAGAAGGTAAAGCACTGACAAACAAAACCATTGATTTCAAACCAGAAATGTAGCATTCCAAAGCCATGGAAATGGTGTGTGTTATATGAAAGAGGGGGGTGGTGAAGAAAGGGCATAATGATCTATACCTCATTAAATATTTCCATTTTTTCAGAGAGAAATATGATCACAAGGTGCTGTTCTAATCTTTGTGCACATCGCCAAAGCTATTAGGATACTGAAAAGGCATAAGAACAAATGTTTTAACTCAAAACAAGGCAAAAATGAAAAGGTTGCCAGATGGGTTTCCAGGCAGACTTCTAAGGTCAGAAGTAAACTCAGCCTTGCCAAAATATAGTAAATGAGGACTCATAACACATTTGAGGTTATGTCTTGGGTTTATTTCAAGGCACATGAGTTGATGTTTGCAGCCTTCCCAGAATAAAATAGAGCCATAACATTGCAATACATACATCTTCATCTTTTCTTGTTTCCAGACCCATTGAGTCAAAGACCTGACAAAAGCAAGCAACCATTCTGAGTTTTCACTGAAGGCAAATATTACCTGAATTTTTGTAAACAGAAACACAAATACAGAAACAAATATTCCCATGAGATGGGAGCATTTCACGAAGCATGAGAAAAAGATACTGTGAGCATATAGTAAGAAGAAGGAGCCTAGTGTGGGTATTTAGAGGGTATAAAATACATTCTAAAAATCTATTGGATCAAGCAGTGGAACATACCTACTTTAAGTTAAGCATCCAAAAGTTAGATGTCTAATTTAGTCATTGTGCTGTCCCTTCACATTCCATGAAGTAAGAACCTAAAGGAGGCAATTAATTTCATTCCAAGATTTTTGTCTAAAGAATCAGAGAATTTGTTCTCAGGAAGTGCCTGTTTCAGTCCATGCAATGTAATAGATTTTCAGTGCCTCATTCGCTGATTCCAAATCAATTTTCAGAATGGTAACTAATCCAGTCCTAATGAAGCCCTACACATACAAGGACAGCAGGAGAGAAATATAAAACAGAATGCAAATTCAGACAGCAGATACCTCTTTCATTGCATCTCCTGGGACATGGAAGTTGTTTGCACTGCAGTTTTGTAGTTAGTTTCAAAAGTACAAAATAAATAAAAAATAAACAAATAAATAAATAAATAAACAAAATGCAACCACAAACGCACAGAAAATTCCCTTCTTATTAGTAGGCAGCAGATCTGAGGGCAATGTTCAGAAGTTTCCACTTAAATACATTTGTGACTTCAATAAGGTCTTTTGTTTGTTTAAACATTTTCCATGAGGAAACCATATCTCTGCCAAAAAGTTTTGCTGAAATATTGAAGAACCCTAGATAATCTACACAAGCCAATAAAATGACACACCATGTCATCAAACGAGCAGTGAAAGTTTTATTATGATATTGAGTTCACCAACTAAGCATTCCTCAGTGCAATCCTACCCCATACAGCTTAGTACACTCTTCATTGCAAAGATGTTAAAAAATAAACACTTCTGAGATGTACAATATGCAACTATATATTTGTATCAGCTTAACACGTTTTATGGTATTTTTCCTCAGAATAGAAATACATTAACATTTAGTTTATCGTTTTTAAAGTAATGGGTCATATAATCATGACCACATAAGACTTGCTTAATTTCTTTTGCTGTTCTTTGACTGTTGTTTACACATTTTTACACTGTATTGTACCATATAATACAGTTTGGAATGTCAGCGTGAAAATCTGTCATTGGCCATGCCACTTGTAAACACTTTATTAGCCCAGCAGATATGAAAGAGGAGAAATATGTTTTTTATGTCCAGATCACCAGTGCAGCACCTGGAACTTCAGTTTACAAATGCTTTGCCATACAATGTCACATGTCCTATAGCCTGATCAAGTCTGGCCATGAGCCAGCACTGTATGACCATGAGCCAACACTGTGCCCTTGTGGCCAAATTTTTCTGTTGAGCAACCACAAATAATTTCACATTATGACTGACCACAGTTTCAGTTAGAAATATCTGTTATTGTATTATCCTGTTACAATAAAATCAGCTATTCAGAAATAAGTTGATGTCTGAAGAAAAAGAAAAAAGAATCAAATACTTTAAAAGCATCCCTATCAACAACACAACCAAAGATAGTCAGTAGACACAGACATATGATCCTCCATTCAGTTATAAGAGGTCACTAGTCACAGTACTCTGTACATCTGTACATTTTCATCTCTATCCAAATAAATGAAGATCAGAGATCAATGTGTATCAACACTGAGAGTTGTTTGGTCAGCTTGTGAAAGAGTGGAAAATATGAGATTGTTTGATAAAAATTTGGATTGCCTATGTCAACTAGTAAGGTTTTAAACAAATGTTGTGCAAGTCCAGTACAAAGAAATATGGAAAAGTCATTTAGCTGAAGATTGTGCTAGTATTTTTGAAGCAGTACTTTACTAATTTCTGTAGGACTTTTTAATAAGTTAGATTGTATTCACTGTGAGAAAAACTGACTCTCCTATAATGAGAATGACCAGGAGAAATTGCATTATTCATCCAGAGCTGATACTGACGAATCTATGAATCTGAACTTGTCATTCAATTATTTTTGGCTTGTCCTGGCTTGTTTTATAGTTTTATCATCTTCATACAGCCTCATTTTCTCAAGCATTTGAATGAAAAATCTCATAGAAGGAGTGAGGAAGGGTAAGAATCCACCATACAAAATTGTACTTTACTTTTTACAAATGTAAACTGAGTGACATTTGAGCTGTCATTCTGCTGGCACATCTTTGTCCAAAGAAACTCAGCAGAAGGCATTGATGAATAAACTTCACGGTAGCTACTCCAGAGGAAGGCTTGAAAGGAATGGATATTTGTGTGTCACTCGTGTTATAATCAGGCAGTATGGTAGATTGAAGAATGAAGTGGAGGTAACCAGTGCAGGAGAAAGAGATGTTGCAAGTGCTGAGGAACTCAAGGATGTGTTTGTCCATGTCTGTTTTTAATAATGCTGGGCCATCTTGTCCATATCACTAAAGTTACCACAGTTTTTGTCACTTATTCTTGGGGGATAATTATTCATTGGCTAATTGATTTCACTGTCAGCTGTAACTAAGTTACTTAACCAATAGACAACAGCATCATGCAAGCAAGTAATGATCAGCCCCCCAATTAAAAATATAATTGTAGGCATTACTTTTTAACATGCTGCCTAATTTAGGCAATATATCTTGATATGCTGGATCCTCGTTAAGTCACAAAATAATTGATATATTGAATCCTTGATGAGTCACAAAATAATATCTCTGCAAGAAAGCTGTTAGAGGTTGCTAAGGATTATGTTGTTTAGGTTAGTGAAGCTACTTCTGACAGTTCCCAAATGAACACCTCTAATAAGTTGTATAGCCTTTACTAAATTAACATCATATGCCTTGAGACTCCTATTTGTTAATAATTTCTACATGCCTGCCTTTTTACAAGCAGTAATTCTTAACAAATAATGAAGGTTGGAAAGATGCAATAGGAGACATTGCAAGTTCTGGAGAAACTCAAACTTCTCCCAAAAAAACCAACAGGAGTTCCAAGTGCAAAGTGTGGAGAGCAACAGGAAATGATGACCTGATCTGAGGCTCACCTTCTGGTCAGTAAGTTTCAGATGGATATTACTTTGCCAAAAACGTACATTTCATATAGTCTAAGCTAAAAATCAGAAGAGTTTACATTATGGGACAACACTCTGATGCCAAAGGGCCTCTTCTAATTAAACAGTTTGAAGAAACTGATTGTAGTACAAATAAATAAACAAACAAAAAACAAAACAAAACAAAATGAAAACCAAACCAAACCAACAAAATACCACAAAACCCCCAAACTAAACAAAACCAGCCAAACAAACAAAACAAAAAACCAAAACAATACAAAACAAAAACCCCAAACAAACAAACAAAAAACAAACCACCAGCATTGCAGTTGTGTATCCTGGCCAAATGATCATCATCTCTATACCACATTTTGGTAGAAGTATTACTTAACATTTCAATGATATTTCTGAAAAGATGTCGCAAATCCTACTCCAAGATTGAGAGGAAAACACAAACCATTATATTCCGTACCAAAAAGATAAGAAATGAGAGTTCTGAAATAAAGTTAATCAAATTAAACGTAAGAATTGTAAAGTTAAGCTCAATTAATTTAGCACGTGTCTATATTTAGACAAGAGTTCTGTGTCACTGTTGATATGCTTAATGTTTGATCCAGGCTGCAATATACTGAAATGAGTCTTTCCAAATTTGTTCCTCTAATTTATTTCTTGTGTGCAATTTCCGTGCACTCCAGGAAGTAATATAATATAGCAGCTGAAATGATTTTTCCAGAGCAGATATTGCCCAGGTCAGCTTCTCTCTCCAGGGAGGATCTTATACCAAAGCTGAATTCAGCATTTTCTAGAAATGGGGATGTAGATGCAACATTTAATTTTGAAGCTAACATGGCAGTTTTCCTTTTGTTATTTTATTTTTTTTTAAACAAACAAACAAAAAAAAAGGTGGGAATTTTATACATTATCCTTGGAAACAGTCTGATTTAGAAGATCGGTGTTCATCAGTTGAATTTGGTATGATTCATAGCATACCATAAACAAGGTTTTCTTGGTCAGTTTTTGCAGGTGACATCTCTTAATAAAAACCAAAGAAGCCCTTGCAAGTAGGTGAAATACAAGTTGCAACATACAGGTATTTCCTATAGCTTTACACAAATTTTCAGGTCAGTTTAGGTCTGGTCTGAGGCAATTTCAGATGAGTTTAGTGTATCATAGGGTAAATAAAAACAGCAGGAGGAGGTAAATGCACAAAAAGCCAGTATTAGATATTATTTAATATATATATATATTAGATAATAAGCATAGCAACAGCACAAATAGGAATCTGGATTGCTGCAATGGCCCTGTAACAGCTATTTGAAACCTGCATTGCTGCCAGGCAGATTAAAACTCTGTATTTAGTCACACAGGAGATGAGGGAATACAAAACAGATCTTTTGTTCCATTTATTTTCCTTGGTCCTTCTTATTTGGTGATATGATTTCATGGTTACTGTGTGAACTTCCCTTTTCCAGTTACTGAAGGCTCTAAAGAAGCAATGGTTCTTGATGGTATACCATAATCAGATCAGTTATTACAAATCTCTTTAATGGGTCCTTCTCACAAATTTTGATTATTTTTTTCTTAGTTTAAACAAAGAATTATTTATTTTTAAGGTCTCTGTCCTCAATGAAAATTGAGCCGTCATCCTCTGAGCCCATGGCTCAGTTTCCTTTAGAGCTCTTTCAATTTGAAACTAATTTACTTGAATTCATTGATGTATACATTTAAAATTCAAAAACATAAGGATAATATTAAAATCATCTGGACAAATAAATGTGATTACTAATCAATATTGTTCAAGAGTTAAGTGCTGACAGTGATTTCAGGTGTCCACTAGTGGGCAGCACAAATGCATCTAAAGCTGAATGCGCACACCAAAACTTAAACAAGTCAGCAGTGAAGTAGTAATTCAGCAGTGGAATAGAAAAATATACTTATTTTACATATGAATTTTGAACGTTTATCAACATTGTCAACATTAATGCTGCAACACTAGTACAAACATACAGTTTATATGAAAGTAAAAGTAGGTGCAGAGTCTTTAAAGACAAAGATTAGATGTGTTACCCTAGAATATTATTCCGTGAATTTAGGAAATAATTTTATTGGAGACCCACCAAAAAAGAGGGAAGGGAGATGAGCTAAAATTGAAAAATATATCCTATTCTGATGGATATTATGCATATTGTGTGAGGATTTAACTTTGGATAGGTAAGGATAGACATTGTATCTACACTTCCGTTTAGACAAATCTTGAAAAGTAACAAAGATCCTTTATGCACTATACACATGAAATAATCAGGGGTCTTGAGGTAAGAATAAGCTACATACCTTATCAGGTATTAGCATGCAGAAGCGAGGTTTAACTGAAATCTGAATCTCTATTTGAGAGGCTGGCTATTGTCTGAGACCTCCCTGCTTGTTTTCCACATTAGTGGTGTAAAGAGGTATCTATTACTTGCTGCAGGTGGCTGTACACAGTTCAAGGTGCATCAGCATCCCTCAGAGCCTTAAATTACTTCTTTTCTTGTTTCCTATTCACAGTGTGTCCATTGTGGCTTGAAGAATTGTCTTTTTTTGTTCCTTAAATTGCCTAATATTTCTTATGGGGAAAAAAATAAAAAAAGGTTATCTACTTGCATTTCATGCAGATTAATATTTTCTTTGCAGAGATGAAATACTTGAGCAGATTTAGACAATCTGCAGGGAAAGCTGAATTCCTGTCCTTGCTGCCTGTTGTGTGTACTGTAGCAGTGCCATGAACACCATGAAACTTACTGAATCATTACTGTGATAAGAATTGTGTCCTTTTTTTACCATTCGTGAATTTCTTCTCTTGAGAGCTGGGAGTAAAAAAAAAAGGTGAATAAAACAGACTGTCATTGTTCATCTTACATCATACACCTCTTCATTCCTGTCTTCAGGATCTAGGATACACTGAATGCCAAAGCATGGCAGCTGCCAGGGAAGAGAACTTTTTACTTTGTTAAGCCTATTTCTTGGACTTTTCAAAAGAAAGCTAGAACTGCTGGGTTGTGCGAGAAGCAGCTGAATCCCATTCCGCTGCAAAACTAGTTAGAAATCTTCCAGGAAATGAACTCTTGTTTGAAAACATTTATATTAAGTCCTGGAAAGTTTAGATGGAAGTAGGTCCCAAACCCACCAGCAAAGTCTGAAGCTCTTGACTCAGAAACAGTGAAGAAATCCAACTTCAAAATATCACGTCTTTACACAGGCAAATGCTGAACTATGAAAGACTAGAGTCATTCGTGTCCTGATGGGAATGTCATAATTTGTTTTCCTGTGTTGATGTAACTTCTTTTTGTGTAGCTAATAATTCACAGGATAAGGAAGAAAGCAGTTTTAGAGTCCAACATTATCTGTGGAGAGCAGAAAAAAACAGCTCTGATTCCATATTGAAATTATATTGTTTTGGGGTTAAGAAGATATATGTGTAAATGATAGCCAAGTTAATGTGACAATACAATTGGGACCTTCTAGAAAGAGAAGGTAACTACTTCTGTAAGAATACTCTAGCTATTGTATAAAATACTCTGTGGTAAACTAATTTCAGTAACACATTTCTACAGTACCTTGTCAACATATGAACCAAGAGACAATTTTAAATTCAGTCACATCATTTCCATAATACTTTTAGTCCTGTTTTTCTCTCTGAGTTGATAATCACAATATTGTGTAAGAGTAAATGTACAAGAAAAAGATTATTTTAGATGTTTGTGTTTGATTTTTTTTAATATTCTATTTTTATTTTTTAAAAAAAATATTAAACCCATTCATTAGTACCAACATAAATGGTACTGGAAGATTAAACTGCTAAAATTCACTTCAACTTGTCGAACAGTAACTTAGGCCTCACTGCCAGTTCTTTGAATTTTCCATGTAAAATGAACTTAATACCTGTTAAAGGAAAACAGAGCATCATGCATCAGAGGGAAATGACGTCTGGGAAAATATTATTTGCATTTTTATCATGTGTTCTATGATTATTCGGCCCATTAAAAGAGAAGAAAATATATCTCATCTTTTCATTTTCCTGTCATATGATTCAGAAATGAGGCATCCAGTATTCTCTTTTGTCTCAGAAAGGTCATTTTATTTTAAAGATTTTTTTTTCTTCAGCATTTGAAAACAATTTTGAGCTACAAGTCATTCCAGAGAAAAGAATAATAACAATAAAAATCATTCCAGAGTAAAAATAATAATAATAAAAATCCTTCCATAAATCACAAAATTCTGTTGAAATTCTAGCTTGCCTTCCAGTTGACAGATTCTTGAAGTACTGGAAAATGCTATAGCTTGGGTAAGGAGGTGTGTAAGTTAAAATTAAAATTACAACTTATAATGGACAGAAGCAAAATGGAGCTGTAAAAGGGATACAAAAACTCAGAAGATATTCTTTCAGTCTTTCTGTAAGACCTAATGTAACCTCCAAGGGACACATAGAGATTTACACGTGCAGATTTGATTTATATGTGAAACACTGAAATACCTCCTAATGACAAGCCCAGATATTTTGCCATCAGGTGAATGTATTTAAGTGAAGTAGATTTTTAGAAAATTTCTGTTTTGTGAGGAAGAATATTGCTCTTTTTCTATTCCAGCGTACCTCCATAAAAACTCAGATGTCAGCAACATATCAAAGTGACAGGGTCCTGACAGCCTGAGTGACCAAGAGGCAAAGATTTAGGCCCTAAGGCTCCAAACAGAAATTCTGTCTTCCATCCCCATGGGCAAAGGGGCACTCAGTCTGCTCCTTCATCCTCCCATGCTCCCCAGAGACTGGGCTGCTTGGCTCCTCTGACATCTCTGCCCTTTATATCTTTCACTTGTCTTTTATTTATTCTGCAAAGCTAATAGTTGAAAGTGGAAAAGAATCATTTTGCAGGTAGTCTGCAATTCTCAATCAGAAAATCATTCCACATTTATGAGAGGAAAAAAAGGTGGAGTCCTTTGAAAGTAATCTATAAAATAATAAGTTTCTTTCACAGCTCTTTTGATAGAAGATGATTTTCAGTAGACATTCTTCAGCATGGTTAAAAGCAGAAATTACAAACAAAAGCTAATACTGCACTTAGAGAAATTCAAGGGAAAGATGTATAGAAAGTCTATTAGAGAAAATGAGGGCTCTGGAGAAAAAAAAAAAAAAAAAAAAAAAGGATTTTTTGCAAAGAAACCTTGTAAGAATGAATCCCAAAGAGATAAGGACAAGCAGCATGTCCAGCACAATATTCCCTGAACATGCCAACACATTCAGCTAGTCTTGGTTCACGAACACAGAATGAATCTCCCATGTGAGATCTGCTCTGTAAGAAGACAGAAAATATGAAGGGAAAGAACTACCAGTTTGAATTCATTTCTGGATAAAGATAGTTAATTTTATATGAAAAGAAAATTTAAGAGCATATATGTTTCTGAACTCTATTGGAAAAGGAAGATGATAAATTCCTACTCTGTGGCATAATGAAGTACTTTCCTACATTTCAGTCATCATCAGGAAAGTAAGGTGATATCTGGTCTGGATATCTCAAGTTCAGGTGACTTGTACCTGAGACCCAAAGAGTCGTCTGCAGAAATAGCTATCTCACTGTTAATTTTTGATTACCTTAAAGGACTTTGCAGTTCCAAAGACCTGAAATCCACTAGTGGGGTGATTCTAAGTTATCACAGACTGTATCTTCTTTTACATCAGTCCACAGAAAGAAGATGATAGGAAAATTGACAGAATTTTTTATTTTGTATAGGACTGCTCAACAACAATTTTATTAATACTTGTGAGCATGATTTTAAAGAGCAGAGATACCATCAATGAAAATTGCTTTCATTCTTTGATGAGATTACAGGTTTTTCAATAAAGGTGACTAATTAAGGTAGTCTAGAAGTGGCATAAGATTTTGTATGGTTTTTGAACTACTGTGGCATTTTTGTTGAAAGAGTACACCATACAATCACAATAATGCATCAATGAATTCATAACTGACAGAGAGAGAACAGGTCAGTGGTAAATCAACATTATATGAGGGCTTGCTTGTGGGTTCTTCAGAGACTGACTACGTAATGAGTTGAATTCAACATCTGCAACACAATAAAGCATGCAGGTAAGAAGGAATGTTTAGATGATAAATGAAGAAGCAAAAATGACAACCATATTATATGATCTGGTTGCTTTTTAATGATGAACAGGTTCATTCTTACAAAATATGTTTTAAAAAAGATTAATGTAAAATAATAAGAAAAAAATTAATATAAGCCTACTTGGCTCTAGGCTAGGATTCTATTTAAGTCAGCAAAATGTGCTTAAGTGATTCTGGAGGATATATTCATACATATATACAGGAAAGCACAATATCTCTGCAACACAACAGTACTTTAACCAACATTAAGACACTGTATTTCAAAACATTATTTTTTTAATTTTTATTTTTTAAACTACATATTGAAATGAATGAATGTGTATGTAAATATCTGATTTTTAAATAGATTATTATTTAGCTGTCATGTGTAATTAATTAGTGAAAATAAACTACCCAGTATTAAAGGAATCTCTAATATGGTGGACTGATGTATAAGAACAACTGTTTTGCAGAAATTGAATAAAGACATGTTTAAATGAGAAGTAAAGCATGATTTCTGAATAGGGAGAAAATTTTTTCCCCTGAATCAAAATACCAAGGCAAGTATTACCTTTTCATGTCTTCAGATCAAGACCAAATGCCTTTGAAAAATATTTACTTTAGTTAAATGGGAGTTACTGGAGTCTGAGACAGGCAGAATGCAACTTTCTGTTATACAGGTCAGACTAGATGATCTAATGGCCTCTGCAGTAACTCAAATGAAAACAATAAAACAAACCCAAACCCAAAAACATATGACTTAGAAGTGATCTTGATCAAGTCCATTATATATATATATATTAATTTTAGAGGGCAGCATACAATTAACTATAATATAACCACACATTGAGAGTGAAGTCAATGTTCTCATAGACTATAGCAATAAAAAACCAAGGCACAGCCCTGAGCAACGACATGATATATTGCTTAATTACCAACACACCTGCTGTCATGTTTTAGCTTTTTATTATTGTTATAGTCGATTTAAAACAACACCAGGCACAGTTCAAGAGCCATCATATGATCAGCACTGTTCTGCACAGGGCAGTGTTCAGGTGGGTAGAAGTGAGGTGTGCACTGTCACTTGGCCTTGGGGTCAAAAAAACGCAGGGTTTTTTTACTACTATAGCCTGCCCTTGCTTTTAATTTTATATGTAATTCAGACTTAAATGGGAAAAGGTGATTGTTCACTGAAGGTCCCATTAATTGCAGGCTCCAATGTCCGTCACTGAGGTAATGTCTCTTCCAGATGATCACATCAAGCATTATATGTCTTTTAGGTAACTGACAAAGTTTTGTCAAATTAGACAAATCAGAGCTGCCACTTTGGCCTTTCAGGGCTGCTCTCAGGAAAGACAGTAAATAATGAGCACTGTTAATCTCCCAGAAGTTATTTTTATAGAGGAACATATCTTGATTTTACTTACCTATTTTGTATGCATTTACCTGATTTTCTTATATCATCCTGAATTCTGGATGAGGAAAAACTCAGACTACAGAAATGCCTTATAGAAATTTGCCCTTGGGCTCTTCCAGGAGGCACCCCTGGACATCATTTCCATAGAAATACTGTTGAAGTGTCAGGGAGGTGTTTACAGAACAAACTTGAAATTCTTTATCCCCTTCCTCACATCCTGAGTTTAGATTAGAGATGGATTTTGAAGCAACTCTCTGCCTGAGTGTAATCTCAGGCCAAATTATTGCCCCTGCTCTGTCACTATGACCTAACCATATGTGGGATAACTTATTGGCCCCATCTGTTGGAGCTGCACACCTGCAGGTCCAGTATATACGCTGCGCCCTAACTTCTCCAGGAGTGCAAGAAGCTTGGTAGTGTCTTGCAGAGGAAAGCTAAGCAGGGGAAAGACTTGGCCAAAATCTTCAGAGCAATATTTCTGGAGAGGAGAAGTGTGTAACGTGAGTCTTCCTCACTCCCACCTGAGTGCACTCAACATTGGTTAAAAAAGTGAAAACTCTTTTCTACATGGTTTCACATTTAGTTAGACTTTTCAGGCTTTTTACTCATCTTTTTCAGTTTAGTTGGACTGGATTGCATAACAAAAGAGAATATAAAATTAATTTCTATTTCATAATGGTTAGCTGCCAATCCAGAATTGTAATGAACAAATCAAAAACATGTTACTTAGACATTTTAGTGTGAGTTCATTTTTCTTTTATCTATGAAATAAATTGAATAGTGAAGATAACAAAAATTTAAACAACCTTAGAGACTTAAATAACATTTTGGGATAGGAGGAAATGTATAAAAAAATAAGTTTTAAAGATGGAGTTGTTACCAAGAACAAGTTAAAAATAAAGCACTTGAATATCTGTTGAAAAAAATAATTCTTGATTAAGAACTAGTAGTAGATGGAAAAATTTGTTCACTCAAGACATTACACATGCATTCACAGAGATGCTACTCAGTCTGATGGGTTGTGCATTAGCCTTAAATCAGTTGAAAAGGATTTAAACATCTTTTTTTTCTCTTGTTTAAATATGTGGGTTTGAGTTTAAAATCATGAACCTAGTTTAGTGACTTCAAAAGGTGACTGAAAAACATTGCCAGTCTGCACTACTCTTCTTTTTAGACAGCAGAGACAACCCTTATGTAAAGTATTAGTCAAATAGCAGTCCTCATGCAAGTAAAAGTAGCAATAAAATTGCACTATTTGTTTAAGTTACACATTAATAAACATGAAGTTTATTTTAAAATTAAATTGTCATCATCTCAATTTATATACTTTAATCATCACTTTCTACTGATGGAGAATTAGGCACAGGTTTCTACTGAATTTCATCATTTTTCAAAGGTATTAATGCAATGCCAAAACGTTTATCTTTTACACTTAGAAGAAATTTAAATTAAACCAGTAATAGATGTCTATTGATCTTTGTAATACAAAATAATTTTCCTAAAAATACAAGATGTTGTTAGGTTCTTACTTTCATTTAAAAGCAAAGTCAAGTCTTAACCTTTTTAGTGTATGTCAGAAAGGAACAGGACTGGGAAACCTCAAGGATACGAAAAAGTAAGAACATAACCTGTGTCTACAGAGAAATCATATTTACTTTAGTCACAAGGGGTAGTTTGGAATTTTTGAAAACATTAACTCATGTATGGTGTCCAAAATATGAACAAAGTTTAATGAAATTTCTCATTTAAATTGAGTTTAATTTGTAATCTTCATTAAAAGTAATTTAGAGTCTTAAAAAAATCTGAATATTCCTGTTTACTTACAATTAATTCTTGTAGAAGAAACACACAAACAAAAAAACCCAAACAAACAAGCAAAAAAAACCCAAACACCACACCAAATAGATTTCTCATACACTATCTGCTTAACATTACTTTTACTTTGCTTGGATATCTAGATGCAATCAGTTATTTTCCTTAAATAGTCAGAGAAGCACCAGGTTCTAACAAAAAATCTTAACTTCTTAATTTTCTGTAACACTGGAAAAATCATGCTGAAAATCAGCCTTGTTTCCCTTTCTCATGGCATTTGCCATCGTGGATGTAATAGTAGATATAGTATCATAGTATCGAAGTGATCAAACTGACACAAGGTAAAGACAGCTGAAGTGGAAGATCGGTGATCATAGATCAGCTAAAAGGGTATAATTTTTTTTCTTTTAACTTGTTCGTGCTGAGCAGCAAAGGGGATGGCAGTTATGAAGATACATAAGGCTACCAACTAATCACCGGTTCTTATGCATTACAAGTGAGGGAAGAAGAGTTGTTTCTCTTCTTTGGCCAGGAATCTGTGGTCCCAGTTAATCGATGCCTATGCCTACATCAGCAACATCTCAACACAAAGCAAACCGCTCAACAAAAATTAATTTACATACTTTTTCATACTTTCATACTTTCCCAACCATTTAGTTTCAGAATATACTAGTATATCCAGTAAGAATTTCAAGACTAGCAGGGGGCATTGATGAAGAGCAATGATTGTCCCTATGGGGATACTTTTGTTGCTTTGTTTTCTTCAAGTGAAACAAAAGCTCTGAGTATCACATATTCTGTTGGCACAATCTCAGCTGACTGAAACACATTACAGAATCATGAGTCATTATGTTTAACTTCATGCTGAAAATAGACCAAGTATTTTGGATTGTATTTATAGAACATTTTTCCACATACCTATCAAGAATATCGGAATATCAGGAATATCTTTATTTCAGACATGTTTTTATTGTATAAATCCATGTTTTTTCTTATTAAGTATATACTACCTGTGGAATATCAAACAGTAAAAAGAAGAAAACCTTTAAAGACAAACATATCATTAAAGTAAAACCACGCAGAAATCTCTTTGGTTGTTTAGCTAAACTATGCTATTATGCCATTAGCTTGTTATGATAGCTATTTCTTGGAAGACTGTAATACAGATACTGTGGATATAATATTACAGGGTCTAGAGACATTTAGTAATATGTTTTTTAATCAATAATTCTAAAAAAAAAAAAAATCGAGGCACCGAGAAAACCGGTTTCGTTATTGTCACCAAGGAGGTCTAATGTGCCCATAACACAGGAAAACGTAGTGCGCTTTCACTGTATGGGGACAATTTTTCCCTGGGAGGAAAGACAGATTTAATCCCTCTACAAATGGAAAGTTGTGTTTTGTCTCATTATTGGCTTAATAGACAAGGGCAAGAAAAGTTATGCCTTCCCAGCACTCAAGAAACAAAGAACAATTTGAGGGTACTGAAGAGGCAGCCACATCTGTTCACACAAGCCAGTTCTGACACTTGAAGCACAAGAAAATTTGGTAAGTGGGTATCCAAGCTAGTTCCACCCAAGCTAGCTTGAATCCAGAAGCAGCATTATCATGTGCACACCGCCTTGTGTAACCCATGAGCACAGCTCTCAGCTTATTTCTGTCATTTCTTTTCCAGGTAGATGTAACCTTCCAGAACTTGTCTGCCAAAAATGAAGAGGAAGAAAAACATTATGCCCAAGAAATTCACTTACCAACCATCGTTGCACCCACTGTCCCAAACTGCCACTCAGCTGAGTCTGGAGGCTGGGGAGTGAAGTGTGGACATGACATGTAATACAAACATGGTTCCACTATTATAGAATTAATTCAGTCCTCTGCTACACAAACTTCCCTCAAAACTCCCCATTCATTTGTGTTTCACACTGAAATAAGAAAAGAGCTAGGGTCTGTAACAAAGCCACAACAGCTTTATAGCCTCTAAAATATGTGTGCAAAAAGTCCATGGAAACTCAGGTGCTCTGTATCTTCTATTAGGGACAGCATGAAACATCCAAAGCAGCTAACAGTTTTAAAAAACACAACATGTAAAGAGCAACTTTAGCTTCAATATTTTCTCACTTCAGTTCTTCGTAGTATTGTTTCTAAAAGCATTTAGAAAAATACCTACACTTAGATTGAGGCAGCCATCAGACTAACACCCTACCAGATCTGTATGAACCAAAACTTCCATGACTGCAGGAACACGTAATATTGTTTTATTTTCACTAACTACTTCAGTCCATCATGCTGTGAAAATAACAAACAGAATAAAATAGACTTAGTGCCAAAAGGGAAAAAGCACAAGAAAATCACAGGAGCAAGCTTTGTAGTAAAAGTCCATTCTAGTAAATTTCAGATGGTCTGTTGGTATTTTAAATCATAAGACAATATTGGCCACAAATTACTATTTTAAGATACTACTGTGAGGTACTGTACTTCAACAGCAGTTCAGTAGGAATGGAAAAGATACAGCTTAGACAGGTTTCAGAGATTATCTTCTCTGAGCTAGTAGCTCCCAAACTTCATTTTATAAAAGGAGAAGCTATGGCATGCAGTAAAAATGGAGTGTGATTTTGGACTGCAGGCATAATGACCCCAGTTGGAGAAGGAAACAGAAGCTCTCTCAGAAAACACTTGAGTCAGGTACTTTAGTCCTAATGATCATTCAGTTGGGCATATTTATGAATAAAGATAAGTTTAAGATTTTAATTCAATGCATTCCTGGGTAAGCATTGTTTTACTTCACACAGACTCACTGTCGCAGTAATATAAATTTTAGACCACTGTTATGAAGAGCTGTATTTGTCATAAGCACTCCACTTAGTAGTGGGTGCAGGACTTGTAAATTCTGACACTATATAAATATTTATAGAATAATGTCTTTGTCTTTAAAAAAAAGGTAGAAGATGGATATTACATACAGAATAGACCAATTTTAATCACATCTGGATATATTTGCAAAATCAGAAATCAAAAATACATCTGCTCAGAATCACTTTTCTGAATTTCTTGGCAGTAATTCACTGCTAAAATATTTTCTTTACATGGAATTTGCTAATGCTACTCTTTACAGTTTACCATTTCACTGACAGGTTTTCCCAGACAGCCTTGCTGCTAGCAGAGGAAGAGGGCTAGGGAAATGCTAGCTATAGAGCATTCATTTATTATTTTAGTGGGACTGTACTCAGCAAATGACAAGAATAATGCAGAAAGTTTTAATCACCTTCGATTTAGGGAAGTCTAAGCAAGTCACTGATAAGTAATTATTAATAGCTCACAACTCTGAGTTTCTCACACATGTCCACACTATATTATAAAATATCTCCCCTAAATTGTTGTTTGGTTTGGTTTGGTTTTCTTTTTATTCAGAGACAAGAAAAGCAGTTCCCCATTTGTTTCCACTTCAGGACTTGAGAAGGGTTTTTCATTACCCTGTTCTTTTTGCTTGCCTGTGATATGCTTCTCCAGGTTCAAGTCCCTCTGAAGAAGAATTTATTTAATAACTAAAAAATCACCATTTTTACTACATTATGATGAAGAGTTACTGAGGAAACCTGAATTTTAAAGACATGTCATTGTCTTTGGGTGGAGACATACCTTTTGCTAAATTCAGACTGAAGATTGGATTATTGAAAATATACAAATAATAAAAATAATTATTTAAATAATATTAATAATTGAGTGTAGAACCCATATTTCTGTCTTTTCCCATTGGATATTTGAACTATTTAATTATAAGCAAGATAGGACTCTTCTTTCTTCAGTTTTCTGTAAACAGACATGTTTTGTGATACTGAACTTACTCTCATAACTGAGTGACCTCAATTATGTGTCTAAACAAGGTGAGATATATTCAGGTCTAAGAACTGCTAGAATTTGGGTGTTGGCTCCGCAATAACATGCACAGATTTCAACACCAGAAATGTAGCCAGGAACCGACAGCACATCTAACATCGAGCAGTATATGAAGCTCCTCATTTTTATTTATATGTTTTTGTCTGGAAGAGTTATTGTTCCTGTCTGCTCCTGCCCCAGTCCTTTTCCATGTATATCTCCAGACAGACAGTGTTTTTAAAAGTGTTTGCATCTCTGCACTTCTAACTCTTTCATAATAGTTGGCTAGGAGGATTGTGAGTGTATCAATATCGCCAAACCAGCATCCAAAAGTAATGATTTGGACTATCCAATCCTGAGAAAACTTTAAAACTGTGGAATTTGCTTGTGTCTAGGGTCATAGGAAGTCTGTAAAATTTTTACAAAAAATTCTGTAAAGTTACATGACTCCAGAAATCAGTTTTAAGAAAACTATCCCAAGGCTTGAAGAGCACGGTGAGAGGCAGCAACGCTGATGCCACTGCAGTTTCTGTACAGTTAATGATGTATTCTACTTGATCTGGTGAGAGAGCAAATTAACACCTTTGAATTTAAAAGCAAGGATCAGAAATTTTGTGCACAAACCAAGTCAGCTTTTGCTGGGCATAAGACAAAAGCTTATAGTACAAGAAACAAGTGATAGTATACTATGCTGGCTATTCAATCTGAAGGAAGTCTTAAAAAGGTCAGAGTATGTAAAAAGATCATAGTAATACAAATCACAGAAGGCAAAGAAAGACCTTACAAGACCTTTTTTTCATAGAAGGCAAGGGAAAAGTAAAAACACATTGAAAAATGCTGTACTGCAAGTAAATTTTTAACCTCGGGGAAAATACTTCATGCTTTTTTATAAAGAGCTAGAATATAGATGGCTATACATAAATAATGACAAAAATATTTATTTGGAAATGAGATATTTTCCATCTATTGAAGACCTTAATGTCCTTTTCACCAAAGCAGCAGGTTTCATACCATGTGAAATGCCTTGACAATTCTGACATCTGCAAACCTGGTTACAGTTTATACATAAATATAACTAGCTTGGAGTTGCAGAATTCATATCATACATACAACACTCATTGTCTTATAGAACTGTCTTATAGATTGAAATGTTGAATGACATTGACAACATGGATATCATGTACTACAGTTCCACTATTAGTTATGAAAGTATGCAATTGTAAAAGTATAAGGCTTTTTGTTACTATATATCCACAAAATTTTTTTCATTATTTAACTTAAGAAAAATCTCCTGAAAGACCCATGAAACACACTGTCAAAATACCTCACTTTCTTCCTGAATAAATGAAAAGGAAAATTACTAACATTTAATATTATATAAATTCCTACAGTTGTATTCATGAACAACTCCAAGGCAAATATTTGACTTTGTAGATTTAACTCATAGTTTAGCTGCAATGCAGACTCTATAAAACCTGTGCAGCTTCTCAATCGAGCTGTTTATGCAGGCAAGTGCACACAAATCAAATCCTCTGACCACGTTTTATCACATGCACAGATGTAGGACAGCACACGACCACAATAGGACAATTAATAAATACGACTTTGCGGTCAGTTTAGAAAAAATGGTTTTCTTTACTCTGTGATTCTGCAGGGATTACTGACAAGATCATACAAATCATTCTATAGCCAATTTTCAAGCAAAATTCACCCTGGAACAAGGCTCTGGATCAGATGTCTTACCAAATGTTTCTAAGTCTTTGCATCAACTATGCTCATTATAAAATTAACGTAACATTAATTCTAATTTTTTGTCATGTTGGATATATTGGATATACCCTCAAAATTAATTTAGATTTGCAAATTTTGATTTTTTTAATATAAGTATGGTCCTGTTCTGAAAGATCACTATGCTAATGCATTGTGGTTTCCACATCATCATCACTCAAGAATTTGTATATCAAACGTGCTTAGTTTGCAAATAAAATGGGGATTTTTAGTGGTTTTGGTTGGTTGGTTGGTTTGGTGTGTCCATGTGTGTGTTTTCTGGGGGGTTTTGGGGGGGGGTTTCCTTCTTCTTCTTTTTTTTTTCTTTTTTTCTAAATGTTTTCTCTGCATTCCTTAGAATCAAGGTATGTGTTCTATGGTGGGTTTCTTTGTGTCACTTATCATTGCTAGTCATAAATGTTCTGCAAAGCAAACGATCTTCCAGATATATCTGTGCAACACTAAATTCCAAATTAAGCTCTCTATGGATAGCACTATCACCCTATTTCCCTCAACAGAATTGCACAGGTGTATCCAGCTGAAAGTTATTAAACACGTTTGTTGATGATATACAAGACCGAACAAAATGTGCAGCTTAGTATTACCTAGCTGTGTTGGCTCTGCAGGAGAGAAAGCTTATTTATATTACTGGTACAGGCAGCTATTACAGAATCCATGAAAGAAGGAGATTTGCTGAATAAAATGGTGCTGCTTGGGAGGAGGAAGATTTCGTGCAAGAGCTACACTTTATGGTCTTTCATACTAATATTCTGTAATCATAATAGTCTTTCTTCCAACATGACAGAACAGGGTCAGATGTCAACATGAAAAATTGTTACGAATGAGAACTTTATAACCTTGGAGAGAGGTAATAAAATGTTTGTGACTTCCTTGTCAGCTGCATCTACAGAAAAAAATATATAAGTCAGTTATAGATGACCTTGTTTTGGAGTGATCTCTACAGTCGTTATACTCCAATTCTTATTTCAAAAGATACTTCAAAATCTTTTTTCACAAGACTTTTAAGATTTTGCTGCTGTGATTTATTTGATCCTTCAAATTTCTGTATTTTTGCTGTTGCTTAGTGTGCTTCCTTGCAGAGAGGGAATTCTTATTGTAGTTTATGGTATGCTAACACACTTTTGCCACTTGGGAAATGCTCGAGAATGTTTAGCACACTCAGAAAAGCCAAAAATTACTCTTATTTAGCAAAAGGAGGAAACAATAAAACCTGAAAATATTTTGCTTTAAAATCAGTATGACCTTCCAATAGAGGTTTGGGGTGGGTCTTTCTCTTACCAAATCAGTCTGCTCCTTTCCAGCTAAAAACCTCACCTTGAACGTTTCTCTTTAAATTGAAAATTTATCAGAGTCAGCCTAAAGTAAAGAAACTTCTGAGAGCATGACCTCCTCTCCCACTCCCCCCAGCTCTTCCAATAAGATCAAATATGGAAACACAAGCCTGTATGAAAATGTTTCTGTCTGAGAAAGACTCTGTCCATTATTAAGTTTTCTGTCTCTTAAATATTTGGAAACAAACATTGTATAGCTGTAATTATGCCTAGAAAAAAAGTCAGCAAAATATGTGATTGTTATTTGAAATATCTAAATGAAAACATCCTGGTCCAAACATCTCACCACAGCAACCTAACTGCATATGTTTCCACAGGGCTTAGATGCTTACATGTGTAAAACTTAATTAAAGCTCACTATTGACATTGACATTTTCAGATTGATAGAAAGTAATTTTTAATAAAACCACTATACTCAAGACCAACGTTTATATAAAATTTTCAAACATCCTTCTACAAATTATTGCTTTGAGATCCTTTCCACAGAACAAAATGTCTGATAATAAGCAAGTATTTACAAAACAAACTGTCCTAAACTTGGCACAAAAGCAATTCAAGGAATCTCTGGGTTGTCTCTGTTGTTCCCAAACACATAAAACATAAATGAGCTAACCTGGTTTTATTTCATTGCCTGTTTGCTGGGAAATATGCTTTGCTTCATTGTCTCAAGGCTCTCCATTACTTTACCTGATTTCTGAAGGATTTTAGTTTTTAAGATCAAAGCAGAGAGCAGCCAACAACTGTCTGGAGAGGAGTCCCATTCCTCACTACAGCATATAACAACCATTACTTTGTAAAAGGGCAGCATGTTCAAGAGCTCTCTGTGTGGAAATGAGCAAAAGACAATACCTTTGGTTCCTGAAGGCTTTTGGACTACCATTTTTCTAGGATATTTGAAAATAAAAAAGTTGGCTTTCATACTTGCTTCTAAACTGGTCTGTTGCCTTGTCAGAACAGCAGAGTTTTTTCCTCAGCTTCTTGAGACTGCTACAAACTGGAATGATAATCTACTCTAATTTTTTACCATATTGACCCACATTCTAATTATTTTTCTTTCTAAGTTGTCATACAACCACCTTTTTTTCACCCACGGAAACTACACACATTCTGAAAGGACTTCACAGCTAAATGTGTGAGATCTGATTCTGAAGTGCATAGATGAAACTCAGGGATCTCTCACCCAGAAAATTCTGCAGTTGGCCAGTTCACATCAATGCTGGTGTCAGTTAAAGTTGCTCATGTGGAGCTATAGGAGCACCGCTGTTATGGCGTGACTGGGGAGTGGAGTTTATCTGGGTACTTCTATGCTGCACCTAAGGCATGATTCTAGCCTAGAAAACAAAACCCTGAGTATGCCTAATACTTAATCAAAGGCCCAATTAAACTCTCTTCTGTGCAAGCCTAATGGATCAGGTAGAGTCAAGAAAACATATGACCTATCCAGTAGCTGGTATTGTGATTTCTGCACTTCCTTAGTATAATATAATTACTTATTTTTCGAGCTTTAGGCAGTGGCAAGAGTAGAAACCACATGGGTTATGGGTGTACTTAAACTGCTCTCTGGATATCATTATAAATGGTCAGTTGCATGCACCTGTATTTCTCCCTTGTCTTCTTTTCTGCTTCTTCTGCTGTTATTCTTCATTCACCTTAGCCACTTACATATACACACAGGTCGTTATTTTTATTATGAACTTGTAATGCACAGATTATTATTTCACAAGTTTTGCAACAATTATCTTGGAATTTTATGTTCTTAAATGTGAGACTAACAATGCATTTCCTGCATTAAAGTTAATAATGCATTGACTTACCAGATATGACACATCTGAAGTTCAGCTAATTCTCTGTCTCATTAAGCAGTGTAGGGAATACTATAATCATTCCACGTTTGCCTTTCCTCTTAAAATTATACAATTAGAGAACTCACGCTTATTCAGTGAATTAATGTTTTCAAAATTTTATTTAAGCTCAATTATCTTTTACAGGTGTCCGTATCAAAGGCTAGGAAGCAGTTTCAGTGAAGTATGATGTTAATGATGTTGGTCTCTATAGAGCTTGCAGGAGAATATTTTTTTAACTTGTTTGAGAATTCTAATTTAGAAAACATCACTGTCCTCTTCCTGATTTTTTAAATGACAAGTAAAATGTACACTACAGTCTCGCCAGCAGTCCCTGCTTTTTGTGGGTGTGTGTCTGTGTGAGAGAGAATGGGAGATAGCCTGAAACATTAAATTCCACTAATTTATATTTATTACTCTATTTTATGGTTGCTTGAACATTCTACATTGAAAATCTTTCAATGGAAAATTGGGCTTTTGACCAAACCAGATCTTTTTCTTCGCAAAAACTGTGTGGGTTCCATAGAAAACTGTTTTTGTTTTATTTCATTTTCCTTAAAGACCAGAGAACTGAAAACTAAATATATTGATTTGGCTATCTTTCTGTAAAGACACATGAAATCCCAACTGAGGTCCTTTTTGTCTCTGATAGGAGCTGGACACCCAGTCAAAATACTACCATAATATATCACAGATGGAACTAATTAGGAGGGGAGACTGTGGTACTTCATGAGAAGGTATTGACCCAATGCACATCTAGATTAATGAAAGTGTATTTCTTACTCCCGGTTATAAGTCCAACGGACCATGAGCACTAGCTATGGTTTTAAACCATTCAGGTATTGTACCCAAAATAAATAAAATGTATCATGCAAAGACTAACAGATACAGGCAAAATACAGACAAAAGGGAAATGTATTAGTTCAATTTTTGTTGATCAGCTCATTAAAATGTATATCATAGAGGACACTGCACAAGTTAGAATGCAATTGAAAATACCAGTCTATATGATAAAGTGCATCTGTTTTGCATGAACCTCCCCTTAAAAAAGGCCAATGTCTTATGGTCAAAATACGAACACAGATGCAATGTGTGTAGCAGTGCAAAAGTAACTGCTGAGCCAAATTTGTTACATGAAATGTGACAAACCATTCACAAGTATGTAACTTATTCTATAGTTCCCCACAAAGAATAAATCTCCATTAAGTCAATACAGATTTTAACTGAGCATCTAAAGAAAAGATTTGCCTATTAGGCCTGTCTTAATAGTCTTTCTTTTGACTGGAAGTTACATGGGCAAAAGTAATAAAATTAAAGCATCACTTCTCATTGTTCCTAGAAAGCTCAACTATGCACCTCTCCTGGCTGAAATCAATACCAGCATATGTTCTCTTCTCACTTGTAGAGCAGAAATGTAACCATCCACTTCTGATCATAGCATGGGAGGTGCAGAACTAGCATTGTTCAGTGATGGCTGGATAAACATTTTCTTGTAAAGTGGTTTCCATCAGCAAGAGTTTATTTATTGAAATGCTGGTTGGTTTGTTTCTTTGTTTTTCCCCAGAACATAAAAAATTCTGCAAAATATTTATTGGAAGAATTTTTGGATGCCAGGTGAGAAGCTTCAGAGGATGACCCCAAATACTCAATAGCCCAATGGCGAAAACATTTTTGTTGGATGTTTTTAATTTTGACTAAAGTCTCTGAACTTTCTGTTAGCTTGTGTGACAAAAACTGCCCTGCTACACACAAGGGAGAGCAGAGGAGCACTGCAGCTGGGGAAACCCCAATACTCCACTGCCCATCTCTTCCTGAGGCTTCACAGGAGCCACCACGCCATGAAAGGCTCATTACCAAAGCCCCAAAGGCATGATGGCAAGAGGGGCTGCGATACCCACTCCCTTATTCTGTGGAGGAGAAAAAATTTTCATTTTACATATTCTACCTCAGTGCAAACCTTCCATGCCCTGATATCTGCTTTCATTCAATCAAGGCAAAACAGCTCATAAAAGCCAGATTCATCCCAGCTACCACTAACTGCTTATCCAGAATTGGAGCCTTGTTGCTGTAGCAGCTGTTGCCTATATGGAAATGGTTTTCAACTATTGATCCATGGACCCCTGTATCGATGATGAGCTACTGAAAGAACTGACAACTAAGAAAAGTGAAGTTATTGTCTGCAAGTTTAAATAATATGAACTTTAGTCCACATATGTATTAGAAGAGCCATGTTAAGTCCAAAAACTGGTGGGAGAGGATCAAGAAAACATTTCACGGTCACCATAGAAGGTTAGTTAAAAATGGCAACTCAACTGGCCATCTGAAACACTGAAGACATCACTTTTCATCAATGATTAAGGGAACTTTGGGTGAGTAGGCTTCTGATGCAGGTGTTTTAACTTAGGTGGGCTGAATAAAGACCTACTTTTCTACAGGGATTTTGTGGTACTCCTCAGTTAATACAGAATAAACCACAGTTTCTCAAAATACTCTCCACAACTGAAAAAAGGGTCTTCACTTAAATTTCTGTTATACTTGGCAAAGGTAAACAAGAGACATGTATGATATATCTGAAATATCCAAATATCCTGATTCTCATACTTGCATCACAGTGACGAGAACAAACAAACAAACAAGCAAACAAACAAAAAACCCTAATTTCAACTTTCTCTTCCAAAGTCTGTTTGCCTGAGGTAAAAAGATAAATTCATAAACCATTAGGGTACAGGTGTCTCATTCTTTCTAGTGGTGGTCAGTAGCCCTGGAATGTGATGCAACGCAAGAGTAAGAAATAGTAAGTAACACTAGCATATTATGGTACGTGTTGTTTCCAGCACTGAGGACAATTTTTATGGTTCTTACATGTCAATTTTGTGAAAGATTTACTACCTGAAATACTTAACATGACTGTAATATTACTATATTTGAAATAGTTTTAATTTATTTAATGTAAACAATACTTAGAGCCTCATTATAATGCAACAAAAGAACAAGAGACTCTCTTCATGACTTAAAAGAATGTCTGTAGCATGCTATTTAAAACTGTATCTTTCTTGTAAATAATTACCCAGATAAATGTGTTATGCAGTAAACAAAGAAACCCTGACAATCCTAAAATTAAATCCAATTAGAGAAAATAACAAATCAAAATAAGTTTCAGGAAACTTAAGCTCTTGCATTTTATAAATTATTCTTGCCAGCAGCAGTAAATCTCTTAGTGACAGATGTTTCACAAAGTCTATACTATGAGGGTTGGTAAAGCTATTATGAGTTGTCTTCTATAAACCTGATGCATGGGTCAAGTGGCTCATGTCTTTTGCATGCATTATTTTCCAGCATCCCCATCTGGCAATTTTATATGAGTGAACATAAAATTCATTTGTGGGGTTTGGACTTGGGATCTCAAAATGATGAGTCTCTTTTGAAAACCTTGGCCCTGGGTTTTTTGTTAATGAATCAGCCTTTGGATATAAATGCATAAATATATTTCACTTCAAGAAAAGCCAGATCTGTGTGTTTCAGCTGTATGACTAGTCACAGCAACAAGTCTGGAAGAAATTGCATTCTTCATTGCAATGTGTACAACATCTGTCTCTACATTCATTTTCTTTGATGTGCTTCTTTCCACATTCTCTGCTAAACAGAATATTTTCATAGTTTTTTTTTTCTTCTTGGAAAAATTTACAGACCTTTGCAAGATGACAGCTGAAGCTGCTTTTTCTTTCTTAGATGCAACAGGAAAGCTCTTGTCACCCTGGTTTTCTATAGGTTGCTACCTTTTTTATAAAAGGAAAGAAGAAAATTTAATTTAAGATTTTTTGTGAAATGAAGATAGGCATGTTGCCAGTTGATTCTCCCTATCTACTTCTATAATACTTTTATATCTTGTGTTACCACGCAATTTGCTAATTCTTGTATTCTTGTGCATCCCCTTGAATGTGTGCAGGTATAAACTTTCTTTGGATTATCGTTCACTGTGATGAGATCTAAGAAGAACCTTCACAGCAGGTAAATTAATCCAGCTGCTTTTTCTGTTTTTTCTAGGCCTAAGTCTGGATTTAACTTTGCTACATCATATGACACAAGCTAGTAGGGATATAGTATAAATATGATTCAGTCCTGGTCAAGACTGTGAGCTATCTAATACAATGTAAGCTGTACATCTAAGTTGCAGATGTGGCAGTACATAGAGCCTCAAATAGAAAAGAGTTTTGTTTCTTGAGAGTACCACTCTTTGGAGCTGTCAAAAAGACATGATTTTATCTTTCTAAATAGCTTTTTGCAAGACATGAATAAACATGAGGATTCCTTATAGCCTTCATTTCAAACAGTTGCCAAATTATTTTAAAAATAAAGGGTAACAGTGCACTGTGTTTCAGCATGATTAAATATATGTCACTTCTAGGAAGCAACTCAAAAGCGGTATAATTATAAACCTAACACTTTTCTTTCCCAATTTCACCTTCTTCTGATTGTTAAAAGGTTTTCTAAGAATTGGTTCAGGTTAGAAAAAGACAGAAAAGCTCTGAGTATCCATAAAACTGGAAGAATCTTCACTTTTTTTCCATGTGAAGATTTATTCACAGACCTGGCAAAACTAGAAGCAGGTCTCTCTTAACTAGAGCTTGAAATATCTCTAAAAATCTCATTTGATGCAGGAGAAGGTTGAAGGACTACAAAGACCTCTTGAAATTCAGACACCAAAAGGTACATGAACAGATGTGAAAGAATAAATATTTCATAATTTTCTTCTTCTAGTCTTTTTTTTTTCGCTACTTGACAAACCTATGTGACATGTAATAATGAAATTTAGCACAGTTTTACCACTAGAGGGCAGGAATGCTTATCAAACTGGTTTGCCCCTGGTTGTTTCAGAACGTCATTGTCAGGCGGACGACTCAATGTGCTTTCCCTCTGTTGGTGCGGTGTGTCCAAACATGTACCCCGAGCACTTAACAACATGACAAAATGCTTTGACCCAAAAGACTGACCTGTCATTAGTACGGCAGATTAATCCCCCTGGATGGTCATGGGGCTCAGGGGCATGGCTGAACTGCAGTGGCGTAAGGCTAAGTGCAAAATCAGAACTACTCTCTCTCGGGCTAGCAAAGGGAAACAGCTGTGCCAATCCATCAGGCTTGCCAAGGGAGGCTGTTGGGTAGGTAGAGATGAATCAGTGCCTCCTTTTCTTCCTTATGGTACAAGAAGGAAGACCTTTATAGAGCCTTTTTTATTTAATAGTAGCAGCACTGACTTATTCATGAAAAATATTTAAGCCTTTCTGTGAGACTAATATTGATCAGACCATAACAGTAGCCAGACCTGAACAGTAGAAGACTACTGGACAAAATACTGTGTAGAATAGTTCCAGGCTATTATTAAAGTGAAACAGATTTGTGTGGAAAGTCCTGTTTAACTCATAAACAATTTATAAACTGAAGCATTTAGCAGAGCTTGATTAAAGGTTTGAATTCTCATAACCATTTGCCAACAAAATATAGTGTTTCACTGTTCCCAAAACCATGTTTTGGAAAAAAAAAAAAATCTACTGTGGGGCAACTCAGAATTGTAAGATTTTAATCAGCTAAAATTAAGCTTGGTAGCATACATGGAAATATACTTTCTCTTGCTTGTTTTGCTGCCATGTTAAATAGTTTCTTTTTTTTTAAATGGCAATGTCCTTGACCATAGAAGCAAATAGTTGTGGAGTTGTGATAGTGACTGGATAAACTACATTCAATAGGAACAAAGAGAAAAAAATAAAAAGTAACTTTACTCTAGTCATAATAATAACCTTACACTAGTCATAAGAAAAAAGAGTTACATATGTTATTTTCCATTAGCTATGCCAATTAAATTACGCTTTTACCATGCCCTCCTCCAGAACAACATTGCTCAACAAAAACATCGGTTGTTCAAATCTAAAGATTCTTTGCTGTTTCTGTCATTGGGATAGAAAGTGTTTTCCTCAGATATAAAACAGAAAAGGGCATTGCCTTCCTATTGTGTGTCTTGGCTGTCTCCTATAAGAAGCTCTTGACTTATACTTAGAGGGTTATATACCTGCTAGGAGATCTATATTCTCAGTGTCATTTTACAAATCCCTGTTGCCCAGACGTTTTCAAGAGCCATGCTGCAACAGGGTGACTACACAGGAAAGCAGGAAACGCTACAAGATCTCCCTGCTCAATGATTCCAGATTTCTCTCTTTGGGCTTTAAAACAACCCTTATGGTGTTAGGCCCTTTTCAAACCTCCAGCAACATCCAAGCGTGATTCTGCCCAGACTGCGCAATGGACAGTCACCTGGATTTTTGCTGAAAAAATAAAGGGCGTAACTAGACAGCGTGCACTAACATGGCAATGGGCACAAGGGCGGAAGTTCCTGGTTTGTATAATCAGGATGCACAGAGAAATCAGCACAAGTCAGGACTTCTGCAAAAACCATGCAATCCCTCTAGGGATTGTCCTATAACTTTTTCCAGTGAGATTTTAAACCTGTAAAGAAGGGAGGGTTGTGCTTTAAGACTTCCAGTATTCATCTGCAGGAGAATACTACTCACAAACTTCCTAAGGAATGATGCACAAGGTATCTTGCCCAGGGCCTCATACAGTTACACAGGTGCAAAACCTGTGTTGTACTTTGATCAAAGACCAGAAGGAATGACTCATTGCCTTTCCTTTCTATTGCTTTTTCTATAGCACAAGAATAAAACAGGTGTACTGCCCAGGTCCGGGTGAACCTTGTGGTTTTGCTCTGATAGTTTTAGCTTCTCCTAAGGATATATAGCAAAAAAATGGCATAAGAAAATTTGGATTAATGTTCTTTACAGTCTCTTTGATTCATTTCAAGAGGTAGACTGCAAAAGCAAGTGAAAATAAAGATCATTTTTGTTCTGGCATTTCCTTTTCTTTTAACTTTTGAACAATGACAATGTTTTGGAAATGTTTATGGCAGTCTTTGAACCTTTATTCATGTAATGAATCTGCTCACTTCTACATCCCTTCTGGTTGTAGAAATCACTCCTTGATTTGTTGCTTAGTGTCTTTCTCATTAAGTGTTGTTCTAGGGAGATCAAATAGGATTTCACAGGATGAAAACTCTCCATCAGATAATCACCAGACAATACCTTATACAGGGAGCAAATCTATGAAAAGCTCTTGTGTCAGGCAGGGCCACATATTATGAGTGTTACTAAAATTCTTAAATGCTATCAGACCAACGGAGACACTATGTGTTTTAGAGAACTTTTTGTGACAGCAGCACCCATTCAGAATTATTGCCCACAAGAACCTCACCCTTACTCTTTTGTTAATTTCAAGGTCTGCAGAAACGATGTGAGATTAAGAAATTAATTATTAATTGAGAGTGCTGTTTCTTGAAGAGGGATTAGACTTCTTCTTAAAACTGTAGAAATTTTATTGTAACATGAAGGTATCTGAAGAATGCTAAGTGGACTGTTTCAGGTGCTAGAAATACTTTGGATGTCACAGGTTTTTTATCCCACCTCAATAGAACTGGTCTAATACAGTCTATTGGGATATGTACAGAGTAGTAGATTTAGCAAGGTTTCTAAATTCACAGGTGCAGAGATGTACATTAACCATCTCCTAGTCTCCTATCATCCTGAGAAACATGCCAAGTTTGGGTGGGTTTTTTTGTTTGGTTGGTTGGTTTTGGTTTTTGGTTTTTTCCAGGAATATGTGTGAATGATTTTAGTTCTGAAAGAACTACATTGTTCTACTATTTGGAATCTATTATTTTATATAAAAATGCAGTTTCCTAAAATATTAGCTCCTCACATCCAATCTCAGCAGCTTTGACATCAAAATGTCTATAGCAATAGAGTAACACCTTGTACCATCTCACTGTTTTTCCCATAATTGTTTCTATTTTAATTAATAAAACCTGGTGAGCTGATGTTTTCATAAAACTATGATCTACCACAATTTTCAGATCTTGCTCTTAAATAATTCAACATTGTGCTTCTTTGTTGGGCAATTAGGAATAATTTTCCTTTCTGCATTATAGTGTACTTGCCTACTAATTTATCAGAATCATGAGATCTTTTAATGACTTTTCAGTCGTAAGCTTTTGAGAGCATTTGGTAATGCACCTTGCAATAAGCATTTGTGAAAATACAGATAGAAAGTGGATGTTCTCTGCTTGTCTGGCATCTTTTAAGTGAGAGATCTGTAAGTTCTATTTTTCTTTTACAAAAACTATGTTAACTTTCCCCTGTTATATCACGTCCATTTTTGCTTCTGTAACTTTGATTTTATTGTATTTTTATTAGCTAGTTTGAATGGAATGTATTAATTGCGGTTCTCAGCATCCCTTTTTAAGAGTCAAACTTCTTTTACTCTTCAGGCATTGAAGTCCATGACCACAGTCATGGAAGTGTCTGATGAGAACAGGAGCTGATACAACATGGACAGTGGGAGTGCACAGACAGAAATTAGGTAAGAAGTAGAAATGTGGTAGGAATGGACTCGTCCACTTTTGAAGCTACAGGGTGTCAGACTAGGTCACTCTGTCTCATGAACTGCACTGTGAGACTCAATCTCTACTCTGTAGAAATCACCCCTCTGATAATGCACTGCCATGCAAGTAATTCCAGGTATTCTGCATTGGCCTTCCTGTCTTTGATCATTTAAAGGCCTTAAGGCAGTTTTCCTTATTCTTATGCATTTGAAAATGCTTCTTCATTTAGCAATCTCTTCTTCAAAGCTATTTCTGTTTTGCCCTATTATGATTTTAAATCTAAGTTGCCTGTATGATAAGTTACTTATACTACTCTCTTGAAAGGCTATCTTTTTATTTCTAAAAACTTTTTTTCCCCTTTTTAACCAAACTGGCTATTTTTCAGTGATTCTTTTAGAATATTTTTATGTATACCAACTACATTAATATTTCTAATATCAGGAGACCTGAACTGTCTCCTCCTTGCTTACATTTTAATCAGTGGAATATTTCCATTAAAATAAATAGCAACACATCACTAGGGGAAAAAAAAAAACCAACAACAACCAAAAAAACAAACAAACAAACAAACAAAACAACAACCCAGAAACCTAAAAATCATAAAATCAGCAGATAGGTCAATACAAAAAATGGTTAATCAATCTAATTTCGCTATTAATATATTGTTTGTTTGTTTATATGTTCCTTCCCAGCAAGTCATAACATCCTTAACACATTATTACCTACAAGACTCAATCTTTCTCTTTCTCTGTCTCCACTTCTCTGTTTTGGAACAAACTACAGAAAATCTGCCTAAAAACCACAAAGTCACTTGAAAAATTTATAAAAGTTGTAAATAGCATTTTGAGAAAAAAAAACCAAAAAAACAAAAAAACAAAAAAAACCAAAAAACCAGATTGGTATTTAGAAAAAAAAACAAAGCAAAACAAAAAATACACACACACCAAAAAAAAAAAAAAACAACCAAACCAAACCAAAACATAAACAACCTTTGAGGAAAAATTTTAGAGAAATTCAGGAAATAGTATTCCAAAGATAATTATTGAGATCTGAGTAGGTGTTTTTCTAGGTATCTATTTTGATTTCCATACCAACAGGTTTCTGATGATGGAAACGTCATGAGTTGTTCTTTCTACCCAGTTGCTGGGTTTTGTTTGTTTGTTTGTTTGTTTCTCAGAGGCAGTAGAAGTCTGAGTTCTATTTGGGACCACACACAGGGTTGTGAAGAGATCAGGATGAAGGAGATTGTGTTATTTCCAGGATGAAAATGCCAGACATTTCATAAATATGTTAAAAAATTTTAACTCAGTCTTGCAGATTAGCAATAAAAATATTTTTATTGTTTTCATAATAACTCAAGCTCCTCAATGCTCTATTGGAACCCAAGATTTTGTTATACATGAGCTTTTCACAACTTTAAATATCTTTTCAAATTTAAAAGTAGGTCATATATTTCAGCATATGTAATGTAAAAATGTGTGCCAAATTTTTGTAAAATGAGTCATAGCAACATTAAATAGACTACATTCAAAAATCTGATCTTGAAACCATTCTATTCGAATGATGTCTGTTTCTGAAAGGATAACCTCCTTATACACCCTGGTTTTGCTACTGACAACCTCCTATTCACAGAACTATGGATTCTATCGTTTAGCCTTATTTTATTTGCTTCAGAACTATGGATTCTATAGTTTAGCCTTATTTTATTTGCTTATATGGCAAGTCCAGAGGTTAGTCTGTTTAACCAAGAAATAAAGTAAAAGTAGTTAGGAGAAAAGTCTAAAGTAGTTTTTTCATTTGAACTTGCAGTTTGAAACAGACGAATATCCAAGCTTTTCTCAGCTTCTGTGTTAATATTCAGCCTCAGATCCCATGAAATATTCAAGTGCTATTATCTCACTTAATAGATACTTGGGAGAGTAGATATTTGCAAATCCCTTTCCAAACAGGCAATCACAGAAACACAGCTATCACAAGGCTTGGGCTGAGGAAGGTGAAGATGTTTTTAAGTGAGACTTAGAATTTAAGAACCTAAAACTGAGCTCTTGAAAGTTCCTGCTTAATCTTTGGAGGTGCCCAGCCTCTATCAGCACCTAATTTTTCAATGCTGCTTTTCCTCAGATGCCTGAATTTTCGGTCTGCAAAGGCTTAAAAGTAAATCTCTGTTGACATGACTGACAACGGCTTGGCTTCTGTCTCATAGTTAAGTCTCATCAACAGCAACAAGCTTGGTTTCCCTCTTCATTTCCACTGCGTACCTCAACTTGAAAGGCATTCTCTCAGCAAACTTGCCAGCATGAAAGAGGAAATGCAGAAAAGAGGTTGGGCTTTTAGCTGGATGGAACAAGAAACTTTTAATAAGACCCTAAACCCTCTTTGGATCTGGGCCTACACAGTTTACCATCAGCATTGCAGGATCTGTGATAATGCAAGAAGTTGGATCCTATTTTCTTCCCCCTGAGCAAATTCTTTAATCATAGAACTATTATTACAGTTGCCTATAGGCTCGTTTCTCTGTCTAATTAAAACCTGTAGAGAGCTCAGAAGAAATCCATTACTGAACTGGAAGAACTGCATGGAAGAATTGAATGAAATAATCTGAAAATAATAACAGAATTAACAGAGAGCTCAAAAATACAGTAGAGAGGTTTATGTAAAAATGAAAATTCAGATCATATATTAGGAAATACATTATGGTAGAAATTATGAAAAAGAACTGAAAGAGCTGTGGAAGCCTCTGTAAAACATTTCTGTGTTTTTGGGAATGTAGATCCTGAGATGAATATCTAAGTTTAGCTCTTGCACTCTTTTCCCTCCTGAGGAAAGAAAAAAGGTTGTTTCTTCCCGTTGTGTGTGACTCTAAACGTTTTGGAAACTTGAGGAGAAATAGGAAGTTTAGGATATATCTATCAATTTTTTCCCTAATTTTCCCTCATAGATAGTGCAACCAAAATTCAGGCTACGAAGATCAGGGCAAATCCATTAACATTAGGTATTGAATAAGCCTATAAAAGAAGCTCTATTTATCTGAAGACACTTAAAAACAGACAAAGAGAAAAACATGCTAAAGAGCTTTACTGTAGCCAGAAAGGTTGCATCTAAACAAATGTGATACCACATGATTCCAGGATACTGCAACACCTTGAGACTCGAGTAACATTCACATTACCATACTAAGCCAACAAAAGAGAGTCTATAAAATCTTTATGATCAGACCTGCAGCACCATACACAGTCCTGTACAGTAACAAGAGTTATTCAAAGGGGGAACCATGTGATAATGTACCTTTGGCTCACAAGCTATGCAACCCTTTGGTGTGGGAAGGCGGTTTTGCTGAGTGTTAACAAAGACTGAAGAGGCTCAGAAGCTCAGTAATGCTGTACCTTTGCAGAGGAGAGGCCTCCTGAGGAGATGCATCTGGAGAACCAAGAGAGAAAACAGCAGGCTCCAAGGCTTCTTTAATGTTTCTCTACCACGAAGCCAAAAGGTGCCCTGAGGTAGATTCAACAGAAGGATAAGAACAAAGCAAAACAAAACAAAACAAGCAAAAAAAACCCACACACACAGAAAAATGTTTACTCCAGGGAATTTTCTTCTAGTCATCTCATGGCAGACTCACCTCAAGTCCTACATATCTTGAGCAACCTACATTGTTTTTATTTGTACCATATACTTCTAGCAAAGAGCAGCCTCATTTTAAATTGTCACAACTGAGGTGGCCAGGGACGCCAGATGAACTCAGCCTGTGACCGTGGCTCCCCAGGGAGGGATTGGTAAGAGGACAGAAACCTCTCCCTCTGCTAGTGTTTCCACAGGCTTCTTAGGGAAGGAGGTTCTCCCTGACTTTGCCGCGTAGGAGGGCTGGCGCCTGGTCCAGGGGCCAGGGACAGTGCATTCCCACAGCTGCTCCCCTTCTTGCCTTTCATCCTTCAAGAACTGGGCAAAACCAAGGTGGCAAACAGGAGGAGAGAAATCTCACGTATTCACCATTAAGCCAGCAAAAAGACACAGCAAGAACCCCCTGATTTCCTTTGGATATTTACTGGAATATATCACATGGCTTCATACAGACATATTTACACATGTATGTAGACTCATAAAATCAACCAGAAAAAAATACTTCAAAAAAATCAAAATTACTTTTTTAATGAATACTTCCAGCTCATCTAGAAACTGTAGAAAAATCACAGCCTGTGTACCCACACCTATAAAGGTTTTAAATGGCTTACACTCAGCCTGCATGTAGAATGTGTGCTACTGTTTAGGTACAGGTAAATTATATGATTTTTTTTCCCCACTGTAGTGCTGGAGTTGTTACACTGATAAAAAGATTCTTCACATTTTACCACAACTTTCCTCAACTGCCTCTGCCCAGTTCTCCCCAGTGAACTCCAGCTTTGTTCCCTCTCCAGTGAATTTCCCCAACTGCAGTTAACATTTCCAGTGACGTAAATCTCAAACAACATATTTTTCTCACAACCCTAAGGTAAGTGCTGCCCCAAATTAGTTTGGGAAATGTACCTTTATGACATTGCAGTACAAGTGAAAACCAAATACATAAAAATATAAGTGTGCTTAAGCTATGTTCTGTAGACCTCTGCTGCCCTAGCTAAGACACAAGGCAAGCAGAGATGTGCTCATTCCTGACCAAGAGCTTTGCTGAGGGAAGCCCCAGCACAAACACAGCCATGTGAGCAAAACTGCATTTTTACAAGAATACCTGCTTTGCTAGGGAAATAGTGTGAATTTATAAACTCAACCTTCAGCTGCAACACTGCATACAGACCAGAGATGCTTTACTAGTAAATTTGTTCCTTGGTAACTCACCAAACTTTCTAAAAACCAAATTTCCCTGAGAAACACATAATATCTGTGGAATGTCTATCCTGCAATTACTTTTTGCAGCTAAGTAGACCAAGATGTCCATGCTAACATATAAATGTTTCTGAGCTGAGATGTATGTATTTTACAACAAAAGGAAATCTGCATTTTAGTTTCTTACAACTGTTCTCTGCAGTTCCTCATTTAAAGTGTGTTATAGCTTGACCTGGTTTCCTTGTGCTGGAGTTCACATTAACAACTATCTTAATACATTTTGGCATTTAATAAATTTGAGAGAATTTTACTAAGACCTGTAATGACAAGACAAGGGGCGAGGATTTTAAACTGAAAGATGGTAGATTTAGATTGGACATAAGTAAGAAATTTTGTATGGTGAGGGTAGTGAGACACTAGAACAGGTTGCCCAGAGAAGTTGCAGATATCCCACCCTTGGCAGCATTCAAGGTCAGATTTGAACCAGGCTTTGAGCAACTTGATCTAGAGGAAGGTGTCCCGGCCCACGGCAGGGTGCTTAGACTAGACGATCTTCAAAGGTCTCTACCAACCCAAACCATTCTATGATTCTATAGTTCTATTCAACAAGGTGGACTTTGATTATAGGAAAAAAGATTAGTATAACGTGCAATTGCCTGAGATTCACGTTTTCATCCATACCAAAAACAGAATAATGTTATGTATTAAACAGATAACTTACACATACTTACGTTTATTAAAAAAAAAAAAAATGAACATCATAGTTTGGTAAAATCCGTTAGTCAGAATGGTTTTGGTTTTTCTGGTTAGCTGCATTTATTTTTCCTCTCTTTTAGTTTGCTCTGGCTTTCGTTTTTGTGTTTTACTTTGAGCTTTAAACAATAGTGAAAATTAGGCAGAAGTGGTTATGTTCCCCAGGTTTTGAGTTTAAATATGCCCTATAATGATGTTTTGTATTAATATAGTATACAATCATCAGTCTCCTGACAAATAAATTTTGACATGGGTGCTCTCAGAACTTTGAGCAAGGCATATAAAGCAGTTTGCAAACCTTGTTGATATTTCAGATTTCAAATAAAAACACCTAGTAAGTTGGAAATTATATTTTAAAATTTTATTTTATAGAACTAGATATTTTGCAGAATCCATAAACTCAGGGGAAACTAAATCAAGAAGTTTCATGGTCCTAGCAATGGGAAAAACAATCTTGAAAATATTTCTACTTCAGAAGGATATCCTGAAAACTTAGATCTTCGTCTGAAAAAGGATAAGTTCAATTCCGTCCAGGTTAAGACATGGACTGAAATTTTGTTCCTATTTACCCAGATGCAACCTGCTTGGTGTCAAAGATTCATAAATAAGAGCAGAATTTGGTCTGTGCTGTGTGATAAGCTTTGTGACTGTTGTTTTTTTTTTTTTTATTCAGACATGTTTATAGGACTTGGAGAAATGGCATGAAACTTCTGACCTCAAACAGAATCTACTGTACAAATTCAAGTTAGATCTTTATTAGATTTATCAAATCATAGTGTAATCATTTTACTCAAGAAATTGGCTAGTGTTAGATCTCTCATCAGTACAGCTGAGTCCAACTTCCTTTGCAAAACTATTATCTGTCAAGGAAACAGGAAAATTTTGAGAAACTAGAAATTATTCTGAATTTGGGGAAAACTTAATAATTGCTTCAATCAACATGAAAAACACTGAATGTTTTCAAAGGAATAAGAACATTTCAAATGAAATGGTTTTCCATATTTCTTTGTCACTTCATAAGTATCTTGTTTTGGTGCAGCTATGATAAAAATGAATTAATTAGATTTACAAAACTCCTGGTATACAACGAAATCCAGTGGTTAGAATAATCAGCTAGGAGGTGGGAGATCAATATTCATATCCATCTGAATCAGAGGTCTGATCCAGAGCATGGATTTAAAACATTTGTTATTTCTCCCACGTGTTTTAAACAGCTAGGAAATGCAGTCATTGATGCAGAGTAAGACAATATCAACAGAAAGCAAATGAGCTCAGAATACCAGCCCTCAGAATACTGATAGGAGCACTGGCTTGAGAATTTGACCTTTAATTTTCTTATTAAATGTTAAAACAGAACTCCCACATGCCAAGTCAGTACTCTAACCAGTCCTTCTGCACAGGGTTCACTAAGGACGGATTAAGGTCAGGCTATGAGGATTTGCTCTTCCATCTCTGCCTCACTTTCCTTCTCTACACAGCTGCTGTGCAGCTGTCAATCACACACTCCTCAGTGCTGCACAGTGCCCCAGCTTCTCACTAGCTTCTCTACCGTTGAAGAAAACGTGAAAGTGAGAAAGAGTGTAAGTGTGTCAGGGTGTATCCCTGATCTTCTGTTATTGACATCTCTACTGTGCGTCTTGGCATAAGGATGTGACATCAAAACATAATTCATTGCAGAGACACCATCCATGCTGTGCAGAGAAGAAAGAAAAAAAGCTTTTTTTCTGCATGTCTGTCTATTTTGGGATTGGATGGTCCAAAGGGCTTTTAGTAGAGTAAGACTTGTCACTTTCTGTAATGCCTTAACTTATGGCTCAAGGGTTTTTTTCTTTTTTTTTTGTCTGAGGGACACTGATTTTGCAGATAGGTATTGTCACACAATCTTGTTTACTAAAAAAAAAAAAAAAACCATACAAAACTACATTTTTCCTGAAGAAGGGTCATATAAAATAAAAGAAAATTTCTTTGAATTTGAAGAGTTTTCCCAATAAATACTTTGCTCAATTTTGTTTTGTCTTTTGACTTTCCTACAGGATCAAGCTCTTTTCGCTTTTTCTGACCTTCACTTTCTGGGCTCATCTGCTCTTACTGCATGTGACTCAAACAAGAGCTTCTAAGGCTTATGACCTTACATTGAAATCTCCTCTATAAAATCTGCTTACCTTTTGACTGATCTTGACCTTGGGCAATGTCACACAGTGTTTCTGCAGTCTTATTTATCCCAGATATTTTGAAGCTCAGTGAAGATTTACTAGCTGCTACAACAGTAGTGCTCCTTTCTATGATCCTGTACTATGGCTTTCTACCTGCTGCTTTTCAGTGTAATGCCCTGTCTGTGCAAGATCAGAACGCAGAGGGGAAAGTGCACATATTAATAGAAGGAAACAGATACAATTTTGACTTGTTAGACATGGTCCAGTGAGTGAATGGCATCACACTAGCAACGTGCAAGCTTACAATTGATGAAGTCTGTGTTTTTCATACTGCCTTCAAGAACTGGAGTAGCAGAAAGCTAACAAACTTCATTTGATAAGAAATTTCCCATATGCACAAGAAACCAGCAAGGGCTTAACTTGGGTCAAAAGATAAATCCCTCAGAATAATTAATTAGACACTTTAGCACACTATTGTTTGTTGTGGTTGTACCTCGTCCTATGTAACCCTTACTCTGTTCTTTCTAACTTTCAGATGGAACAATTGAATATAATATGCAGCTACTGGCAGGTTTCATACTTCATAAATACAAAGCCAAAAAGTGATTAGCCAGTAGCCTTTTCCAATAATCTTGACTTTGAATTTTTAATTTCTGGCAAACTGTTGATTATATCTCCAATGAACCCTGAGTAGTGCTATGGAAATAGAGTAGTTCTGTGACTGTGACTGTTTCTTCTTGAAACATCAATCTTGTACTGACTCAGGACCACTTTCTTTCAAAATTTTCTTTCCCAATCCTACTTCAAGTGTTCCGTGGACAGAATCTGCTGAGGAACCTCAAGTAAGAAATGTCCAGGAGACATCATCATCCTATGTAAATTATTTTGTTTCCAGCCCACCCTATGTGTGCCAGCTGAAAAGGAAGAAGCTTCCTGCAGATTCCATATTAAATTTATGTTTGAAAGATTATCCATCGGAAAGGGAGCAAAGTATATTTTCTATTTGGCCCTTAATCTATAACCCAAATGTGATAAATAGGTATTTTATACTTGACAGGTGTTTCCTCATTGTTATAAATGATTTTATATTGAGCAGGAAAAAGAACTCATAAAATTCCAAAACATTAACAGTGTACTGCAGGAAGGTGGCCACTTCATGTTCTATAGATGCACGGGATAAAATATCAACATCAAATATAAAATAATACATTAAAATTTGACACAGACACCGAGTTCAGAGTAATTTTTCTATTTTGAAATGAAAGCTTATACCAGCAAGATCAGCTCAAAAAGAACATGCTATATATGAGACAGCTATAACTGATACACTTACTTAACATTTCCTCTGCTTAGCCTCTTATATAGGGGGTGTGACGATTATGGAATACTTAATTGGTCAATTTAAGTCTCCTGTTCCATCCACCTCTCCTCAAACATGCCCCTCTCACAAAGGAATGTGGGAAAACCTATCAGTCTTTCTTGGCTACCATAGTAATAAATCTAAACATGAGCTTCTTCAGCATTCTGTTGGTCTTCTTATCAGCACTGAGTACAGCATCTGAGGAAAAATACGTAGGCAAAAACTCAGAAAAGTACAGCCACCTAGAAGAACTTAGCTGAAAGAAAAATCACTAAAAGAGAACTGGTCTTGTTTTTAACAAAACCAGGACATGACCCAAAGCAGCTTGACCAAGCTTTTGGAAAGCAACGTGGCAGAATATGTCCTGGGGGTCCTGGAGCACACCAAGTTGATCGGGAACCAGCAAGGTGAGCTGACTTACATGCAGCATACACTCTAGCAGCTAAAAAATGCCTTTGCCATAAACCAGTATTATGTTCTTCCCCTAACATGCTCCACAAATCCAGCCCCGGCCCTTTAGTGGGTGACCAATATCAGGAAGATAAAGCTGTGTATCCTGTGTACATCCTTTCAAAATAAGTCATTTTAAATTCTGACCATCTTCAAATACGTCTTGCTCATTTGACAGAACAATTACTTCAGAGCCACAGCTCACTTTTGAGTTGCAGATCAAGTAGCAAGCACTGAGGTGATTTCCATATTTAAATGTTTAAATAAGTGTTTCTTGAAGTTTGCCAAAAAGAGATGGTTAGAACACGACACAATAAAAAAATAAACAACAACAAAGTGCGTTTCTTAGCCCCAATATTTGCTCTTAACTGCACAAGCTACCAAAAATGTGTGGAGAATGCTCCCACTAGGTCTCAGCTATGGGGATACAGGACACAAACCTCCTTGGCGGAAGATGGAACTACAACCAGGGTGGGATTTGGTTCACTGTGACTTCGGTGTCTGTGTTGGGACTTGGTTTCCACAAAGCCATTAGAGTGAGTGGACAGCAAGGGCTTGATGACAGAGCCTGTCCCTGGGCATGGTTTGGGAATGATCTGAGATTCTACAGTGGATGTTCTTTGGCCTCCAGCTGTTCCCTCAGAAGGGTCAGACTATCTGTAGGTCCTGTGTCACATCTGCTGATCCCTAGGTGCTGGTTTCATTAAGGCATCTGAAATGGCATTAAATTGCCTGTGCGTAGGAAATCCAGCTGAGGCCTTAGTCAATACGCTCCCTTAAGTCTGAAGGTATCCTAAAGTTGTCTCCTTTAGGACAGTCAGAATAAGTCCTTCCTCCGCTAACTAGAATGGGATCTTAGCAATTATTTCACATGCAAAGCTGCAACAGAGCTATGTAAATTGGGAGGAGCCGAATACTCGATTTGGTGCCTGGTGTTGGAGTGGGTGGCCTCAGCATCTCTGGCTACTTCTCAAAAACTACTACTCTATCGTATGTCAAAGGTGGCTAGTCAAGTTCCCAGCCTAGATCTCCAGGATTCTGCTAGCATGTGCCACGGGAAAGAGCGATGTTTTGTTTGCAGAGCCTCATGGAGTGGGCTATGGCTGTCCCTGTCCAAATGTGACTCAGGTGCCTTTGGAATATCCAGGGAGAAACCGAAGTGCTTGGAGAGATTCTTATGAAAAGTTAATGTGCTGTCAACTGTTGTGTGTCACCAGACTGAAGAAAAACATCTACTTTTGTAAGCAATCGCTCACGCTTCCATGCCAATACTGTGTTTACATCATACTTCAGGCACTCATGCTCTCTTGTGAAGCTGGAACTTCTGCACACAAGCTTTCCTGTCCCTGCTGCAGAATGGTGAGAGCATGAGTGCTCGGGATGGCTGAATAGGCTGTTGAGGAGGGATACACAGGGCAGGTGAGGTGGGGGAGTTGCAGTGTATGTAAGGGAGAGGTTTGACTTGGCAGCCGTTACTGTTAGCAGTGACATAGTTGAGAGCCTGTGAGTGAGGATTAGGGGCTGGAAAACAAAGAAGGTTCATTATGGGTGTCTACTATCAATCCACCAGCCAGGATGATAGCACTGGTGAGTTCTTGCCTAGGAAATTAGGAGAAATCTCTGGCAATGCTATGGGCATGAAGCATCCTGGGACACGTGCACACAGACTTGTGACCCAAAGCAGTTTGGCAAAGCTGCTGGCAAAAAGCATGGCACAAAAGGTCCTGGGCTCCTGGTGAACAGCAAGTTGAGCAGGAGCCAGCAAGGCGGCCTTGGTCCAAGGCAGCAGCCAGTGGTACCCTGGGCTGCATGGGGCAAAGCCTTGCCAGCAGCTGGAGGGAGGGGACCCTTCCCCTCTGCTCAGCACTGCCGAGGCCAGCCCTGAAGTGCTGTACCCAGGGCTGGACTCCCAGTGCAAGAGAGACATGGGCATAGTGGGGAGAGCCCCCATTGCCCCTCCCCCACCACTGCGGTCAGAATGTTGGGCTGTGTTGACCCGGCACTGTTCCGGCAACGGTTCTGTGCCAACTTGGAGTGTCAGGGGTAAGAGCCAAGCTCTTGCCCTGCAGCACTGGGACGGCACTGGGACGCTCTTTGCCAGACTATTCCATCTGTCTGGCCACCAACTTGCGCACTGCAAGCGTTCCCTATAGGAGGCTTCTCTTGACTTCTCGCAATGGGCCAGGTGAATTGCTGCCGAGGCTCCAGGTAGGGTCCCCCCACACATGGCTGGGAGACACCCCAGAACAGCCAGACTGTGCAGCAGCCGATTTTCTCATGCTCAACGCCATCTGCTCTGCAGGGACGAGCCTGAGCCCGAACAGCCATGCGTGCCTAACGATGGAAGTGGCCAGTTGGCTGGTGAGTTTGGAGAAGATGGGGGCAGGATGGCCCTTCCCTCCTCCTCTTGCAGACGAGCACTTAGGCTGCTTTGGGGCTGCTGCTGCCCTTCCTGCAGGGCATGTCTGTCCCCATTACTCTGCAGCAGGAGAGACCTGAGCCCCCTGGATTCCCCTTGTTGCCAAAGGACACTTCTCCTGTGCGCTCCAGGGTCCAGGAGCACTGACCTGGCGCTTTTGCTCCACCTCTCTTTACTCTCTTCTCCTTGGCAGATGGTGGCACCCGCAGCAGGAGGAGGAGGTGGCTGCCCTGTCACTTTGTGCAGCCAAGGACCTTGGCGGCTGCAGAGGCATCGGGGCCATCGGGCTCTGCTCACATGGGGCTTCTCTTTGGCCGGCCCCCGGTGGATCTCTGAAGCCAGGGCGGCATGCTGCCCCAGCCCATGCAGGTAAGCAAGCCTGGCCAGGGGCTTCCCCATCCTGCTGGCTCCTCTGGAGAGGTGCTGTCCCCATTGCAGGCATCCCAGATGAGTCTTGGGGACAAAGCATGCTCCTCTCCACGTCACTCAACTCCAGCCAGCCCTCTGTTCTGCCCCAGTGAGAGCAGCAGACCCATCCACACTCACTCCTGCCCCTGAGGAAGCTTGGCCTCTCTCAGGGCATGTCTCCAGCCCAGCAATATCCTCCTCTGTCCCCTGCAGGACCTGCTGGCTCTGCTGCATGAACAGGGGCCATCCACGGAGGGGATCTTCCAGCTGGCGGCCAGAGAGCGTGCCTCCCGTGAGATCAGGGAAGCCCTGGACAGCGGGACGGAGGTCCACCTGGCAAGCCAGCCGGTGCATGTCCTGGCTGTCATCCTGAAGGTGAGCCCTGCTGACCTGGAGTCCAGCAGCTCTCGGCTCTGGTGCTGCTGATGGGCACCTGCCCGAGCAGGAGCTCAAAGCCAGGAGCTGCTCAGCACCCAGCGTGCTGGGGATGCTGCCTGTGCTCCCAGCAGCAGTGCTCACAGCCTGACGCGCAGCCCTTGGCATTGCAGGACTTCCTGCGCAAGATCCCCTCCAAGCTCCTCGTGGCGGAGCTCTACCAGGAGTAGACAGCTGCCCTGCAGAAGAGGAGCAGGGAGGAGAGGCTGGTGGGGCTGAAAGAGTAAGCGTGGCCAGCAGCCTGGCTGCTCTGCAGACACTGGCAGAGCGCGGCACTTGCCTGCAAAGCCACAGCCTGCCTGAAAAAGATGCAATAACTGGGGCTGGCTCCTTGTGCAAAGGGACTCTGGCCAGAAGGACAGGCAGGGAGGGAGGTGGCAATATCTCAGGGAAGGCAGCCCCTCTGCTGTAGAGCCGGCTTGGCCAAGGAGCCTTCCCTGGGGTGGGCTTGGTTGACATCAGCATGTCTTGACATGTGCTTGTCTGACATCTCTGACATCACCTGTCTCGACAACACCTACTTCATCTCTGAACGTTGGGTTTCTGTTCCCGCAGGGTGGCCCGCAAGTTACTCGAGGCCAGCCTCCTCCTCCTCAAGACCTTCCTGAGGCTGCTGCAGAACATTAGCAGCAACGCCACCATCAGCAAGATGTCAGCCAGCAACTTGGCCATCTGCGTGGGGCCCAACCTCCTCGGCCCACCAAAGGAGGACACGCTCCCTCTGGACATGCTGGTGCAGGTGACAGCGAAGGTATGCTGTGTTTCCCAGACCGCTGCAGCCTTTCAGGCTCATGCCAGCTTTGCTCTTCAGAGGTTCCTGGCTGCCTCCTCTTTTCAGCCAATGCTGGCAGGGGAGCTGCTGAGACGAGCAGCTGCACAGCTGCAGCTTTCTGTGCACAAGGCAGGATGAGGAGTGGGAAGGGCTGTTGGAGCCATTTGCAGCCAGCGCGTTGGAAACCAATGGTTTACTGTGTGCAGGTGACCCAGCTGGTAGAGTTCCTCATTAACCACCGTGAGGAACTCTTTGAAGATGAGAAGGAGCGGGAAGAGGAGGAAGAGGGGACTGGGGTTGCCACTGAAGGGGCCGAGGAGTCGCCAGCACCATGAGAACAAGCAGAAACTGCAGAGGTATGCGAGGTTCACAAACAGCATAAGAGAATGCCTCCCCCCTCAGAAGGTGAGATTGCCACTGTAGGGACAAGCAAGTTCATACACCAACCTGCAGCTTTGCAGAAGTGCAGAGTGAGGCTGATGCAGGTTGGCCATCATTCTTTGTGCAGTCATCTCAGCAGAAGTGGCATAACTGGGCTGAACAAAGCCATCCAAGGGATCTGCTTTTTAGAGCTGAGCTGAAAAACGGGCAAGGGGCAGGTGTTATCTTCTATGTTTCCATTGCAGGTGCCTGCAGCTGCTGCAGAAAGTGAAGCCCAGAACAGCTCCTATGGGCAGAGCAGGTAACATGAGCTAGCTTTGCTTTAGGGTAGAATTGATTCCTGTTTGTCATGGCTTTACCTGTCCATCCTTTTGGATGGAAAGCTTGCCAGGCTCTTCACAGGAGGGGGAAAATCCTTTCCCCCAGAAGAGGAAACTCCTTTGTGAAGAGGAGAGCAATGGCCAGCCCACCAAGCGCAGGTGAAGGCTGGAACCAGAGAGCTCAGGAACAGGCAACTGAGACAAGCCAGGTGGGGCAAGAAGAACAAGGAGCCCTGGTGTGTGAAAGAGCCTGTTCTTCCTCTTTCAAATTGTCATGCTGCTCTGAGTCTAGGAAATATTTCTGTGGTGCCCAGAGATGGCCCCAGAGAGGAAGCATTTGCCTTCCCTTGCGAGAGCGTGGATGTCTGGAGGCAAAGAGCACTCCAGCATTGGCAGTTTTCATTTTACACTTAGAATCCGAGAATCAAAGAAGAGTTTGGGTTGGGAGGGACCTACCAAGGTCACCTAATCCAACGGTCCTGCAATCAGCAGGGACAAGTTCAATGAGATCAGGTTACTCAGAGCCCTGTCCAGCCTGGCCTTGAATGTTTTCAAGGATGAGGTCCCTACCACCTCTCTGGGCAACCTGTGCCAGTATTTCACCACGCTCATTGTAAAACAGTCTTTCCTCTTGCCTTTCTCTTTGTTCCTCCTTGCTTTACTCTGGTTCAGTTTTACTCTCCGTTCTTACTGCAGCTGTACCCAGGCCTGGCCCAGGAAGCATAGATTTGTACAGCAGTTGAGTCAAAAGCCCCTGTGTCCCCTGAAGCCTCCCCAAACTTACACAATCTAAATCATTAATAGCAAAATACCAAAGCCTAATACCCAGCCCTGAGGAATCCCGCAGAGGAGAACTGTGGATGGGGATTGCCTATCCCAGCAAAGCATGAGCTGCTTGTTCTCCTTTCAGCCTGGTACTTAATACCAGTCTCTTCCCCCACTCTTTCTCAAGGCAGGTTGAAGAGCCGACTGAAGAAATCCCCCTCATGTTGTCACCCTCATGTTGGCTCAGCTGGACACTCTAGAGCTTGTTTGTTTGTTAGTTAGTTAGCAAGTTAGTTAGTTTGTTTATTAGTTTGTTAGTTAGTTAGTTTCTAGTGTAGGTAGCTGTGTACTAAGTGCACTTTCTTTTTCACCTACTGGTTTGCAACTTTCAGAAATTCACAATAGGTTTTTGAGCCACTAGGGCAAGAAAGTTTGTTTGTTAGTGAGTTAGTTAGCAAGTTCATTATTTTGTTTGTTTGTTTCTTAGTTTCTAGTGTAGGTAACTGTGTACTGAGTGCATTTTTGTTTTCACATATGGGTTTGCAACTTTCAAAAATTTTCCCATGGGTTTTTGAGCCGATAGGGCAAGAGAGTTAGTCAGTTAGGTAGGTAGTTATATTTGGCTGAACTGCACAAGCTCCCAACAAATGTATGGAGAATACCCCTGCTGTCAACGTCTGCAGCTGCACAAGATGAGGGCCTGTCTGAAGGAGATGCAAGAATCAAATGCAAAGCAAGAAAACCTAGCGACTGAGGCAGGATCCAGCTGTGTGAGCCTCAGTCCTGCTGAGCAGGAGTCAAGCTCTCTTCGATCATGGCTGGCATCTAGAGAGGACCCTGCCTCTCTGCCTGTGATCTACAGGCCTCAGGCCCTGTAACAAGTTTCCTGTTTGCTGTGTACTAAGCTGCCTGTCTGGTAATACTTCTGCCTCAGACCTCAACATCTCAAAAAAAAAAAACTCACAAAAATAACACAAAAATACCCACCAAAAAAAAAACCACCAGTGCTAATACACTGCAATCAATGTACTAGTCCCAGTAAGGAAAAGGAAAGGACATCAAAGCCATCAGCTAATATGGCTGGAGCATGCCAGCTAGTGTGACCAAGGATTAATGTGGTGACTATTAGACCCAGGTGTTTTTGATACCTCTGCCTTAATGACGAAGTATCAGAGCAGACATATATTAGCTATGAGAAGACACCTTAATTTCCTGCCACTGTCTTGCTGTCTCCACAGTAGGGACTGTACATTAATAGGTATTGATTCTGGTTTAAATACATAAAATACAACTCACTTGTGTCTTCGGGGTTGCACTTTCACTATGCAGAATGACTAGGATCACTTTTCAAACAATCACAGAAAATCTCTGTGAAGGAGACAATGGACAACAGTAGTTAGCAATGCATATGCAGCCCTGACCTGCCTGCTTGGGCCTAGCATATCCAATATGACTTTTTTTGTGTGAGGCAGGAACAGGGCAGGGACTAAAGCTTCTCTCTCCTTGGTGTGTAAGTGGTGTGTAAATGTTGCCTCTCCATTAATAAGCCAGGTAGGACCCTCTCACACATGGTTGTGAAAGTGAATACTGAGTTTCTGTGCTGCCTGAGACACAGATACGTCCTTACACAAACGAACAGTGCAGTGCCACTCAGCACAAGTGATGTGCAGTGCCACTCAGCACAAGTGATGTCCAGTGCCCCACGGATCACAGCATGGATGGTGCACAGCAGTTCTGGCACAGCATTCTCGCACAGCGTTCTCCTGCTGCCCGTTCTTTAATTTGCAATGGCAGGGGAATATGTACAAGATGTAAGGAGTTACACAGCCTTCCTTCGCCTCATTTCTGTTGTGATCACAACATGTAATTTAGTGTATGCTTGGGTATGTGGGATAGATTTGGTAAAGATGAGTCCTGTCAGATCTGAAGCAGCAACATTTTCCCAAACTGCACCTAGGAAAAGGGAAAGTGATACCTAAGTGACTTGCATGGTAATCCCAATTCCACAAGAACCACAAAAAACCCCCCGTCTTTCGATTTGTTGACAGAATAGTACAAAATAGGCTCTACTTGGTTTTAAAATTTCCTTTTTAAATTATCCTGCAGTATTCTTTCAGCTTGGGTTTGTAATTTGAAATCATAGCTCTGTATGCTCATAAATTATTATTAAACAAAGCGTTATTCTTTTCTTGGTGCATTCTCAAAAGAAAGGTGTTTTTCTTACACACACACATGTATGTAACACAAACAGGGCCCATCTGGGACTGGAGATGGCAGACTGGGAAGGGAAGGACAGCTGAAATATTTTATCCTATGAAAACATTAAACTATCGCATTCTTGCACTTTTCGTTCTGTGGCAGGGTGCAAACCCCCCTCTCTCCCCCTCCTTTCTTCATCATGGAAGGAGTAGACACATCTCCCTCTCTCTCTGCTACAGCTTCTTTTGTTTGGCCCCAGAGCACCCTGGCCAGGGCGGTTAGGAGAAGGGAGTGCCCAGGCACCAGCGAGCCGCTGGGTGCCCGCGGCCAGTGTGGGGGATGTTTGGAGGCTTCAGGGGCACCCCCACGGCCAGGGTGGGAGTGCAGAGAAGCTTCTGGAATGCCCACAGTCAGCTCTGATCAGCCAATAAGAAAACGGGAGTCTCGTCGAGACTCCGCCCATTGTCACGGGTCTCCCGGGGCACTAGCGAGGTGCTGCCGTCGAGAGCCCGCCCCGGGGTGGAGACTCCCCTTGCCGTGCTGCCACGGGTGTGAGTAAAACTTCTCGCAGGATTGCGAGTGTATTTACTTTCCGTGCACATATGCACGTGTAACTTTCCGTGCTCAATATGAGCACGTGTAAAATTAATCCTCGCATAATCGCGGGTGTATTTTCCTCCCGTGCTTCCACATAAGCACATGTAACTTCCCTTGCACATTTGCACGCATACTTTCCATGCTTAATACGAGCACGTGTATAAATTAATCCTCGCAGAATCGCGAGTGTATTTTCCTCCCGTGCTTCCACATAAGCCCGTGTAATATTCCATGCACATTTGCAAGTGTATTAACCCTCGCTGGATGGCAACTGTATTATAAATTTGCCCTTGCAGAATCGCGAGTGTACACTTCCCATACTCAAATACGAGTACGTGTATCCCTTTAAAATAGCATGTACTCCTCCCGGACTCAGAGATGGCTCGGGCATTGTTTCGGTGAAGCCATGTGCATGCACTCTGTGGACTGCCCATTTTATTAGTTGCTGCCCCTTAATGATTCTCCTCAACTGATATCTGAACCTGTATTTAAGTCAGTTTTAGAGTGCTAAAACCCTGTTTCTCACCGGTTTAATAGAAGTTGTTTTGGACCCTGTTGTCCCTTAAACTAACCTTGAGGTGCCTCCGTGTCACCTTTCATTGCTGTAACATGGTGTATTATGGAAAGGAGAAGGAATATAGAGAAGGGGAGTTGTGTTTTGGTTCAGTATTCCTATTGTCCATGTATATTGTTTATAAATAGGTCTGTTACAGGAATGCCTGTGAAAAAAAGAAAAGTTATAAGCCATAAGCTTAGATATACAAAGGTTGCAATGTAGTACCACAAGGATCCTTTCCAGAATCACATTTGTGAGGCTGTTTGGTGTGTCTACTCCCTTGCAGAGAACATGTGCTCTCTGGGTGTCTCAGACACTAACCCTTATCACTTTGAAGATTTATCTAGCTTTTCCTTGGTATCTAGGCAGAAAGGGTCTTCACTTTCAGTAGCAGGAAACAACATGCTTTCCAGGCAAGTCATTGAGTGACTTCATTCATATATTTGATTCATCTGACTCACCCTAGATAGCTACATCTGCATTAGTTGCTCTGTACTCTTTTACAGTCAAGGGAGGTAAAGTGGTATTGGCTAGAAATCAGTTCAGACTTCCAGTGTGGACACTTCAATCCCAGACCTTTAAATCAATTTAATTTTAAAGATACTTAACTACATTAAAAAAATCTGTGTTAACTACTTAGACCGATTTAAGACTGCCAGTTGAAGGGTGTTGCAGTAATTAAACTTTCAGATTAAAAACAAGTTCCTTGGAGAGACATATTTATGCAACATGAATACACATCCGCTTAAATAAGTACGTTTTTGGTGTGTAGATTCTCCTTGAAGCTGACCATCCATTAGATTATAAAACTATTTGCTTTTCAACCAAATTAGACACTTGAGAGGATTTACACTATAAAAAGAAGATTTTTTATTCTGTAAAAGTCATGTCTTCCTAATAGTGATAAAAAACAAATAGGTGTGTATTTAGCACCAAGGGCTAACCGTTGGAAAAAAAACATCCTTTCTAGTAATATGCTTTTCGTATATTTTAAATGTTTTAATCTCACTCTTTCTTTGTATTATAATTTCTTTCAAGACAAAGTGACCAGTCCCTCTCTATACAAAACTTTCTCTGTCATATATAAAGGCAGGGTCTTTCCTTTTATCTTTGCTGCTCCTCTTTTGGTTTTGTTTGTGTATCTGATGCTTCTCTTCCAAGTACTTATGATCTACCAATACAGTTCTGAGTCACAAAGTACTTCAACTCTTGATAGATACCTATGTTTTGTGTGGAGGCCATTCTGGTTTCAGTCACCTGATTCCATAAAGGAACGTAAGTATAACTTACACTTCTAGAAACTGAGAGCTGACTATTACACTCACTAATTTCGATGGATGTCCAAACCACAAGAAAACGAATATATTGAAGCCCTATCTTAAGTAGCATTTACTCTAAACAACAAGCAGGTCTATATTTTTATATATTTTAAAACCTCTAGCTATTTAGATATAGTTATGGATCCAGTTAGCCTAGGATCCTGAAAATTCAATCACTATTTTACTTCTGAAAGAGACAAATGTTTTAAAATTATTTGGTTTTAACATAAATTATCATTTTCCTTTGATTCTTTAGTGTTTCCCCAATCTTTGTCAACTACGTACATTTTTACTGCCTTTTAGAGAGCAAGTTACTATAAATCATCCTCTCTTGCATATACTTCTCATTGTCCAGAAATGGTCCAGAAATCCCAGTAATGCCTACAACAGTTAAGACTGTGGTGCTGTGAACTCCACTGCAGCCAATATCAACCAATAATAACATGGCTGGCACCAAGCACCTTGACAAATGCATGAACAGACCTTGAGGTTTTATCACCAAAGAACTCCAAGATTTTTCAGGGAGTGTTAGAAGTTGCATGTATTTTGGAAAGTTGATGAGTTTTTAAAAAGCACTGTGAAAACAAAAGATTTTAAACAGCACAGTGAAAATCAGAATTGTGAAACTCAGTAAGCTGCCCCAAGTACAGTGGAAATCCAGTTTGAGAGATTGATATTTTGTTTGTAGATGTAGCATGTGATTTAAAAACGAAATAAAACACAACATAAAACTTCATTTGACTTGCTTCTTTGCGGAGGTAAATTTCACATATAGGTGCTAATCATGGTAGCACTTGCTGAGTCAAGTGGAATTACTCAGAAAGAAAGATCAGGGAAAAGAAAAAGTAAAATCAACAGGGAGCTTTCCATATGACCCTGTGTCACTAGTCTGTTCTACCTGCAGACTGTGTGTGTCAAAAAATGGACTTTGGCTGGTTACTGTTTAAATACTGTAGTAGGCAGAGATAAATATTTGGATTTCCAAAACCACAACTTTCCTGTGCTTCCTAATTTCTAAACACCATCATCTATACGATTCTTTTTTTTTTCTTTTCATTGTGTCTCCTACATGCTGTTGCTTTGCAGATAGATACTCAATAAGATTACAGGATATGAAAAAGCAGGTATATTTAGCTCTTGGCACTATTCGTGTTATAGATTTTTTTTTTAGAAATAAATAATTGCTGTTATATGCTGAATATGTTTATATGCATAGATACTGTTATGTATGCAGAGTCAAGGTAAAAAAGAGGAAAAGTTGAATATGAAAATATGGTTAAAGTTATCAAGCACCCAGATACTCAGAGGAAAACAAGTCTTTCCCTTTTCTGACACTGTTTGTTATACTGTCATTAAAGTCACTCCTCCAGTCTGAGCCATAGTGCTCATGTTCAAAATTAAGATCATATTATGTACGCAACTGCCAAACCTTTGTATATAATTGCCGCCTTCACCTTGCAGTACACATAGAATAGGTTTGCAAGTTCTCTGAGACACAAATCAGGATTTGTTATCTTGCTGTCTTTCAGGTAAATTAATTAACTGTGATAATCACCGATTGTTTGAGACAGCTGTTCTTATGCTTACAGTTCTGCAGGCAGAAACTGAAATGTTCGTGAATAAAATCCAGATCATGTAATTATGCAAATATTATGCTTTTTAAATGACAATCCACCCGCAAGAAGTCCAGTCACCAGTAGAGGTAGGTTGCTGCTTAAACAAAAAAAAAGTCTACGTGCATTTTTCGTATGTTTTAGAGATTTGTCTCCTGGCTTCAAAGGCTGCAAAACAAGACGGCGTGCTGTGACACAGTATGGGAGAAAATAATGCATCGGCAGTGAGAAATAAAACTTTCCTGCAAGTCGCTCTCTATAAAAACAGTGAACATTCAGGAAGAATATATTGCACTGATCTTCTCCAGTTGCTTCAGGACTTCCTTCAAGAAAATGTTGTTTATTATTATTATTTTCTTTGCCATTTCTTTTCACATTTTTCAGCAGAGGAGCATCTTATATTGTTGTATCTAGCATATGGCAGAATAGATTCCCTACAGCAAAATTATAGACATCAGAGAAAAAAAGTCCAATATAATCAGTGATCTTTGCTGATGCAGAGATCAGACTCAATGATTTCTTCTGTGCTATTCTGCTGTATTTTATCCAGCTTAATTTTAAGTTATTATCCAAAATGGACTCCAAATATTAGCCTTTTCTAATGAAAGCATGTTCCCTGAGAGGTCTTCTTAAAGACATTTTCCTGATTTTTTTTCTCTGAACTTACCCTGCATATATAATTTCTTTATTTTAATAATTTAATTAAGAAATACAATTTTTGCAGTGAAAATGTGAACTTTTAACTATAACAGTATATCAGCAATGTTAGACAGAAGAGCTCTGAAATTTCCTTTCCCAGGACTATGTGTGTGCATTTCAACTAATATAAATACATTTAGGTAGCATTTCATTGGTAGACAAGCAAAACCACAGACATCTAAAACCATTTCTTCATGACATTAAAATGTGTTTAAATACATTTAATGTGGAAAATGAGGAAAAAAACAAAACAAAAACAAACACTAAACCAAACTAAAACAACAATAAAAAAGAACAATAAAACCAATCAAACAAAACTAAACAAACAAACATAGTCAGTTCACTGTGTTTACAATAATAAAAACTAACCTGTAAAAGGAATTAAGACTTCATTGTGCAGCAGCCATAGACAGAGAAAAATAGCATCGAAATACCAGAGTAACATATTTTAAATGCACATAATAAAAAACTTCTAAAAGATCTAGTTAAAATGCTTGTTAAATTAAAACTTATACTTTTTGTCTAGGAGTTTGCAAAAAGAGAACATAGTAAGAACATAAAAGACTGTGGCAAGTCTCTAAGATTGGCATCTTGAACAGAAATTTCAGAAATGATGAGAACCATTTTGTCACCCTCCCTGGTCATTGACACAAAATGACAAAATGTTCAATGACTTCTCTCGGAAATGTTTATCCTGGTAAGTATAAAATTCCACACTTTCTTCTACAGAACAGTTCTGCTCTGGACCTGCCCTCATGTGTGCCTACATGTAAAGGGGGAAGGGGAAAGGGAAAGGGAAAGGGGAAGGGGAAAGGGAAAGAGGAAAGGGAAAGAGGGAAAGGGGAAAGGGAAAGGGAAAGGGAAGAAGGAGCATAACAGGCAACTATGAAACTGTTAGCTCAGCTCCAGATGACAGACCAAGGGAACATTAGTTGTCCTGAAAATTGAATAACTGCTAAAAGACATCAAGACATGAGAGAAATAATTGGAATTCAAATCTTTGTGCGAGATGTTGGACATGTTTGCTTGCTCTCATTCAATTTGCATCTGTATTTCTGTGAAGCCATAAGGCCAAAGCCTGGGGTTCTTATCTGTTGAGCCGATAAGAACAACAAAATATTAAGCTATTCCTAAAAAATTGCTGGGCAGTTTGGCAGTCTTTTGAGCAAAAACTCATGGCAAATGAGTGGAGCCCCTGTCATCCTCCATCCTAGCCCTAATCCTGTGTGTTTACCTGAAGAAGTTTCAAGCTGGTTCAGAACATGTAATTACTGTCCATATCTTAGGTCAGAAAGTCTTTCAGTTGGTCTTATTCCTTTATTCATAATGAATCATGATTAGAAAAATTAGCACCTATAGAACAGATATAGTGAGCAGAATCTAAACCACAGCCTCCCATTTCTCACTAGAAGAGGAGACTAATATATCAGTCCTGAGAGAATTCTTTTATTTTTAAACAAAAATAAAACAACCTTCTAATTATTTTATCATTTTGTCTTTTTTTTAATGCATTGTCTCACCACTTAATGGCAAAAATTCTTGAGTAATTTTAGTACATAACTTTTCCAGGGAATCTGCTTTTGGTTTATTGTAAGGATTTTTTTGATTAGGCTTTTTGTGAATGTCATGTATATTATTGGAATCTATCTTGCAAACAGTCTGTTTAAACAAACCGTAACCCAGGATTTTTCAGTAATCTAGTAATAGAATATCTTCAGTTGATTTTTCTGTTACTCATCTCCTAAATCATATGACATTGTTGCTCCCCACTGATTTTTTTTTATTTGCATAACTGCATAAAGAAAATCCATTTCTTTTTAAAACAAATCTAATTAAGATCCTATTTTAAATGTCATTAAAGGAATTTTCTTAAATAAATTATTGCTATAGTCCTGAAATTACCTTCCTATAGACATTTATATTGTCAGATTTAGCTAAAAAGCTATGAACAATGTGGGATTGTAGTATGATTAGCAAATAGTTTAAAAAAAAGCAACAACAACAAAAATCCACACACAAAAAACCTCATTTCTTCCTGCCATTACACATTCCCTTTTAGGGCGCTTTGTGCTGACACATCTTCCTAAAGAATAACCCAACTTGAGAACTAATTATTATTTCCCAGTTTGACAGAAGAAAACTGCTCATTACTCTTCATATTTGCATGAACAGCTCAAATAATCTCTTTTAAAGTAATTTCATTGGGGTCCTCCTTCCTCATTGTAATTCTCAGAGGTGAATGCTCTTGCTTGTAATTCACTGCAGACTTGTTGGCATCACCTGTTCCTACTGTTATTGTGCAGTTGCAATATTGCTGACTGTGACCTCTACGCTTTCTACAGAAAGTCAGAGAACTGGAGATGGGCAAATCAAAGTTTTATAAAATAATAAAGTCAGGCAGCATCAAATAAACAGCCTGTCTCCACAGCAGAAGAACAGTTTACTTTAGTGGTTTTCAGAGACGAAAGTGAATTTTAGCGACAGAGTGTACTTGTAATACAAGGATGTAGAAAGAAAGTAACAGAAACCCCAAGATTACTCTGCTCCAAAGATGTTTCAAGGATAAAGAACCAGCAAGTGCAAATGTTATTCTATCGCACATAAACAGAGGGTAAGGAATCACACAAACAGAAAGCAAGTGCATCTCAATGCTATCTTGCATTAGTGTGCTGCTCTTTTTCCAGCCCAAAAGCCAGTAAAATGTGTGGAAAGATTCAGTGTCTTTTTACTGTCTTCTCCTCTAATAAGACCCCTTTCAATTACAAAGGGAAGAACAGTTAGAAAAAAAGTAAAACTCTTATTTTTAATTTGAGAGTAATTAAATTAGGTAAAATAAAAAGGTTCCAGTCTAGCCAAGTCTAAATCATATTAAAGCTTTTAAATTATTATTTTTAACAGCCTAAAACCTCCATAGACCTTCTGCATGTGTCCAGCTGTCTTGCTAACTCTCAACTTCAATTACTGCGTTGTGGAGAAAGTGCTTTAGCAGCAGGATGTAGTGCTCTGTACTAAATACAGACCCTCAGCTGAGGTTGGTATACGTATATGGTGTATAGAATGCCTATTTTGATTGCACAAGATATTACCTGGGAGTTTTATTCCTTGCTAGATTATCTGCCAAAAGAGAGAGAGTAGTAACAATTATATAGTTTTACATGGTGGGTTATACATATGGTTATGTGCTACTCAAGTCGTCCATGTACAGCCAGTACATAAAAGGACAGAAGCAGATGTAGCAGAAATCAGTTCATGCTGTTATGGGTTTGAACGGTTAATATAGAGTTGAGCATACTGTAAATCTACCCCAATTTCCTGTCTGCCTAATTCAAGAATGGCCTGCAAATCTCTGATTGCTATAAATGCCAAAGAGGGAAATCATTATTTAGAATATAAACAGGGAAAATGTATCTAGAAAAAATGCAGAAATTTCAAATATAGGCCACATATATGAAACTATTTCCTAATCTTGAGGATGCTTAACAATGTTTTTTTCTGAGGAAAGCATTAGGAAATCTTGTTGTGGAACTATTAAAACGTAAAAGGACAACATATGGGAAAAAATGTTTAAGACAGATTCCTGCACTGTGAATGAGAAAAAATAAATGGGTCTGAATGGCTTTTTTTTTTTTTGCCACTGATTTATTTTTCCATCTCCACATTCCATTCTTGTCTAAAGAAAAGCAACACAATTGTCACCAGCTGAGAAAATTATAGAAGTGGAAGCTACTGTGCACAGGGTCTGTTCCGGGCATAATGTACGATCTGTGGTACCAAGTAATTGAGGTAACCAGTAAAGGAAATCAGTCTCTCCTTCTAAAAATGTGAGATCTTTGGATTAATTCCAATGCAAAATACAGATTCCACAATTAAAAAAAAAAAAGCAGAAGCAAGCAGTGATTGGTAAGTATGAATACCTGGAGACCCTTTTCACCACTCTCTCATTATTCTCAATTACCATTTAATCCTCCTGGTCTACCTCGATGTGGCAGCTACCGTCAAGTAGTTTACAGTGAGCCTTCCTAGAATTTTTAAAGAGTGTTTTAAAAGGTGCTCAAAAATGATGTTCTTGGTGCGCCCATTCCCATAGCTCAGAGATAACACGTTCGGATTGGTCCCTTATGTTTGCTATGCCAATAAAATATAATAAATCTGGAAAGAAAAACAACAAAACACATTTCAGGTTTCAGAAGCTGAAGAATGTCCTTTAGTTTGAGTTATATTATTTTGCAAGAGAGATTAAAAAAAAATTAAAAGACAAGTTCTTACATTTGAAAATGCCCTTTTCCTAAGGAAGGTGGAAATTCAAATATTCATTAGAATCTCCTATCTACAGCTCTGTGTTCTTGTTCAGCCTTGTCATTGGTCAGAAAAGGTCAAAAATTTGTGGTCAAAAATTCAGCTACACATTGTCTACATCTAACACTAATTGCTATAGGAAAGGGTAAATTTTGTTTCTATGTGAATGTTGTTGAAAGATTTTAGAGACAAAATTGGCAAGAAAGAATACCTTTTCCCAGTGTCCTATAACTAGCTAGAGATATAGTTGATTCACCAATAAAGGCAGAAAATTAAGAGTTCAGTTTTCCTCTATAGGTTTGACCATTAGGCATTTTTCAAATCATGAAGATAATTTCACAGAGGCAGAGATGACAAGGAAGGGAATTGAACTATATTATCCACACAAAAGATTTGTTGTTAGAAGGTGAAGCTTTTGACGTGGTGAGGGGTTAGATCAGTTAAAAATGGCACAGCTTGAGTCTACAAGAACAGTTATTGTCAAGATAAAAGAACAAACAATTATAAAATATAGCTCTTTATATAAATACATGTAAGTATATGTAATAGACTACATAGAATGTTAGACATAAATTATAATGATTGAATGTGTATTATATGAGTTACATTTAAATAATAGGTATTCATACATATTTATATAAAAATGTTGTATATGCAATCAATATTATTAAATAATAAAGAACAAAAAGTATTCTCACTCCCTTCTTGCAGATAACACTTGAAGAAGGTGATTGTAATGTGTTTCCATGGGATCCATAAGTAACATGATATAAACATTTGTGTACTGAGCTTCTGGAAAAGTAGCTCCCCTGCCCATCACTGTGGCAGGGAGGGAGCTGTGATATTAGCCTGCAGGAATTTTGGGGGTTCAGGCATATCATGTGTCACATCATTGCAAGCCAGAGGTTGTTCTTGGCTGGCAGTGCTGCACATGGCCATGCTGGAGCTGTGTTGTTTGTTTTCACAGACAAGATAATACTAGTGGAATTATTTGGGAGGAAGGCATTGTTAAACACACTCGAGTTTAGGGACTAGCTCATTCCAAGAGATGGAAGACCTCAACATTTTGCAGTCACATTGAAGCCATTCTGAACTCAAATGTCGTAAGGACAAAAGTATATATTTGCTAAGCTGAAATAGGTTAAAGCGCAAACAAAGCATCTAAAGACATAGAAGTCCCAAAAGGAAACAAAGAAATCTGTTTCAATTAGAGTTTAGATTAGGTTTAAAATTTTCTTCTACCCTCTGTGGCCCAGCGTTTAGGTCAGAGTATAGCTCCTAAGTGAGAATCTTGGTTATCATCCTTACATCCTCATGTGAAACACTAGCGATTTATTTTTTTTGTACACCATAGGCCTCTCTTTGGGATTTGCTCAAATTCAGGACATTTTCACCACTGAGGTGACTCCTAGAGTAAAATTTCAGGTTACAATTAATTAGATCTAACTGGTGTGTTTGATAAAAAGATGTAGTTTTCCTCTTTTCTCTGACACAGGGCAGTGGGTTTCTGCCCCTCCCTCACATCAGATTTAGTATTTGTGCAGCCACAAGAGGGGCTGGCTCATCTAGCTGCTCTCAGCAAAACACTATTATTTTTTCGCAAGATTGCAAAGCTCACTAGTTCATCATGCAGCCACATAGGCGTGACCAAAGCAGCAGGCAAAAGTGTGTACCTGTAGTGGAGGCAGTATTTGATGATCACGTGAAACATCACATGAAACTGCACCATTATCCCTTAAGTCAATCTGAAAGGAGTTATGACCTGCTTGCTACTCAGCCTGCAGCTTGGAAAATGCCTATATTGCTGGTCATAGCCCTATTAAGGCTCTTAGCTTAGTCTTACCTACATAAACCAAACTACAAGCTTACTGATCTCTAAAAAAGGAAGTATTTCTTTCTCTTGTTCTCTGGTCATCTGGCTCTCCTACATTCCCAATGTGTGCTCCCAAGGCTTCCCAGAACCAGTGCAAAGTATCCACCAGACTCTTCTGTAAGCTGGTTGAACTCACAGGCTGGCCAAGCTTCATCTGTAAAAATTGGCTTTTCTATTACCAAGCTGAGTTGTGTCAGAGTCGAGTCTTAAGAGCATCAAAGGTTTCAATGGAATGAAGCAGAGAAGGAACTCAGAGGCAGATGCTGCTTTTATCTGAAAGTTGTTGCGCATTGATTCTCAACACTAGTTACTGCCTTCTGATGTTTGACTCACAAATGGTGCTTTAAAACAGCATAATAGAAACATCTAACCAAACTGCCTCATGGTTTCTGAAACATTTGTCATGTTGACCAAAATGGCACTTGAAATTCAACCTCCATTCACATATGTTTTCATCTGCCCTTGGAGCTGCATTTTGGAGCTAAAACAAAACAAAATACAAACAAAATACAAACAAACAAACAAGGCATTTTCAGAGCTCCACACTATGTCTTTTACACAATTTGTGCGAAGAATTCCTCTTGGAAGTGCATCTCCACATCTGTTTCAGGTTGAATGCAGGATTCCCACCATGACAGCAGACACTACCTTTGGAAGGCTTTATGTTTTGGTAACTCAATAAGATAGAACTGATATTGCCCTTGACTAGTAATTTTATCATGGATTATCTTGATGTTATTTTGCGTACGTTGTAATGACAGCTAGTTTAACTTAATTAAATAGACTTACTACATGAATGTCAGATGTGCAAACAAAAAGAAAGACCATATGAGTTCAATGGATTGCATGTGTCCAAATTTAGTAATGGATCTAGAAATCTAGGAGGTGGCTAGTGTACAATATAAAGTACAGACCACAGGGCAAGGGGATAAGCAAGTCACCCAAAGTGTAAAGAAAGTGCAAAACCACTCCTTTGTTCCTTTTTTTTTTTTTAAGGAATCCTGACTAATTTGACTCATATAAATGAAAAACATCACTGGATATCCAACAGTGGTTTTAAAACTCTGCAGGTGGTTGAAATGCTTTTGCTCACTAAAGCAAGTTGTGTTCTAAATGTAAAGACAAGCACTTTGCTTGGTAGAAACCTTTAACACTTTGGCAGCTCTTTAGCTTTTCCGAGTCCTGCAAAAACATTAACACAGGAGTGCTGACTCCTGTGAAGCAGGCAAATATTATTATCCTGCTTTTACATGGGCAACTTGTGAGACAGAGGCTGTGGCTTGCCCAGGCCCAAGACCACACAGCAAGCTTGTGGAAGAGCCAGCACTAGGATTCAAGCATTCCTGGATCCCAGCCTAGTGCACAATCCACTAGACAGCCTGTCTGCAGCCCTTTGCTATTGCTACGTGAAGCTACCCAGTTCTCGCCTTATGAATATCTGACTGTGAAAAATTATGCTTTAGCAAAAAATGTGGGTGGAGAGAGGGAAACATTCTGGAATAAAATTATAAACCAACTGCCTTGCGACAAGACATTAAGCAAAAACTATAAAATAAAACTTCCAGTCAAAACTGTTCTTTAGTTGTACTGACTCCAGAAAAAAAATGTGAGGAGGTTATTTCATTGCAATCACCTGTAAGGACAGATTTTCATGTTACACTACAAAATAATTACTCTACATGGTCCCAGCTCATGCAAAAGTTCAGTTAAGGAAATGGAGGTACTAAATAATTGTTAGCAGTTGATGAAAAGCTTTGTAGCTGCCTCTAGAAATGCAGCTGCAGCCTGAGGAACAGAGGAAAACAATTTCTCCATGAGGGAAGGAAGAAACTGCACAGCTGATTTTCAGCAACACTGCCATGTGGTAAATGTACCTATACCTGTGCTGTAGGTGCAGGGAAAACAAAACAGAACACAAAAACAAACAACAACAACAAAAACTAAAAAAAACCCACACAACAACAACAAAACCCATTTAGGCCTCCTTATCTTGCTCAGTAAATTTATATCTGTGTTTAGCAGAAGTGTTATAGGCATGGAAACGTTACAGAAGGAGGAAGAAATGCATTGATAGGTAAAGTTTGGAAAAAGTAATTTTTGAAACTGGAATTTGGCCACCAGAGCATGAGGCAGTATTTCAATGAAGGAGTTGTTGGAGCGTCAGTCATAGGAGCAGGTTCTTGCATCATGCTGGTGGGCTACCTGGGACCCTCTAACGAATATGTTAGGGCATGATTTTTGCACCAGCTCAGGAGGTAATGCTGTTCTACGTGTATTTATTATATATATTTAATATTGATTCTACTGCCACTTTTCAGCTTTGCAATACTGGTTCCCTATATCACAGAATCACAGAATGTTAAGGATTGGAAGGGACCTCAAAAGATCATCTAGTCCAATCCCCCTGCTGGAGCAGGAACACCTAGATGAGGTTACACAGGAATGTGTCCAGGTGGGTTTTAAATGTCTCCAGAGAAGGAGACTCCACAACCCCCTGGGCAGCCTGTTCCAGTGTTCTGTTACCATCACTGAGAAGAAGTTTCTTCTCAAATTTAAGTGGAACCTCTTGTGTTCCAGTTTGAACTCATTACCCCTTGTCCTACCATTGGTTGTCACTGAGAAGAACCGTCCTCGTGACACTCACCCTTTATAAATTTGTAAACATTAATAAGGTCACCCCTCAGTCTCCTCCAAGCTAAAGAGCCCCAGCTCCCTCAGCCTTTCCTCGTAAGGGAGATGCTCCACTCCCTTAATCATCTTTGTTGCCCTGCACTGGACTCTCTCCAGCAGTTCCCTGCCTTTTTTGAACTGAGGGGCCCAGGTGTGGACACAATATTCCAGATGTGGTCTCACCAGGACAGAGTAGAGGGGAAGGAGAACCTCTCTCGATCTGCTAACCATCTCCCTTGTAATACACCCCAGGATGCCATTGGCCTTCCTGGCCACAAGGGCACAGTGTTGTCTCATGGTCATCCTGTTGTCTACCAGGACCCCCAGGTCCCTTTTCCCTACACTGTTCTCTAATAGGTCATTCCCCAACCTATACTGGAACCTGGAGTTGTTCCTGCCCAGATGCAAGACTCTACACTTGCCCTTGTTATATTTCATTAAATTTTTCCCCGCGCAACTCTCCAGCCTGTCCAGGTCTCGCTGGATGGCTATAATCCAGTTCTTGTTGAGCCTAAAAAAATAATGCCAGGTATCATAATGAATCTTCTGTCTGATAAATGGAAGACTCCACGTGACATGTTAATCCAGTTTTGAGAAACATACCTTTGAAATAAGAGCCATTGCTTGCTGTGGTCCTGGTCTCACAGGTATTTACTGCCAACCCACGAAAACAGGGATATGTGGGAAGGCTGCTTGGGACATGTGGAGCAGCTAAACAGCATCCAGAGTAAAGAAAAGCACGATTGAGCTAGGGTGAAAAGTAGGACCCTCCATGCAGCCTGCAACTCTTTTTTGAAGCATTTTCCTGGACACATGTAGAGGGATAGCATTCTTTCCAACTCTCCCTCAAAAAGTTTTAATAAACAGTGCTTCATTATGTTGGCATCCTACCTCCAGATGACACAGATAGTGCTGTATAGCCTGCAGTGTGATATTAAACACCTAGACCTGAATTCCTGCCTCAGTAATATGCTGTAAACTCTACTGAACTTGCTCTTCTCTTTTCATCTGAATTTGTCCTCCTCTTTCTCATTTCTACTGCTTCTTATGTTCTAACAGAGTACATTGGCTCTTAGTCTACCCCATGGTTACATCTACACAAGAAAATTATGTAGAGTCAGGGCATTGGCCTGTGACTATCCATATGGTATGTGTTGCCATGCTCCCTTGCACTTCTTAAACTGCTGAGCACTATCCCAGTCAATTCCAGGCATAGTTTGGGGGATCACACAGGTCAGGACGCTCTCCAAAAGGCAGGAACACCTAGGAGGGGAGATGGGACATGTACACCTGTAGACATGCCAGCCATGCCACTTACACTTGGAGACAGACAAGAGGCTCTGGCCTGGTTTTTTAGTATAAATAATGTGTGTGACTGACATTTTTCCTGCATTATTTGTCCTTTCACCAGTCTCAAAGTAAAAAAACAGACCTCAGCAAAGGTTTTGTTTCAATAGGCTTTTTGCTATGTTTGTGTCTGAGGTTATTTGGGATTTTTATTGTTTTGTTTTAATATAAAGCATTTACTGATGATACGCTTTTATATTAGAGGACTCAAAGATTTAGACTTTGCAAAACAGAAGTTAATGCAGCTCATGATGGTCCTAAGTATCTGAAGGGGTTCATTTTAGAGCTTTGGGCCAACCCTGAGAAAGCTACTGTTCCTGCATAGTTTAGCATTATGCTTTGGCAGAGAAATCTCCTTTCCTTAAGCAATGAAAGTGTTGCACTTTGCTTATTATTCATCACTCATTTTTCTTCAAGGACATGAAGAACCTTAAGGATCAGTGCTGAAATGATGAACTCCTTAGGAATGACTGGGTTTTTTGTTTTGTTTTGTTGATTTTTTTTTAAATTTAATATCTAAAAATGTACTCTAAGGAATATTAATCAAATCTTGCATTAACTCTGCTGATACTGAATCAGAGAGAGATCAGGAAGCTTCCTAAAATTAGTATAAATTGATTTAAAATATCATATATGAGGATGAAAATTCCTTCAGAAATAAGGAGAGGCAGGGTGACTGGACGTGGAATCAGCCTGCAGGCTGACGGTAAGGAGGGAGCAGCCATGTTTGTTGCAGTCATACAGATGTGGTGTTCTAAGAGCAGCAGCCAAGGTCCACAGACTTGTGTGCTGACCGGTTACCAAGAAAAAGAAATCAGTGCGTAAGTGTTATAGACATCAGGCTCCTCCCTTTTAGTTAAGTCTGTGATTTATATCATTTAAAAAAAATCCACATCTCTGTGCCAGCATATCCCTGTTCTGTGATGAGCTGTGAATATTTGATTTGTGTTTTCAATTGATATGAATAGTGGTGAGAGACAAGGAAAGAAAACTCAGATCATCCATTGTTTGTTTTCCAGCGTGGCCATGCTCAGACTGTATTTATGAATCCTATTTGAAAACACTCTGCTGCAAAAGATAGATTTCACCAAATGCCACAATCAAACAAAGGCCTGTCTGACAATTTGTCTAGTAAAGGGGCAATGGCATTTGCAGGCATAAACAACACTCAGAAGCATTTAAGAAAGTAATTTTTTAAGGGCATACACACACTGCTGACTTTTCAGAAAGGTTAGAACTTTATGAGATTCAGAATCAAAAACTGATGTGACCTACATAAAAGAATCACTCTGATTTCTTAATTAAACCAAGCTGTAACTGCACACTCGGTTAACAGCTGCCAAAGAAATTATGCAATAAATCTTCTGACTGTCCTCCAAGAATGTGGAGAGTGAGGCAGAGATGAAGAGGATGGTGGTGAGGAAGAACAAGATGGGAATGTTCCATGTTATACTCTTTAATGTCCCCTTGTAGAGGGGTCTGAGGCATCCAGCACACAAGCCAAACAACTGAAATGATCACATCTGTAGCACTAGGTTGGAGGAAGAGCCTAAATGTTTTAACAGCTGCTTTTTTTTTTTTTCCTTTACCTAGTTTGCTTCAGGATCTAATTTCTTTCTGAAGGGGTGAGCTCAGTGCCTGCCAGGAGCCCAGCAGGGAATGTTTATTCTGGGACACATGGAGATGTTTCCCTTTCTTTTCAAGTGATTTTTTCTTTTTTTTTTTTTTTTAGGGAGGGTGGAGAATTTTCTCAAGAAAGTTTCTCTTAAAACAAACACACCTTACAAAAGTGTGTTAATTTGAAGGTTCTTTTTCTGTCTCATGAAAAAATCTCTATGAAAAATAAATCAAGGAAAACCACATCACACATTATTGCTGCATAGCTGTCTTCTCTGTCTGCTGGACCGACCCTTGCAAAATGCTTGTCATTTGCAGTGTCTCAGGCAAGGACTTTAAATGCACTGTGGATTTCCTGTGATTTCAGCCTTTGCTTTCTCTCCACCAGAAGAGCTGTATCACTGCCAGCCTCTAGCAGAGCCAGACAAATCTGCTGTGAGCTGTGATTTGCACCAGTACAGCTTACTCCAATTCCATGCAGTTTTCTATTATTTAAACCAGTTTACTCAAGATACATCAGATGCAACTGCATTTATGGTGAATTTACTGAATGGACAAGCTCTCTCATGCCAAAGTCTGAAATACCGAGTGTGGTTCTTTAGAGATAATAAGCTATGCTAAAGACCCTGACAATGTTTCTATTTCTTCTCCTCATCCCATAAACAGAGCTTCACTCTTCTATTGGTGAGATTTCTAGTAGGTGGATATACACACAGAATACAGGGAGCAAATATGTTTGAGTCATTGATGATAAATGAACAGTGTGACAAGAACAATATCCTTCATCCCTTCCCCCAGCCTCTGCACATTCCTGTTCATGGCCACATGGGAGAACAAAAATACTTTTTAAAGACAAAAATAATATTGTCAGCTTAATGAAGTTACCCAAGACAGCATGCTAGGAGTAAAACAAACAAACAAACCAAAGGAAACCTGGCTGACAGTAAGATTTATTAGTCGGAGGGTGATTTCAGTGTAATTTTGTGTTATGGCTTTGAGATGATACAGCTACATGTTGATGTGTGGTCCCAGCACATGAAGGGTGTGGTCAGATCTTGAGCTCTGGGAAGGGGTTTTTGGAATAGTCCTGCTAATTTTGTTCAGCAGCCAGTGTTTCATCCCACAAGAAATATTACGGACTCCTGGTATTTACTGTTCTCAGTGTCTGCCAGTCCTCACTGCAGTAATCAGTACAGAACAATTATGTATGCAGTGCCCTATTTGTCAGGGAAGAAGTCAGATCTTTTTCTGGTTTATTGAATGATAGGTGTCTAATGACAAGTTGTTTTTTTTTCCCCTATCTGCCTCCAGTTGGGAGTATGGAGAGCAATCTTTTTATTCCCTGGTGGCACTTTAAGTCTAAACTATCTTTAGAAAATGTGTTTTGGTTTAGTCATCTGCTTACAGAGACCCATTTACGTGACATTACTGGACGGTATTTGAGAAATGGCAATCCGAGTAAACTAACTCGTGACTTGCTTCTTGGAGGTTACTACCAAAAGGGCAGATGGAACAAAAGGGACAGTAGTTATTTGACAAATGAACCAACTTCCTGACTTCTAAATGCTCTACAAAGTGTTGGCTTTGATCTAAAAAGCCCTTAGATGTTGCCAAACAGGATTTTGAAGAGGTGTCCATCCATCCCATGAAATGTGGCAGCTCAGCATAGTAGACTCTATAATCGCCCTTCTTTGTAACAGATCCAGTTTGTTGCTTGTAGTCTGAGTCAATGTAACCAAACTTAAATCCATGCTGCTGACATAAATGGCAGTCTTGTCCCTGTTGTTACCTCTACTGAACCATTCTTGTCCTATCTGAATTGTGACTGGGAAACAGAGTAAGTATTAAACCAACTCTCATCTGGAAACTGAGCCTAACGATTCCTAGTGTGCATGTGTAGAAGGAAGTGGGACTACTTTTTTGGATGGTAACATTTCCTAGGGTTAGAATCACAGAATCATGTAAGTTGTAAGGGACCTCAGGAGTATCAGTCCCTGAGCAGTGCTGCTTGTAGCCAGCTGCCACTTTGACTTTGAACTATTGTCAGCTACCCCCTAAGCCCCAAAAAATCAGTTTTCCATTCACCTGTAATCCACCTATCTAGGCCTTATTTCCCTAACTTGGCTACAAAGATACTATGGCAGACCTTGTCACAAACTTGGCTAATGTCAAGGTAAATTATAAGGTTAAGTCAGTCACAAAACTACACCTTTAACTTAATATAAACTGACACTGCAAGGAGATTTTCCCCCTCCCACCACCACCTGGCCAGCATAAACCCATGTGGTGAAAATCAAATCAGGGAAATTGCTCTGGCTTGCAATGAATAAAAGACTAAATCTCCACCATACTGTTTCCAGATTTGATTCCTTGTGAAGCTTCAGAAATGCTCATGCTAGAAAAAAAGATGGGAAGGCACAGAGCGGACAAGAGGGCTAAGAACTTAGGGGAGGTGAAACTGCTTCTACACATAGCAGTATTAGTGCAGGCTGAATTAAGGTGTCTGTCCAGTTTTAGGCTTAAGTGCCATGTCATAGTCTCAGTTGTCAGACAGTTGCTTCCTGTTTGCTCTCAATAATAGGAATAGATTTGTTACACACGTTTATATTTCTAAATTGTATGCCCCTTGTATGGCAGTTAAAACAGAAAAGGGCATGGCTTCAACCAGGCTATCATCTCTGTCAAGGAGAGTGAGACAGAGGACACACAGCTTAATGCATAGACCTTGACCTGTGGACAGTTGAGAAAAAATGGGGATGGGAAGATCCCCTCCTGACCTGGGTTAAAGGGACTCAGAAGCCCAGAAAGGCAGAGGAAATTCTACTCAGCATGGTGTTAATAGCTTATCCCATCCTTCCTGCCTCGAATGGAGCTCCAAAATAATGACTGTTATGTTTTCCTTCCCAGCGTTCTCACACAGCATGAGCTTTTAGCCAGTGAACCTTCACCTCACGCTCAGTGTTATACCCACCTTCATTTCCTCAGCTGTGCTGGGTACTATACCTGCAATCAAAGCAACAGGGCACCACAAGGGCCAGCTGCTCCCGCAGGGCTGGGAAGCTGGTAGCTGTGAGCATCCCCAACATTAGCCATGCCCTTACCCATGGTTTCTGTCCCACAGGGACTGATAATGGCAAGTAGAGCTGGGGGCTGCTAATGGGGCCAATGAACAGCCCCAAGTGGGGCGAGCAATCACATAGGGCTGGTGTCCAGTCAGGAGATGGAGCAGGAGACAATTGTTCCTCTGAGGGTTCTGCCCCAGAGAGGAGATCCCTACCTATGTACTACCATAAGTGCTGGGGCCCATCTGCAAGGCAGGGCTGGGGATGAGGACAAGAAATAGGGATCCCCTGAGTGGCTGGTCAAGGCCAGCTAGGCCTGTGGTTGCCCTCAGGCCCCTCCCCAACACACAGGGAGCAAGAGTCTTAAACTAAAACCTCACAGTCAGGGCAGGTAAAAGGACATGCTGGAGTATGGAAATAGCTCAGAGTTATAATGAGAGCAGCATCAGTGGAACTGTTCATGAAGCAATTAAATATATCCTTAATGAGACTATTATATGGAAACGACATCTAATGTACATGGTTTTATGAAGAGATACAAGATTATTTTAATTGCTTACTCTTATCTTCCCAAAGAAGTGGAGCTGTTGCTAGAAAGCAGCCAAGCTGCTCCCTAAGAAGAGGTGAGCTGGGAGCAGCAGGGGCTGCCCATGGGGGCAGCGGAGCAGAGCCCCACAGCCAGGGCCTGTCCCATCGCCCTAGACAGGAGCAGAGCTGCTGGGGGACACTGGGGCAGCCCCAGCCATTGGGCACCTTCCTGGGGATGGGGACAGGCTGAGCTCCTCAGGGGCAGGGCTGCGGGGAGCTGGAGACCAGCACTGCCGCAGCAGGGACTGATGGCTCTGAGGAGGCTGAAGCCAGGCCCTGGGCCATTGGCAGGGCAGGGGAAAGTTGTCAGGACCAGTCAGGCCTGTGGGTGTCCCCAGGGCTCCAACATCAGCTTCCCTTCCAGCAAGGTGCACCCCACAGCTGACAGAACTGGGCCCTGCAGGGCCCTGCAGCACAGGGATTTAACTGCAGTGGGGCACCCATGGGCCACTTCAGGGGACAGAGCTGAAGAACAGACAGTGAACTGGAAAGGACAGGGAATGAAAGACTTAGGATCAAGTGGGGAGGTTGAGGCCACCATTAACAAACCCCAGAGGGGAGAAGGGAGTCCACGCTCCCTTTCATTAGCCCTAGAGGTTGGGTAGGTTAGGCAGGAGAACTCATTTAGGAGCCTGAAATGGTGTCCTGGTTTCAGCTGGAAGAGGGTGTTTTTTTGTAGTAGCTGGTATGGTGCTGAGTTTTGGGTTTAGAATAAGAATAATGTTGATAACGTACTGATGTTTTAGTTGCTGCTAATCAGTCGAGGATTTTTCAGCTTCTTGTACTGGCTTGCAATGAGAAAGTGGAGAGTGCACAAGAATCTGAAAGGGGACACAGGACAGTTGACTTCAAGTGACCAAAGGGATATTCCATACCATATGACATCATGCTCAGTATGTAAGCTTGACAGAAGTTGATGAGTGGGATGGCTGCTCAGGGACATGCTGGACATCAACTACTGGGTGGTGAGCAATTGCATTGTGCACCACTTTTTTTTTAATACTCTTTATTATTATTATTGTTATTGACTCTTCCTTTGCTATCCTATTAAACTGTCTTTATCTCAACCCACAAGTATTTTTTTTTATTCTCTCTCCCACCCCACTGCAAAGGGAGGGGTTGGCTGGTGAGAAGTTGTGTGGTGCTTGGTTGCCATCTGTGGTTAAACCACAACAGATGAGTAAAGTGTCAGCACTGTGGGGAGGTGAGAGCCCAAGGAACCACTAGTCCCTCTGGAAAGTTTGTAGGGGCAAGGCTATGTATGGCCAAAAAACAGGTTCCATGGTGCTCATCTCAAGTCTTGGCAGGGTGGGTCTGAGGTAACTTGTCATGAAGCAGCAAGAGAAAGGCTGTTTGCTAAGGACAGGAATCACAGAGCCACAAGGGACCCCCAGGTCAGATTACACACCAGACAGGGCACATCCCACAGCTTCTGAGTGAGGAAACAGGACAGACCAACAGACAGTGGTGAGGTCCAAGCAGGAATCCTGATCATATGTAGTGTCATACTGACAAGGCAGGTCTGAGGTTAAGCTAGGAAGGTAATTTGTAGGTCAAGATTAGGATCACGTCTAGGCCAGACATAGCCATAGAAACAAGGCAGGGTCAAAGGTGAGCCAGGAAGTCAGTGCATATGTCGAGGCACAGATCAGCAGGATACTGCAATTTATCACACATCCAGCATGGTTTAAGCTAGGAGTGACAGCCTTGGGCTGAGTTTAAGTAGAGCTCCTGGGATCATGTGGGTGGAGGTTCCAGGTGAGGCTAGTTGGGGCCATTAAGACTAATTAGTGCCCTCAGGGCCCTGACAAATGCATGCATGGAAGTGCAAGTGAAATGGTGAATCATTGATCATCACATTGTTAAAAACGTCATCCTTTATATAATTTAAGTATTCAAGTAGTAAAATCCTGTTTGTCCTGTCATAAAATTATTGTAAATCAGCTGCAAATCATTCTAATATTTATATATTTTTGACAAACAGCAGAGTCCTCAATGGGTGTCATTCTCCACTAGTCTGAACAACATAAACTGATTTTTTACTGATTTATGCATTCTTCTTTGATTTTGTTCTATGACCTTATTCTCGACAGTAATGTCTCTACCTAGACTTTGGGAGCCAGAAATCAGGGTGAAATACATTCATAGGTTGAAAAAAACAAAAAAACAAAACTATGGGTTTGTCTTAGTATAAATCAAGGTGTCATTTCAAACAGATATGATATATGTGATATAGACTGTCATCTAGACATCAGCATTCCATATAAATGGTGGTTTAATTGAAATCCCTTTTCCCCTAATATGGAAAAAAAAAACAAGGAGAAAACAAAGCAAGAAAGTAGATATGTATATGTATTTTCCAATTGAGGGTTCCTTCAGGGCAGAAGGATAACTTCTTTATCTTAGAAGTATATCATCTTCAACTTATGTTGAAAAGAAGCATTTTGTGTAGATGGGACACGCTTCCACTTATAAATTTAAGGGGAAGAACGCATTTGGATTTAGCAGACTTCAAGGTTAGAAATTTACTGTAGAGTTTATTGTAGTTCAGATGAAGAGCTGACATTCACATCATAGTGAAGATATTTTACTAACCCTTGTGATTCAGCAATATATGTGTCAGTAATAAAACTGTAATTCCATCAAAAAGCAGAAAACAGGAACAGGTGATCTCATGGCCTGTACCTCAGCTACAAGACCCAAGACGAGAGACCTGAGAATGCTTCTTTACTCTTAGGTCCAGTTGAACACACATGGTCTGTGTCAGAAAAAGACCTGTATGTGCACTGTCTTTTCCTTCTGCTTTTCCAGAAGAGGAAGATTAGAATCATAGACTCATAGAATGTCCTGAGTCGGAAGGGACCCATAAGGATCATCAAGTCCAACTCCTGTCCCTGCATATGACAACCCCACAGTTCACGCCATGTGTCTGAGGGCATTGTCCAGTCTCTTCTTGAACACTGTCAGGGACTGACACGTCCCTGAGGAGCCTGTTGCAGTGCTCCACTGCCCTCTGGGTGAAGAAACTTTTCCTAATGTCCAACTTAAACCTCTCCTGGCACATCTTCCTGCCATTGCCTTGGGTTCTGTCATTGCTCACCAGAGAGAAGAAATCAATGCCCCTTTTCCTCCCCTTGTGAGGAAGCTGTAGACCACAATGAGGTCTCCCCTCAGTCTCCTCTTCTCCAGGCTGAACAAACCATTAAGTGTGTGGACAAGAAGATGAATCATGGCAAACCTTAACCTGGTCTGAAGTCTGGTTGTGGGGGGGTACCTGATGTAGATTAGAATACAGCTTTAGCACAGTGACAGTGGCTCGCCCATATTGCTTCATCTACACACTGCTTTCCTTCAAAATTCCAGGAAAGTCTTTTTTAATCATTCTTCAGAAAAAAAAAAAAAAAAAAGAAAAAAAAAAAGAAAAAAACCCACAGAAAATAATTATTCCTTTTTGCCAGCTGCATTCTTAAAAAGCCTTTCCCTTCTCAGTGATGCTGTGTGACTTCTTAAATTGCGTATTGAAAGACAGGAGAGAACTTCCCTTGTGTTATATAGAAAACAACTGCTGTACTACCTGCAATGCAAACCACTTAGCAGAGTCACCTATCCAAATTCTCAAGTTGAGTTTTGAGGACATTCTCAAAGAATATTTTTATTTTCAAAGGAAATTATTGAATGCTTTCATCAGTAAGCAGGAGTCAGATCACATTCCATTTCAAATAGAATAACTTCCACTGGAATGAATGGTGCAGAACTGCTGTAGGCCAGAGAAGGAAATTACCTTGAACACTGTTGGCAGGACTTGCTAAAGGTGTGCACCATCCCTCTCACTTAGATAAAGCTGACTCTTGCAGCAAACTACTTTGGAAAAATTCTCAATTTTATTTCATTGCTATCTCAAACTTCTGATGAAGATAACCTGATATTTCAAGGAAGGAACATCAGCAATAAAATTTAAGATTATTTAATAGCTTAATAATTTTTGGTTCAAATTTACCATGGGATTTACATACTAATGTCTTTCAAAAAGATAACTGCTTAACATATGAGGACAGAAATAAGAAAAATCCCTTGCTTTACTCTGATTCTGAAGTGCTCTTTCTGTATTCCCATGGCCTAAACATAACAGTTCTATCCGAGCAACTCCCAACATTTCAACTGATGTATCACTCACGGTCTCTCACTTTTGTTTCTTTTCAGCCTGGAGAAGTTTTATAATATTTTCTGTCTGGGAGATCTGTGACTAAAAATGGATGAAGATGTACAAGTGAATCTATGTGAGTAGTGTACTGAGAAAAATGCAAACAAAAGAATAGAACAAGATGTCACTCCATCATCTCAAAGTCAAAAGATTGGATCTCATGTGTCACACAAACTTCAAGTGGGGGATTTTAGTCACAGGGAAGAAAATAAAGCCTGACTTGTTCTAAATGAGCTTTTGAAAACATTTAGACCAGATCATGGAGTCAAGGTGGTAGCCTGAAGAGCAATATGCAAGCCAGAGCAATCAGTACTTTGAGAACGAGAATACATTGCATTTAAACACTTTCCACATGAGGTTACAGGATTTAATTACATTTTTGAAATGTAAACAAATCAAAACAAATGAGAAATTGTATTACATGGACCTGAGTGAGGGAAAAAATAATGTCATATTGATACCTGTTCTTTTAACTTTTATTAATTTATTGTTTCAATCTTTGACCAAAAAAAATCTTTTTGCACAACTACTGAAAAGGATTCACTCTGTGAAGGAAGAAGGAGGCAGGAGGAGCTAAGCTCTCCTTATGGACTTCCCTTTCACATCAGTGTCAACAGGGGAAAGGCTGAAGCAGAGCACAGCCCCAGCAGTATGCAACCAGGAATGTGATAGCCAAAACTCCCAAGCATTTCACTGGAACGCACAAGAAAATCTGCAATAAGATCTAGAGGGTAATTTACTGACAAGGAGTTTATTTGTAACACAGTCCTCCTCACTGTCATTATGAGAGACTATCCTGAACCTTCATCATTCATAGGCTCTCTAGAAGAGTCTATGTTTATGTTTTTGTTATATAAACATCTAATTACCATGAGAAACTTGCTATGGGTTTGTCCCCTGGAATTTGAGTTTCAAGTTCCATAGACAAACCATGGAAAATCACTTAGATCAGGTTAGGTTCTTAGAATAATTTATTCAGTCTTTAACAATTAGCAGAGGAATTGGCACCTCCAGGAGGCATTTCATCTCATACTTGTAGATATTAAAATGAAAGACATAAAATAGCTTCAGGAGGTTCTTGTCTTTCTCTCAAATCTAGGAAAAATTTAGGTGACTAGTTTGAACTAAACATGTAACATCAGCCTAACTGTACAAAAGAGCATGGGAATCAGTACACAGAGACTGGTTTGTCCTCCTCTGCCTATAGTGCGATTCATTCCTGGCAGCATCTGGCAGCCAGCGGTTTTGAGACTGCCTGAGTCACAGGCAATACCTGGATCATCCTTCACAGTAAGCTTGGAAAGCTATACGGAATGTTTGTTCTTAAATGATAACCTGTGACAATGTGTTCCACCAGTTAATTATACCTTGTGTTCTTTAAACCCAAGGCCTGATAACAGCAAGGAATGAAGCAGAACAAAGGTCTTCTTTCATATTCATCCAAACTGTTCCCACATTTAAGCCTGAGTTGGAATATAACTGGTTTTTAGATATGAGGAATTCCATTGCCTGTAGGGGCAACCTCTTCTGAATTAGTCTCCATCCCAGATACCAGTCAACAGCTGGGTAATGGTCAAGTTTTCAAACAACAGACTGTTTGCCTCAGTTCAGGTGAATCAGAGCCCATAAACTTTATGCATGAGAGAAGTTATTTTTTTTGTAATGGCAGAGTTACTCAAAAAGAGTGTGATTTTTAGCACTGCCACTGATACAAATTTGAGTGACTGTGATGCATACACCAGTGATAACTATAAAATTCTTAGAGGGAGGGAGATTTGTTACATTATATTTCTAGCTTAGTGATCTTTTGGGATACTGTTTAATTGCATGTGGACCTCTTTCATTGTTATCACAATTCTTTGAAATTGCCAAATAGCATTCTAATTTCATGAAAAAATATTCACATGATCCTGTATAAGTCTATCATCTTTCGTGTTTTTGCTATAAATATATATTCTTCTTCCTTTTCATAAGCACTTTAACAACACAGAAGCACACATTCCACTAATATCAAAAAGCCATATTTCCCTAGCCTTCGTAACTGCTAGTAAAGATGACAGTCAGCAGTTTAGCATAGCTCTACACAAGACTCTGTAGTGTCTTTTTCGATGTAATTTATAACCTCTTTGAGCATAATTTTAAGGAGAAAGCGAAAAAAAAAACTAAATTAATTTTGTAATATTAAAAAGCAAAGCTTTTTATTAGATGGATGAAAAAATATATTGGTAGATAATAAGTTAGCCATACATTACACAGTCTTAATGTCCTTCCTTCTTAGGAAAAACCAAACCAAACCAAACCAAAACAAAACAAACACCACCAACAAACCAAACCAAACCAAAAAAAAGGCAGCATCATTTCTGCAAGCCTGATCCTGCTTCTGTTCTACAAACAAAGTTTGTTCACGTCAGCCAGTCTGTGTGTGCACAGGAACTTCATCTAACATACTCATCAATTTAAGATATACAGTGTATTCATTAAATCACAATGATGACATCCCTGTAACTTATCAAAGAACAAAACTATATACTAATTCTGGTTTTGAGAAGGGAACGAACTCCACCACTGTCATATTAACAGATGCATTCTTCATTCTTCGCTGTTGATAAAGAGCATATCTATTCAGAATGGCTGACACTTGTAATTAAGTTGAATAACTTCACGCCATTCAACTTGTGAGAAAATGCCTCTTTAAAATTGCTACATCTTTAGTAAAATACTGAAAACTATTAAAATGTCACCGAGAAGCACCAAACTCTTTTTCTTACAGTGTTTTGTTCAAACTAAGTGTGATCATCTTGCAATAAAAGAAAGTTTGTAATATTTAAAAGTTCAATAATTTTATTTATTCTTATTTAGAAGTGTTACCGTGAATAAAAACCACACTGGTAACAGATAACTAAAAGCCTGTCTTATACCAGGGAGAGTCTCGTGTTAGCACCACTGCTGTAACTGTGTACCCCAAGATCCTGAGTGCACACACACACACTCACAGGGGAATTTCAGTCCCACCAATATCAAAGCATGCAGAATGACCATAGCTGGTGCACAACTAAGACCAGTCTGTCTGAAAAAAATCTAACAAAAGCAACAAATATGATGTTCTTTCCTAAGATATGCGTGGTATAATTTAATCTCCCCAGATACTAGCTGAAGAGCTATGTATGCAAGTATGCAGATATGATGTCAACAATCAGCATTTAGCCTTGAGTTTTGACTGCTTGGATGATGCTGAAGTAATTTATATGCTGTTTTTACAGCTCATCATACTCAGTTTGCATTAAAAAAATAAAAAAGAAATAGTTTGGGGCTAAAGCTGAATGAAGAGAAATTAAATTTCTGCATTGCTGTAGTGACCTCAGTCATATCTGCACATAACAAAGTCTGTTTTCTGCAGTATGGAAGCTGGATCTTTGAGTGTTAAACAGTTAGCAAGAATGAAAATCACATGTTTTACAGTATATTGCTGTGGAATCATAGAGTTTTATTATTTAAGTGTCCCTTAAAAAAAAAAAAAAAAAAAAAAAAGAGAGAGAGATCCTGCAGTAATAAACTACCAAATCTGCATTCCTGAAAACAATGTCTGTGAACAGTGTAATTATTTTGTTCTTTCTTAAATCTTCTTGCCAGGAATTTTTACTGGATTAAGTATTCAACACCAGGAGATTAGGGATGTATATCCCTGTAGCTACCACTGCACATATCTTCACATAATCACCAGGATTAGTTTTCTAAGGAAGCAGATCAAAGCTTTATTTCCTTGTGGGCATCCGATAATAAAGGCTAAGGATAAACCAAACTCTCATCACTTTTGCATCTATCCATCCACTACTAGATCAAGACTAAATAAGGATGTGAATACAGATAAAGTCAATGTAGAAAGCTGCAGTACTCTACAACAGCTATAATAATAGGAACAAAGCAGAGTAATAAAAGGGAACTAGAAGGATGGTGAGTTACATAAAATCTTTAAGGGTACATAAAGGAAGGCAATTAGTAAACTGCAGAGCCTTTTGAAAGTCACGGTGAATAAATATTCGCAAATACTACTTGTGTACAGATCTGTGGAGCATTTGTCCATGAACTACAAAATCCTGTATTTCATTACTATTTGTACTTTGAAAGCAAGATCTTATAAAAACTATCCATACCTGATAGAGAACAAAGAGTTTATGCTAAGAAATGGCACCAGATAGCTCCATTGTTAAATGCACAATAACCACATAATAACTCAAGCTGACACATTACAAAAAGGCCAGTGCATATTTTATTATTTTCCTGTACACTCCTGGACAGTCATGAACCAATAAAAATATCTCTATTTGTACATGAGGTCGTTACTTTTTGCAGTGATCTATGAAAGCAGATACTTCATCTAAGGGCTGAAAGCAATGCATTCAGGGAAGGCTGCTAAATTTTCCTTTCTTCTGCCTAGTTTATCCAAAAGTAAGCCCTAAGTGACTGTGTTAAATTAGAAGAAAGGCAGGACTATTGCAAAAACGCGCACAGTACTTGCTTGTTTTTAAAACGTAATTGTAGTTTTTACTCCCAGTTAGCTAAGGAAGTTGATGTGCACTCCCTCATGCTTGTAACCAGTCTTGCACTTGAAATCTACAGGTGTTTGCTGTGCTTCTACTGACAAAACATTCCTTTTTGTCAGTAAAACCACTGTAAAGCCAAGGCTTCTTGTGTCTTTGACAAATCACTTAATCACTCTGATCCTCATTTTACCCACAAATACCTACCTCAGAGAGGTGTTGTGAAGCTCAGCTAAAGGTTACAAAACATTCTGAGATCTGTGAACAATACTTTAGAAAAATATTTTAGTGTTTTCTTCTGCCAAAAATTATCCATTTGAAATTGAGTATTTTTGGTAAAGTACATAGACTATAACACACCAATGTTGTGCAATTCCTAATGAAAATAGTTTGTAAACTACAAACTGAGGACTAATTTTGTTATTCTGTCATTGAAATGTCTTTGCTTGTATTATTCTTTATCCTATATGTCTGTGAACAGTAGCAAAATATGCAAATCTTTTCACAGACCATAGCATTCACAGTTTGTGCACAAATACCTACACGCACACACATGCACACATTTTTGTGCACATTCACACACTTCTTTCTGTGTCTAAAGATTTTTTCATGAGCTATGTTAAAAATATTTTTTAAATTATTTAATAAGAAGTCATTTCTTCTTTTAAAATTGTGTAAAGAACTCCAAAGAATCTGCATCTATGTATGTATAAATTTATGTCCTGCATTAAAGAACAGGCCAAACTCCTGAATCATTTTTTCCTACATTTGCTAGCATGTTAATCTAAATTTAATTAAAAGATAGTATCACTGAATGAGCAGAAACAACACACTGTTTCATTGGTGCTTTATTGGCACTTTGAATTTTAATATATGTGTTTCATTGACAGACTGGGTATAAAGATTGTTATTTATTTAATAGTCTTATTCCTTCAGCAAACCAAACCATTTTATTTTGTGTTTGACTCTAAAGACAGTCAATTTTAACATTCTTTTTATCCTCAATTCTGTCTTAGAAGCAGCTCATTTATTTAATGGACTTTTTCTTTTAATTTTTACTGTGTTAAACGTGGTTTTTTGCCTTCTCCTTCCTCTGCCTCGATCCAGATGCTGATGTACAGCTTTTGTATGCAGAACTATATAGTAAAAGTCAACCTTTTAGTTTTTCAGGCTTGCATGTGGCCCTCCCTGTCACGGAATGGACAAGTTAGAGGTTCCCAGCACAGCATTGTAGTTTCTCTCCATCTCTCTATTGCCACATGTGGGGTGCAGGAGGCCTCAGGACAGGACCATGGGGGTGCACAGTGTCCAGGAACATCCTTCTGTTCTCAGCTTTGTGCTGTGCCTGCTCATGTGGGGTGTGCAGAGTGCCCATCCAGGAGTAGCGTTTTCACCATGACCAATGCTTTAACCCTCTGTGTAGAGTTTCTTTCCTGGAGCCTTTGTTTTACTTCAGCACCTGATGTGTCCTTGGAAGATGCTCAGGTGAAGGCTGAGGAGGATTTCCAGTATACATGTGTCAGACATCACACTTCCAGAATTCATCCTTTCTGTCTTTGTACATTTATTGTTCAAGGATGATTTTCTAACATGTCATCATTTGCACAATTGCACATAGGAAAAAGAAAAAAAAAAAAAAAAGAAAGAAAAAAAAAAGAAAATTTCTATTTTGAAAAGCATTACTTGAATATAATATAAAAGAAAGTAATGAGAAAGTGTTGTGTGTCAGATGCTCTGTCTGAACCTGTGGACATGCATGCAGCAACACACAAAACTCAGAAAAAATAATTCAAAGTTACAGTAAAGACTTCCCTTTAAGCTACTGTTAAATAGCTGGATGACATTTTTGAATGAACATTTCTTTAGCTGCCAGCTGCAATGCCTGGACATCTTAACTGGTTTGGTGTTGGAGGTAGTAAGTTAAAAATCTCAGATTTCTCCAAGTTGCATCTTCTCAAGGCCATAAAGCCAAGCTATAAAAGAGGCCCAGTTAAAATACTTCAAACTGAATATATCCAGTACATTCAATTTGTTTCTGTCCTGAAGAAAAATTGCACTCCAGAAGCACTGTTATATAAGAAATTGTTAAGTGCCTTGTGTGCTGTTTATTTTTTACTCATTTTTCTGAAAGAGTAAGCCTTTGTGATTGGAATTGCTGACACTAGCTTGCATAGGTAAATTTTTTTGTAAATTAAAAGAAAATGTTTTTTGCCAAGTAAGTAAAATGCTGGTACTTTATATGTTTATGTTTACAGTTGAAAGATTACAATACTTCCAAAATAACTAGTCATATAAAAGTCAAATGTAATTTTTACTTTGTTTCAATTATAAAAACAACACATTCATTTCTTACCAGGTTAAAGGTCCATTAAACACCAGATAGAGTCTGCTACCTAATCAGAATGATATAGCGAAGTAACAACAGTAAAATGACTGTGGAGATGGCAAATTTGTTTTTCATCTTTGATGCATTGTTCCAAGGCATGTTATGCATTGGTTTAGTTTTTAAACATTTCCTTTTATTTGTTTGTACACAGAAATTCACAGCCTAACATTCTAAAGCTAACTACGCTTTTCCTAAATTAATAATGAAAATCACTATTTTAATAAAATGAAAGCAATTTAATTTATTTTTATGTCCTGGTAAACTTAATAGTAGAAAGTATTTTTAAGTTAATGAGATTTTTCTAAGCAAATGAGATTTTTCTAAGAAAAAGATGCAGAAACAAGTAAAAGAGCAGTGTACAGCAAACACTGTGATATCTTAAGCTTGACCCACTGTTACAGACTGTGGCACAGATTTTATCTTACAATTACTCACCAAAAGTTAACAAATTTGTAGCAATTAACTTTCTGGGGGCTGATTGTAGAAGTTTCATGGAGTAACAGTGGTATATGATCGGATAGGACATGTGAGTGGATTTCTCATCTTCATAAGAACACAAGAATTCATATTAAAGTAGCAGTCCAGACATTCATGATCCACTGGGATCATGTCATCTAATGAAGCAATCACAAAGGATGAGCCATTGATATCTGCAGTTACTCAAGTGTTTCTTGCTGAACGTTATTATTCAGTGATGACCCTAGCACTAGCAAAATCAAGATTAGACTGTTGTAATTTATTGTACCTAAAATCAGAAACCACCACTACTGCAAAACCAGATTAAAATGGAACTCAACTGACTCAGACTTAAAATACTCCAAACAGAGTGTATCATCACAGTTTTTCTTCCTCAGTATTCTTCCCAGTCATTACAGAGTCCAGTGCAGATAAAGGTAACCACACATCTCATTAACTCCATCACTAAATTAATCTTCATTTGTCCTCAAAAATATAATATACCTTGCTCATTTGATTTTTATAGCCTTGAAACCCTCTTGAAAAGAGGTCCTAGTGTAGTCATACTTGTCAGGAAGATCAGTTTGCACAGTGCAAACATAATGATGTGAACTTTAACATCTTGTGACACAAAAGAAACAGAAAACAGATGTAGGAAAATACCAAGAAGATGTTCATCTTCATGGAAGAAGGAAAGCAGAAAGCACTTCAGTGATTCCACATAGGATTTGTACAGTTCTTATTCAGAATAAAATATGATGGGATAAATTGTTGAATTAGTTCTGAGTTTCTCCTCATTCTTTTGCCGACTACTACACTTGTCGTTCTTATACTACTTCACGTTATTTCCAACTGACTTTTGATGCTAATGAGCACATGAAAAGAGGAGAACATGTTAGTACCATGTGATTATCCAGGTCTACAGTCAGCAACAAGATGCACTACATACCACCAGCAACAAAGAACTACAGTCTGAAAACAGATCTGCTGTCTGAAATCGATCTTTTCTTTTATCACTTGTGCTCATTTCATATGAGGTGTACAGATAATCCATTTTTAACCTGAAGCACATCAGAAGATCCTATATTGTTTTCATGTTGCCTGTTTATGCCAATAAAATGTCAGATTAGGAAATTTGGGTCTTATCTTCAAGGATTTTTGAGTATTTGCAATGTATATTGCTTCCAGCTGGAGTCCTAGGTGTTCACCAGTCTTCCTGCAGCTCCATTAGTGCTAGCAACAAAGGGAGTTCTAATGTAGACAAGATGTTTGTCTTTTTGTCACCAGTGTTTACTATACAGCAATAAATCTATACTATGAAGTAGAGCAGCTGCCAAGAGGTTTTGCATGCCCGAGCTGAAGTCACCACTAGCAAAAGTGGAGTTGCACTCATGTTAGTGTAGTGGTGGGAAATTCTGCTAAAAGGCTCGTTGTAGACACGTCTCTGTACTGTACCTCTGCTCAATAGATCATTCATGAGCACCCAGCCTCTCCTCCAGAGAGCAAGTACAGTCGGATCATGAGCAGGAAGGGATGGAGACAAGGCCAAGTTTCCTACTAGCAGCTTAGGCTCGGAGCTGGTTTATAGTTGTCATGGCTACAAGCTCCACATGCCTCCAGTCCCTGCTTTATGAAAAGAATGATGCAGTGTCTAGCCTTACAGCTGAATATATAAACCAGATTAGTCTACCATGCCTCTACCTGTTTTGTGGCTCACAATGAAAGAAGTAATATATCACGCAATCAGTCTTGTAGCAGTTATATTCTGTAAACACTAAGTCATTACATCCAGACTTTTTTACTTGATTTTAGAGTCCCTTCCCAGTATAATAAACTGCAGATTTCAATAAGAAAGCTAATTCAGAAGAGTCCTCTGTGACTTCTCAGAATTTCTGTAACATATAAGTTAAAAAGTGCATTTCAAACCCCTTTTCACACTCCATTTTTGCATAATCCCACTCACTAAACAAGAATTAGAAAGACATGATGAATGTCTTTTCCAGAGCTACAGTGCCAAGGTATTACTAGAATCAAACTATTATTAACATAAGTAAAGAAGATTTATATAGTCCTGCAGGGAACCATTAACGTTTCCTGAATAGAGTAAGAGACTCATATGGTCCCATCTCTACTATGAGATCAAATAAACTATTAATGGCACTGGAGTAAAGCAGTGAGGGAAGACATGTCCTGTGATACTGCTGTTGTCAGTACCATTTAGAAGAGGGGGAAGGAAAGAAAGCTTTAAAAGTGTGGCCTTGGTTGAAAGATAAATGTGTAAGAGGACAGAAGTGGGTATCAGAATAAAAAGGTGTAAATCACAGCATATGATGGTATAGCCTGCATATCAAGAGTTTAGAAGAGAGGGTGGTAACAGGAAATAACTAGCATGACGGGTAGGGAAGGTGTAAATTTGCTTTAATTTCTACTTTCGTACATATTATCCTTTTTTTTTCCCAGCTTGTAAATTCCAGCAGTTTTGATTCTCTATAGGCTCATTTAGATGATATATGTCATTAAGTGGGGGTGTGTGGTTGCATAGTTCATCATCATTCTCCACTCTGTCATCTCCATGTTTAGCAAAATGGGCCTTATCCTCACTTACCTCCAAAATCTTTTAAAGCACTTTGGCACTATGGGCTGTAAATGACATTTATAGCCATGGAAGTGTAAAGGGATCTCAGTGCAGGTAAAGAATAGAAGAAAGTGTTCTGTTTTTATAGATCTGAAGTATTTCTTAAAAAACAAATAAAGACAGCTTTATTATCTATCAGGGAGGGAACAATGTAACAAAGCATAAATTGAACATAGTCCCCCAAATTAAATTCGCCTTGGTTACAGCAAATTGAATGGTTTGACTCATCAATATATTGCCAGTATTTCACGCTACACAACGTCTCCCATACTGATATTTTCTATTTCTTGCTGCTGTGGAGAGAATTGAAAATAAAGCAGCATGTTGAAAATAATATACCTGTGTGTTGTAGGATAGTACTCCATCTCATCAAGACAGCTACATACAATCTCTCACTTGAAGGGTTTTAATGACTTGACCATTTCAGAAACATCAAGATTGAGAAAGTAATATAAAACACAAAGAATGTTTCTGCTGTAATTATGCAACTTTTTCAATTTAAAAAAACACAAACCAACAACACTTTTTTTTGCATGCTGCATTTCTATTACTTGGATCTCAAGTGATGTGAAAGAAAAATTAGATTTGATTTTCTGTCCACTTTTTTAGAAGTTTAGGTTACAAAAATTGTTCAAAATAAGGTTGCCATTTAAGGAAGTACTTTTAACTAAGACCCTTTATGGCTATGTGCAGCTGCAGCATGTTTTCTTCTTTAAAATACATGCCTACAGCACTGGAAGAAATTATAAACCCAATGGAAAAATATGTGTTATCAGTATGAGTTACATATGTATGTGTGTTTGAATAGGTATGAATATTCTGCATATAGGATGTAGATACTGACTCCTTTTGAGGGCATAAAATGAAATAAAATTAATCTTATTTCTATATTTATTTTTATATTTATTTCTGTATTTAATATATTTATATTTATATTTGTAAATTTTTTTATATTTAATTTTATTTCTATATTTATTGAGTGCACAATTTCACATTTTCACATTCAATTCATAGGTTCTTAACCAATGTTTTGTGTGTCATATAGGTGGGAACTTTCTGTGCAGCCCTTAGAAGACAAAAAATACTGTATATATTTTAATCAGTGCTTTTATTTTTATTTAAATGACATGAAACTTTACCACTATACTTTTAATTGCTTCAGACTGTCCAATCTTATTTACATAAAATGTATGATACTGGGGAAAGCATTTAAAAAATATGGGCAAACCCAAAATGTATCATGTTGGGGAAAATGCTTAATAAATATGGGCAAACACAGCCCACTGCATAAATTCCTCCCTGTAAGGGGTATGAATCCTGATATTTGGAACTTGGAGCAGGAAGCGGTTTAGACTCTTACACAGGTAGTGAGCTTCCTGTTAAAGTCTCTCTTCTTTCATATGTGTTTGAATATTTTTTTAAAGATTTGTTATTGTTCTTTCATGCTACAGATGAAATAAATGATAGTAAAATTTAGTAACACACATTTGCCAGTAAAATTTAATACAAACAGGAGACTATAAAACTAGATATCCAATGAGGAAGACATTGTATAAATATTGCATTTTAGGTTCCATATTTTATAATGCATGTGTTGCATGGGACAACATAGTGTGAAAGCAGGATGGCTATTAAGTTGCTTACAGATTTAGTCTGCATCCTAAAGAATAAGTGAAACAAGTTCTTCAAAATTCTTTATACTACCTATATTTTCAGAGCTTTCACATGCGGAGTTCTCTATTTTTTTATTTCTTTTACCAGAATATATGAAGTATGACATAAATACAAAAAAGAGAGGCATTTCTAAGGAAAATTATACATATAACTGCTAATGGCTTTCCTAATCTGCAAGTTTTAAGACCAATTAGGACCTTTTCCTAGATCATGTATTCCAACCTACTGTATTCACAACCTCCCATCCACAACCCATTTCACTGAGATTGCTTATACTAAGGTCAACAAATTGACTTAAATAAAAAGATCTCAACTTCTGTTCACTCCTAGCAGCAACCAGGAAACATCCATCAGAGCCTGATGCTTCTGAGCAGTAAGGAGCTCATTAAGTAAGAGATGTTCCAATGATGTGAGCAAGATGAATCATATCTCATGCCACAAAGGAAAGGAAAATCAAAAGTAAATAAACAACCACTCACCTTCAATAACAAACACAAATCAGTGAAACAACAATAACAAAAGCCCATAGGCCAATCTGGTCTGCAACAACAGAACCTATTTTTCACCTGAGATCTGACAACTTGTTTGAGCTCTGGCATAGGAATGGATACCGACCCTGGCCAGCCAACTAAGATTCCATGTGCCTTCTCTGAATTTTAGTCTGACCTGTCTTGTATGAACTGTTTGTTTACTGAAGCTTCAAACTCAGATATAGGGGGAAAAGGAAAAAAAAAAAAAAAAAAATATATATATATATGTATATATATCTGTCACTTGTAAAGGAAGATTTAAAAAATATTTAAAAAAATATTTATTTCCTCTAACATGTGACAGCCTGAAACTCTCAAGCATGCTGTGTTTGATCAGAGCCATTGCCATGTGTTTCTGAGGGCAATGCAAATTTTATGTTGTTCGACTCACAGAAGAATGGAAAGTAGAGGAGAGTTCCCTGAAATGCAGAATTCGATGTCAACACCAAGAGGACCATTGTGATCACATCACTCCTCTGTCCTCCCTGATTTTCCCACTCATAGATTTTCTTACAGGAGTTTGACTTTTTGTCCTTAAGAAAGCACTGCAATCTTGTTCTAACAATTCCAAGTGATTTTGCATCTGCTGCATTTCTGCTGTAAGCTATTTCCACATTTAACTATGAAAGCACCTTCCTTTAACATTCAGTTTGTCTGATTTGAGCCTCACTTGCTAGGCTTCATAACATTTTTCTTCTCATTCAGTATCAAAGCTATGCTCAGTATCAGATCAGCACAGGGATTATCTTCTATGAACAAAGAAGTTCACAGAAACTGAGCTCCTTTTAACTTAAATTATAAGCTTTATATTCTCAAGTTCATCTTCAGGACTCTGTGAAATTTTTAATATATCTGCATTCTTCTCAAGTATGGATGATAACATTGATGTGCTAATCTAGTATAGCAGTGCTATGTATAGAAGTAATATTGCGTGTCTCCTTCCACCTGGTATCTTTGTTATCTCTCAAATAACCAAGATTCACATGGATCCTTTTTGCCATAGTCTTTCATTTATAATTCACTCATACTAAGAGACATTAACTGCTCTAAACTCTCAATTCTTATGTGCTTCATTGCTTTCCAAGACAAGGTTTTGTGTCCTTTTATGTTCATCTTGCATTTGGATACCAAGAAAAGCTTTTGGCTGACAGACATCTATTTAAATTACACATAATTCTCTGTAAAAATAGCTTGCTCTCCCTCCTCATTTCTCCTCCCACAAACTCTTTTGCACCTACAAAGCTTGCCGTGAAAAATATTGTTATCTTCTTGATAACAAAAAACCCCTGCTGCATGGCCTTTATAGCAAAAGCCAATCCCTGCAACACCTACTATTGATCTCATTCAGTGAAATGCTTTTGTGGTAACCAGAGTTTGGCTCTAATTGCCTCCTTATTCTGCCTAAAATCATTCTGAAATCAATATCTCAACCAGAATGTTGCAAAGTCTTCTGCTTTCAAAGTTAACTTTTGGATTTAAATGGGGAAAATACCCTGGCTATTTCCAATCTGAAACTGAATGTGTATCACCACCCATAGTCTGCAGTGATCTATAGTTTCTTGTCCTGAATCTTGTTTGAATAAATCTGACATAACTTCACACACATCAGTGACAAATATTAGAGCGTAATTTGGCACAAAGTATGTACACGGGCCTAACTGTGACACTAAAACTTTGAGTGGAATCCAATCCTCCCAAATTAGGTGTCTAAACTTAGGTGCTACCTCACTGAAAGACTAGCTGGATGCTATGGATGAGTGTATGTGATAAGGGGTGGTAAAAAGATCTATTCTAGCTAAAGTAATTATGTAAGTTACCTAGAACGTCAACAGACATATTTCCCAAAACATAGAGAGGGAAATCCAGACAAACAAATTTAAGTCTGTCCAGAGATCAGTCCAGTCTGGTTGAGTGATGCATCTGAATTTTCCAAGGAAAGCAGAAGGAAGAAATACAAAAAGATAGGCAGGGACCCCTATTCAGAGTCTAGTCTTCAGAAACTGAATGCCTATTGCAAATAGCATGGTACAGGCACTGTCAAGTCACTTTGTAATGTGTGCTCAAAGCACGCCACTAGTGGAAATGGGAGGCTGCAGTTCTTTTCAAACTGTATATGTGGAATCTTGGACACATATCAAGGAGACAGTTAGGCCATGGGATGTTCCTACTGGGCATGACTTTCAGAAATTCATAGAATCATAGAATATCCTGAGTTGGAAGGGATGCAAGAGGATCATTGAGTCCCACCCCTCCACAGGGCAACTTGAAAGTTAAACCATATAACACTAACCATATAACACTAGCAGGCTTGACGACATAACCATTTCCCAAGGGAGCTTGTTACAGTTCTTGACCACCCTCTCAGTGAAGAAACAAGTGAACTTGGTGTGAACCAAGAAGTAGCTAAGACTGTAAGGATCAGAGGGTGAGCCTCAGTCAAGAAATTCAGCTCAGGTTCCTTCCCCATTTCCTTCTCTTTCAAGCAGATGGATAGACACAGCTACAATCTAAGTATCCATTTGGCTAAGAGTAATAGTAATCCCTCAGGGTGTGAGTTTAACACCCAACAGCCTATGCAGAGCCCAGAATAGGGGTGTCAAACTCATTTTCTCTGGGGGCCACATCATCGTCACTGTTGCCTTCAAAGGGCCGAATGTAATTTTAGGGCTGTAGCTTGAGCTTATCTTGCCTGCAGCTTATCTCCTCTGTGAGTGGCCTGATGTCTGCAGCATTTGCAGTACTTATTGCTAGTAATTGAATTAGGCAGTGATGGACAGTAAGTGGACTAGATTTCTGTCTGAACCTTAGCTGGGTTGGATCCCTGATATTTTAAGGAGACTGTAAATTTAATACATTTTATCTCTGGAATCATGTTTGACTCAAAACCAAGAGAATCATCTACACCACTTCATAAGTATTCTACTCATCCATAGACAGATTACGTTAGTGACATGAGTCTCCTACCATCTAAGCCATCCCTGGTGATCAGATTCTGTACAGCTGTAACTTGCTAGCCTATATTAGCTTGCACTTACCTACATTTGGTACTACTATCACCCTAAGTTTTTCAGTGCTCAGGCTCACATCCGTAGTACCTTGTCCTTTTTTAACTGTAGATATACCAAATACTATAGCTAAAACCTGTGAGAAAAAAAAATACATTGTATCTCTAGAGTTTCAGATATAAGCATGGAGGTTTTATAAGAAAAATAAGAAACAGTTAGAGCTATTAAATCACGCACTTTTTTTTTCTTCATAAAGTAGATCAACACAGAGAAGGTAAATGCTAGGTTTTTGTGATCAATACAAAAAGAATTTTATGGGGTTCACTGGCCAGAAACTTACATTTTCTCTGGTATAATCTAGTCTTTATGTGGATTTGGTATTATGCCGCACAGAACTGTATAGACAAATACTTAAGTCTTGAGATTCAGAAATAGAAAAGGAACTGTAGTGAGAGAAAGGAAAGCAGAACCATGATGTCTACTCAGGATCTCAATGCCACATTGTATCTGAATTTCAGTCAAGATTATTATCTCAGATATTCTGAATACACACCCATGGATCCTGAGATTCTCACACTTTTTGATTGGTTATTTTTCAAAAATCACCATCTGGATTTGTCATTCTAAGATTCTCTTTGTGGTAGTAGAGAAAATTAATGTAGAATTATGCTAAAATTGATTTCATGTGCTGCTCATGCTGTTTGGCTTTGCTTATTTTAGAAATGTTTATGTATGTTTCATCTCTTCAAAAAGGGAATGTGAAGATTTGATGAGTGTGCCTTGAACCCAGCCATCTTCTGGTAGAATGAAATATGTTGCCTACGTTTCCTGGGAATATACCGCAGCAACAGATGAAGATAATATAGTTGTGTATTATGTGATACTGATTATTCTGACTGATGTATTCACCCCAAGGTACACTTGAGCATCTGTTGTTTATTTAGGTAGGACTTGTCATTCCTATTTTTAAGATGTTTAAGTGGGTTAACAGATTTCTGTTTAAAGACTACCAAATGGAGAAAAAACTAACAATAGGCACGTGGGATTATGTACCAGTGGTGACACAGAACATGAATCCAGGTGGGAGATGTACTTTAGTTCTAACACTGTTCATTGCCTTTGGAACTTTGGGTCTATATTTGAGGAAGATGTTTGTTTGGCTTGTATTGACTTTAAAAAGCAATGAAGGCCCATTAAGAGCAAGTGTTGTCGTTATAAAGCCTTAGTCTTGTACATCTTTAAAAATAAGATTGATATATCACTAGTAAAACACAGGAGAGTATGGGGTGGTATCCTCTCTGTCACATGAAGACTTAAAATCTGATTTTGATAATTTTCTAAGATACTGTATCTCAACAAGAAATCATATGCTATATGGAGTAAATTGCATACTGAAAGTTTCTGTTCTGTGTCATAGAGAAACTAAGACTTAAGAGCCATAGTGTTCCTTTTTTATGTGAAGGTATAGGGTGTCTGAATCATTTATGAGTACAAGTCTACTTACTACACTGAACATAAATACAAAAATGGTAGGTTGAAGGAGCAGTACACATGACAATGTGCATGTTTTTCTCTTATTTTGTGAATGACTCCGAATGTAAACATTGTATTACAGAAACATTACATTATCATCTAATTCTGATTTCAGGATACTAATAACCTCGAAGCTATTCAGCCACTAGTGGGAAGAGATTGAGTTTTCTATGTCAGTCCAGATTCACTTCAGTCTTTTTTAGGACTTTAGCAAAGCCCTTCAAAGTAAACATTGGAAAAAATTGCAGACACACTGGCTATGCTAATTATCTTTTTTTATTTTATTTTCACTGCTAGTTTTATCATTGCCAATGGACATTTACACCACCCTCCAAAAAAAAAAAACAAAAGAAGAAGAAGAAGAAGAAAGACTTCAGCATGGTATAACCAAGTCAGGAAGTCAGGCAGAGTACTTACATCTTTCACCACATATAAGTTTTATAAGCATTGATCCAACCTTAGGGATGAACTATGCATAAAATATTCTCAGCAGATAGTGGCTTAGTCCAGTGATAAAGAATCCATAAGTCTTCCAGAGAGTCTTCTGTAACACAAGATAAACTATCCCATCCCATCCCATCCCATCCTAAACAGTTCTTGCTAAACTGTAAGGCAATTACCTCTCCATACCTATACAGTTATGCAGAGAAATATTGAATTCCTTACCTCTTGCAGCTATGTTTAATATTTTTCAGACATATACATGGCTCTTCCGTGACTTTGTCAAGCTAGAAAAGTCTTATCTTATTCAGGTTTTCTATAGCAGTGTTTTTTGAAAGCCTTTGTTTTCTATAGTTCTGATTATTCTCATTGGTCTCTTCTTAATTCATAGAATCACAAAACACTTTGGGTTGGAAGGAACCTTTAAAGGTCACCTAGTCCAACCCCTCTACAATGAGCAGGGACACCTGAAACTAGATCAGGTTGCTCAGAGTCCCGTCCAGCCTGGCCTTGAGTGTTTCCATGGATGGGGCATCTACCACCTCTCTGGGCAACCTGTGCCAGTGTTTCACCACCTTCATTGTAAAAAATTTCTCCCTTATATCTAGTCTAAATCTACCCTATTTTGGTTTAAAAACATTACCCCTTGTCCTATTGCAATAGGCCCTGCTAAAATGTTTGTCCCCATCTTTCTTATAAGCTTCCCTTAAGTACTGAAAGGCCACAGTAAGGTCTCCCTGGAACCTTCTCTTCTCTAGGCTGAACAGCCCTAAATCTCTCAGTCTTTCTTCACTGGAGAGCTGTTCCAACCCTCTGGTCATTTTTGTGGCCCTCCTCTGGACCCTCTCCAACAGGTCCATGTCTTTCCTGTGCTGTGGACTCCAGAGCTGGACACAGGACTCCAGGTGGGGTGTCATCAGAGCAGAGTAGAAGGGTAGAATCAACTCCCTTGACCTGCTTGTCATGCTTCTTTTGATGCAGCCCAGGATATGGCTGACCTGGGCCACAAGCACACAGTGTCAGATCATGTCCAGCTTTTCATCCACCAGTGCCTTCAAGTACTTCTCCTCAGGGCTGCTCTCAATTTTCTTCATCCCCTCCATTGATAGCAGGGGTTGCCCAAATCCAGGTGCAGGACCTTGCACTTGTCCTTGTTGAACCTCATGAGGTTCAGGTGGGCTACTTCGTGAGCCTGTCTAGGTCCCTCTGGATGGCATCCCATCCCTCAAGTGTGTCAACAGTACCACTCAGCTTAGTGTCATCTGCAGACTTCCTGAGCATGCACTCGATCCCACTATGCTACTGATGAAGATATTAAACAGTACTGATCCCAATACAGACCTCTGAGTGACACTACTTGTCACTAATCTCCATGTAGTCATTGAGCCCTGAACCACTAACCTCTTGATGTGATCATCCAACCCATTCCTCATCCACTGAACAGTCTATCCATCAAATCCGTATCTCTCCAATTTAGAGAGAAGGATGTTGCAGGGCACTGTGTCACAGGCTTTACAGAAGTCCAGATTGATGACATCTGTAGCTCTTCCCTTATCCGCTGATGCAGTCACAATTGCCTAAACTGATACACATCTTTGCCCAAAGACAGTACACTGAGCTGGAATTGATCTCCCCACATTATCTGCGTTGGGTTATAGTTACATCCAGTTCAATTCTTAAAATGTATTAGGGCTTTTACAAGCATTTGCAGGTTACTCTATTCCCTGTGGTTTAAGGTGTTACTGTTCCTGTTTGCCAGTTTCATGCTTTTTCCAACAGTGACACTGTTGTAGCAGAAGTGGCAGGTGAGGATATGCCTGTGTCAAATACTCTTCAAAGGTATATGCTGAACCAACACATTACTTTTAAATGAGCAAAAGAGAGTCCATGCACAAAAGCTCCCCCCATTACAATAAATGTTTCAAAACAATCTGTGCAACTTAGATGTATAACCAAGTTTTATAAACAACTTTTTTTCAGAAGAATGGACATACTAAACCATACCTAAACTCCATCTAACCTGCAATGTTGTGTCCAGCAAAGGTCAGTTGGGCTCCTGTGGTCTAGTAAAAATGGTCTGATTGATGTTGCTCTCTCATGAATCTAGAAGCCTTCCTTTCATCCTGCTTTGTATTAATATTTAGCCATCTGCCACATCCATTTTCATTTTCAGTTCAGTGGTCTTTCCTCTGAACTGTCAGAGAACTTACAGTATTTTCAGATAGATGTAGTTTTTAATTCGTTTTTCTTCAGCTAATAGGAGATACCAAGGGAAAGCTACAAGAAAAAGGAAAATATACAGTGATTTTTATTTCAAGAAGGGAATAAATTCCTTTAGAATGACAGTAGTTTACACTTAGCATCTCTGTAACTTCATTCACACATTAGTTGTTAAAAGTTTTCTTGACACTTGGTCACAAACATTTCACTTCCCTTCATTCCTGCTATGATGCTCAAAGTAGCCCCAGGCATTGACATTTGATTGCAGACAGCTGGTTTCTACAGCTAAGAGGGGAAGCAGAGAAAGGTGTTTTCAGAACCCTTGGAAATAGTAAGTATGTGTGTGGAGGGCAAGAGCAATAAACTCCAAAGAGTCTGGGGTAGTGAAGACTGCATGGGAAGCTGCAGATAATGAAGAACTCTGAGAAGGTTTGCAGCTGGCTGGAAAGATTTCCTTGCATACTTAGTTAAGGGAAGCACAAAAATTGCTTATGACCCCTACAGAGTAAATTCTCAACACTCAGCTCTAAGATCAATGCTGACAGTTTATGCAGATTCAGTCATTCACAGTGAAAAGAATGGTATTTTGAGATCACTTTGCTGCTATGAGCAATTAGAATTACATCAGACTAAAACCGAGCTGAGAAAGAGCCTATTTACTGTGTTGTCTCCATCATTGTTCTTATTCAGCATATTTTGTCACATTATAAACCATGCATGGATGAAAGCTGCTCAGCGGTGCCTGGCAAAATCTCAAGCATCCACACATCCAGAGCACTAAACACCTGACTCTTAGTATTTGCTGACACATTGGGTTTTAATACCTTGGGGCATTTTCACTGTGTTTACAGGTAGACAGGCCAAGCACTTAATGCAGGCCTGAATATTCAGAAGCAAATGTTTCTTAAACAGAGGCTTCTTTCCCCTCCCCCACATTACCTTTTCAGGCTTGGCTTTTCACTATGAGATTATTTTTCAAGAAAACGAAGATTGCTCAAGAGGATATGGGAAAAGTTTGTGGATATTTTAGTTAGTTTTATTAAATTTTGGAAAACATGGAGTTATCATTTGCTCAGACTTTGTAAAACAGCAGAACTCCTTAAAACCCAAATGTTTTTTTAGAACCTGGTTTTTTACTGAAATTATGTCCTAAAATAATCTTAAAATTATGCTTTACTGTAACTAAAAGTAACTAATCTCTTACTATTTATAGCATTAAAAGGTAAGCATAATAAGGGTAGAATAATTATTGGTTAAAATCGAGCAAACTCTTCTAGACATCATTACTATGATCTCTAATGTCACTGCAACAAACTATGGTTGGTGAGTTTGGTTAGGTCTCTCTACATTCCGCCTTCATAGGAAGTAATAGGAATCATGTCTCTGCTAGCCTACTTTAATATACCACTTGAAAAAACAAACTATGTGCAATATACAAGCAGGATAATATGACCTAAACGAACGCAATAAAACTCTGTCGAGATAAATAAAAACAGAATTGCCAAGGCTTAGCATGCCTAGGCATAGAAACTATACACTTATGCCTCTGGAGAATAACTAAGAAATTATTTTCAAGTTAAAATTTCAAGTTCATGCTAAGACATTGAAGTAAGCCTAGTATTCAAAGTCAGGACTTAATGAACAAATTTCCCCCTCTTGTCAGAGAAATATGGGAGGTCAACAGAGTTATGAAATTTGTAATATTTAGAAACAAATACTCAAGACAAGCTCAGCCTCTGTTTAGGATCAGATTGTGTGACGATTATATGAAAAGCTTAAACCTTGGCAAGTCTCTTTTGACAGTCTGGTCAATCAGTTTCTTGTTTCTTAGCACTGTTGAAAACCTTCCTTTAGTTAAGGTTATGCAAGAACTCAGCTATTCTGAAAAGTTGGTTGGAAGTGACTGAGAACTGCCTGTTAACCTTAATCATTCTGAGAATTTTAGGCACTTCCTGTTGACGGTATTCAAAATTTTGCTGTACATTTAACATTTGATGAATTACTAAAGGACCAAGAACATGGCACTGTGCACAGCCCCTCTCATGCATGCAAGCAAGGACAGAGACAGCTGGGAAAACTGAAATAACATATGAGTACCAGAATTAGAGACTCATTTTTATTTGTTTATCCATGAAATCAAAACAGACAACATTGTACAAGGGGCCTTTTTTGTTTGTGAGAGATTTCCCTCCCTCCAAAGCATATGACTCTTACATTCTAAAAGCTGAAAGCTAAAACCTGAAAGTTTTGACTTACATGACCCTGACAGATAACTTCAGCCTCTGGCCCAAGCTGAAATTAGTCTAAACCCTTAATAAAGCAAATTTAGGCAGAAGTTTTGTGGCATCATTAATTAATATCATAATTTTCAAAGCGGTTTGTGTTCATTAGGGAGAAAGAGGCTGAGGAATGTAAGAATTAACTGTATTCTCTGTAGCCAAAATAAGTGAGAGACTGTAGCCAACAGTCTGCACCACGCATTCCCAGGCATGTTGATCATACTTTCAGAGTAGAAGAATGACACTGTAATCAAGGAGGAGGAGGCTAAGGAGAAGTGTTTCAGTGAGAACAAGGAAAGATGGATGACAAGGGGAGGAAAAAGGAGAGTGAAGATCCCAGACGTTTTGCAATAAAGAATAAAGGAGAAGATTCTTTCTGTATAAGTCTCTTCTGTTCACTCCTTTCTCAACGTCGTCTTCAAATCTATTTGTGTTGTATCCATTGCAACACACTTCTCCAGCTCATTTGCCATATTACTGAGTTCCTATTCATTTGGCCTTGATCAGCCAAGCTCCCTAGCCGTAAACCATCTGATTCACTTTCACAACCTTTCATCAACCTAGTTTCTATAGTGTAGGAACACCAAAGAACAAAAACCTAGGGTGATAATCCCTCCTCTTCACACTTAATTTCTCCATGAAACAAACTCTCTCAGCTCTAAACCCTCTTATGCCTTCTGGCACAGACAAATGTCTGTTTAAAATCACATACATTTGTCCTTCTTGACCTAAGAAATCCCACCTTAATGTCAGAAAGTCCTGACTGCTGCCTATTTACCACTAGCAGCCTCAGAATATGCCACATAATGGATGAGAAAAAGCAAGAACAGCGAATGCCACTGTTCTGTGCACTGGAATGAAAAAATGTCATGTTACAGTAAGTTTCTTGCTCTGATGCATACACATATTAACATATTAACAAGAGAAAACAAAAGTTTTATGAATTTTTAGCCTGTGTTCCTTGTGATCTCAGCATCAAAGGAGGAAAACAGAACAAGGGGAAGTCAGATGAAATGTATCTCCAGTGATAAAGGCCTCTGTGGCATCATCTGTAGTCCTCTATGAAGATATGTCACGCTAGCTGCACTGCATATTGATTACATCTTTTGTAGCCACCATTTGCAAGACTCATGTTTAGTCTGGACTTTCTGAGTCATCAAAATAACTCTGACAAGCCTCAGCCCTGTCCTTGTGACCAGCCAACAACTTGTGACGTTAATAACTGATTACCATAGAAGTATTGCAACAAATCAGTTTCATATATAGAGCAGTTTCAGCTTTATATAAGCTATTTTATGTAATTAGAGACTTGTTTTCAACCATGGGCAAAGATTAATCTCCTTCTGATGTTCTAAAGTAAGGCATAAATAAGTCTAAGAGATCAATTAAACTTTGGGCAACTCTGTCTTTATTTTCATTTATTTGCAGATGAATAATTTAAATTACTGATAACAGAATATTTCCGCTGAATGACTTGGCTAAACAAAACTTCAAAATCAAGCTGGCTTGTCCCAGCAGGAATGGTGGAAAAATGTCTACAGTAAGGGTTCAAAAGCATTAAGGAGGATATGGAACACAAAGAGATCTGTTCTAGAAAAGAGTCAGCGTATTTTTTTTTTTACTGACAAACTGTTCAAAACCCTTTCAGGTAATCCTAGAGTTTCAATAAGCTCTATTGATTTAAAGAATGATTCACACTTGGACTGGAAATGAAGGAACTTTTAAAGTGCAATCACCAGCCTATACAGTTTATTTCACAACGTCTTACTGCTCAACTTTAAAACAAATATAACTCAAATCACAATACAATGATGATTGATGTTTTTCATCAACACCCAATTATCATTCCATCATGGCACAAGATTTTAAAGCAGAGTTGTCTGAGCCAAGTAAAATACAAAGTGAGCATCTGAAAATCCAGATCTGTGCTCTTACAAAATGACTTACCGCATTACATTTATTATTTTCTAACATGTTAGGTCATGTTAGTTGTATTTGGGTATACAAGGTGAGGCATTTATTTTAATCTTATGCTCAGGTAGCTCATTTCACTAATTTCTAAGAATCATATCTTCAAATATATTTTGGTTTTGTTTTAAATAGTGTTTGAGGAGTTTTTCTTACCATTGATGGCATCAATTCTCTTTTCCTTTTGATTTCACTGGACTTCTCTAAATATTTGATACTGAGCATTTACAAGGCTAGCCACAAACGTTACCGGGTATTTCATGATCAAATCGTTGTAAGTCTATTAAACTTTCCATTTTATGTTCAGAATATGTTAGAATACATATTTTACATTTATATATATTTATAACATGTATAGATAGCCCAATATGTAACAGAGAAAGAGGTATCTCTTGATGTTTCTCTGCACCATCTGACATGACCTGACATGAATTTAGTTGGAAATTAAGTTGCATAATTCAGAAGCAGGTTGTTTGGGGTTGAGTTTTTTCATCATTGCATAGTAACAGCAACAAAACAATGGGAGGTTATGGGAACAAGAGGAAGTGGTTTCAATATGCAAATACTTAAAAAATATAGGTGTTAAAAGGCATACTAGTAATCTACATAAATTGTTACTATATCATAGGTCCTACATTTATTCTAATTAAGTATTACCTTTTATTCATACTGTATATTATTCATAAACTTTACTTGAAGCACACTATACATTTTATCCTTAAGGACTGTGAAATAGCTAATATACAATTTACTTAAGAAATACTTCATATTTTGCTGAAATGCAGTCACATCAGGTTGGCATAAAAACAAACATTTAATGATGTTCCAAAAAATACATACCAATTAAGAAAACAGACAATGTCATAATCATTGTAACAAACCTCTAGTGCATCTTAGCTAAGTGCAAAATAATAGCAAAAAATGAATTTATCTGACACAGTTTGCATGATACAGCTACCTCAAAAAGACAGCTTTTAAAATTTTCATTTGTGAGAAGGATTTTGGTGTTATACTGCAGTTCAAATTATGATAACTCCTATAATTTACCTCTTAATTGTGAACTGGTGCTATGATTGAGTGCTTTAGCTGTTTGAGTATCTACAGATTTTGGTGAGAAGAAGCAAAAGAAGCATTCTAATGGGGGGATGTGTCATTTTAATGCACTTGGTCTTTCGCAGCAATGAAAAATCTGAAATAAATTGCTTGCTTTTCAAAGGTAAATTTCATTTTTCTTTAAAAAAATCTAACAAGTTCCAAAAAGCACTCGATTTTTTTTTTTAGTTTACCATATAAAGCAAATTAGAGTGATTTGGTAGTTATACCATTTTTCAAAAAGCACACTTACTTGCTTCTTACTTTCATTGGAGGAGGAAGGAAAAATGTGCTTTAACACATTTCAATTTTCTAATCAAGCCTTTATGAAAGGAATAATTTTGCTTCTTGATCCACTAGAAACTTGTATTATAAGATTGAATGAAATCATATACTCAGATAAAATGCTTTCAGATACATGTTCCATAATTATTAGAACATATCAACACAGCATCACACCAGACATACGATATATACCTTCTACATTTAATTGTATATTCTTTGCAAATAACCATTTAGAGCAAGAAAAGCAAATACTTTCACACAGAGGCTGGTGACAACATTCTTGACTAACTGCTTGGGTGACATTTTGATACCAAATCCATTTAGCTTTTGATTTTTGTTTGTGTTGAATTATATATTAACTTGGGGAATAAAAGATTAAAGATAATGCCTGTTAAGTTTGGCTTCATATCCTATGAAAACCAATGTGAATACAATATATTTTCCTTTAACAACTTTAACAATTTCTTCAAGGATTCCCAAAGGCCCTTTACACTAGTCCGGCAGTGAAAAGCAGACTTGAAGCAGATGCAAATAGAATATTCATTGCCTTTAAAGACAATTTGCATTGCTTACATATAGTGTAAACAAGAGCCATGTCCCAAACAGCTTGTTTCCAGTAGGACTGATTTTTGTTATTTGTTCAAAATTGAATTCAAACACTATTCTCTTTAGGAAAGGGAATTTGTTGACCTGAAAGAATCCTGTAACTTAACATTATAATTTTCATGACTCTGTTTCACTTATACATGCACGTTACCAGATGTCTGCTCACACTATAACCCTGTGGAAAATAATTACACGCAGGTAACAATCCATCATTAGCTGTAAATTAGAAAATCATGAGAGAGTGTGAAAACACTCTACATTGTCTTGTTGCTTATGGTGTGTGAAGATTGTCTTAAAAAGAACAGTTCAGTGTCAGAGTTTTGTGCTGTGCTGCAGTCTTGAATGACAGTAGTACCCCATTCTTCTATTGCAAATACTCGTTCTCCTCTTTTGACATATCATCACCCTGAAGTATTTCATTTAGAGGTCCTCAAAGTGAATGTACTGGCACTTACAAGTGGAACTTGAGACGGTAATAGAAACATTTTTCTTTTCTCTTATCTAGTATCGTAAGTCTAGTAAATCAGACATTTACTTGCCTGTCTGTGCCTGGGTTGATACCGACATGGGAAATGGCACCACCCAGGTGAACCTCATAGCTGTATGTAAAAGTGATATGATACCTCAAAAAAGTGTGATCTGCTAATTAACAGCAAAGCAGATAAACAGTCAGCAGGAACAATTTCATGGTATTCAATTCCTTGCAGGAAAATTGATTTCCCTGAAACCAAGAAAATATTCATTATGGCCTCTTCAGACATAAGTACAGTTCTTCTTAATCTATAGTCAATGAATCACAGGTGCTGATACTGCCTCTTTTTTTGTTCAAAAGTTAAGTGATGCATCCACTAAAAAAATGCTGATAACTGTTTGTACTTATCTCTTATGCACATACCAAGAAACAAGGTTAGTCACTTGCCTCTCCTTTCATGAGAATCCGTAATGGGCATCAAGCATTGCAGAAGAATGTAGACCTCACTTATATGCCCTGTGTATTCAGGTGGGATACAGTTCATCCAGAGCCCACCTCATTCCTAGGGAACAGTTGTGCCTGCTTCCTTTCTAAGATTACTTGTCTTGTAGGCACCTCACTTCATGTTCCTGACCACTTAGTTTCAGCTGCCATATGTACCCAGAGCAATGCCCTATTTGGGGAAGACACACACTCATCTCCTATCCAAAATTACCATTATCAAAAATGATGTAAGTTTCTGAAATTATCCTACAGCCTAGGATTAGACAGGTGCTAACTTATGCCAAGAATGTATATGAATGCAAACTAATCTAGCAAGTTTTCAGATGTATTCTTCCTCCAGCAGGTTGAATGTTGTGACCAGGCAGACTCTGATTTGCAACTGGTAAGTGAAGGGAAATTTGAGTGATGTCATTCACATACACAGATGCCTCCTGATGCCACAATCACAAGTCAGCCTTGATCTGCTCTTTGTAAGCTGCTGTACTCTCTTGTAGTCACATTTGCACTACATGGAGCTCTGTGGACACTGCGCTAGCAGATGCTAGGACTGCGACTACACAGGGCTCAGATAAAGACCTATATGAATGGTATAGGCTGTTAAAATGTCTTGTACTTAAGCCACCATAGTCTAAACCACATGCTGCAGCCAATGTCAGACAGGTGTCTGCCTTTCCTAATTTTATATGAACTGGTAAAGCAGGAGAGTCTCTTGGTTCTCATGTAAGTTTAAATATATCTTCTTTTACGATATTTTCAGGGCTAGTTTGAGTGCTAAATTTTCAGCACATACTGATGTACACCTCGACATTTGTATCACTACTGCTTGGACTATTTTTTTTTAAAGGAGATTACATTCAAAGAGCAAGGCAATGAATATGAGTGATAGTAAGATCACTCTATAGAAATGTGTAAAATAGACTAAATGCAGGCAGGATTTCAGGATATGGCAAGTAACCCTAAACAATGGAATTTCAACTCTGGATTGTGCATAGCTGCTGTATAATATGAGAAAGCATCATAGTCTACCTCCATGCTGTCCATTGCATGACACCATTTATACAATACATGATCTGAGGTGAGACGTTAGCATATTAACATACTTCATGTTCTAGGGAACGTGCACAAAAAAACCACAAAGTAAGATACAGAACTGTCAAACTGCTCAAGTACCAGTCTTGGCCACAATTTCCTAAGATCATTCAGTTCATAATTGCACATGATAATCAACATAAAATTAAATATCCATATTGCCTAATTACATGTATATACTCTAATTGTATAATTAAGATACCAAATTTTACAATCAGAATGTGGCATTACTCAGTAAACAGCTTTTCAAAGCTCTGTTTCATTCATTTTAAATTACTTCCAGAAAACACAAATTCATGTGAAAGGTATGGTATGCTGTAAGAACATTAAAAATTGTTTAATAATGCATATTAACAGGGGGCCAAAGTTAAGAATTAATAGGCATACTTGACTACCTGTGTCTTGATTTTTGAAAACTTAGCAGTACAACTTTAATATTCTGTTATTATGGTTTATGTCTGGTTGTTTGTAATAGGGCTTTTGGTTTTGGCTTTTCTAGAGAAAAAAAAAAATCCAAGCTTTAGAAATGTATAACCAGTCAGCGAAGTTTGCACATTTCGTAAGTGAAGACAATATTATTTTTCATTGTATTAGAGGTATTTTTTTCAGGAAGTCAATGGACTGACTCACAAATTGTTACTTTTACTTCTAAGCAGATATGAATTCATAAGTACACAAACACCTGTCTTATATATTATTCATTATTGTATTTAGTGGTTCTGTGGAGATGAATGATTTTACAACAGCCTTTGTCCAATGTCTTTTTAGTTTTGGAAATCTTACCATTAACTTCATCAATATTTGGGGTTTTTTATAGCAAGTATCAACAGCAGTCATCTACAATAAAAAGTAGCAGTGTGCAACGCAAATTAATTTAGCTTCCAAATGCCAACAGGGAGTAAAAAGCTGTTCTCATAGGATTCTACCTTACAAAGAAATACTTGCAATGCTCATGTCATAGCCAAATTGATACCAACACTAAGTCTTTGTCATCTGTATCTGTTCTGTACTCATTTTATTCAGTATCTAAAATAATAATTCCATAAATATTTACACTGTAGAAAATACTAATTTTTCAGTGTCTTCTATTGGATGTAACTGAATGTTTTACAATTGTAGAAATAATGGGGGAGTAAGGTCTGAAAAGTGTTATCTAAAATTAATAGATGCTTCAAACAAACTGAGAATGACACAGACACAGAACACAAAATATATATACCACTAGTGGATAAACTGTCACTACAAGATTAATAGGATGATGTACCTTTCCTCCTGCATGGCTCTTTGGTCTGATTCCCACTAGATGACTTAGCTGAACTACCACACTTACTTTAGAAACATACCAAGTATTGATTTAAAAATATTGGTTGAAGAGACATCCATTGTGCACTTAGGGAGATGTTCCCAGTGACTAATTGTCCTCATTCTTAACTACTATGTCTGCGGATCTAATTTGATTTTACTTTGATTTAGCTTGCATCCACTGCATTGTACCATAACATTTTGCCTGTGCTCAAACAGGGTACAAGTGGATACAGGCCTAGGTAAGTATCTAGTAAGAACTGAGTCATATAATTCCAAGTTGTGATTCTTGAGGGATCTTGCTTTAGTAGTGACTGACAAAGAACAACTTCATATTGAACGTAAGGTTTTAATCCATTCCTTATACCCTGTATTTATCTTTTGTCATTCAAGTTTTTTTGACGGAAATATAATACTATGTGATACTAGGTGATATATTACGGAAGTCTAATACAGTGTAACACTGATTTTGATCAAAATGATTATCTTATTAAAGCAAGTGGATTAAATTCTTTGAACAAGATCATATTAAATGATCCTCTTCACATTCTTTTGTTTACTGAGCAGTATTGAGTATTGAGCATATTATTTACCCTGTCTGATGTCTAGCTGCTTATTTAAGAATTAAGAAAATGTATCTAGAATGAGATGTGTCTTCCCCTTCTCTTTTTAAAGCTGTCATTAGAAACAGTAATTTTATTGCAATTTCTGAAAAAAATCATGGTTTCTCATACTTCTTAGAAAGTAACACAAGCAGATGATAGATATGACTTTAAAAGATCCAAGACCCAAATTATCTGTAACACTCTAATTTACAGATAAAAGGTTATAATACCACCTGTTTAATAATGTATCTAGGTACAGTTGGAAATTAAAAAAAAATATATATTATCATATGGAAGAAATATATGATCAGTCTTTTTCCCCAAATGGAGAAAGGAGTATTTGTCAAACACATACTTTTCTGCTTATCAATTTCATAACAGACAAAAAAAAAAACAACACCTCTTCCTCTCCCATATCAAGTGAATTTAGTCATTGTAGCCCACAGGAAAATGAATCCTCAGTATAACTCAGTAATGATAAAGTCCTATTTTTCTTCATCTGAAGGCCTACATATTATGTGCCTTCCAACTGCTTTCAATACTGAATGTAACTAGATGAATAATCACAGACAGCAACTTTCAGTCCTGTTTTGCATCATAAGCTTAATAGGTGAGTATAAGTGATGATTTTTCTGGATTTATCATACAGAATTCAGAGATGGAATTGCTGGTAAGTTCCTAGTAGTAACTGAAGCTTGCAGAGAAAGGCAGCTCTCCTTAGGCCTGACAGACTGTTTTTCCTTCAATAACTGATACAGGGGGAAAAATGCAAATTCAGAATAGTGCAAGGGAAAAGAACCAATCAAACTATCAGTCTTCTTGTTTGGAAGTGTATGATTTCTTCTTCCTTCATGTTCAGACAAGCCCTTGCTAGCTTCAGACTTAGTTTAAATTCCTTGGAAATTATGTAATAATGGGTTTAGTTCCCACAACTGCAGCACAGTTTTAACTAGACAATCAGCACAGCAGAACAGTTAAAATGATAGTACAAAATTTGTTGGATTTGCCCCTAAGTGACCTGGACTTCACAGCTTTCTGTAATTATTATCATCAAACTGTGACATGAAGTTCCCACTGTGACAAACACTGATAGGTTTATATGTGACCTTAAACAGTGTTTTAATAGTTTAGGGTTTTCCCAAAGAAAGAATTACCACTGGCTGGGCTTCAGCCTCCCTCTGCATTCCAGCTGCTCAATACAGAAGAGTGAAAGGAGTTAAGATACCATATGAAGAAAGTCATGTAGGACATCAGTACGGTAAGTAGATTGCTTGGAAGGTCTTCTCTCTCCAACAGACATCATGCCCAAAATGGAATAATTCATCTGAAGATGCTTGGTATAACTGTCAGTCACCCACGCTGTGTGTATCTGTGTATAGGCATATGCATGCAAGGACATAAAAATTGGCCTGGTGTACTAGCACACCCAAACTGATCATTTACCTGTTTCCTTTTTACCTTGCAGCTTGATTTTCTGTTGATCTTTTGCATTTATTAATTGTTATTTTGTTATTATTATATATAATAGGCTCTTCTTGGTGACAATCAATGATACGACAAGGGGCAATGGGTACAAACTGGAACACAGGAGGTTCCACTGAAATATGAGAAGAAACTTCTTCACAGTGAGGGTGACGGAACACTGGAACAGGCTGCCCAGGGAGGTTGTGGAGTCTCCTCTGGAGACATTAAACACAGGAATTTGAGGACGCATTCCTGTGTAACCTCATCTAGGTGTTCCTGCTCCGGCAGGGGCATTGGACTAGATGATCTTTCGAGGTCTCTTCCAATCCCTGACATTCTGTGATTCTGTGAAAGGAAATTGTAGAAGGTATATTTCAGAATGTGGGCAAGCAACGCTACGTCAAAGGAAGACAGTAGTAGTCAACAGCCTATATTTCCTTATCTTAAGGAGAAGGACAATAAGTATGTTAGATAAGAATGAGACTTTTATTTACTATTTAATGAACAAATAATAAACTGCTTGTGAAAAGGAATCGCAGTTTAGGTATTTTGGTCATTACAGACCCTTTAGGTGTTTAAGATCAAAGAAGGAGTGACTCCATATGGTGTGACTCATTATTCCAGATGATGGGCTCACTTGACTGCCATGCGGGAACACAAGAAATACCCCATTCTCTGTGCTGTAAATGCTTAAGTAGCAGTGGATTATGTTTCACAGTTTAAGTTGCATCACTGGCCACATCTTCATCATCTCCTGCTAATAAAAAAGTGATCACTGAAGTAACCAGCCCTTTTTCTAAAGTAGTCTTGTTACAGTTGACTCGTTGCTCAAAAGCATAAGAGTTTTGAATGCCAACATGATACTATACTTTGCCTTATAAACAAGCATAAAACAGCTAAATCCTCCCAGCTCATTGCCAGCAGATATGGTGTAGAAATACATCAGGCCACCAATCGCAGCACTGGCCTGATCACAGGATAGAAGGAGAAACTTCACTCACTGCAGCACTTCTCTGCAAGGACAGCCGTTGAACTTTGCACCACAGGAATTCTACTTTCTTCAAAACACTTTGACAGCAGGTTCTCTGTCTTCTGCCTCTGACTGACTCTTTTCAGCTGTCATAACTATCACTTCCTTATTGCAGGAGGTTCCTGTACATCCACCCTGTCTAGCCCTGATTTTTATCACACTCCAGTCAGGAAGAGTAGGATTAGTTTGAACAGGTTATAATGGGACTTTCAGATAACATGGATCATTTTGACAGAGGATGTGCTGAGCCCTGGGAAGAGTAAACTGTGGAAAAGCACACACAGTCCAGCCATAACCAGTGTTGTTTCTGTCATCTGCTGGCCCAGAGTTTCCACAATGGAACTTAAGCCATGGCTTTATAAGCAACAACAGGCTTTTCAAACAGCTCCCTAATTATAAATACACTGGGAAGGCAAAGAACGGATAGAAGATATGTGTACACTTGGATGAATTCCAGTTACAGCAAAAAAACTAGCACCTCACATCCAGTCGGCATGGGTGGGTATGTGCACTAGAAAAGAAAAAGACAACAGACATTAAACTGGCAAACGGTTGAGTTACAGGTTCATAACAACAACCAAAAAAAATTATACTCATGACTACAAGATGACTATTGAAATACTGTTCCACCATTGCATTTACTTTAGTACATAATACAGGACTTGTGAACCATCTGAAACATGGAATGAAATTAGTAAACGGTAAATTTTCTTTTATATTTTTATCTCCTTATATATATTCATTCAGACTTTTTCAAATCAATTCAGTTAGTAGGTGGAACAGCCCACTTTTTTTTTTTTCCAAAGAGAATTAGGTTTTCCCAAGTGATCCAAGCTCAAGGGTCTCAAGTCATGTACACAATTAGCACAACTTATGCTTTTAGGTTCAAACAAAACAAAGATCCTCAGGATTGTTGTTGGAGTTTCTTGCACTGTTTTTGTTATTGGTTTTGGTTTGTTGGTTGGTTTGCTTTTTGTTTTTGTTTTTTTTTGTCATAGGCCTAATAATGTTACAGAGAACAAAACAAAACACAACACTCTTCCTTTGTTAAAATGATTATGCAAAATTCAAAGCTTCTTGCAGAAAAAAAGTCTCTCTTCTGACAGTTGCACACATTCATCCAAGGGCAGAATATATCCCTCTGGGAAGTTATATGTTTTCAGGAAGACAAATTTCTTCTGGAGAGAGAAAAAAGAATAAAAGCAGCCAAACTCCTATGTAACAACTTACCAGTGGGGAAGATTTGGTCAAAGAATATTTGCAATTTAAGATCCCTGGCCTGGCTTCTGCTATGCTGACCTGACCTGAAAAGGAATGAAACCCATCTCTGAAGAGTTGCTTACATTCTTTAAAACAGAGGATTTAAGGAGAAGTAAAAGCACACTGAAAAATTCAGAATATGCAGTAAACTGGACTTGCAATTGCATTGAGGAAGGCATCATTACTGTGGTAAAATGCTATAAAAGGACATATCCTCTTCTTGTCTTACCTGGTGGTTTGCTTTTTTTTTTTTTTTTTTTAAATAGAACTGATGTCACAATAATAAGAGATGCTCAAAGACTATAAAGGAAACAACTAGAAAAACACAAAGCGAGCTCAAATCTAAGTTCCACTGATCCTCTCAGTGAGCTGTTCGACTTTTACCTAAGCTGCTAATGGGCAAAACTTATGTCTAGTTTTTATTTATCATAATTAATATTTTTTGTTTTGTTTTTATGTTTAAAGATATCAAAGGGCAAATACACAAAGTATAAGCTAAATATTAGACATGAGTTCCTCATAGGGGTTGCATTTTCATGCTTCTATGAAGTGACCTGGCAATTGTCTAGTCTAGTGTAATAGCAAAACTTATTATTACTAATTAAAATCAAAAGAGCATGCATGTAATCACCCTCTTATCTCAAACATCAACAAAATATTACTCCCTCATTTCACGATCATTTCATCTAATTGCCAGTTACGTTAATTAAGGCAAAGTGTGGTTATTTTCTGGTGCATGGAAGCCTTGGAAATAGCTCCGACTTCCTTAAATCTAATTCTTGGTTGTCTTAATGGAAAAGCAGCACTTTTAGTCTCAAAATTTTCAGTTCTAAAACCAGCAGCATGGTACTTATAGGTGGACTCACATATGGATTTAGTAATTGAGAAGTGTAGGGTTAGCATACATAATGGGATTTTCAATTATAAACCCTTTTCTCATCAACTTGCTCCAGCAAGTGGACACTAAAAATGCATACGGAACATTTTATAGACAGTGAAAAGACATATTTCTGTGGTCTTGTTAATACTCTTCATTCACCATATTGTGAGCTTGGACACCTAACCCAATGTTGTGAGACTTCTACTTTTGAAAAAAAGGCCTGAACACATTTCAAGACCATTGTGTAATGTAAACGTGTCAGGAAGTCTGGGCCCAAGTTATTTCAGCAAGTCTCTCTCAATGGTTATCCCTGTGGTGAGATGGCTGAATACTTCTCAGTCTTGGCATGCTTGTTTGAAACAATTGTAAATGTATTTAGAAATCTATTACATAAAAGTGAGTTCGGAAATCATTCAATATTGGTTAACATGTCTTTTTTAAAAAAATTTAGTTTATTTTTCCCTCAATTCTTTTTCCAATAGACCTTTTTTATTGAAAAGCACCCTTGTACTTATGTTCCCACTGCTGGCCATCCTGGCATGTCCAGGTATCAAATCAGCCCATGGCTTCTGTATGTTCCAGCACATTTCCAGTTGTGAGATGCTTGATGAGTTACTGACCTGGATGTTTTATCTTTCGGTTCCAGCCTTTGTTGTTCTCTTGATGAATTGCTCACTTAGGGTCTAGAAAAATAAAGTCATCAATATCAATGATAGTGCCAATGAACTGTGACAAACTAGAGAATACAGCAGATTAACAATCATTGCATGTCAAAGGCTTATGATATGATGATTATTATTGGCATACATATTTACCTCTACAAAATTAATATTGTAAATAATTAGAATAAGTAACAACTTTAAATTATGTATAGCCTGCTTTATCCTTAGCAGAGAATTAACAATAAAGTTATAGAGGAAAAAACAAGCTATTTTAATTATTTATGTTACACATATGCAAAGCAAAACCTAACTTAAACATCACTGTAATATTCATAGGGAATATGTATTTGAAGTTGCAATATATTTGATGTATAATATTATAAGACTAGGATTCAACTCTGATTAAAACAAAGTTAATCCAACTAATGTTTAAAAAAGATCAAATTAAAGAAAATTCCATGGTTTTATCAGTAAGATTATTTTTTTAATTTGGGAATTAATGTTATCTGTACCCTACCAGAAGGCTTAAAGGTAGGCATGCAGTATAGTCTCCTTTAAATCTAAATAAATTAACCTCATTGATGTGATAAATATATTTTTATTTCTGCTGCTGATGCGAAGAGGGAAATTGCCTTTTGCCAACCTCTCCTTATCCAGTATGCAAAAGATATTAAATGATTTAAAACTCTTCACATGGTTGTACAGTCACATTCCAGGCAAATGAAACCAAAGTCTACAGCATGTGTTAGCTCTCTCTTCTGCCATACAGTAATTGCTCTAACCTCCCAAATATAATTTAACTTTCTTTTGATGACTCAAGTCTGAAAGGAAAGAAGCATACTCATATTTAAAGCTCCTACTTACCTTTCCCTTTGTCTTCTTAACACAGATAATCTGGAGCCTTGTTCTAGCAATATAGATGCTAATTTTACTGTCTGGGAGAATCTCAGCCTGTGACTCTATCAGAACACACACAAAAATCCACTCCTACCTTCCCATTGTTGGTATCTAAGATAAATTTTTGTGAATAACATTTTTTTTCCTCTTTTATACCATTTATATTAGTAATGTCTTTCTTAGCACAGAATAGAGAAAAATATATGAAGGCTGAAATGACAGTAAAAATCTGGAAAAGCTGCTTCATCTCTATAAAATAAATATATACCTGGTGACCCCTAGTAAACATGCTAAAAGCTTTTATCAAGAAATCTGTAACCTGCGGATTACGAAGCAAAAATGCACGCTTAGAATTTACTCTAGGATGATACTTTCTTCTGAAATTGCTTAATCTTAGTGAGATGTACTCTCTTGTTAACAATGACCTTGCTGGCACACAGAACTGATGTTGCACTTTCCCTTTTGGCCAAAGTTAAGCATGGTCATAATTTATAGGCACCTATTGCTCATTTTGCCCCAAGCTCCACCTCCTCTTTCCATTACACCCTCCAGATCTGCCAGGATAAAGTGCTAATGCAATTCATTTATAACCCAGTTTGGTCAAAATGATCCAAGTTATGTGGCATTTAAACTGTTGAAACTGATGTCTGTCTGACTGAACTGAGTTGAGGAGCAATTACACAAGCAGTTGTGGCAATGGATCTGGGCTGCAGGTCCTTAACTGTCTAACTGCTGGCTGCTTCAGTCCATCCCATCCCATTCCATCCCATCCCTGTTCCTCTGTCATCCCTTCCCCGAGTTCCTCTGGCCCTGCCAGACCTTGTTGAAACTCCTAAATCTGCAGAAGAAGGCCCAGTGCAGGACCAGACAAAGACTAGAGCTGGTAAAAGGGAGGTGACAAGAAAAAGCAACCAAGAAGGAACATGAGGGAGAGTAGGTGAGGTTTAAGTAGGAAGACAGGTTCTGCGAGCAGCAGAGGTTGCTGCAGACAGGGACCTCCTCAGCCTGTCTGGAGGCATCCAGGACAGTAGAAGTGACTGACTGCAGAGCACCTGTCCACGCGTTCCCTAATCTTGTTCCTGCCACACTAAGAGGCATCATGACAATAGTTTCAAGGAGGCCAGAACTGGACTCCAAGTGAGCAAGAAACAGGGCATACTTGTAGAAAGACATGATGAGGTAGTGGACTGTGTCAAAGAGGGATTTAGGTTCATCCATAGTTTTTAAACCCATTTTGCCAGAGATTTCAGCATAGAGTTCTGGAATAAAAGGAGAAAACTCCCACCTGAGGTATTTTTAGTTTTGAACTCCCTCCTAAACCTAGTGCAGGAGCAGATGTTTTCTCTTTTCCCCAGCTGGAGATTCCAGCTCCAGCCCACCTATGACTGACTCAGTCTGTGGGGCAACTCCCTACCTCTCCCCGAGGAACTTCAGCCAAGTTCATGACCACAATCCGCACTGTTTGAGCTGATCTTCTTCATTGTGCCTGAAGCCAACTAGGGTGTGCATGTGTTAACAGCCTGAAGTAGGGTAGGGATGGGCAGCTGCTGTGAACCAGAACTGGCACCCCTGGACCCAGCAGAAAGCATCTGTCCTTGATCACAGGTGCCTAAACCAACCCCCTTCGCACAAAACGCAGTAGGAGGAATGTATTATCCCTTTTCTTACTCTATAGAGTAAGGATTAAAGCCCTCACCTCAGAGTAGGGAGAGAGTTTAATACCTTTCTTGCACAGGAAAATGTGCATAGACATGCTTTGGATGTCCAGTTTTCAGACTACTGAACATTTCAGAGCAGAATAATTTGTCCTTCCTTCTGCAACGAAATCTAAAGCAGGGTACAGAAACCCTTACCATCTAGTGAAATGGTAAGGCCCACTCCACCTCTCCAGCAAGCATTCACTGTCTAACTGAAACAAAACCCTCTTTCTAATGACTGTCCCAAAACATGCCCCCAGACAGCCGCTGTTTGACACAGCTCTCTGTCAGAACAAACACCTCATCATCCACTTGTTGAGATAAGCACTCAAGCAGAGAAGGAAATTAAGTGCAGGATAATGCTGTAACCACAAAAGTAAAAGAGGTAATATGCCATCTGATCTCACTTTAAATGAAGAGTAAAAATCAAGATTTGATCTGAACCTGCTGACTGGATTAGGCCCTGCCAGCCAGCCAGCCAGAATTATATCTAATTTATATACCTCAAATATGTTTGAAACCTAAGCTAAAGATGCTCACATGATGATGTTTTGGCAACTCCAGGGTAAGAACAGTTGCAAACACTTAGACATGGAAGAAATTTAACTGATAGAAACTTCAGTGCTTATAATAATCAACCTCTGCAGAGTTAAGTGACAGACAATTAGGCTCATTGAAGCTGTGTATTTTAGGCTTAGCAAACTCGAAAGGCACTCGAATACCTGAATCTGTTTTGCATATCAAGGATAAAATCCAAAAAGCGGCCTCTGGCCTAAAGCATGGTTTCACCACCTTTGAGAATGGTGATTGTATGACAGCTGTGCTAGTGTATGGTTTCAGTGAGGGCAGGGATAAGGAGAGATCTGGGAGACCTAGCTGGTGCAGTCCAACCTTCAGGAGCACTAACTGCACAGCTCCTGTCTGGCTTGGTCCTTCTCCCCTTCCTGGACAGCACTTGAAGTTGCAGCGACCAACACTAATCCCACCTTTTGGAGCTGGACTTGTGTGTGAGCAGCTTGTTTACTAAACCTTCAGTCCTGGCTTACTTTCTACTGCCAGGAGTTTGGGGCCTGTTTTCCACCAGCATTCATTAACTTTAAGTTATCATGAAGTGTGCCAAGTTTCCATCAGCCCTGCAAAAACATTCTCAATTCCAAACCCTGTTTCCTCAATGGCAGTGCACTACGCTGTCGACTCTCTGAGCTCTCTTGGCCAGAGAAATCTGTTTATGCAGCTAAATTTTCCTAAGAACGTAATGGGAGTATATACACTTTAACAAGGCAGAAGATTATAGTAGCCACTGGGGCTAGCGCTTTCTAAAATCAAAATATTTGGGGGAAAAACTCCCAAATGTAAAAACACAGCCACAGGAAAACCAAGCTGTAAACATATATTAGAATTTTGGTCAGAGATGTCCAAGGCCTCCAGTCTTATAAATCCAAATCTTGACCCTAACACTGTGATCCTGAAATCAATTTGCTTTTCATGAAAATCAGTGAACCAAACCTCTTTCAGGTCTTACTCAGAGATGAAGCAGAAATCAGTGGCAATGAACATGGCAAATAAAAATCTTCCCTTGCTGAAGATCAGGGATTTATTCTGGCAAACTTCAATCCTTCTCAGCATATTCTTTGAGTATATGCAACTCCCAGTACAACTGAGTCCACAATTCCTGTCTACTGAGGTAAACAGAAGTGAAGACATCAATTCATCTGGGTTCTCAGCTTACCTCGACCTACAGATTGCAAAGATGTGACCATAATGACTAAATACATTACTAACACCTGTTTGTTTCATTTGTGAAGGAAAGACTGCTCAGAGGCTGTTCAATGGCACAAGGTAACTGTTCTAGAGAAAGCAGAAATTCGTGATTGTTTTTACCACACAGAGGAGATCTAGCAATCTGCATCCTGTTTTGAATTACATGGCACATGTAAAGACATGCCCATGTTTTTGTAAAGGGAGCTGAAATCCCTTTATCAAACAGGATGAGATAGCATCTGAAATGGTCTCAACAACAGAGTAATGAGAAATTATCATTGTGATGGAGACTTTACAAACCTTCCAAAAGGAAAGTAAGGAACTTCAGAGTAGGAAATCTTACGTTCAGATTTAGAAAACTGGTAGAAGCTTGTAATAAAAACACCCCACCATCAATCACAAGGTGATAAACATTTTATAATAGGGAAGATTGGACACTACTTTTCTGCGGGAAAATCATACCTCACAAATTGAAAGTTTTTGAAAACTGTTCAAGAGCAAGCAGATGTGGAAAATCCACGTAAGGTAGTGAGTGTAGATTTTCAAACAATTTTACAGCATCTGCCTCCAAGAAACTAAGCTGGCATTGTAGTATGGAAGATGTCCTCAAAACTTCACATCTGACTAAAGTACAGCAACAAAGAGTAGAAGTAACAAGCTGATTTTACAGGAAAAGGAGTTCAGCAGGATCTGTGCTGGGGCTTGTGTTGTCCAATACAATAATAAGTTATCTAGAAAAGGGAGTAGATTGTAAGGCAATGATATATGCTGACAATTCAAGGTTTTAAAAATTAATATTCAGGTAACCTACTGACTAGATAATTAATTGTCAGGGGAAATGTAATGTTTATAAATATAGGATCATAAACAAAACTAACTAACTAACTTGATCTATAGAGTGGTGGGCTCTAACCTAAATATTACTACTAGCGAAAGATTTTGGAGTTAATGAATAAATGTGTAAAAATCTGCTCAATGCTCAGTCCTGCTTACAAAAGCAAACAGAGAAAGTCTTAGAATAGAGAACAAAAGCACAATTATTATTATGCTATAAAATTATTGTAAATCTATGATAGATCAGCATTTTGATTATTATTTGCTGTTCTGATGACATTCAAATGAAGAGAATACAGAGGCTACAATTATAACCAAAAGTGCAGATTTCCTTCCATATCAGTAGAGGTTAAGTAGCATTGAACATGTGAGTTCGTAAGAGAGAGGACTTAAAGGATTATGCTGTTAGGTTGGTGCAAAATGAATTGTGGTTTTTGCATTGTTGATATTTGCCATTTGATATTAGAATACATTCTTAAATGTGGTCATGTTATACATAATTTTAATGTGATTTTCTTACTTTTTTTTTTTTTGCTACTGACTTGTTACTTATTGTTTATTTTATATTTATTTTAGACTATGGAAATGATGTTAGTCAAAAATCAAATTTGAGTGATTTTCTTATTCGAGTTCAAAATGGATCGTAAAGCAGCAGAGACAACTTGCAACATCAACAACATATTTGGCACAGGAACTGCTAATGAACATACTGTGCTGTGGTGGGCCAAGATGTTTTGCAAAGGAGATGAGAGCCTTGAAGAGGAAGAGTGTAGTGGCTGGCCATCAGAAGTTGACAATGACCAATTGAGAGCAATCATCAAAGCCAGTCCTCTTACAACTACATGAGAAGTTGCTGAAGAACTCAATATTGACCATTCTACAGTTGTTTGGCATTTGAAGAAAGTAGAAAAGGTAAAAATGCTTGATAAGTAGATGCCTCATGAGCTGATGCAAAATAAAAAAAATCATCATTTTGAAGTGTCATCTTCTCTTATTTTATGCAACAAAAGCAAACAATTTCTCAATCAGATTGTGACATGCAATGAAAAGTGGATTTTATTCAACAACCAGTGACAATCAGATCAGTGGTTGGACCAAAAAGAACCTTCAAAAGCACTTCCCAAAGCCAAACATGCATCAAAAAATGGTCATGGTCACTGTTTGGTGGTCTGCTGCTGGTCTGATCCACTACAGCTTTCTGAATCCCAGTGGAAACATTACACCTGAGAAGGTATGCTCAGCAAATCAATGAGATGCACCAAAAACTGCAATACCTGCAGTTGGCTTCGGTCAGCAGAAAGGGCCCAATTCTCCTCCATGACGATACCTGACCACATGCCGCACAACCAATGCTTCAAAAGTTGAACAAATTGGGCTAAAAAGTTGTGCCTTATCCACCATATTCACCTGACCTCTCACCAGATGACTACCACTTCTTCGAGCATCTTGACAAATTTTTCCAGGGAAAATGCTTCCACGACCAGCAGCATGCAGAAAATGCTTTCCAAGAGTTTGCCAAGTCCCAAAGCATCGATTTTTATGCTACATGAATAAATAAACTTATTTCTCGTTGGAAAAATTGGGTTGATTGTAATGGTTCCTATTTTGATTAATAAAGATTTGTTTGAGCCTAGTTATAATAATTTAAAACTCACTGTCCAAAACCACAATTACTTTTGCATTAACCTAATAGCAGTCACTGGTGATAATTGTGAGTGCAGAAGATGAATGAGATGTAATTATTCAGAAGTTTACAGGAAAAACTAAGGGGCAACAAATAAAGTTATCAGATATAAATTTGAAAGCAAAAAGAAAGAGGTGTGCATTCACTGTGTGTAACTACATCATATAATTCACTATAAAGAATGATACAGAAGCCAAAATCTGAAACACTTAAAAATAAATAGAAAAATTTATAGGAAAGCAATGGATCCAGGGCCTTAAATTACAAAAATACAACTGATAGTTCAGGAAAACTATGGACAGCAGAAGGCTAAAAGAAAAGGCAATGAAGTATCACAGCATGGCTGCCTCTTACTGAGGCATCTACCACTCTCCCCAGGAAGAGACAAGGTGCTTCTCTCTGACCCACTTCTGGTTGTTCTAACATGATGAGTTCAATTGCATCTCATGTCAAATCTCCAAGCTTCTGTGACAATCCCTTCCAAAATTATTTCCTTCTGGCAGTAACATCAGTCTTTGAAATCACCATAAATGCCTCAAGTTTGAACATTTTTTCTTGAACTTCTATCTCAGCCTGCATTCAGATAAATTTCTTTCCACTGAAGGCAGTTGGAATACTTCTAGTGATTCCAATGCAGATATCGCAATTCTCCCTTTAGTATTTCAATTGCACACATGTCTACAGTGCTTTAAATAACACTGATCATTCTGAAGATGTGAAACATCATATAATTGTTTGCAGATAACACAACAATAATTAAAATTGTAGCTAGATGCCACACAAAAGACAAGGTGGGTATTGCTTTTAATTGCATACAAATACTAAAATAGCCTTACAAGAGATTTACCCCCAAACGGGGTGGTCGAATATGGGTGGTCTCTGATAGCACTGTAAGAATAAGAGAAACTGAGCTATAGGAAGTATCAGCTGTAATAAGGTCTCATAAACCTTTTCAATGGCATTCTCAGAATCTTTGATTTTCATCAGATTTCTTGGGCTGGAGGAGCCAGATGGTACTGCTGAAAGGCTGGACATGCCTGGAAAGGTTCTCCTTGGGGCCATTTACAAGCCAGTGACAAAATTCTCATTGATTGTGAAGCCAAGCATTATTAACTTGTTAGAAAAGGATGGGCTTTTTGACAACTGATTTAAATTTAGGCAGGGAAATGGAATATGCAGTTGTTTATACCTCACTGCTAGTTCTGAGCATCTATTATCATAACATTTTACTACATTGCTTTCTTATTACTAAGTGTGGGCAGAACTACAGTGTTCCTCAAATGGTGCGATGCTTTCCCACAAAAAATTAGCATTCCTCTTTTTCTTATCTGGAAGCCTTGCCAATGGTTACTGAGGTGATAGCTCTGCTGAGCACGTTCTATATGCTGCTCTTGTTAACCAATGAGTAACATTTAAGCCAGGTGCTTCAGTCATACCACTAGGTTCATCAAATCTGTAAGGAGGCCACCCCATGTGGATGCATTCTCACAAAGTCTGCATAGGTGAGAAGAGTATGGTATTTCAATGTTAGCTTTTTGTTAGAAGAATCAGACTTGACGAGATTATGCTAAATAACCTCTATTTTACTTCCTACCTAAAACTTAACAGCAAAGAAAAATCACACAAAATGAAACCCCCTTTCCTGTCATTTGAGTGACAACTGTTGACCCTCTGGGCTAATACTTTTTATGCTGACAACTGTCAACCGAGTCTTGTATCCAAGCCCTGTGACTGAATGCCCCTTGTGAGCTGGACTTTTCCTAGCACCTCATGAGCTCACCATCACTACACAAGACTTTTTCATAAACCCTGGAATCTCATCTCCCAACCACTAAAGCACTGCACACAGCAACATCTGAATCAGCTGAAATCAGTAAGGGTAGTTGATGGCTGTTCACCAATGTATTGCTGTAAGGACTTAATGGGTGGTGTTGAAGGAGCTTTTCCTTTGAATTCACAGCAGACACTTTGTAAGGATTTTGGAAAAGATTTGTTATCTTGTGAAGTCATCTATGTCCTGTTAAAAAATAGATGACTGTCTGAACATAATTGTCCCTGTGACTTCATTTATGTTCTCATGATACAGAAGATTTATAACAGTATACTCTACCAGTCAGTGGCTTTACATTCAATAGACCTTATGTTCTTCACATACAAGAATTATCCTATGCAAAACATTAAAGGCCATGTGAATTGGATGAGAGCTGCTGTTTTCTTAGGGACATGGTTAACTGCTAGAGTTAGGTTATGGTTGGACTCGATGATCCCAAGGGTCTCTTTCAACCAAAATGATTCTATGATTCTAATATTACTGTACAGTGATGATATTTCTTTACAGAGATACCAATACTTCAACTGAATGCATCATAAGAAACATAATGTATTGCAAAGTAGGTAGCAAAATATTTTATGACCCCAGAAAAGACATCTAAATCATCAGAAGTCCTTTGTAGGATCTCATTAAACATAAAACTATTTACAAAATAATCATACAAAGACATAGTGATTTAGAAGACACTGAGGAATGTTCAGCTAAAACAGTAATCCTCATTTGGCAAAAGTAATGGGGAATTCATATTAGGATTTTTCAAATATTGTTCCTGCAGAGAGGCCAGACTGTGAATATCATGTAAGCTAGTGGATATCCAAATGCCATATGAATTGCAGAAGGGAAAATGAATAAAGAGTGCACCTTTATTAGGGGGCTGATCAACAGCTTCTGGCAGTTCTTACTGCAGCTGGTTAAATTGTGGTTCCCAGCAGTCTTCTTCATTCTTCTTCTGTGGGTTAAAACGGCTGTTTCTGTTCAGACCAGGTTCTTACTCTATAATCTAGTAGGTATGAGAATTACTCCTGTTCTCTCCTTGGAACCTTGACACAGTGGAGAGGCCAAAATGCAGCTTTCCTGCTGGATAGTATCTCTTATTTTAGGACAAAGAAATACAGAGAAAACAAGCTATAAGACAGGCAACAGCCTGCACAAATCTTCAGCTTACTGTTAGATGTGTGAGTAGCTACAAACACAAATTCATGAAACTGTTCTAGTCTGTTTCTTTGCATGTCCTCTCCAATCCTGTATGTTCTCCTCCAGGTCGGGGTCCTGTCTCTGGACTATCTCTTTAAAAAAATTCTGTGTTTATCTGGCTTTGTGAACTAGGGCAACTTTCCCAGAGGGCGGTGCTTTCCCAGACTTGTTTACCTGTCTGGGGAATTCGCATTAATCTCTCTCTCCAGTGAACTGAGACTATAATACATAGCACAGCATTGGAAAGATAATTTTCTCTTTCTTTCTCTCTTTCTCTCTTTTTCTCTTTCTCTCTCTTTTTCTCTCTTTCTCTCTCTTTCTCTCTCTCTTTCTCTCTCTCTCCATTCCTTCCTCCCTTCCTTCCTCTCTTTCTCTCACACCTAAGAAACCTCAGTATAACTGTTTTTGAAGTTTCCAGCTTCCAAGGTCTCCCATTTGGCACAAGTTATTACTATTTAATATAGACAGCATAGAAACACTTAAAATCTGAGGAGAATTTGATGAGAATTCCTGTCTCACCACCACTAGTATCTGCTCTTGAGTGAGGAAGCAAGTGATGCAGCCAGTGCATCTCCATACGTGTATGGAGAAGTAAAGTATAGGAGAAATCTGAAGAAGGAACAATTTTAAAAGAGGTCATATTATTACAGCTAAAATACTTTTGTAAATCTAAGGGGAAAAGTATAATATTGGTAATATTTTCCACTGATTCTCTTCGATCCAGTCTGAATGAGTTATGTCTACCATGTGAAATGGGTGCCAAAACTTCACCACAGTCTCAGAGAAATACAGTCTGTCCTACTTCCTAGGATTGTCTCATGTATAGCTACATAAATTCATTAGGTGCCTCCCTTCTTAGCTTGAAAACTTCCGAGGTATTTACCTTCAGTCTCCCACATATACTCAGAAGTGGAAAAATGGATGCTTATCTCCTACCTACACCTCTCATTTAATGGGTTCATTGGAATGATACTTGAACTCAGTTAAAAGTCCCTGGAGAAGACTGAAATGTTAATCATGGCCAGGACTACAACTAACCACATCTGATGCTATGGTAGTACTGGCTACATAACTGTTTAGTTTCTAGATTATTCATCCAGGAAGTGAGAGAACTGAAATTTAGTTCTTCATTAGCCCAAGGGAATAAATATGCATCTCTACCACACCAGTGGCTAGGTACCAAGCAACAGAATAACTTGGAGAAGATCACATCCCCTAGGAAAGTAAAGCCAGTGGGCAGGCAGGAGTGCCAGATCTAGAAGTATAGATCAGAGGTGTCCTTGCTGCAGCCCATGTGTTCATACCCCCAGTTTGGAGAGGCAGGGCTGGGCATCTAGCCCCCACTTTCAGACTGCTTTTGTTTGCTAGGCAGTAACAGTTAACATAAAACATCTACACATTTCAAGATACAGCTACATAATACCACTTCTGCCCTGAGCACTGTTTTAGCACCAGGCACAATAACTTCTCATCTGTTCTTGAAAATATGGAAACAAGGAGACAGAATGGCTAAATGCCTAAGTTATCTACATTTAATTCAGTGGTAGAGCTCCAATTTCAGTGAGATCCGCAATTAAACTTAGAGACAAACTCAGGCCCACAACATAATTTAATGGCAAAAGTGAGATTAGAATAGAGGAACTGCTGGCAGAATTTACACACAGACAAACCAGTCATGCTTCTGAGACATAACTCAGCTTAAGTAAAATTTCGATCAATTAAAATGATGCAGAAAAAGTGGGACCATTACAGCTATATTTCTAAACTTTCTGAAAAAATACTTCCTGAATTTGGTAGAGGCTGTAGGTTTGAAACACAGGTAGGCAGCTTTCAAAATGCCAAAGGTTCGATTAATCCTGAAAAACAATCTCATTTATTTTGTTTTGCCTATCATGTCTAACTGCAGCCATCTCCTCCCACTAATGTAAGGCTTATATTACATTTGACCACTTTCAATTTCTCCTTGGACAGGAAGCAGCATAACCTCAATATTTTTGCTGTGTCACAGGGACCTTCTGCCTTATGTAAATGACAAAAAAATTAGATGGAATCCTCTTATCTGCTTATGTATTTACATTTTGTACTTAAAATAGATATGAACAATCCTACACTTATTATTACCACCGTACTTCACACAGAGTCTTTTTCAGACCTGGATACAAGCACATAAAGAACTCATGCACCTAAAGAAATATCAGACAAGAAGAGGGCGTGTAAATCCAAAGCTCTTTATCCCAGAATCTGCTGCAGCAGTGTCCTACATGGAGGGCAGGTGGCTGATGTACTTGAGGGGGGACATTCACAAGATGAGCATCCTTGATCACAGAACGGGGAAGTTAGGACTATGCTACTCTAGGTGTTCATCTAGGTGTTCATCCAGGTGTTCCTGCTGCAGCAGGGGGATTGAACTAGATGATCTTTCGAGATCCCTTCCACTGCCTAACATTCTGTGATTCTGTGAAAATGTTTTGCAGCTGGGTGTCTTTGAGAGTCCTTGAAGGTCCAGGAAAGCATAAGTTTAGCTACAGAGCCATGGCTCCTGTATGGATGCTGAACTCCGCGCAACAAACAGATACCTGCAGTGGAAATGAAGCTGCAGCATTGGTGCTGGCACTGAACCTGTGAACATCTCAGCCATCAGCACTGTGGCTGGGAAGCGGGGAGGTAAAGGTGGATGTACAAATCCTCATACAGTCTAAACCTTTTTATTTGCTGTAAAATAGAGGAGTCAAAACCCAGGATGCCTCTTTTCCATATGAGTGACTAACCACTGGACTATAAAGCCAAGTTTGTGTGGCTCACTGACTTGTGAAATTGCATGGTCCATGTCCAACAGAATGGTTGGTGAGCTCTTTGTGTGCCTTCTTGCTGCCTCCTCTTCATCCTCTGCCAGCATGTGGCTGGGGGGGGCTCACATTTCCCTGGGAGGTGGCATGTGTGTATGTGAATTCTTTCAGGCTGAGAAGCGAAATTAATTCATTGCTTCTTTTACAACTGCTATAATCCCCTGGCTGTTATTAAAAAAGGTCCTTGACCAGTCAATATCTTTCAGAGGAAAAGTGTGAACCCTGCTTCATTACTTAAGGGAATGGTTTTAAGTTTCCACTACAGGGGGAAGAGGGAGCAAGTGACAGATCTCAAAGAGACAGAAGCACTTTTTGGCAGACATGCATCGAGCACCTCAGAGTATGTCAGTTTAATATATATACCTGACTTCTCTAATGACTCTGAGCAGGTCTCTGCACAGCCTACAGGATTTGGGGTTCCATGTGAAGTATCTGTTTCCACAGGCCTGTACAGGAAGTACAAGAAATTAACTGAGACTTTTGGATTTCACCCTAAACTTTGGACTCTGAATAGTTAAGTGTTGTGGTGCTTGATTTATAAACCTACCTATTTTCTTCAACGGAGCTCTGTCCTCTTATAGTGGATATCAAACACAGTGCCTGAAACACTGGCATTTCAGAGAATCAAGACAATGATAAGAATATTATTCATGGCAATTAACATAATGAAGTTTGCCACATTTTCACTTTGTGAGAGACAGGGAGGGATAAGTTAAAGCCACATGATGTGAACTGTCAGTGCCATTTTCCATGTAACATCCTCCAACACAGAGACCAGCTCAAGGAAGCAGGATGTACCACAATGATTCGGTGATTTGTAGGTATAAAATCACACTTGGACATTGTTTGTGAACAGCATATCTTAAAAACAGGTAGCCTTAAATAATGCTGAATAAATAGTAGGGTGCTTTTTGAATCATGAAGACACAATCAGCAGTTTTCTGCTCCTCCAGCTGACTCTTGAGAGCCACTAATGACAACTGATATGAGAATCATGTTTACCAAATGACTTTGCACTATTGACGTGGAATACACTGTCTCAACAACTGTTCTTCCTGTTAAACTCAGGCTGCTGTTTGATAATACAGTAAATTCAGATTAAGGATTTTAGTACCTTGTTCTAAAATACCTTGGCCACAGAATAAAACAAACAAACAAACAACCCTAAACTCAATCCACTTCAAATCTGTTTCTTAAAAAAAGAAACAAAACTTGGGGTTCTTTTTGTACTGTCAAGTTTTATGCAGGATCAGGTACTGTCAGTCACTGCACTCTAACTTTGTGATATATCAGGCAGCATCTCACAGCATCTGCAGCTGCCAGAAAGTCAGCACAGAAGCAGAAAGTCAACATAATCTGTTTGTTGTGTGCTCTGGTTAATTCAGCATAGATGTGATCATTTGCCCATACCTAATCTGTATCCTATTTGTACTGTGCCACCTGGTAAAGCAGAGACTCTGTAAGAATTATCAAGAAAGCAAAATCTAATTTGCCCAGCAAGAGAATGGAAAGGAAACACAAGTGAGTGTTAGCAAACCAGAAATTAATTAAAAAACCTACTGGAGCTTAGAGATGCTAGAGACATCTTTATGAATATGTATGCTCAATGAGATTGCACCTAAATTCATCTGGTGCACATACTCATAGCCACTACCTATAGTCAGAGAAGGTCTAAAGAGTCGGTCTTGTCATGTGTGGATGCCATGACTGCCTGACACAGCATGTCTGGCATGGGACTGACCACATGCTAATTCTGAGGACATTCTCAGAATAGGAGCTCAGGCCTTTGCCTCCAGGAGTTATCACTTAGAGAGCATTGTGTGAATTACCTGTATAATTTGCCCTCCACATGTGTGTATATGTGTGAAGGGATGTGTTATTTCACTAATTCCACCTTGGAAGAACAATACCCTATTCCTCCCTTAAAAAAGCAGGCATTAATTGAATGAAAAAAATAAACATATTTTCATAGTTATAAACATTTTAATATTGAATGTGTGCTGGTAGAATGAAAGTGGTTTTCCTTATTCTACAAAGCTGGGGTTTTCTCTGTAAATGCTTTGAAGTCTTGGTCTGTTTGTTCAGAAAATCCCTTTATTTTCTCAGCAGGCTTCTCACAGTGGTAGGACGGCATCTCATCTCCTTCATCATTTTCCTCCTCTCTCTCTCTACACAAACACATATCAGGACCTTTCCTATTATTAGGGAAGCCAATATATTACTCCAGTGCTGTGGCGTAGTTTCTAATGTGCACAACTTGGCATGTTACTGGATCTGTTGCCTTCTAGATGAAGCAGATCAAAGTGAGGCAAACTTCAACGCACTGCTGCTGTGGCTTCTGATCACACCTGTATTCACAGAAAAAAATCAGCCAAAAGTTTCTTCTGGGTAAACTCAGCAGAGAATATATATTGAAGGGCACTAGTGAAGCCAGTAAAAGCAACCCACTCAAAGAAAATAGTAAGATTTTTTTCCAATGTGCTGTATTCATTGAGGTTAGTGGTTAAATACAGAAGATTTATATCAGAGTTTCCACTTAATAAAAATATTTGCATGGATGATCTCTGTTTAGTTACTGCTAGTAGAGATTTTGCAGAATGTAATTTTTGCAAAAAGTGGCAGGCTAACTTACTGAGACTATTATCAGAAGTTCATTAAATCAGGAGGTGTTGATTGTGATACAACAGATATGGCATACTTGATTTCTTGTGTTTTTCTACTCTGGAAGAGGCATGAATTACTGGAGAAACTGATACATTTGCTGTTCCAAGAGCACAGATTGAGTGTATGACTTGAATATGCTATACATGTAGAAAATAAGCAACTCTATAATACTACCACACGGTAGACGCAATAACTTACAGGAAAGATAAAACTGAAGAAATCTTTATGGTTATAGTGTAATACATTTATCATGGAGTCATTAGAGGAGATCATACTGAACACATGAGAGAGAAGCGAGGAATCATGGAGACATTGCTTTTAGATACATGAGAATTACTTGCAGGTATTAATGTCTGCTGATGTCCATCCCTGTCTGTCAGGTGGAGTTGCTGCCTCCACACTCCTCTCTTGCTCTCCGCAGGGGGCCTGGCTGTTAATGTGGGCCCCTGTTTAAAGCATTCTTTTTACAACCCTACATTGCCCATGTTGCCCTCAGTCAGATCCTCTGCTTTATATCCTTCCCAAGTTCCTGCCTTGTCACAGCTCCTGGCTGTCACCTCTGCTTTCCCTCCTCTCTACAGAAAAAATGCCAAGAGGCAATTTGTCTGTGACAGCAATTAATTATTTAATAGCAAGTGAAATTATGGATTTGACAAAGGTAACCATGTAAATAAATCAAATATCTTTTGGCAAGACACCACACAATATTCTGAACAATAAACCAGAATGTTGTAAAGTCAACAGGGCACACAGTAAATGAATTAGAAATCAGCAGGTCTTGAAATGCAACTATAAACACAAAGTGATTGTTAAGTCCCAGAAGGATAATCTTTGACCCTAATTGTAATTTACATTTTAATTAATGAAATAAAGGAGAGGAAAAAGAAGATAAAAAATAAAATTAAGAAAACATATATTATCATATCTTGCTTTCAGCACAAATGTGAAAGTAGTGAAAAAAAAACCCCACACAATGACTGGTTTACTGACATAGTTTTGTTTTTGTTGCTTAGCTAATGATGTGACTTTTGTCATGATAAAAAGTCAAGTCATGTACTTAATCACAGACTAGTTCTCCCACGACTGGGAAAGGGGAAAAAGGGAAGCAAGAGAGGGGAACTTCTACTTGATCTGAGACTCCCTGGTGGATTAGTCTTCCCAAAATGATGGTGGTACCAAAAACCATAATGGAGCTCATTGACATATAAAAAAGGGGATTGCAGTAGAAAGATTTCTCTGTGGTATGTTGCAGTTGAATCAGAGCTATCTGACTTGAAGCAGGAATTAATAGACAACAAACCAGCTGGTTTTGTTATGTATGAGGTCAGATGAACAGTCCCTTCTGGTCTTAAAATATATTAATTTATGTACAGAGAAAAAAAATTGCCCCCACTAAAGCTTTATCCATCCTGAAAGCAGCAATGGAGCATGCAAGGAATAGTAATTAAGTTTCTAGTTATTCTACTTATTCAACAAGAAAATTGCAAACAAATCTCAACAGTTCTTTAGATAATTCAAAGTTTTCCAAACTGTACATTTGAAAATTTCAACTGTTTAAAACTTTGCATACCCATGTGTTTCCTTCCCCCTCCCCTTCATCAGTGAATGAATGATGGTTGGGGGTTTCTCTCCATTTCTAGTCTCTTTGTTTTTTTTCTTTCTTCCCCCCTTCTCTCTGTTATTCTCAGAAATTCCTCAGTTTTGAAAGCGTTACAGAGTAGTTCAAGGAAAACTGAAGGTCTCAGATCTGGAAACCTTGGCTGTTTTCCCCAAGCACTGCTCCCAGCAGCCCCATCCCTCACCAGCTGCCAAGACCCACACGAGGTAATGGCAGATGAGCAGCAGCCAGACACCCCCAAACCCAGCAACACCTCCTCCCTCCCCACCGCACCCTCTCTGCTGGTGGCCAGGATTGGAGCTCAGCTCAGGAGAAACTCCTGCAACCCACCACCACCTGCACTTTTCCCCAAGGAAGAGGCATCTGGAAGTTTTATGGGGTGATTCAAACTAGCCAGAGCAGCTTGGAAAATCTGGGCATTTGCATTGCTCTCCTTTTCCCTGCCTTCAGTGAAGCATTACGTGGCAAATGTAAATTGTCTTGAATAGAAGAAAAAATAGGAAACTTGCACATGTCTGCAGAGTGAAATCCAGACTGCCTGACAAAAGGACCAACAATTAATCAAATTATTGTTACAAACTGGGATTTAATCATGTTTTCACGAGTTACAGAAAAATCACAGTGCTGTCTTTAGACAGTTTGCTGATATTCAGAATGGAAAGCTTTCTTTAGAGTTGTTTGGGGAAGTGGGTAGAGGAAATGTAGAGCCTGCCATTAGAGACATTTAGGAGTTGCTTTATCAACAACTGAATTATGAATATCTGTGACAGAAAAATCACTCCAATCCTTTCAAATTGCTATGTATTTAATAAAAAAAATAACCATTTAAATGGATAAAAGGTATCATAGAAAGAGTTTTCTTAAACTAATACAAACTGAGGCTGAGGAATTTGGAAGGTGTTTTATATGGATTTTTGTGGTTTTCAGCTGGGTGGCCAAAATATACTACATTAATTTTAAACCTGCACTTACAGACTGCAGCAGAGTGGAGAGTAAACAATTAGGTTTGTTTGCTTTCTGAATAGTGATACTCTGAGTCTTTCATTGATTTAAAGGTATGGTGATCACGGTTTACACTTTGACAGCACCTGCCAATCCAAGATCTCAAATGCTTTACACTAATTAGTCAATGAAACCCACAGATCCTTCCTCCCTTTTTAAGCATTGATACAATAAAGCTGGAAATGCAAATACTTGCTACATACTAATTAAAAAATACATAATGACAAAAAAAACCTACAAAATAAAAATATTTTCCCATGACAGGTGTTAGGAATCCTATTTTGTATACAGAGGAATAAAACAGTAGAGAAGTTGATAGTCAGAGCCAGTCAGCAGCAATGTAACACATAGAAACTACAACCATTGAAAGAGTAACCACAAGTGGGACTCAAATTTTTAGAGGTGCCCAGTAAGTCCTGTGCTTCTTCAAGAAAATACCTCCCCCTCCAAAAAAAAAACCCACCAAAAACAAAAACAAAAACACAACCAAGCAAACAAAAAACATACAAAACAATTAGTGTTGCAGTTCATATAAAAAGTTGTCTACCAGTTCCCTCCTTTAGCTTCCAAACAAGGTTCTTCCCTGTCAGGGATTACAGGATATGAAAGGCTTCTTTCTGCTGTGATGGTAAGGGGAAAATGTGGTAAGGAAAGGCTGAGAGAGAGCATATGCTGCTCCAGGCAATGCTAATGAGGAGGCCACTCATTAGCACAGTAGCCTTCCCTGTCATAAATCTACCCCTGGTTTGTTAATGTTTGTTAATATGTAGTTTACTCTAATAAATTAGAATAAATTGTACTAGCTAAATTGCCTGTGAAGTTGCAGTTTCCCTTCGCAAGACTGGAGCTGCCTATTCGGTTCATGTCCTTGTTCTGCTCAGTCCCGCTCTGCTCAGTGCAGCTCCCTGCCCCACCAGCCCCGGCTCCTGCTTACAGACCCGCCATTGAGTTTCACTTGGTTTCATGCTGAAATCAGGCAGAACCAGACACATCATTTTTAGAGAAGGTAGTAGATGAAGTCACACAAATGAGGTTTCTAAGAAGATTCCAGCCAACCTGGGCTACATGGGATCCAGATTGAGACATGAAGTCAAGACAGTGCTGGTCACAGTGTCTTTTACTACTGGGTACAGTAAAATGCTGATAGCCATTTGCTTGATCCATACACTGCCATCAGCACTGTTGATCACACAGAATCTAGTTGGATGCACAGAAAAATCACAGAATTGCTCCTTAAGCTGTCCCTTTTCTTAGGATGAAGTTGGACAATGCAGACAATAGCAAAAGGAAGGGAATCACTACTTTCTGCCATTGGCTGTGAATTCCCTTACACAGCTGATACTTAAGTGACACACGTGAACCAGTTCAAAAAGCTAAACAAGAAGTACTTTTTTTTCCCCACAGGTTTAATGTGTTCCTGACCTAGAAAGCTGAACTAGTGCATTTAAGAGACAAATAACTTACTCAGGTCAACCAAAACACCAGGGATTATGCAAGAGGAGAAGAAGAAGAATCAATTGAGGGATAACAGGATTTTCTGTAAGGTAAAATTGCAGCCTCAGAAATTGTACATATTATTTAAATAGCTGGAAATAAGCAACATCTCTACTTAAATATAATTAACAGAATCCAGATGTAGTATCACAGTAGGTTTGAGGTTGGAAGTGACATCTGAAATTCATTTTGTTCAGCCCTCCTGCTCAAGCAGGGCCTCTATAGAGTCAGTTGCACAGAACCATGTCTCCAAGGATGGGGACCCCACAACCTCACTGAGCAACCTCTGTCAGTGCTCTGTCACTCTCACAGCAAAAAAATGTGTTTCTTGACATTCAGAGAGGACTTGCTATGTTTGTGCTTATTGCCTCTAGTCCTACCATTGGACACCACTGAAAGGAGCCAGATTCCTTCTTCTTTGTACCCTACCTTCAGATATTTGTACAAATTGATGAGACTCCCATGACCCTTCTCTTGTCCAGGCTAAACAGTCCCAGCTCTCTCAGCCTTTACACATGTGCGAGGTGGTCATAAAATCCCATGAGGAAAATTTTATCTTTCTCCTGTGAGGTCAGATAATGGAAGACAGGATGCAGTATGCATTAAAATCCATCATTTGATCATTCTGATGTGTCTATGGGATGTCTATATGCTTGAGCTCTCTTCGTAATAATTTGAATTTTTTTCTCTATAATCAATGGAGTCTAAAGAGTGATTTATCCTATCCTAAAGTAACTGTTTAGAACAGGTGAGATGAACCATGCTCTAAAATTGCCTGTTTCAATAAAGGAACCATAGTGTAGTTATGTACACTGAAGGAGACAAAACTTGGACAAAATTAGTGTCTCCTGCAAGTTACATAGAACTCTAAAGTGAAATAAAATAAAAATACAACTGACATGCTTATTCTGCATGGAAGGTATGCAGGAGGTATTCTAAGGTGCTAAATTAGTGTTGTGGTCCCTAATGATAACTTTAAAATAATTAAAAAAAAAAAAAAAACAACAAACTGTTCTCAACTGCAGAAACGTGATGTCTTTGGCATAACAAGATTTGAAGGTTTTGGTCTTTGAAAACAGGCCTCATAAAAATATTCCTCTGGCAAATAAATTTACTACACATGCACTATTATTTGGTTAATGGTAAAATATTACAAATATTGACAAAGAACATAAAGATATTTATAACAGCCACTGTTTTTTATGTAATTTATGAAGCAGAAGAGAACAAAGGATAATTGTCATTGAAAGAAAGATACTTACTGTATCGGATAGTGATCACTACCAATGTACTGTAGAGATTTAGTTTTGGTACACTACAGTATTCTTTTTTGTTTAATGAACAGACTCTAGTTTGTCTGAAACTTTTGTAACTTTTTGCACATGAAAGAAGTATATGTAGTGGGAGAAAGGAGAAATTATGGATGAGCTTCAGAGAAGCTTTGATAGGATACAGATTCAGCTTCCTTTTAATCATCTGGATATCATCTGGACAATCATCTGCTTCTTCACAAAAGAAAACAAACACCAGACATTTTTGGCACAAGATTTAAGTTGGCTAGTATTAAACAGCAGCTGTAGATCAAGTCCCTCCATAGTAACCCTCCCCCTCAATAGAGATTCTAATTTTAAATATTTAGGTTTCTACGTAGACGAGACTGTGTACTTCTGGAGATACACTCATGCATTTGTTTATAGAAAAGGGGTTGAGATGAAATTAGGTGTGTTTCATTATCTGAAGACTTGTTATACTTTTCCTGTCAGGAGAAGTTTAGCGCTGCACTTAATATTTCCATGAATTAAACACAGCAGTCTAGTACATACAGTGACAGTATTTAAGTAAAATACATAGTTGCCCTATCATCTGTTTAACAGACTTTGACAGTTCATATTTCATATTCATTTTGAATATTAGTTAATCCCTGGTTGTTCTTCTTTTAAAATATCATCATCACATTGCATGAGAAAGAAATGTAAATCTATATTACTACAAAGAACAAGAAAATATTTTCAATATTCTCCAAGTACACAGAATATTTGACATGGAGTCTAGGCTCTGATAGGAATCTGGGATTGCCTTTTTGGTCCTGGAAATAATTCCTGACATTGAAAACACTGAAACATTGGTTTACATATCCTATTTCCCTTAAAAAAAAACCTGCAAATAATATTGAAAATATTTTTGCCAGTTTACAAAGATATAAACCAATAGCCACACAGACAAATATTCTTTACTAGAAGATCTGAATTACGATTTTTGAATCTTAAGGCTCTGAAAGGAAGAGAAAAAGTTATCAAGTCAGTGCCTAATGCTCTTGTTAGAGTCGGTAAAGTCTTTGACGTGGGAGATCTTTAGAAATCCAAGTACTTCTGTACACATTGAAATGAGAAGTGCTAGATGTGAAAATCCATCCAATGAAGTCAATGATCTTTCAATCCAGTTTCTTATGTCAGTGCACACTAAGAAAAAGGATAAATTCAGCTCATTTTACTCTCACTTGGCGTTCCATTAACCTCCTGTGAATTGTATATTTGGGTCTTGAAGAGTTTATGACTGAAGTGCTTCTCTGTCATTGGATATGGAATAACTAGGAAACTCAACTTACTAAATTTTTTGCCCAAGTGAAGAGGGCTGGAAACAGGCATTATCTTTCAATATTCTGAAAGAAAACAGTGCAGTAGCTAAAAACAAAAGGAATGCAGGGGAACCCACAAGCAGCATCCAGTACAAAATGCATAAAGAGGATGTCTTAAGAGGTTCTACCCTTCAGAAGCTAACCACAATGTTATGTTCTTGATAGAAGATAAGTAAAGAAAAGTAGTAATGGCATGCAAAGAGATAGGGTCATGCTGACAGGGGGAGATGGACTTAAGGAGAGACAAGGGCAGGAGAAATATGGTAGATCATAGAACAGAAATTAAGATGGAAAAATAATACAGGATATGAGGAAAGGTGTTTTATTTTGCCTTTTTGATATTTTTTTCAATGGTTTAAGTCCTTTACTCAGTTGACAATGCAGAAAGTCCAGAAAGAGTTTTAATGACAGAGCTGACTCTATCTCATCACAACTGTACTGCCTCCTCAAATGGAGAATACAGGATTAGCTCCAGAGAACATATCCTAGGGTTCTACCAAATGGAGGATGTTCAGAGATGAGGATTAACTCTATTTTAGTAAGGCAGGAGGAACTACTAAGTTTGGGGGCTTTTTTTAGGCTTTCATTATCAGAGAAAATGGCATGACTGACACAAGAACAATTTCAGTTATGATATACTCCACATTTTCAAAGCCAGTTTCCAAAAGTATTCACAACTTCATGTTAACCAGTTTTGCCACAAATATTTATCTCTTTTACTATTGAGGCTATTAACTAACTAAACCCATGTAAAATTAAAAAGCTATAAAAGATTAACATATCCTTTATTTCGAAATGCAAGCTTAATTGAACACATGTTTTGACCTACAGAGGAGCCTGTTTGTTTACCTGCAACTACACAATGTGCATGTGGTGAGATTGCCACATAAATGGACTGGGTAAGTGAAGCAAACAGTTTAAATGATGAATTTGGTGTCCAATATTTCTGACCTTTCTTTGTATCAGTAAGAGCAATATAGGCTCATAAGAAGTATACAGCCAAGTGAACATATTCCAGGAAAAAGTAGTAATGAAAACTGGAAAATAATAGAGAAATATATTAAGATTTCAAAAGAGATAATAGAAATAATTTCTTTTCATAATTTTCTCAATAAATTCTTTTTCATTCTACGTTCTAATTCCTTTTCAAGGCCAGTGATTTAACACTCCTCATTGTAATCAGGAGAAACATAAAAACTCTATGATTAAAAAAATGAATTGAGTAGCTATTTACCTCTTTGTCATTGCTACCAGCGGATCTTCTGTGTCAAAATAATGTGTTTCTTGAATTCCTGAGTAGTTTTCCGTAACTAACCCACAGGGATATTTGGTATGTGCAGAATATTACTCACACGATATGTAACTTAATCTTTAACATAACAGACTTTTCCAAACAACAGTTTAAAACCATGAGCTATTCTCTTACTACTCCAAAGGCAAAGAACCAGAATTTGCTCTAAATTGTACTGGCAACTATTTTCCTCTTTTGAAATGCGTGGAGTCATCATAAATTTGCTGCAGACAACTTGAAAGAATGGGTTTCCCCACTGTCCAGTATAAATCAAGCTCATGGATCTGATCCATGAGTCACACATATTGAAGTCAGCGCACACGCAGGCACAGCGCGCAGGGCTGCCACTGCTGCATGTGACATCCTCTGACATCACGCTGCCAGTGGTGGGAACTAACAAGAAAAGCTTTGGTGACCCATCCCTGGATCATACAAGACTTGTGGATTTATGCATAGACAACTACGGATCTACATCTCTTTCATAGAAAGAAGAGGAAGTTCATCTCACCAGTTTCTCAAGATCCTAAACATTCAATCCCATGAAAATTTATTTGAGCACTCAGAAATTAGGGACTGAGTAAATCTATGTTTAGCTGCGTGCAAGGGAACGGACTTTATGAGCCAGACAGTCCTCCTCTATCATATGTTCCCTGTATGAGAATGGAGGCTAAAATAAGTGATTTGAATAACTCTTTTAAGATTTTACATTAGCTGTAACAAATATAGATTTCTACTTTCAGTGTGTAGCTTCAAATCACACCTGAGCTAAAATACTTCAAACAGTCAAAAATCAAATCTGCAAACCCCCCGGGGTCTCTTTTTGAATGAAAAAGGTAACAAATCGCAGACTTTTTATGGTGGAAAAGTCTCTTCCATGCCATGACCCAAGACTGTTGACCCTATAAGAATTTGGTTTTATTCTGTTACAGTAACAATAGTGGAAGGGTTATAATAAATGTACCTTAGATTTGTTACCATAAAATTCATTTATACCAAAAAGACTAGTTAAAATCTTTTTAATTGGACTACTTTAACAAACTCTCTGTTGCTATAGCAACTGCAGCAGAGCAATAGAAAATTGAAGAATACCCCAATACTGAGAGTTTAACTATTAATACAAGTGATTTGCCTGACGCTAGGTAGAATTAACAGGGCAGAACCCTATTATACATTGCTCATAAACTGATGTGATCTAGTCTCAAAGAGAGCACATAAAGGATGTCTTTGCAATTATTTATTAAAGAAAAATCTGTGTTCTACATTCATGCTACATGAGTAAGTAGTGTGGACCATTAGAGGCAAGCTGGTGCTGTATGTAATTCAGAGGTGTTTATTTTGGACTACTTCTAGTCTGGTCCTGTGGACTGAATGCCCATTAAACAATCGGAGCCCCCTGACTGTATTCCTGGACTACATCTCCAATGTGAACTAAAGCAGGGAAAGTGGGGAGAAAAGTGCACTCCTTATGATTACTGGAGATCTAGTCACCAAAATCAATGGCATCTAGCTCCATGAATGCTTACTTTTCCTTGTTGACTGTAGTGAGAGTTTGACATGATGAGCATTTCTAAACTGCTGAAGACAAATGCCACGTTCTCCATCTCAGAAGATGAGGATGCTGTCTCACAGTGTCTAACAGCATTGTCCTGTGTAAGTTCTCCCGTGTCTACTAAATGTAACCTACTCCCTCAACCATTCTCTTCATTCCACTCAGAATGGTCCCTCACCTCTTCTGTTTAATTTTCTGGAAACTTAGTGACATATAACCTGCCGGTCCTCTGTATCGGTTAAAACTGATAGTAGGTTCAAAAATGATAGAGGATAACAAAATGTAGACAAAAATGTAGAAGGACTGTTCTGTCATTCATTTCTTTAGGAAAAAATAGCACCAAAAACATTAACAAAATCACAGTAGAAGACTCAAAAAGGTTTCTACTTTAAAGAAGAAATACCCAAAGCTTTATAAGCTTTGCAGTCAAACCTGGGCTGCCTCACTCAGTGCATGAAAGCAACAGGACATTGCAGATTTTTTTAGCCAGAGCCACTAGCTGTTAAATATCTTCCTTTCAAACCATTCACTTCCATTTTGGTTTCAAGTTACACACGCAAACAGAGCTAAAAGAACAAGCTGAAGCAAAGAGGCACTGAAGTTCTTCAAAGGAACAAACCAGAAAAAAAGGGGTTTTTTATTTTCTCATATTCACACAAATGGAAATCTGAAAAGTGAAAATGCTAATGGTACTTTGAAAGTATTGAGTATTTTGTGCAATTTTAATCTTTAAAGATTAATGCAGAGAGAATGGTATTTCCACAGTTTTTCTCCACCAGTATCAGAAATTCCCCTTTATTAAACAAGTTCAAATAACAGCTCAGTGTTTCCAAACTTAAAGAAAATGTGAAGTGTTATTTTTTCCAGAGAGAAAATGAGACAACATTTTCTTTTCTGGAATAAGTCTTTTTACATTAAGGGAAAGAAAAAAGAAAATAGATAGATAGATAGATAGATAGATGATAGATAGATAGATAAATATATAAATGCCAGTTCCATCTGAGAACTGCAGCTACTCCCAGAGAGAGCAAAGTCCTGGAAGCATATCCTACTTGGAAAATGGAATCTTTACCATTGCATGTCATAGTTTCATATACCACAGTAAAGGCACTTCTGCCACGTTTCTCTGGAAATATTTTAATACATGATTCAAAAGTTTCACTGTATTTGGTTTTCCTGAGCTTCTGTCAGCAGCAGTTAATATTCTAGAAGATGATAGAGAAAGTATCTCTTAGAAATACATCATTTATGTAAGAATAAAGTATCATGGATCAGTCTGGAAGTGATGACATTAACAAATATTACTGTTATTGAATTAGATTATTTCTTCATCTATCTGTGAAAATAACACAAATTGTTTTAATCAAGAGGCAAACTTTCCTTCTTCAATTTCCAATTTGAAGTTATTCATAGAGAAGAAGCAAGGATAAAGGAACGCAAGACAGAGACAGACTGACTGCAAATGTCTTGGCTAAGATGGTACAATTCCATAGTGTGGAAAGCAAAACAAAGATCAAAAAGAAAAAAAAAATGAAAGCCAGAACTCCATTATATCCTTGTGTCATATTAAGAATTTAGAAAGCAGCAACACATCCAGTGATGAGGGCACTGAGAGCCTTTATCCAGGATTTTTAGATCCTTAGGATTTTTAAATTATTTTCAGAAAATATCATACTGTTTCAGATCTTTCTGGAGAGATAAAGTCAATTTCAATTAAAAGCTTTCAATGGGGACATTTTCAGCAGGGAGTTTTTGAGCAAAACAAGCATAAAGAAGACAGCAAAGCAGCCAGTAGCAGTGAGAGGTAAGCACAGCATCAGAGCTCTGGATTTAAGTTCCTGAACTGCTTGTACAAATTCTAACAGCTGCATCACAAGGGGCTGAGAAGTGTGACTGAATACCCAGTGACCCTCTGGTTAAGACATCCATGAGGCTGAGCAAAGTGCTAGCTGTGCAAAGCATGGGTATGGATTATATTCTTCTACATTGCTATGTTACCAGCCAGATTATTCTGTGGTGAGTCTCTTGCCTCCAGTTTTGACCAGACTTGCCACCTGGTCGATACATACCAGTTTCTATATTTTCCAATTAAGAAAATATAATTTCCAATTATATTTTCACTGGAAAATTCCTAACCAGCTCTCATCAAGAATTGGCTCTTGTTTGTCAGGTTAGATGAGCCACCCCACCACCTGACAACCTTTCCCACACTTTTTGGCAGGTGGCACTTGGTATGAATGCCAAAAGGCATCATCCCATGCTGGAAGGTGTTCACTGTAAGCTGAAGCAAGCATCAAGGGGACTTCCATGAATCGAAACAGCAGCTGGCAACAGTCTCATTACTGGAGGAGAGAGGTCTGGAGAGAAGCATTCCATGACCACAGCATCAAGCTTCAGCAGATGCCTACATCAGTGCTAAGGTAGAAATATTGGGCTGAAAGCAAACTGGGGGGAAATTATGTTCAGATTCTGGTTAGACAGTCAGACACAGAAAACCATGAGTACAGTGCCCAGAATAAAAAATAAAATCAGATTGTGGTGATGTATCTTTTCAGATTCTGCAGTTACCTATGATAAATCAATGTATCATTCTGGTCATTAATTATGCAGTATAGAAGCAGAGATGCAAGAAGAGAACACAAGCAAAGTGTTAGTCCCAATGTACACAATCCTCACAGGACAGCTGGAACTGCACTGCCTGGAGAAGCATTAGCATTGCATGAAAACCCAAGGTCATGTTCTCTGGAAAGGGATGAGTTAGTGGGATGTGTGGTCTCATCACCAGGAACCATCACAAAGAAAATATTGCATGCTGCAAGACTAAGCACAATTCACATTACTGAGATGCAGTGTTATGCTGCAAGGATAAGGAACAACTCACTAAGAGCACTACTAATAACAGAGATACACATCAAAGCATGCCTTCTGGAGACAAGTATTCTTCCCGCTCTATAAAACAGAAAATATATGCAAAATGCAATACCTTTGATTCTCTTTTGAGAGTGTTGAGAATGGCAGCCAGTAGAAAAGTTCATACTCCAGAGCTAGCCATGTCTCAAGGAGCATACACCTCAGGAAGTTAGTCCCTATTACAGACAAAGCTACAAGATGGAGTTTTGTCTAAAAAGACAGGGATAAAACTGTAGTTCCAGAGGATCTGGAAGTTGGCAAAAATGCATTTGTCACACATGGAGAAAGAGATATATCTGAGATGAGCTGGGGGAACAGCTACTTCACAAGTAGAAATGTTAAATCAGCAGCATATGCAGATCTAGGAAAAGATATTTCAGCAATCAACCAAGAAATCACAGTATCACAGAATCACAGAACGTCAGGGATTGGAAGGGACCTCGAAAGATCATCTAGTCCAGTTCCCTTGCCGGAGCAGGAACACCTAGATGAGGTTACACAGGAATGTGTCCAGGCGGGTTTTGAATGTCTCTAAAGAAGGAGACTCCACAACCTCCCTGGACAGCCTTTCACTGTGATGAAGTTTCTTCTCATATTTAAGTGGAACCTCCTGTGTTCCAGTTTGTACCCATTGTCCCTTGCTCTATAATTGGTTGTCACTGAGAAGAGCCTGGCTCTATCCTCATGACACTCACCCTTTACATATTTATAAATATTAATGAGGTCCCCTCAGTCTCCTCCAAGCTAAAGAGACCCAGCTCCCTCAGCCTTTCCTCATACGGGAAATGCTCCACTCCCTTAATAATAAATAAAATACTATATAAATATAAATATAAATAAATATAAATTTATATTTATAGGTATAAATAAAATACTAGTAAAACCATGATGGTGTGAAGGGAAAGGATGGTTTCCTAGAACATCTGGACACTGCTAATGTCTGGCCCCAGCAAATGAAGAAAGGCTTTCACAGAGAACACACTAAAGGAACTTGAAAGTACAACTCAAATGGAAGGATATGGCCTGGAACTGTTCATTAGTTGCTTCTTAAGCTGTGGAGGGAGGTTCCCTTATAGCAAAGCTGTTCAAGAAGTATATGCTGAGCTCATACTAACTCAGTGAGGATAAGTGATATACAGTATGCAACAAGGACTGTTTATATTTTCTCTGAAGAAGGATCAGTTTTAAGATACGCATTCTCCAAAAACCAACATCTTGGAAACACCTCCAATCCTGACTTAATACTTCGCATCACTGCTAAGAGGATTTTCTCTGAATCTGTCCATGAAATTCTCATTAAATTCTTCAGTTCTCATGGTCATGTTGGAGGCAGCTAGCACTTTCCCTTCTTCATCCATAGGTGAAAACAAATAGTGTGAGAGCATCTCTTATTAAAACAGCATAAATTATTTATATATGTATTAGGTTTTACCTTATGTTGAAGCAGATTTACAGCAATCAAACAACAAAATCAATGAAGGGAGTGCTGACAGATACAGGGAAATGGTTAAGAAAGTCATCATGGGTTTTTCAAATGTGACTGCAGGTGTTTGTCTACAAGCAACGCTATTCTTTAAGAATCTAGAAATCCTTGCTTGGTGAATTTAGTGCTTGCAAAATAAGTAACTGTTCTCAGTATGCTGCTCCAGGCAGTGTGCAGTGTGCACTAGGGAACTCCAGCAATCAAAACATAGGCAGAATTTTGGTAACAGTAGTCTTTAATTTTAATTTATGGTATCTGACTGCTTCTGTGGGCCTAAGTCACTTATTCGAAAGTGTGTTTGAAGCCAAGGGCAGAGTTGGAAACAGAGTTTTGATTTAGATACTGGAACTCTGTGCTGAGGCCATCCTTATGTGACTGAATGGAAGCTGAACTTACCAGGTTCATAACCTAATAAATATATGTGAAACAGTGTCCTTGCTTATCTTAAAATGAAGATAAACTCCCTTGCCTTTTTTTCTAATGGTGACTTTGTTCTATATATCACTTTTAAGTATATGTTTGGGTTTTTTTTTTAGGTTGGAGGCAGCAGGGAGAGAAAGGGAGGAAGAGGACATCAGTAGTTCCCTTTCAAAATTATTTTGCAAAAGCATATTTTACTTTCCTGTACATAAAATTTTAATCAATGTGTAATAACCATGTTGTCTGAGGCTAAGACAGTCTTTTCTGCCTATGTGAGGGAGAGAACTGAGACGTATTAGATGTGTCTACAGGTATCTACAGTCTGTCCATGACCTCATGTCTCTTCCCTCTGTGGAAGTTCCTGCCTTTGGATACCAAAAAGTTTTAGATAGGGAAAGCAGAAGGAGAGGGAGCCTATCTGCTAGCCATAGGAGCTTCCCCTGCTGACCCCATACTTCCACTTGGAAATCCAAGGAAAAGTTAATGCTTGCTTCAAAGCCTGAGGCCCAGATAATTTCGTGTCTACTCTAGCTGGCTGCAACCAGGAGCTGCTGGGGGTCTTGGCATGTGGCAGCCAGCTTGCATGGGACTATATTGGGCATAGTGAAGAACAGGCTTTAAGCTGGACCCTGTTTTTCCTCATTCCTGTGAATCAAAGAATCACAAAATACTTACATACATCTAAACACAAACAAAGCAAAACTTTCTGTTGTTATTGAAATTTGACAAAATTATTCCGGAAGTGAACTTACACCTCCACAGGGTAAATGGCTCCAAGAGAGCGCCATCAGTCACTGCGCTGAAATACCTGATTTATTATACACAAGTATGAGGTAATTACTACATATTTATTACTTATTATTTTATTACGTTTATCTTGGAGAGGCAATAGACTATCTGTAATGAGGTATGCATCCATTATGAAGCTTTTTAAAGCTGTTTTGTACCTTTGACTTGCCTTGGCTTGAAAATTACCACATTTATTCTGCTGGCAATAGGGAATGGGTCTTGTTCAGTTTGAAAAAAAAATACATCCTAGCACTCCAGTAACTGAATTTCAACTCAGAAGCAGCAAAGAAAGTTACTTTTATGGCTTATTTTATTAAGAAGGAAAAAAATGTGTTTGATGGAGGAATTACATTTATTTTGTTCGGCTTTTACAAGTTTTTTATGAAATCACTTGCTCTAAAGCACATGGGGGGGCTTTAGTCCTGCCGTGAGTTCCATCCTTTCAACAGTCTGAGTATTCACAAAGCCTGCATCAAGCGAATGGTGATCTGCCTATTTGCAACTCATCCTCCAGACTCAGGGGTTTATGATCTGTTTTCCATTTGTTTCCCAGGTATCATCCTCTGACTGATCAATAGGATATTTGAAACAAGCAAATAAACGAATTTGAACTGAAGCACTGAAAGTTCCATACTGGTACTTGTTGCATTTGAACTGGTGGTGTGTGTGTGTGTTTGTTTGTTTTGTGCAAAATTGGTATTTTCTCATTATTTAAATGCAAAACTTTGTTCCCCTAAGCAAGATTCTCCCCTTTTAGTGGTAGAATGGTGGAAAGTAAAACATTCGATTAATACATTCCTTGGCAATTTCCCACCAGCACAGCCAGGGATAGGACTGTTTTTCATAACAATCTTTCCTTCAATAACTCTTGATAGAGGTTCCCTTTAAATGCACCAGGGTCTAGCCCTTGCAGTCCTCAAGTGCAATTGGTTTTATCATGCCTCTCTTCAGTATGTAAATGCAGCTGGGTTTATTCCATTTTACTCTGTTCCTTAAGGAGAATTTTTTTTAGTTTACTATTTTTAAAAATCCTAACAGTGACAATCATTCCATTGCCTTACAGATTTTTCTGGGTCTAATTTCTTTATTCTTTTTTTTTCCAATATTCTGTAGTTAACCGAAATTAATTTCAAATTGAAATAACATGTAAAGAGAAGTGTTAAAAGACATTTTTTCCTTCTTAGGCAATAAACATCTCGAAACTTCACAACAGGTCTCCCAGTTGTTCAGTTAAAACACATCTTTATTACCCCTTTCAGCTAATGCAAAAAGATGCAAACACTTCCCAAACACTTCACCTTACTAAAAGCTTTTTGGTGTGCCAAGCTTAGAGGAATAGACAGACTTGAAACTGCCAATGATGGCCTGAAAAAGTAATTACCAATGGGCTTTCTGGGAGGATTAGTGCCCTTTAATATGCTGATAAATCAGCTTTTGAATAGTGAAGATCGTTGAGTAAGTCTTTCCAAGTAAAGGGAATGTCTGGTATATGACAACCATATTTGAAAAATCAAGTGATTAATACTTGAAGTGTGTTTAATTGTAGCGATATATTATTTCCAGAAAGTAAAAAGTCCTCAGTAACACATTTATTGCCTGCCCACACTGTCTGTCTGAACACTTTATTTAGGGGGGTTCTTATTTTCGACGGAGCAGACAACAAAGATCCATCCCATGGACACCCTGAGAGCGCAGCGGGAGCCTTGTCGCCCCCCTCGACGACATCCTCACGGATGCCGAGAGCCGCTTTGTCATTGCGCTCGGTTCCTCACAACCCCACCCGCCCCATAATGCCCCTAAACCACAAGTTATTGAGGGCATTCAGCATCTCAAATTGCCTCGCACTTCGCGAAAGTAAGTGCTAATAGGCCTGCTCTTTCGAGCTCTAATTAGTACTATGCATTGGAAATGGCTCCTGAAAGGTTCTTATGATCTCTCAATCTAAGGCAACCTCAAAAAGCAAATAAATAGCAGATAAATATACCTTTTTAAAAGCCCAGTTATAATTATTACTCAATGCAACATAGGAATACTCTGCCTCTTTCTTACAAGTAAACATAATAGTTTGCAAAGGCTTCTCAACTTTTAAGTGGCTTGTCACACCCACGTCTTTATACAAATTTAATGAAAGGAAAATGTCAAATGTCCTGGTGGGTGAAATAGGATCGAGTCTTTTGTCTGTGCTGCGTGGTAAACTCAGAAGTGTACCTCCCCGATCTTGCACTTGTACATCTACTTTTGTGTTTTCTTGCCTTCTAAGTATTCCCCTTTATTGCAATCTAAATCTCAGAGTACAATTCACTATATATATTGATTTAACTGTTTCGTATAATTAATCTCCAGAAAACACCACAGCATGTCTTTGTGTGACTTTAGATTTGGAAGTACTCTGCTGGAATTAAAAGGCCACTCACACTCCTAAAATTAAGCATGTGTATAACTTTTTGCAGAACAGAGGCCTAAATTATCTCATTTCTAATTCTAAAATCTCCAGATCGCATTTATTATTTGCTGTCCTCTGTCGTGTTTATCGTCTGTACCAATTATAAACATATATCAAACGCTTTTTGCTCATTCTTTGAGACTACAAATGAAAATAAAGAATACAAGCCTCGACATCCTACAGGACATTTTTCTCCAGTGTCTCTCCAGAACCTTTGTTGGTCTTTTCTGAAGCTTTCAGCTGAAAATATGATCTGTGCCAGATCAATTAAAAAAAAAAAATCAGGTTTTGTGATGCAGTGCATTGAATGCTCTACTTCATTTCCCAGAAAGGATGAAATATTCTGCCAGAATAATTCACTAAATCTACAGCAGCTGTTGGACTGTGTTTAAGGTCACTGTTAGACACTATGAGATAACACCATACTATTAACCATGGGACAGAACAGCAGCGTCTTCCTGATGGGGAGAAATGCCCAGCCTTTTCTTTCCTGGGGAGAAATGCCAGCTTCTCAGAAAGCCACACAATAAAACACCCATTAGCTTTAGTGTTATCCCCCTTACTTGATGTTTATTTACTGTATGTGTGGAAATAACACATATTCCAAGTTTAGCATCAAAGAGATTCAAAATTGCAGTTGTATAACAATTTGGTGAGTTTGAAAGAGTGAAGCAAAGGTTCCTCATCTGGGAACTACTAACGCCTCAGCAGAGAGGATGTTTCTATCTGCACTGCAAGTCACAGAAACCTGAGGGGTGCAGCAGGATTTGCAGGTTTTCCTGCCAGGCTGTTGAGCCTGAGGCTGCCATTGATGGTCTCAGTTGAAGTTTGCACAATCTGTGCTTGTAACCTGCTGTACTACTGACAAAAATGCATGCAGTACATGAAGTTAAATATCATGTGTACAGAAAGGTAAAGTTCATATAAAATATAATGGCATGTATATGTATATAGAGATGTGTGTATATATGAATCTACACGTACAACATATAAACAGGGGTCTGAGCATTAACCACACAGCATTCAAATCAAGAAACCAGAATAAAAAAACATGCATTAAAGAACCATAGCATACATGCAAACTTTGTGGCTTCAGACAAGTTTCTACAGCACTAGAAATAGAAGAACTTCAAGTAAAGTACTGATGCATACTGTCTGGTTTACTTTCAACTATTTTTCAGTTTTTGAGCCCCCATACATTTTTTACTGGCAATATGAATGTCTGTCAGGCTTATTAAAATGAGCTTGTTTTTCTTGTACTGCAGGTTCCACAAAGATTAATACCAGAACTGTGCATTACTAGAGTAAATGGAAGTGCACACTAAAGACAGATCAGGTGTGAATACTCAATTGCATTCCACCAGATTGGACGTTATGATGTTTAATGCTCTCTTTAGGATCTTCTACTAGCTTTGTTCGAGCTATAGGTATATCCATTCTGGTCGAGCACAAAGTTAAACTGGTGGAGGGAGACAACATATGAACCAGAATAGTTTTGAGGACAAAGATACCTATGGATAAAATATTGAATGCATTTCAAGAAGCAGACTGAGGTTTTTAAATTCAAGGGACTGTGATTTTTCTAAAGTCAGACTCAATACCTGAAAACTGGATTCACGATCACATTAAATGAGATTCTTCAGGCCACAATTTATCTGATATGTTGTTTTCAGTGGTAACAACACCTTAAGGTGCACCCAGGACTCCCAGTGTCCTGTCACTTGTTCCCTGGCTCATATTATGGCACACGGCATCATTTCTGGGGGCAAATGACAAACCAAACGAATGAACAGAGACAGGTTAAAAATAACACCAACAAAAAATCACGGTCTGGCTTCCTGTAAGGCACCACAAGCAGCCGTGCTCACATCATGGAAAGGGTGGTAGGGGCAGGTCTGAGCAGGCAGCGCACTGGATAGGAAAATCTGAAGCTATCGTTCTTTGAGAAAACGGGATGAGGAAACATTTACAGGGACAGTCTGTGTGCACTGCACTCTCTCATCCCCCTCACTTGAAAAGTTGTCCGTGGGTGTAAGAAAGGTCTTCAGGCCACAGTCTAAAGGCTATTCAGGCACACCTGATTTGCTGAAGGAGTAGTGCTAGAGATGGCTTTGGGCCACGCACACTTAGAGAACGCCTGCGGCTGTAATTACTTTCCCATCAATTGTAGTCAGGGTTGCTTTGCCCAAAGTCTGCACACTCACGAAGGGGTCCTGATCAGGAAAGGTTCTCACCATTCACCCCACCAGACCTTCCATTCTGTGTCCAAACCTTCTTCTTAAATACATGCTCTAGTGCTCTTCTGAATCAGGGCTGTTCACAATATTCCTTTACAGCCCTGGAGACCAGTGTATACCACTAAATGATGACGACAACAACAAAGGGCTGTTTGCTTTTGCAAAGTAGTCAGTAGTTGCTTCTTTGGTAGAATTATTCATTCGTGTGAGCTGCTCCAACATATTTTATAATTAAGTATAGACTTGATTTTAAAACATCTGTTTAAGAAAATAAATTAAAGAATGAAGTATTTGGAAAGCATTAAAGACGTTTAAGAGATTTAAAATGCAAAATAAGTCAGGCAGCTATACTTAAAAAATAATTTAAAAAATCTTGCCACTTCATGTTTAACTGTTGCCATTGTTTAGATAACAACATACATTCAAAAGCCATAGAAGAGATTATGGTTTTAGTTTTAACTCTGAATGCCCTCTTCTTGTTGATTTTATTTTAAAATACTTTATGGTTCCTTTTTTATGACCCACAGCCATATATATATATGTGTGTAAAAATTCATAATTTAAGAGATTAATTTATATACTCAATGAAATATACATAAGGTTACATTTCTTGGCTAAATCTCTTTCAATACTATTTTTAATTTGTATTATTTTACTAATGAGATGCAAGTCCAAAGATTTAACATTGCCTCAGGAGAATTAAAGTCCCTGAGGAACATATTGCTCACAGCTGCAGTGAAATATCTATCACTGAAAATTTCAGCACTTTTAATTCCATCTCAGTGACATCAGTGGGATAACTGAAATATTACTCACATGCGGTACTCAGTGAGTGTGTGTACGATTTTATCAAAAATCTAGGAAAGTAATGTTGTGTTTATTATTAGCAGTTTTTTTCTAACAAAAAATCAGAATGAAAAATATAAGTGTGGATAATGTGGTGTATTGGTGGATTTTTTTTCGTTATGATTAAAATATGATGTAATTTTCCCGAAGTTTATAATGAATAGAAAGCTTCTTCTTGTTTACTTTAGTTTCTAGCTTTTCTTTTTTCCCACAAAATTGAGGAATTCATACTGTAGAAACAGCTTAGCTAACCTTACGAAGATGTGTCTGATTATAAATCATTCGAAAGATAACTCAATTATCAAGTACCTGCAATTCACTGAAAGCCACTGTCTCTTAATCACCACTGCCAGACTTGTGCCCAGCCTGATCATGTCTGTGGTAGCACTGCTTTGATTTTGACACTATACATGTGGGTCAAGGCACCTAATAACCCACATTGTGTCACTGTGTCTTCTTATCCACCTGGGATGTGGTATGATGCTGACACAACATGTTGTTGGTTTCTCTCTAAAAGGCTGCTTTTTCTACTGCTAGGGTCAGCACAGTCCAAAAAGAGCTGCACCGAGCTATTTGTCTCGTAGCAATGCTAAAGCTTTGCAGCCTTTTATCCTATTTATTTTCCCTCCATAAGCTGTAACAGCAAGAGAGAATACACCTGCAGGGAGGGTCCCTGAACCAGAAGTTTCTTTTTCGGAGATGATGGCACACAACCAGAAAAGTATTTCAAGACTCAACATGTGCAACTCTCTGCACCGCTAAATATTTCCTTTGATAGATCAGGGACGCCAGTGAAAGGGAGCAGTGATTGAGAGGAGATGACTAGGCTGCAAACCTGGGAGGAAAAACAACAAAGGAAAAACTTCACAACAGAAAACATTAATGGAAATGAGTGCTGATGGCTCTCTTAGCTTACTCTAGCAGATAACCTCTTTGAGAAAGTAACTGAGGGCCAGGAAAATTGCCATGACCATTAGGAAATGGACAAACCTCAGTCTCCTGGTGTTAGCTGTCACCTAACAGGGCTATTTAGAAGGTGACATCCGCATTTCAGAGGCTTCCCAATCCATGTCGCCTGAATGTGAGAGATGTAAAAGCAACTGCGGAAAGTTTTACTTGTGTAAAATTCCCAAAAAGTGTCAGAGCAACGAACAGAATTCATACCAGTGTCCCTTGCAGCTTCTTCCAGTTCTTTATTAACAAGATCAATACAAACAGCATGTTGCAGACCATTGTTCACCAGTCTGGCCAGCTGGTGCAGAGCGCTGGTGTTTGCTGCAGCTCCTGCTCCGCAGGCTGTGGCCACTGCCCTCTAATCCGGGCTGCTCTTTGATGCTCGGGCTCGGAAAGTCAGACCTTATTGGCAAACGTGGCTGTTGCAAGTAACCACTTCAGCAGCTGTGGAAGAGCTGTAATGCATGTTTGGCCAACTTCTTACCGGGACAGTGCTTGCTTATTCTGGTTTATGTAAGAATTGGGAAAGCAACAGGCAGCAGAAAGCGGGGAGCAAGTCCAAGCGACACCACAGTCTGCTATGACTCACTGGTTTCCAAATGGCAATGGAAGAGCTTTGTGCAAAATCTCAAGTGCTACTTGCTGTGCTGTGACGCTGGGTATTTGTTTTGTGAGAGCTGCAAACTGTGTCCTCCAGAGACTGTTACCAGCTTTCCGTAGCCCTTTCCTCTCCTTTTAAATTTGACCCCCAAATGGGATACAGTACTTCATTTCAGCCCCCACCAGAACATTATTTCTTTCTCTCACATTCAAAACTCCAACTGATAAACTCAGAAATGCTTTCTTTGATGTTTCACTGTTGACACATACTTATTTAGTTTGTGATGCACTGCTAGATCCTTTTCCAGAGTCCTCATTTTGTATTTGTACATGATACTTCACTTAAGCCTAGCACTTCCCCTTTGTCTTACTAAATCTTATGGGATTTAATCTGTTAATAAAACCTTAATACAACTTGTTACATCATCAAGCAATAAAGCAAACTATTAAAGGGGTATAATAAAATGAAAAACTACAACAATTCATATTTGTGAGAAATTTTGATTATTACTGCTACAACAACATTTAAGGTACCCATAATAGAAAAAGGTTGAGAAATATGCTTACATATTAGTCTATTTAGCTATTCAATGTGCATGTTTGAAGGCACAGACTGGGAATCATCAAAAAATCCGGGGTTTAGTCTAAAGTAGCCATAACGCTCTTTCTGGTCAATGGAGAAGGAGAAAGTCCTCCAGAGGCTGATTCATTCCGAATGCCTTGATTGCTTAGAGAGGTAGTAATCACTCTCTGGATGCATCTTTCTCCACTGACTATGGAAGAATCCAAGATAACTGCTTTAGAATAGATATCAAGCTTTCAAATTGATAACTGCTTTAGAATAGACACCAAGCTTCCAAATTGCTAAAATTACACAAGATGAGTCCCAGCTGTAGCTTATTCCCACCTCCCCAGAACAGACAATCAGACCTAAATTCTTCAAAGATTTAGGTCCTAACTCTCATTGATTTCTCACTGTGAGATTCTTCCAGCCGTTAACTTCAATGAGAGTAACACACCTAACCATGGTGAATACTTAACATCGGAGGCCGCAAAATACTGACAAAAATCTTACCAAATCTGCCTGTGAGGATTTAAGCAGATACAGCCTCCAAGCACCCACGCCTCTCCTCTGGCAGAAATTTCCATTCCCATTGCAGAAGGGAACATGAGTTGGTGCTTCAGGTGCAGTAACCCCCCCACCCAAGGGACAGGGAAGAGCTGAAAACACTCCTGTCTGGGAGAGCCACTGCTAGATTTGACAGAACATCTCTATGGGATTCCCTTTTTGGCCACTTCTTGATCTTTCTTACCACAAAACGTTTACTTATTTTAAAAGATTATTTAAAAAACCTCAACAAACTAAAACAACGAGTAGAACAGACATGACAGGTGTTTTATTACAGTAGCACCATCCTGAAATTACATCTACTTATTTTTATTCAAATTGACAACATTTCAACTTGAGTGTTCCTTAATGTTCCTCTTTGAAGTTACATCATTGTAGATGCTGATTGTTTAATTGTCCTTCCAATCATGCACTTAACTTCCCACTTAGCCCCATGCAGGACACGACTTGAAGACATTAACAATTGTCCCTAATGTGGATTGCCTGGGGATGTTTAAGTTTATTTGTAATGGAGGCAAACACTCACAGTTTGGATGAATTCTATAAAAGCTGAACGTTTTCTGCCCTAGGCAAAGTTTTCCGAAAGAGTTCATATGGTTTTTCTGGTTGCAATCAGTGCATTCAAATTATGCATAATTTGGTTTTCATGGTTTCAGTGTTGGATCACATAAAGTCAAGTATAATTACTACCAAAAATAAATTTCTGTATGCACCTTGGGATATTCACCATGGACTTACAAGACACTAGTAGGTGATTGACAATTACTAGGAAATTATTTAAGAACATTTTATTGTTTTTCTCAAATGCAATTGAAATTGCAATTGAAATAAATGTTCACGAAGTCTTAGTGCTATTATAAATTAAAAGTAAAATTAGTTGCTATACTTAATGGGCAGAAGAAAAGAAGGGTAGGAAACCTTTGCATTCAGAAGCATTTGCATGAAAAAATCATGGAATTTTAATGGAAAATCCAATATTTTCTGATATTGGATTAGATTCTTATTTGTACACACAAAGTGTAGAAGTGAAAAGGATCTCCTGCATCCACTAGGGAGTTTTAGTGGGACTCCCTAGTAACTTCCAGGCAGGTGCCTGAGGCAAAACCTTCTATTGCCTATTGCAAGCTTTTTCGTGTATGCAAGCAGCCTCCACAAAAAAAGTACATCCTGCTCCACTTTTGCTTTTTAAGCAGGACAGGTCTCATTGGTTCATCTCTCTCTCAGCTGTGGCTTTAGGGAAAGTTTTGTTAGCCTTAAGATTTTTTATTTTTTTTAACAGATTCAATTGGGTAACCTGCAATAGGGAGTGACGATCTTGGGAGGATGAACTCTTAATTTCATTCACCATTCTGTGACTCCCTTCTCCCAGATGGTCCTAAAGTCTTCTTTGACTAGAAATAAAATGGAACTGAGAAGGTTTAGGAAAAAATAAACAGGACATTAATTCTGCTAATACTCTTACAGGGTCATTTACTGATAAGAAAGTGGATAGATGGGCTATATGAGAACTGACATGTATCAGAGCACAAGCAACGTTGTTCTGCTTTGCTTCTCCTTTTTGCTGATGAAAGCTACCTAAATCACTTTATTTACCTATGAAAAGCAGAAAATCCGAAATGAACATTAGACATGGGTTTGGATTACCTGGTGATCCAGGAGTAGATGAGGAAACTCTTAATTTCCAGGGTGGCCTTGAAGAACATAATTTAGTCAATGTAATTGTTCACTCTTTTTGACCTTCTGACATAAATCTTGCAGTTTTAACTATACGTAACTGCATACAACTATATGGAATTGTCTCTGTAGTGGCGTGAGACTCTTTTGAAAACTAATGAAAACCTCTGAATTTAGATCAATCAAGCTGTTAAAGTTACTAACATTATAAAATATGTTCTAAATATAACTCAGAAGATAAAATGTACAGGATCTTAATTTAGTTTTGCTTAACTTAGCAATAGTTTAATTACTTTTAGTAATCTGCTAAAACCAGCCGGATTTGAGGTTGATCTTTTCTGGAAGTAGGTTATGTGAAACCAGCAACTGATTTCAATGCATTAATGATATGTAAAAAAATCATAATTAGACAGCTTCTGGGTGTGTCTTTTGCCTGAAGTAAATGCATATTTTAAACAACATGAGTTTGGACTTGAATCTGTAAGCCCGTGTTTATTTAATTTTTAAAAATCAGGGCCTGAAAAAGACACCATTAGAGTCAACCCACGACATCCTAATGAAGGGTCTACAGTTGCCTATGTAGTCTCCTTTCCTCCACTTCCAGCTCACCCAAACTATGCTCTGTAGTCTTATGGAGGAAACTAATCTCATTAGTTAAAGAGAGAGCTTGAGGGTCTAGTTTTACAAGAATTTTTCTCTGCAGTGTGCTTCCCCCTCCTCAACATCATCCCCTCAGGCTGACCTATATTCAGGCTGCCATGGAAAAGGCCTGTCTTTGCGTAACCACCATGAATAAATCCTCTTCCTTGTGCAGCTACATGGAAAACTGGACAAGGAAATTACTCCAACTCAGAACTAAAGCTAGGGGGATGCTATTATTTTTTTATGGGGTTTCAGTCAAATTGGTCCTTTAATCCTGTTGAATATGCATTTTCACTAATGCTGATGCCAGACAATGGTCGGCAGAAATCCCTTGCTACATGTGGAGGTATTAATAACAGGGTACAGGAATGTGAGACCTCTTATTTTGATATAAGCTTACTTAGGGCAGATACAGTCCAGCCAAACATTTGAAAGAGTAATTTGTATTTGCTTATGTACAGTCATGGTGCGGTCTCAACTTAGAACTACTGGTGAAGAGATTCCTGGGCTTGGGGGCTGCCAGAGCTCTCAGTGTTCATATCAGGTGCAAGATTTCTGAGGAGAGCAAATCTCCCTGTGGGAAGAAAGACTTTCTGTCATGGGCTCTGGAGAACAGCATACAAACATTTTAGAATTCATAATATAATCAGTTTTTAAATGTTTTATTGAGTATTTTGAGAAAAGAAGCTACAAAGACAAATGGATTAATTTTCTGAATTGATTTACCTTGCTTAATTTAAAACAGTTTCATATATTATTAGCACTAAATATGCATTAGTTTTTTCTAAGGGCACAGTATTCTATGACTGCATGAGTGGTTTTCAAAACTACAAAACCAGAAGTTCTTGTTCTTTTCAACATTTCATGTGTTTGGTTTTTTTTTTTTTTGCATTCTTTTCTCAGATTCTCTCCTGTTCCATAGTTCACCTACACACCATGTATATTACTTACTGCTATGATAAGTTCAAAACACTTTGTTTCTACTTTTTCTTTCCCTTGGATGTTAAAACTGACAACTTAATGACTCTGTTGCCACCTCGTAGTGAATCACTGCCCTTGCCAACACTCAAGATAAGACAAAGTCACTTTTCCCAAGGAAAAGGCGCTTTGCTGTGTACTCTTGGAACTGCAGTACAAGGCTTAGTCACTTTAAATCCATTTTCATTTTAGTGAAGTGCTCAATAATTCTCTGGAGCAATATAAAAATGAAGGTCTTCCTCTTAAATTTTTGATTACCTCGCAAAAGTAGCAAGTATAGCATATTTTACGTAAATATGAACACATGTTCAAGTGTCTCTGTGTCTTAGTATAATGGTGTGAAACAACCGGACAGCTAGAACAAATGCTGTCACTTTTGAAACAGGAGGATGCTTTCCCACTGACCTCAGTGGAAACAGGTACAGGATAATGAGGGATAGCTTTGAAAATCTGAATCTGGCACTGCCATATTGGCTGTTCAGAAGAGCTTAGTGTTTCGCAGGCTTTGTTCATCTAATGTCACTGTGACTTTTTCAAAGGAAGACGGTTGCAAAGAAACTGAACAACTATCACATGCCGACACTGCCAAGACAGTTTTCATTCACAACAAATAAATGAGAGTAACTTGTAAATGCATACTAAGTATTTTTACCATGTGTTTTGCTTCTTTGCTTGCTTGCTTTTATGTGTAGAGAAAAATGTCTGTTCCTACAGTGTTTGTTTTCCCATACTACTTTCCTTAAGAAGCACCAGTGGTCAATGGAGCACCAGCTGACAAGATACCACACAGCTCTGCACACACTGTGCACCTGAAAGTGTCTTGTTGGCAATGGCACTGGAATGTTTGTAGTTACCCAGGACTTGCCTGCTTGGTTTGCAAATTCATTATTTCTGACTAAAATGTAGGTTTGTGTAATTTAATCTGTGTCCTGTGATACACATGAGAACAATAAAAAAAGGGACACAGTTTCAATCTTACAAATCTTGATATCAGAGCTGTCAGGCTTTTGATGTTTCCAGTGTCTAAGATGTTTACAGTCTTTCAGGTGAAATGTATAGAAGTGGGAGAGAAGGAACAGTGTCTCTGAGCAGTTTGATGTCTGCTGCTGCTAAGTAGGAGCATGTGAAACCTATAGTAACTGAATCCACTGCAGGGTCCGGGCTCACATACAGAACTTGAACAATAGGTATCTACTTAAACTACACAAATTACCTCAGAGATCTGGAATCTGTATGCCCTGCCCACTTCCCTGAACCTCTGGAGCTGGGATCCTGTGGGGAACATAATGGGCTTAATTATGGTGTCTGGACTAGCCGCGCAGGACCCGGAAGGCAGGAGTTAACCTCACCTCACCTTTTACATGCCAGTGACCCCAGGCTTGGCTGGGAACCTGTTGGGGCCTCTGGAGCAGCTCCTGGATTGCCCCGACCCGCGTTAACCGGTGAAGGGAAATCCCGCACGGCCACGGCCTGGGCGCCTTCGCGCCTCGGGCCGCGACGCTCGGGGCACCCAGGGCCCGCTGCCCGCTCCGTCCCGCCAGGGGAAGGCTGCAAGAGCCCACACGTGCTCCCGCCGTGCTGCGAGGCGGCCCGTCGGCTGCCCCTCAGGGCGGGCAGCGCGCCCGGGGGGCCGCCGCAGCGGCCTGGCAGCAACCGGGCGCAACGCCAGCGCAGCCGCGCCCCAGCCCGCCATCCTGCACCCCCCGCCCCACAGGACCACGCCGGCCGCCCCAGGCTGCGGCGGGGCGGGCGGGGGTTAGGCTGTCACATGGCAGGGGGAGGGGGCTGCGGCGAGGCGGGCCGACCTCGGGGCTCCCCCGGCCGGGTGGAGGCGGGCTGAGGCGGCGGAAAGTTTGCCGAGTGGCTGGCGGCGGGCGGCGCTGCGAGCCCCCCCCGTCCCGCTTTCTCTCGTTACTTTTTGCTACACACCCCCCCAACTTCCACCCCCTTCCCCCCTTGGCGGCGGCTTCGGGGCATGAGCCGGACCCGCCACCCGCGCTGAGAGGCGGGAGGTCGCGTCGCGCCCGGCTCTGTCAGTGAGGGAGCGCCCGGGACGGGAGCGCGGGCAGCGGCCCCGAGCCCGCCATGCCCCTGCAGCCCCGCGCGGCGCCCGCCGCCGTTCTAGCACTGCTGCTCCTGCCGCTGCTGCTGGGGGCCCGCGCCGCCGCCCCCTGCCCCGCGCCCTGCCGCTGCGCCGGGCACCTCGTCGCCTGCAGCCGCCTGGAGCTCAGCCGGCTGCCCGAGCGGCTGCCGCGGGGGGCGGTGCAGCTGTGAGTATCGGGGCGGCGGGCAGTACTGGGGGCTGGGGGTGCCGGCCTGCGCCCATCCGCCATCTTCTGTCCCTGGGGGCCGAGGTGCCCGCCGGAGGCCGCGGTCCGGACCGCCGGCGCGGTTTGGGGAGGGAAACGCGGGTTTCGTGGCGGTAGCGAGGCGGGCGGTGCGTGGGGCGGGAGGGGCAGCGCCGGGGGCCGGCGGCCGAGCTGTCAGCGAGCGCGGGGGCGGCGGCGGCCGCAGCGTCCCTCGGGCGGGCTGCGGGCCCGGAGTGACGGCGGTACCGGCCGGGCTGAAAGCGGGCCCGAGAGCGCTGCTCGGTGTTCAACAGGTGGAGGGAAAAAGTTCCGATGACTTACTGAAAACGTGCGATAATCATCAAGTTAATACTGATTCGTGTGTCGGGAAAACCTGTTCTCGGTTTTGTGTAGTTCTTGATCTTGATTGCCCGATGGTTTTGGGTTTAATGGTTTCCTTGCCCCACTCGGGTCGGTGGCACGGACTCACTGGATCCGTAATAACGCGTACCAAAATGCTATCTGTAGAAAATTTCTTTCAGTGACACACTTTTATGGACAAAGCATAAATTATGGATCTTTCTAAAAGCCTGAAAATAGCTGAGGGACTTTTCACATTTGTTTTTAATCTCTTGTCACTTAAAGATCTTCTGTATTAGTCGTATTAATTTTCTGTTACATTTCCAAAGCAGATTGAGATAAGGACTTTAAAGTAAACAGGAAGACTTTCAATTAGTTGTGGCTAATTCTGTTCAATTGCCTCGTCTGGAGGTCATGCTGCTTTACTCATGAAATGTGGATGGTTGTATTGACACCATATGGAACTGAACACAAGCATGGCTCTGGGAGGTGAATATTTGCAGGAGTGGTATAGGAAAGTGTGAGGGAAAAGAAACTTTTTTTTAATGCGATTGAAGCATAAGAATCAAATATCGAATCTGCTTTACATTCAACAACTGGCTTTGCTTCCTATTAAATTTCATCCCTCCTGTTCTTTTGAACTATTTCAGTTCTCTAATGTAAGTTTTCTGACAAGACCTAAGGCTTTTTTGATACTAAGCTAAGCTTCAGAGCCTAGTTTCTTAGCTTAGCTTACTTTAGTGCTGTTAAGTTAAAATTCAGGTGTGACAGCATGCTAAACAAAAAACAAGGGTAGAAATCTTAGAACTTTCATTTTAAGAGCTGCTTTTCAAAGCAGCTCTAAGTTAGCAGTAATCCAAATTTGTCTTTTCCACTTACGTTACTGAGAGACAATAAAACACATTGCAGTGCTTTTTTGTTAGTACAGGGGAGGTTTTTCTAATTAGAATTCCCTTGGTAGTGTAAATTGTCCTTATGTAAGTTCACATTCCTTTAAAAGTGTGAGAAAATAAGTTCCACTTGAATAAATAAGCTTTGGTCTGTTGTAAGAGGCCCTGCTGTGATTACTCATTGGACAGCTGTGTCACTCGCTCTTAAACTCACAGGAGTACAGCTTTGTAGGTGTCACCAAACCATGTGGTCTGGTCGCTTTTGTGTAAATATTCCTTTTGTTTGTGTCAAATGCCTCAGAAGTACCCTGCTCTTTCTTCCTTCCCCTCTTCTTAATAAGAGGACAAGGAAGAGTGTGGGTTGTCTGTCTCCAGCTGCCCCAGTACTTGGAGCTGGGACTGCGCAGTCTGCGAGATTATAAGGCGTTTCAGTTTTACATATGCAAAAAAGGCTTGAATAGCCTGGATTATTGTTGCAACAAGCTGTGCACTTACAAATTGTAAAAGACTGTTTATGAATTTTATTGGTATATGTTTGCTGTGTTTTCTGATGAAGTCCGTGGCAGATATAGCCAAAGGCTAGTAGTTTAATTGCAGGCTTTCCAATCCTCTTTAAAAAACAACAGCTATTACACCATGTTATTAACATATGCAGGCGAGGTCTCCCAAGCAGAAGGGAAGCTCTTGTCCCTAAGAAGGTCTAGGCCTGCATTACGCTTCACACCTTCTGCCCATATGTCTGCTCACCCAGATGGAGAGTGGGTCAGATGAAGATGGCTTTCTGAAGCTCCATTTTACACTTGCATTCCTTTTGTGTTCAAATCCTCTGGTGAAATAAAATGAGGGTGTCTAATGTGGAAAGGCTGAGTGACCTCAGGGTGGACAGGAGGGAAATAAGAAAATGAGCCAACGAACTGAGTTGTGTCCTCTTTTTTTTAGTGGCAAGTGTGAGGGTACTGTTTTGTATGGAAATGGCTTCACAGGATGGAGTGTAAACAGGGTATAATTGCCAGCTTTACTGTGATTTTAGCCAAAAATACCATCTTCTGTAACCCTGACTTTATGGAGGATAACATTCCACTGAAAACTGTTGAACATTTGTAATGCCTTTGTGTACAGATAGTTTTGAAGTTGGATTTCAGTTTCATTCTAGGATGTGTGTTCTGAGATTGGAAGAATGTGCGCTGGTTCGAGCTGGTGTAGCGGAGCTGGAGGCGGAGGGAGTGTGTTGAGCATGGGCCGGTGCCCTGTGTGTGTGCAGGCTCTGGTGGCACTGCCGTACGCCTCGCCAGGTTCACCAAGGAATGCTAAAACTGTTGGTCAGGGGGGAGGGAAAGTCTGAAAAATGGTTTTCACTTGTGTTTGTATTACATCTTTAGTATTTACATTTTATAAATCCTCTAGTTCTCTACCAGAATTGCCAGAGAAAAAGGGCCGTATGGTTTTCACAGCTGTTTTTCAATATTTTCCAGACTAAAACTTGAACGTAGCAAGCTGATTTATGAGTCACTTTGGATCAGTGTCTTAAAACAGCTACAGCCTGGCTTTTTGTTTTTCAGCTCTCCTGATTTCTGCTGAATTAGCAGCTCTATAGGCCCCAGTGGGACTGATTAAGAAGCTGTTGCTGGATTTGCATTTTAAAATTTGACTTGGGGCTCAGGTTTCTGAGTTCTCTAAGGAAGAAGATGATAATTGTGACTAAGTGTTGTAAATTAAGTTTGATTCTGAAAGTTATATTTATAAAATGTGTGAAGAAACGCTCCCCCTCTCCCTTTATGCATTAGACCTTCCTTTCAGTTTTTTATCACACAAACATTGATGTTCAAAGTTATGTTTCAGCTTTCTAAGGCAGAGACTTGTGAGTTATGAAAGATGGCCATACAAACATAATGGAATACAGAAAATAGTTTCTTTCATAAAACAGGTTCTTAAAGGGCCTCTAAAACTATGGTATGCTTTTTCAAGTGTAGGCAATTCTACTTAAACACTCAATCACTTTTACTAGAAATCTGAGGAACAGGTATATATACTTTTTATTGTTATAAAGAATTTCTTAGTATAAATCTGGTTTCTGAGTGCATTCACTGTTGTATCTTTCATGGCTTTTGAAACTAGTGGCAAAAGTAATCACAGAGGAGATTTTCTCCCCACTTGTAATATGGTTTTAACAGACAAGTCAAATTCAGAATTGGAAGATGCATAGTAACAATCTTAGTGTTTTAATGTTGTCAGTTGCATTGCTGTGAAGGAAGAACACCGATTCATTTTCAAAACTTATATTCATACTTGTTTTAAAAGATGTTGGGAAATGCATTGGACTGAAATGTGCTTGTAGCTTTGCAACAGGGGTGATAGATTTTTATATTAAAAAAATGCCTCAGATCCAGTGTTTGTAAGTTTCAGAAACTTCTATAGGCTTAAGTTTCACTTAGGGTATTAGTAAAAGACAGATATTTTAACTGTTGGTTTGCTTCCAAACACTCTGATTTAATTTAAAAATGTAACTTGCAAGACTTTTTTTCCTGAAGCTTCTCATGCCAGTAGTACTGAAATAAGGTTTAATAAAATATTTATGATTCATATTTTATCTAACAATTGGTAGACAAGTGTGCTTACAGCTGTGTGAAACAGCCGATTCAGTATTGTCTAGAGGGGTTTTGTTGTTGTTTTGCTTTGGGATTTTTTTTGCAACTTGTGTTTGACAAGCTGCTGTAAATAAACCAGGAATGAGGAATTTGTACGTATGTATATACTTTTTACAGTAGGTGCTACATGGAAAATCTGAGCGTATCTTTAGTGTTAAAAAACAAATTAAAAAAAAAATAGTTTGAAACCTGGTGTAAGTTGTTACGCTCACGGTTGCCTTGATGGACTCCAGATGGATGTGAGCTTGAGCTATGAGTGAAAGTGTCTGGCTCCAGTGTGGTGATCATGCACAGCAGTGGTTGTAATTGTAGGATTTTTATAGTTTAAGGACTCTGCCAGATTTTTTTTTTTTTTTTTTAACGTGTTATAACTTCAGCAGAACAAATCTGCTCACGTCTGTTACTGTCTGGTAGGTCCTTTAGGCAAACATGTTTTAAATAAACCTTTTGCAGGGTTTTTAGATGAAATGAAGAAATGCAGGTTTTTAGCACTAATATTGAAAGCTCTTTGTTGAAGTAATTACTGATTCCTAAGTCTTGTCTGAAGCAAGAAGAACAGTAACTTATTAGGCACTAACAACCATAACTTCACTGAATTTTGGCTGTTTATTTGCATAGTTCTTATAATCCCTACAGACTAAAGCCAAATATTGAATTATGTTTAAGGGTAAAAATTGTCTCTACTCTGTCTGCTTTAAAGGACCAAGTTAGGTTCTCGTCTAGATCTTTGTAACAGCATATTTTTTCAGTATTTACATTTAAGAAAGCAGTATGAGGGTTTCAGATCTATGCAGCTAATGTCTTCAGATGTTAAACAAAGGGATTTTTCTCTAGTCTACAGCCAGACTAATGTTTGCACTAGATTTTTAAGCAGTGAAAGATGCAGCCCTCTAACTCAAGTGTGGTTAACCTCATTTACAGGAGGGCTCAAAATCATAATGCTGAAACTAACATTTGTGGGTTTTTGAAAATGTTAACACTGTATTGGTTTTCCATCTTTAAGAGAAAAATCTATAGGGGTTTAGACACCTGGAAGAATGTGTGGATATATATTAAGTGCTTGAGCCCAGAGTTGAGTCTTGGAAAACATCCCCTCCATGGCTACCTGAAGATGTTGGAGTGTGTTCCCTCTTTCTCAGTGGCTCCCCCCAAGCCTCAACCCCCTTTTTTGTGTTGGAAAGTGCCTTTTGCACCTGTGGGTTTGCCCTGTACGGGCTTCTGGGCAGCCCTGGCTTGGGAAGCGTGATGCCCATCTCCTCCCTGTGCGTCGCCCTGAGCCGGCACTGGTGGTGCTGCAGCTGCCCAGCCTGCTGGGCCTGATCTGAGAACACCTTGTAACGGAGCACTGGTGGTACCCCTCGTAATGTCCATGCCTGCCTGGGATTATTTTTAGTAGTTGTTTTTTTTTTTAACTGCAGTCCAAGGCAGGACAAAAGGAATGATGGTATTGTCCTGGCAATATTAGAGAAGTACTGCATAAAGCACCAAACAGCTGGGGGAGGCTAAAACATGGTTTTACCGTCCCCGTGTGCTGTTGAAGAAGCCTAGGTGCCTGGCTGGGTTGCAGTGTTATGCCCGTGTCCAAGGATTTGCAATGGTGGGTGCAGAGGAACTAGACTATTCTGGATCTGCAGTTCTTCAGGGTTTAGTTGCAGAACAGAACACGTAGCACAGACCTTGAACCTGGCTTGATTAAGCCAGTTCTGGTGTGTGTGCAGCAAGGATATACTGATCATCAGGCTTCTTCACTTCCAGAACTGTAGATGAAGAGTAGACACGTCCATGGCAGTCAGCCATGTTTGGCATGCTCAGTATAGGTGGCTGTACTGAGTCATCTAGAAAAAGTAAGCCATCCCGGAGTTTCCTCATGGATTCAACTTGAAATATACTTTGTGCCCGTACGACTGGATAACTGTTCTGTGCTTAGTTAGCACAGGGAAAAGTGTCAGAAAGTGTGAGAAATTTCTTTGCTGTTACCCGATGCCACAGCAACTCACCACTGACACATGCCAATGCACTTTTTGTGTGTCTGCATTGCAAATACTCGCTGGAGTGAGTTGAAGAACTCCTTATAAATAGTGCAGTTTTTGGTTGCTGGCTTGGGTAAGCTCAGTGTTACAATATCTAGCAAGTGTTTTGCAGGTGGCTGAATCGGTGCAGGTGAGGCAGTGACAGGCTGCAGTACCGGAGCAGGAAGGTGCACACTGTGGTAGGTATGTGGCCAAAAAGAGAGAGATCTTGAACAGGGCTGGCCAAGGTGACGAGATCGGTTGTGAATGTGTACCACTTGTGCGTATCTCCATAGACATATGTATAAGTTTGAGTTTCTGTGTTTAACTTCTCTGCCTTCTATTGTATTGTCATTCCTTTATTTCTGTGTTTCCAGCACTTCTCAGGCTACGCAAAAGTTTCTTAAGACTCTATGTTATGGTGCTCTCAAATGTTTCAGAGGAGATATGGTGTCAGTAGGGAAAATAATTTCTTAACAGTGATCAAGCTAATGTGTTACATTCTTAATACCCTGGATTGTTTTGTTGCAAAGACATGAACAAGATTTCTTATAAACTGCATCAATATATATTTGGGGTCTTCATTACAGAGTGGCACAAGCAAAGTGCTTGAGCTACGTTTTCAGGTGTGACTAAGTGCAGTATTAATGTGACTAGTATCCAGATGTCTTGAAACTCAGAATAGAATTAGGCCTTCCTGTGTCTGTTTTCTTCTGATATTACTTGTTTAAGAGCCTCATTAGATGTGGTTATGCAGGAATGGAGTCCTGAATTGTGTGAAAGCATGAAAATAGAACTGAGTTTTATGGATGGTCCTCACTGTGTGCTTATGATCTGTCTGTTGCTTTAGAGAAGTGAGAAGAGTAAATGATACAAATATTATGATTGACTCAAAGAATGAGACAATACTGAGTATTGGTTTATGAATTTTCCTTGTAAGCAAGAGGTTGCTTTAGCCAGATCTTTTGTTGTGAAGGGGTAGGGAAAGAGGAGTTGTTGGTGGTGTATGAGTCAAAATCTTAAAATGTTTTTCATAGATCTTACACACACATCAGTGGACGTTTCTAAATTGTTCAGAGATATAGGAAATTCTTTGACACTGCTGGCAGTGATCAAGGTATTTACACTTAGTTTCTAACTCATTTGAGTATACAAGGTATAGCTAAGTTTACTAATACAAAAACCAAACAAACTTTTTATGTACTTGGAAACAAATGATAACATCATTTGGATTGAAATTGTATTGCTTTACCCAATATTTTATGGCAAAACTGACAGGCTGTTTATTTTTCTAACCTCATAGGGACTTAAGTCACAACAAATTATCTTCAATCAAGACCAGTCTCCTGGATCACCTTCATAGTCTTCGGGAAGTGTAAGTTAATTTGCCTTAATTAACAAAGGGAAAAAAAAAAGAAAAAAAAAAAAGATCAACACCCCAAACCAAAAACCCAGTGAGAAAAAAACCAACCAGTGTTTGTGTATGTGAATTGCATAGCTATTTCTCTAGGGGTAATTAGTTGAAAAAACAAAGTTGTTTGCTGTTCTGATATTTTTTTACATTAAGTGAAACTGGAATTATTTTTGAATTTTTGGGGTGACACTGCTCAGCAATTTAGCAGATCCAATGCACATACTTCTGATTAACATCAAAGCTGACTCTTTTTTTTTTTTTTAATATTAATAGGAAGTTGAACAACAATGAACTGGAGATCATTCCAGATCTGGGGCCCGTCTCTGCAAATATAACTCTTCTGTCTTTGTAAGTAGATCTTACTCTTGTCCCTCGTTAGTGGAACTAACTCTATAGGGTTTGTGGAAATATGTGCATTACGGAGATTAAAGTGAAATAATTGGAAATAGAGCAGCTTGTGGTTAGGAAGTTGATTATGTCATATTATTTAGCAGGTTGTTTAAAATGTGTATAATTGAGCTTAATCCTTGTAGTTTTTATGCTTCCCTCAGATACAAAGACTGCATTAGAATTAATTTATGTTGTGGTAGTGCCCAGAAGCCTCAGCCCTTTTGAGCTAGGCACTGTACAAACATTAGTAAATGTTATACAAACTTGCACAATGCAGACTTTAAAATAAGAGTTAAACTCTGTCATTATGCATCTTGGATGAAATCCAACTTGCGTTAAATCATGGCAGAATTCTCTTATTTTCAGTGGACAGCATGGGGAAGTCCCCTGGAGATGCAGCTTCAGAAGTATCTATGTTAGAAGATTTTTTGCCAATAGCTTTAAAATGTCTTTCTGAGCCCATTTTTATGGATGGCATAATTTTTTTTTACAGCTGCAGTTAATACATATAATTGTGACACATGATTATTTTGATGTTGATTGTTTTGTTTGGAATAAATCAGTAAGTTGCTTGATATGGCATCTGTAATATGGGCATGAAGTTGTAAAAGGCAAATAAGGCCCGTAACCAAACAGTTCATTTTGAAGGAAGTTTTTTTCTCCAGGTTTTCACTTGAAATCAGTTTGATTTTTTTTTTTCCTGTTATTTAATTTCTCTAAAATGCTGAAGAACTGCTAACAAAAATAGTTACTACCATACTGTTAATTGGAAAAAAGAAAATACATGTTTGGGATTTGGCTTTTATCAATGGGAATCTAAAGTGTCTAAAGCTAGTAATATGTAGCCCTCTGGCCAAATCCTGCCCTTGAATACAAATTGAAAGTTACCTGTATTGAAGAAGCCCTGAAGGGTTAAAACAATACAGTAAACTTTGGAAAGCTGTTCAGTTAATTAAATTGATCACTATTCAATTGCTTACATCTGGTGATTTATAGGGGTTTGTTTTTACTCTAGGCCCAGGTCAGCTAAGTCAGCTGGTGCAGCCGCTGTGTCTGGACTGCTCTGTTTGAATAAGAACTAAGTGACATTTGATACTGATGTGGTTCCTTACAGATCAAAATCAGAAAAGAATGAAAGAAAAAGCAGATGGTGTCTGCCAAATAATGGTCGCATTTAAGCATATCTTGTATTTTTTATTAATGGTGATGTTATTTTTACACTGGCATAGTATTCTGTAGTTTAAACTTCTAATTGATCTAAAATATATATATATATATATATATATAACCTCGCTAAGGTTCTCTTTACCACAGAGTTGGAAATATTGACATAGTAAAGTGGTTTATATCTTCTTACCTTATTTCTGATTAATATAAAGTTGAGAATTTGTCTTAGCATCTCTAGTCCTTCTCATGGAAACTTAACTAGTTTAGATGAACCTAAAATCATCACTTTGCAGCTGTACAAAGATTCTTGTATTCCTTTGAGAGAATACATGAAAATCAGTTGCTGCCGGATTGGTTGTTCCATGTCCTTAGGTCACTAGCTTGGTTCATTTACTCAGGTGGTCAAACATGGAAAACCTTTGTTAGATCAGTGCTCTGCACTATGTGTACTGACACTCTGACACTTAAAAAGGAGAGGCGAGGGGAGAAGATTTCTAAAAGCTGTTACCATACTACCAATGCAGTTAAGCTTGGTCTGGTTGGGTGGTAGCTTGTTCTTGCTCTAATTTCCATTATTTCTGTGTGGTGTGGGGAGATTATTGAATATAAGTGTGTTCCAGCTGAGATTTTAATACCTATTCTATGACCACAGCAGAGATTTTTGAGATTAATATGGTAGAAATAATTTATTAAGTAATTGAAAGGTTTTAAGTTATGAATGTCAGTGTATAATAGTTAAGACAATGGTTTGCTCCATATCAAAACAGATGTACATGGAACATAAAATTTGAGAGTGGTGTTTCATTGTTCAAAAAATAAAGCATCTTGTTTCTTTTGCGAAACTTTCTTTTTAAATGTCTTACAGCCTGGAAGTTGTTTATGTAAATATGTCAAATCTCATTTAAAAAAATAAGGATATAAATAAAGAGTAATAAACATACATACCATGTCTGGCATAAAAATATATGTAATATAGTGGTAACATAGATGGACAAATATTCAATCCAATGATAATTTTTTTTTAGGACTAAAAAAATACATTCACTTATTTTTTGTGTGTTGGATGTTATTTGGAGGGATTGAATTAAACTGAATTAATATATATCTTAAGTCATGTGAGGAGAACACATATGTAACAATTGGAATATAATTTTTAGCACAGTCTTCAAAGAAAAACTGTACTTAAAACATCTGATGGCTTTATTCAGGATTTTAAACTTTTATATGAAAGAAGCTTGTGGAGCCTTTCCAAAACAAGCCACTGTTTCCTTGTTGAGTCTTTGTTCTGACTTTCAAGTAATAGCAAAAAAGAGGGTGCTAACATTCTGAAACTTGATTTGATTAAATTTCTTATGATGTACATATACGTTGGTTTGTTACTGTCTGTTGAAAAGCCAGGTGTTTTTTCCAGGGAGTCTTTAAGGAATGCTGTGGAAGTGGTGCCCTCCTTGCTTGCCAAAATGATCATTGTTGAGGAAACTCTCTTCTTGCAAAATGTTTTTTACTTCTTAGTACTTGTCTCTCAGCTCTGGAGCCTTAGAATTTTACTTGTTTTGCAAGAATTTTCTTTCTCTGCAAAGGAAATTGCACTGCTAGTATGTCTACAGTGAATAATAGTGTAGGTATCTCCATACAGTGCTGCATGTCAAAATTCTTTGAGCAGTGTAAACAAGCGTGGGTGGAGTATCATGTTAGTGTAGTTTCCATTTCTGGAGCTGCCTCATTTCTAACTATCTAATTGATATATATCTAGCTTAGGTATTTACATACTGTTGAATTATGCAGGGTAAACATACCCAGAGCAAGAGATGTTCCCAGTGTCATGGTCGTGGTCTGCCAGTAACGTGAAGCAACGATGCCAGCATTTTGTTTTGATGGGTGCCAGTTGAGACTTGAACACCATGGGAGAGAAATTATCAGGCAGGTACACACCCCCTCCACCATGCAAAGACCTTGAGTCTGTGAAGGAGTGTACAGGCACATGCAGGTACACTCTTGCTAGATGGGTGGAGATGCATCTACGTTTTTATTCATGTGATGATTATGTATCTTGTCAGATGGCATAGGGCAGCTTCTGAGCCTCCTGGGAATCACGACACTGCTGTGAACTAAATGGGTGGTAGTTGGGGCTGAATTTGGTCCAGAGGCCTTAAGTTGTGAAGCTATGATGAATTGCCTGACACTGACAGATATAATACATTCCAGAGGGAGGAAAGAGTAGCATTCATCTTCTCTAACCTTAGTTCTTGAAAGTCTGGCATCGTAAGTATGAGTTACTAACTGTAGATCCTGTTCAGGATGAGCGGAGAAAAGGCACTCTCTGAAGTGATTTCTCTCCCTACGCTCGACATTCCTACTGAAGCCCATCTAGGTACCTATTTTGAACTAACTTTTAGATGTTTCAAATTAGGTTCCTTTTGAAATGTCTAGCCAATGTGGGCATGCCTGTCTTACAGTGACGCTACTTGTAAAGGTCTGGTAGCATCTTTCAGCATGTTTGACCATTTAAGTCAGTTATTTGAAACTGAATTTGCAGGGTGTTCTTTGTGCTCAGCCACCCAGCACTTTGTCTTCTGTGAGAGAAGTTTATCAAGGCAGAAAGAGAGAAGTTCAGCCATTTGACAGAGATTGCCACTTCTCTCTTCAGCATAGTAGCTCGAGGCTGGATTCCTCAAGTGCTGGACAACATAAGCTTTTGGAGACAATACTGGATTTAACAACTGATTTCCACAAATATATTATGTACAGATTCCACACATGGTAATGTAGCTGCATTTATCCCTAAAATTTGCATTCCTGAAGTGCTTGTAAAAACAGTTAAATTAGTGTAGAAGTGCTTTCAGTGGTTGTGGTAGAAAATTCTGCGGTTGTTGGAGAATAAACAAGTTACTTTTCATTGCTTTTGTGTTAGGTAAGGAAATGGACACTAATGCCCTCATACCAGGAGAACAGGCAAAGGTTCTGGGTTTGCTTCCCATTCTAATGGCATTCCTTCTGCAACATGTACCAGTCCTCTCCTATTCATCATGAAAATCTGCTAGAATCTGTGATGTTGATACATGAGAAGAAAACTAGTATTGCCTTTTCAGGTCTGTCATTGCTGTAAAGTTTTGTACCTAGTCTGAATCCAGAAATAGGTTGAAACCAAGTAATATAGGTACAGTAGCCTTGTGTAGAAGTCCTGCGTGGTGTTTAACTGTCAACTACCGTTTGCATAGGGATTTTCCTTTAATATTCTTCAGAAAACATTAACTACTTTTGTGTAATTAGTGCTTTGTAAGGAAGAAAGACACTGATTTGCAAATGGTGCAACATTATTTAAGGTTTTGTTTAAGGATGTACAGTTTAAATAAGAAACCCATCCTACCTTACTTGAAGAATTTTTAAAAATACAGAATTGTGGGCACCATCTGACATTATTGGTGCACTGCATCCTTGAGTGCTGTGGCAAATGGAAGGCAACAGTGACTATAAAGAGACAGAACAGCTTTGAATATTGATGTATCCTTCCTCCCCAACTAAATTTTACTGTTTGTATCAAGATATATATTATTCATAATAAAAAACATGTTTCTTATTACCTACATCCAGGATATGTTATATAGTAATCATCTTGCTGTCTGTAGGGACTAGAAAAGCTGTACGTGCCAAAGTGTCTAGTGTGTATTGTGAGATGCTAATGTTAGTTTAGGCTAGCTTTAAACAATGGAGTGTTTTAAATAAACTCGTGGTTTTACATTTTATTGAGCAGAAATTACTTCGTTTAAAAGCTCTAGTACATATGGTGCAGGTAATTTAGATGGAAGTATTGTTGTAGCTTATGTTGTGAAAACTGATCATGTTAGTCTAGAAAACAAACAAATAACTCGGTCTTACTAAATCCAGAGTAGAAAATACAAAGTTCATGGTGCTGAACTAAAAGGAGGATGGGTGAATGATTCACAGTCCAGTGATGCTTTTCAGGTTTTACATTCAGGTTTCCACTTCATTTTTTTTCAGACTGTGAAATCTTCTGTTCATAAGAGACATAGAATATGGACCAAGGTTTTACTCTGCTGTGCTGATGGGACCCTCCAGCCCCATCGGAACAGGAAGCCTTTAAAGCAGTAAAAATGAGGAGTAGCCATTCACTTTTGAGTTCTGCGATGATGAAAAATGTTGCCAGTGTTGAGGAGGATTCTTGAAACGTTCCCAGTTGTTTGTTAGGTGCGGGACTGAATCCACAAGTCACTTTTCTGAAGGCTTTCAGTTTTTAATGTCTTCCTGTCAGTATATGCTGAGTTTAGATGCATCATCTTTGAAGGCACATGTCTTGTGTCCTGGATGTTTAAAAAGAGAAATGAACAAAAAGTATTAACAAAAAAGATTGGTCAGGAGATAAAAAAACGTGGCAAAAGGACTGTAAAATAGCCAGCCTTAAGTGACTGCGGAGGTCACAAGTTTTCATAGTAAGCAAAACTGTTTCAGCTTTAAATGTAGCTTTCTGATGAGCCCCTGCAAAATGACTCTGACTACTTGTTTATGTTTACTTGATTATTAATCTCAGACCTTTGGTGTTCAGTGAACACTTAGGTAAAAGCAAACCTAAAAGCTGGAAGTGAATTGCTATATGGAAAAAGTACAAAGTGATTCTCTTCAAAGGCAAAAAAAACCCCCAAAACTAAAACAAAAAAACCCCGCACAACATTACTTAAACCGTCAACAATTATTTATTAAAAAAAAAAAAAAAAATTTCGGTCACTGAAAACAAACAAAAACCCAGGGAATGCCTGTAAAGCTTTTTCAGGTCCAGATGGTAGTGCGTGCTCCGAATGGGAGGTTCTACTTGCTGCTCATCTAACCCGCACAGATGCAGCAGGGAATTTGTTGGAGATCGGCAGGTTTTATCATGAATAAGCTCTGAAAATTTAAAATTAAGTTACCAGAAGAGCCCAAGTTTAGCTTTGTGTCTTCCTATGTTAGCTTCTTCCTGCTACCCTGCTTAGTTGCTCATTAATCCTGATTTCAGTCATCAGTAAAATCTCTTCAGTGGACAGCATGCTTTGCTCCAATCTGAATAAAATCCTGGTGATGAAGGACATGGTTATGACACGGTTATTTATTGAGATTGATAAAGCATTGTGTTATCAGGCAGTGGAGACAGAGCTAGCTCTGATGTGATAAAAACCTTTAGTATACGGAGCTTATGATACTGCAGTGTCATTTCATTATCTTTACTTATAGGGCTTTAGGGTGAATGGGATTGTTCATCCTACTTAAATTAAATATGTAATCTGAAAAGGGATTTTTCTTCTAGCTCTTAAAACTAAGTAAACTGACTCTTAAATTGAAATGGCTTGTCATAGATCTTTGCTAAACAAGATGCTGAGCTTGTGAATAAAGATTTCTAAATTCATCTAGCTTCATTCTAGCTTCCATTCTCATTACCAGGAAGAAAAAAAGTAGTCTGACCTTCTTCATGTGGGAGGGGGGGAATAATAAAGCATAAGAGTCATTGATTTTTTTCATTCTTGGTTTAAAAAATACCTTTGCCAAAAAGATACTCTTCCAAAATTTGAGTATGCACTTCTGCATCCTGGCTTTGATTAGTCAACGTACAGCTTAAATGCCTATTTAACTTTATGCACAAAAGTAGTTGCTGGAGAAAAGTGGTGATTAATCTCTTATACTACTTAGAGGGGATTTATAATGGGCATCCCAGATCATGCTTCAGATAGTCATCTTGAGAAATAAAATTCAGCTAATTGAAGCAAATGTGTAAAATAGGTCACACATTTGTCCCAGCTGGCAATGTGGAAATAAGAGTGGTAGTTTGCACTGTGTGGCAGTATTTTAATGAGGAAAACTCCTGTGAAGGACTTTCTGTAATGATGAAAGGTTTTTTTCATAATCTTTGTTCACAAGGTTGTTTGGAATAAGGGTAGGTATGAGAGATCTGCCTCTTTGTTATCTCACAGTTGGCTGGGAATGGAGGCTGTTTGTAATATCTAGGAGAACACTGTCTCAGTTTGCATTTGGAAAGCTGCAGTCACAAGAAAGAAGTTTAGACTCCACTCCTGAAAATGAAAGCTTACATTCAGTTGGAGTGGAAGCCTTTCCCTTCTACGCTTGCCAGAGAAAGTGGTATTGTGTGTTTATAAAGCTAGCATACTAAACTAAAGTCTGGCTCTCAATATTAAGAAAATGTTGGTCAAATATTTTACATCCTTGTCATCTCTTCAGCTACCACTTTATTATGGGAAGGATTAAGATTTGGATGCTGCCTGGAGGAGTTTGTTTTGAAGAAGGATTGAAAGAAAGGATAGAGGAATGCCAGACTGGGCTTCAGGCATAAGGCTACTTTGGAGAAAGTCCCAAAAATGAGAGTGGTGGTAAACCATGTGTCATTTGGGCTGAAGTTGTGAGCAAAATGCTAGAGCAAAGAAACTTACTGGAATTAGTTCTTGCAGTCTCCGACATTTGGTGCGGAGACTAAGAGGAAGTAAATGAAAGAATTTGAAAAGGAACCTGTCTTAGTCAGACTTGCAGACATGGAAACTAGATTTTTTTATGGCAGCAATCTAGGCTGAATGATGGGAAAGGGAAGAAGTATGTAGAAACCTAGAGTTTGTTGCAGCAAAAATACACTGAGAGCCTAGACAAATGCTTTTGCAATGAGAATGGAAAATGCAAATTTTATGAGCTATCTGCAAGTGGAAAAAAATTACATGATTTTCTGATCAACAGTGTTAAAGAAAAAGGTGCATTTAAAAGAACAGTAATGGATCAGAAAAATAGAGAACATTTCCTGTGTGACAAAATGGAAGAATGGTAGGAAATTTTACCAAGGAGGAGGTGCCAAGTTGTAGGACATGCAGTAGAGAGAGTGAGGGAAATAAGAATGAAGTTAAGAAGTCAGGTATAAGTATGGGGTGATATCTTAGAGAAGTGGTAGGTGGTTATTGCAGTAGAGCAGTAAAATGCAATGACTCAGTGCCTTGAGTGAAATAGAAGTAGATAGGAGAACTTTCCTCAACTCCTAATCTCAGTTGTTAGTACTAGATCTAGAAAGATGTTGTGGTTTGAAGTGCCTGGACTGTGCCTTCCAAAAGGGAAGGTTGGCTCTGTGACAATAAAGGGTAGATGTTTTTACTTAACAAGTCCATATATAAGATTAGAAATACGATTTATAATATTGGAGGGTGTTACATGCTGGATTTAACCTAGGTCATACTTACGATATACATTCTGCATCTTTCTCTTCAGCTTTTTCCAGTTCATATTTGGTTTGGGAATTAATAAAACTTTGGTCTCAAGTTTTGGACAGAGTATCAGTCGCCTGCAGAGTTCTGAGTTTTCATTTTCAACTTTATGCCTGTATACCACAAGAAGCATGAAGTATAAGAGCAGAGACTTGCTGACATCTGGCTTCAAAAAGCAATGACAGGCATGGATTACAGAATGAAGGAGACCTTCAAAGGAAAGAACAACTGCTTGCAGCAAGGGATGTGAGAAGCCTGTGTGTGAAGGAAGCAACAAACTTGTAGACCTACCAGTATGACTGGAAGGGAGCCATAATCCTGGCTCTCTCTATTTTTGGCATCTTCATCTTGGAGAAAAACAGTTTCACTTGAAATATTTCTGTACCTAAGAGTGGCAAAGATGAGCAAAAAAAAATGGAGGTTCTTAATTCAGTGCAGTTGGATGTCTAATGGTGAGAAAAGCATGTAGTCCCATTAATATAATGGGATTTTTGTAAGGGTAGTGTGCAGCTTGAAACCATAATTACAATATTCATAATGACGTGATTGTTCATTACAGTCTGACTAATTTTAATAGTCAAATAAATAGAAGTTGAAGAAAAAAAAATCTTTTTTCTCTCTTCTTATAGGAGTTACCGAGACACTTTTTTTCTGGCATATGCTCTTCAAAGTTGTCTAGCTTTATCATAAAAGTGCCAAAACGTGAGTCTTCCAGCACTTCCTGAGGAAGTTTATTACAGTCTTGATCTTTCATCTTCAGTATCTATTATTTTTTAAAATTTTTTTCCTTAAATTTTCTTTCTCTCAGTGTCTTGATGTTGTTGTTTCTTACAAGAGCTCCAAAAGTCCAAAGGAGTTTGTGAGGGCAGGAAGGGCAAGAAACAATAGATGATATCCCAGAAGTCGTGTTACTTCAGTGGGTGAGTGGAGGGAGGAACAGGTGAAGCAACCACAAATATTTGAACAAATGTGAAAAGAGAGGCTGTGAGCTGTAGTGGCACATGCTCAGATGGGGACAGTCATGTCAGCTTTGCCTGTGCTCTGACATGGCTGCCTCCAAGCCAGCTCTAATCTGGAAGCCATGTAAACACAAGATGGTTAAACTAAACATCTGTGAACCCCGGCATCTTGGCTTCAGCACTGCTCAGAAAGAGATGTCTAGCCCTAGCAGAGTGCTTTTTTTCTCCTTACATATCCTCTTAGTCCTTAGCAAGAGACTTCACTATGATTTCATTTGTCTACTTATGAGGCAAATTCAGGACATCCAGCCTCTCAGGGCTTAGTTGAGGGACAGGAGATACTGTCCTAGTCCAGAATCAGACAGATGTTAAGACAGTTATTTTGCATCTAAAGACTTTGGAGAACACGCTGCACAGACACAGGTCTCCAAAATTCTTTCTAGACATCTTGTTTTTTAATGGATTGTTCCACTTCTAGACTCCTATACATGATCCTTTTCAGGATCATGGTGTAAGATAAGATTAAGAGGTCCTCAAAACACAGCAGATCAAGATCTACCTCAAATAAAGAGTTACACTGGAGAAGAAAATGCAAGAATTTTGTTGTTGTTGTTGTTGTTGTTTTTGTTGTTTTGTTTTTGTTTTGTTCTGTTTTTTGAGTGCGCTGAGATTTTTGAATAGAAACAAAAGATAGGACTTGAAGTCCTAATCTGTTTTGGAGTTGGGATTTCCATGTTACAGGACCAGAGTTACAAAGCTTGCATAGGTATTTCTCTTAGGTAGAAAACATAGCTCATTGACAATCTTTATCAAGAGATACTTAGTCATACTATCTCAGATCTTTAATTTTTTTTATTTTCCCTCAGCACATAAGAGCTATTATGTCTAAATGGTGTTAACTAGATTATTAACAAAATTAATATGGAAGTTGCTGTCCTTTATATTTCCCCAGAGGCACAGAAGGTACAAGTCAATAACGTCAGATGTATTGTAGCTGTTGCTAATATAGAATGAATCTTGAGAACATGATTGATAGAGCTATTATAGACGTTTTGGCCTAGTGGTGTGGTTAAAGCCATGAACGCTGAGAGGGAAAGCTAAGGGTTCTCATACCCGTAATGGAAAACTGATATTCTCTCTTAAGCTGGTATTCACACAGGCTTATGTAAAAATAATTAAAGCAGTCTGCATGCACTCTTGGGTTGTTGGGGTTTTTTGCTGCGAGTCAGGGTGTAGACGCTCAAATTGCAAGAGGCATGTTCAAATTCATGGACGTATTTTTGGTGGTTTTATCTGTGTTCCTCGATGCTCCTGCTGCTGTTGCCATAACAGGAGAAGTTGTAAGGAAGCTGCTGTGTGTTGCTGTTACTCGCACATGAAGAAATTGAGATCAAATTGCTGTAGGTCTGCTTCTGTGAGAACTTGATGTGCTGGTTCTGTTGTTGCAGGAGTTCTCTGTTGCTCTGATCTCCCCTTGAGGGTCTGTGAAATGAAACCAGTGCACTGTGTGCAGCTCCTTTTGTCTGAGCACAGTAATATAACAACACTTCGCTGGAAAGTTGTTTTTTGGGGGGGAATTTTTTGTTTGTTTTGGTTGTGTGTTTTTTTTTTTTTTTTCTCCACAGTGAACAAACTTGTATGTCATTGTGCCAACACAAAGGATAGTTTGGTTTTGCCTTGACAATTAGATGGTGATTTGGTGGTTATGAGGAAGCCAGTACATTGTTTTTATTTGATTTACTTAAGTGATGATTGTGAAGAAAAATCAAATTAGCATTGAAGTTTCTCATTTTAACTAAAATTATGCCTTAAAGTAGAACTGCATAGTCTTCCAGATGTGAATTATAGCACTGAAATTTTTTTGAAGGGAAAACTGGACTAGAACATTGGAGCAATAAGGAGCAAACCATTCAGGTATTTTGTATTTTAGTAGCTTCTACAAATATGAGTAACCAGGAAGGTGCAGTGAGGACTGGTTTGATTTGATTTCTGTTGTGAGATGGAATAGGATTGGATGTGTAACTCTGTTACAGTGAACAAAAGAAGTTACTTTCTCCGCACAATATGACCTTACCATCTCCAAAAAAGAAAAATGTTCCCCGAAACAAACAAGCTGGAGTTTTTTGTTTGTTATTGCTGTAACCTGGTCTGTGTCAGGTAATTTGCCAGTTAGTTTAAGTGCTAATCTAAAGGCTGTGTAAGAGTTTTATTCAGTTCCATTAGGTCCAACCAAACTTTGTAATACAGGGGCTATTATCCTGCCGGTTGTGAGGAATTTCTGTTTTAAGGAGCAGTGCTGACACAAAGACAGCACTGTGCGAGCCCTCTCTATAACTGAGCACTTTCACACTGCAATTTAGGAGGCGTGCAGTTCAGGAAATTGCTGGCTTCTGCTGGAGCACACTTTTACTGCAAGGAAAATTTTATTCGTCACTCAAGTAATTGGCAGTTTTAATACCTTGTTAGTAATTACCTTATAAACAAACTAATGCATAAAGGCAAAGCTCTATGACCTGTTATCTAACTCGCAGTGTTATTTGGCCAGTGGAACTGACACATGGCGGTGGTGTTTGTTGTTGTTTTTTATTAAGGTAATTTGTTTTCATTTATTATAAATACTTTCAGCTAAGAGTTAAAGAAATGCAGTGTACCTCTACCAGACAGCCTGAGGAATGAAACATGATACAAGCGCAGCGTTGGAGGGGCTGCAAGATCACTTACCCATTCCCACATGTGGTCAGAAGGCCCATTAATCTAACTTCTGGTTCAGTTTTTGAGTCAGGACTTTTTTTTTTGTCTCGAGCACTAATCCCCCCACACTCCTTCAGTATGGGAGGGTTCTCCATGCTATCCGAAATGTGTGACTTACTATTTGATCCAGAGCAAGTATTTCCAATAAAGGCAAACACCTTCCAGAATCAACATTCTTGTTGATAGTTTTACTGAAATTGCCTTTGCCTGCAATCTCTAGAAGCTGCAGAGAGCTCATAAATTTTGATTATTCATCATACTAGGTACAGAATGTACCACAGCCAGAACTGACTTGAATTTCCCAAGGTAACACAGATCGTTTCGGGTTATGTTCATTTAACTGGTCATGATGGGTTTTCCCCTATGTACGATTAGTCCCAAACGAATAACCCTATTAATGTTGCTGATGTGCATGTATGATTCTATGCATGCAACTGGGATGGAAAAACTGGTAGGTTACTGGGTATGAACATGAAACATGATCTCTGAAGAAACTACATTTCATTGGAAGTGAAAGAAGGGGTATTCCTTACAGTAGACTAGGATACCAGTGTCTTTAAGCAGTTCCAGTGTTTTTGTTGTGGACTTGGGTGTGATACTTAGCTGAAGCTTTACCAGACAAGAAGTCTAGAACATCTGGAATAAGCAGAAATCTAATTCTTTGCTAACTCACAAGAAAAATCTATTGGATGAAATACTAGGTCTAATTGCAAAATTCTAGAATGTCTTCCTGAGGAGGTGCACTATCGTACACAATTTCTAATCTAGCTCTGTTTTTCTGGAAATTCTGTCTGATTTTCACACTACAGGAGTCTTCAAAAAATGAAACACTATATCTAGATACTATGATGTTTATTTGGTTAAAACAAAACAACTCTAATCTCATTTCATTACAGTACTGTGAAATACTCTTCAATGCAAATAGTGGGTATTTCTGCTGTTCAGAAGTAGATGATCATAGTGTTTCACATCTTGTTCTGAAAGCCATGAATTGCAGTAATTGCATTATAATGTAATTTTTTTCATCCTGTGTGCTCAGAACATGTTCTAAGAAATGGTGATCAACATTTTGACTTAGAGCATTCCACTTTGTGATTTGGGATGACTAGAAATGAAAATTGTGTCTAGATAAACACTTCATTGGTTTTCTTTAATTATAGATTATTTTCAAGTGGGGGAATTAAGAACTAACTCTCATCAGAGTCCTGTGTAGTTAACAAGTGTTTACTCTGGAAATGACAGTCTTTTGACCGCTGCCCTTAAATTTCAGGACTAGCAACAAGATTGCCAACATCTTGTCTGAACATCTGAAGCCATTTCAGAGTCTAGAAACTTTGGACCTGAGCAACAACAACATATCAGAGCTAAAAATATCATCTTTTCCATCATTACAGCTCAAGTATCTGTAAGTAAACATACTTTATTTCTTTCAGGTTACTTTCAGAAAACTTGTTGGAAAACTTATATGGGCTGCTGTTTATTAAGGTACTAAATCATCTTTCAATTAGGCATGCATTAAGTATTTATTCCTACTTTCAACTGTTGAGTTTAGTGTAAGGTACTAACTTGAATACATGAGTTGTTGCAATGAGATGTTTTAGTTTATAAAAAGTGAAGGTCATTATCTTGAGATTATCTTTTGAGAGAAATAATTATGTAATGAAATGAACTGATGTTTCCCATGGCCGGGCTAATGTTGAGTTATGTGGTGTTTGGTGGACTTCTTTCAATCTACCTTAATTCTTATTCAGTAATACTACAATGCCTGAGCTATACTGAATGAGAAGAAAGTAATGGTGTTGCGATGTGCTATCTTCTGCCAATAATAGACTACTGCAGAGTAGAGCAAAATGTTGGTGGTGAAACACTATTTGACCATAGACTGATCTGTCAAGAGCTCTAATTAATATGATAAATGAAATTCCATATATCAAGGAGTAGACAGCACAAGAGCTTTGTGTTTCACTACTTGGTATTGAGAATTTATTAAATAACTGTAAATTTAACCTTCTAGACGTTGTTTCAACAGGTACATTAACAGTAACCGAATAACCTCCATGGAGCCTGGTACCTTTGACAATTTGTCTACTACACTTCAAGTATTGAAACTGAACAGGAACAAAATTTCAGCAATCCCTCAAAAGATGTTTAAACTCTCCCATCTGCAGCACCTGTAAGTGCAACCTACAATTGACTAATTGTTTTCAGATTTTCCAAAGCACTGGCAGTGCTTGAACTTTAGCCTTTAATTTAACCAGAGGCAGAGTGAGACAGACACAAAAAACATATTACTACAACCCTTACTAACTGCAGCTTTGTACTGAGCAAAACTAGTCTTATATATGGGTGAGATGTGAATAGTCTTTGTGTTTAAAATTGTGTTTGCCTATTAAAAGAAAGAGAAAAAGTCTGGAGAAGGGGTAGTAGCAGCATTCCTGCTAAAAAGCATTGGAAAAATGCTAATTGAAGTTAACTTACATAGTTCACTACAGCAGTCACTTATTTTGTGCTTTCATGGTGAAATGAGGAGAATTAATGTGCTTTTGAAAGATATGACAATAAGCAATATGCTTGAGTAAAAAGACCTCCATCATCTTTACTGATACAATGCTGTCTTTAAATGTTTTACTGTATAAATAAAGTCATTTAGTATAGAAAATGCTGGAGAAATCTCTTCTTCAGGTATTGGGGTATTTTTGGTGTCTTTTTTGGAAAACATAAAGAGTGCAGAAAGTTGATAAGATAATTATTTAATAAATATTAATAATTATTTTCCATATTAGATAATTAAGTAGAAATTATGAACTCTCTCAGATTAACCTTGAAAGTGAAAGGTCATAAGAACAATGAAGTCTTAGGATGCTTTACACATCTGGAAGCAGTGTCTATGTGTTTTATATATAGAAATGTAGGAAGAGTTTGACTCAAGCTCCAGTAGAAGAGTATGAGAACAGTCCTGCAAAGCTCAGGATTTGTTGACGGTCTTAGCAGGCTTTCTGATCTTCAGATTCAGCTGAAATGTTGGAAGTTGATGATATTCTTGCCTAAGCCCATATAAGTTGATGATATTCTTGCCAGTAATTTGTGTTGCCACCTGAAAGAAGTATTCAGAGGGTAGTAGAGGAGAACTGAAGGCTGTTCTTACTGAATGTTCTTCACTGCTTATGCACATTTAAACACAGGAAGAGTAGGGTTCTCTATTAGGTATCTGTTAGCAGGTACGGTTCATGTTAGGCTGCCAGAGAGGAAAGCTGAAACTCTGAAAAATAATTGTGGTATAACTACAAAGAGAGTATTATTTAGGCCTTTACTTCATATGGGGAAGTAAGTTTTAGAGGAGAGGATCCTTCTTAGTTTTGTAGGATGCAGGCTGATAGATCTGAGACCTTCGTGAAGCAGCAGATGATCATGTGTTGTATGAGGGCCTTTTCTTGGTTATTGTCTAATCCTGTCTCTTCATACTATATATCAGTTGTTGCTAATAAACAAACTCTTAATTTGGCAAATGATGAGTAGTTTAAAATTCACTGTTATAAAAACAGTTAACTTTGTGGCTGTGTGAGGCTAGGCCTCCCTTTTCATGTAGCTTGGAAAGTCAGAAAGCTGCTTGGGGTTGATGCAGGGTTTGGAGTTAAAAAGTATCAAAGCCAGGGAAGTGTTGTGGAGAGCAATGGACACATTCCTGTGTAACCTCATCTAGGTGTTCCTGCTCCGGCAGGAGCATTGGACTGGCTGATCTTTCGAGGTCCCTTCCAATCCCTGACATTCTGTGATTCTGTGAAAATATTGAGTACTGCTGTCACTGCAGCTTGCACTCTTGTCTAGTTGTGCCTTACAGCTCCCTTCCCAGATACACACAGGTCCCAGCTTCTGACCTACAAGGGGGTGTGTAGTGGCAGAAGGGCGAGTGCCAAAACCAGTTCAGAAAGAGGGAAGGAACTATTTGTAACTAGTTGTGGAGAATGAGAGAGGAATGTGTAATGAATGTTTGGCTCTGGACTCAGAAAGAGGGATCATCCAGGATGTTTATTTTTGCCTAGTTATCACAATTGAAAGTTTTAACTTTTCGTTTCAGGCTGATTATTGATTGCAATTACAAGTTAACCTAGTGGCTCTAATGCTGGATAAACACAAGGAACTTACTTTCATTTTTGAATTTGTGAATGGGATTAACCATGACATTCTAGGTCTACAGGGATTCTTTAAATCTGAAAATCAAGGAACTACCAAGTACTTGTCCTCAGTTTCAGAAAGGCAGAAAAGTATTAATATGGTTAAACATAATGTATTACAGTACATTACAGTTTGATTTTTATTACATCTTGTCTCTGTTTTATGGGCAAGAAAAGCATTTAAAAAAGGTTTGTTTCCGGACAGGAAAGAACGGTTGTTGGCATGCAGGTAAACTTACTCTGCTGTAACTGTAAATTTTATTGATGCAGGGAGCTGAATCGCAACAAAATTAAAAAAATAGATGGTCTTACCTTCCAAGGACTTCCAGCTTTGAAATCATTAAAACTGCAGAGAAATGGAGTTACTAGACTCATGGATGGCGCTTTCTGGGGATTGACCAACATGGAAGTCTTGTAAGTATCAGCCTTTTTCTGAGAGATTCTGCTGCTAACATATTAAGTAGAATTGCACAAAATGAAGATAATTTCTTGGTGAAGTTTAAAGATGTTTTTGGATTAAATTGTGATTTGAAGAGCAGCAGGCAGTCATTGGTGACTGTGTGTTACAGGACAGCACATTCTGAATGCATGCATACAACTCTAAATGTAAATAGAGGCTGCAGCTCTCTGGCCAGTATCATGAAGTCAGGTGTGGACCCCTGGCAAAGTGTACACACTGCTGAGTTTCTGAACCTTATGTCTTTTATCTGTTTGTGTGTGTTTGTAGGCAGCTGGACCATAACAACTTAACAGAGGTAACTAAAGGCTGGCTTTATGGCTTGCTGATGCTGCAGCAACTCCATCTCAGCCAAAATGCCATCAGCAGGATCAGTCCTGATGCCTGGGAATTTTGCCAAAAACTCAGTGAGCTGTGAGTAGCTTTTATTTTATTCCAGTTTTGAACGCTGGGTATGTGCCAAAGCATGAGCTTCTTACCACTCATGTGTGAATTTTTCATAACAAAGTTTCCAAGGTGACAATAACTTTTTTGTATGTGAGACAGTTACATTTTGTTGAAAGAAGTTGAAACCAACCATGACTGCTTCATTTCACTGTGGCAGTTGTACTAAAGCTGTAACACAGTCATTTTCAAATGAAAGCAATTCATTCTGCACTAATTTGTGAATTGTTGGAAATGATATACAAGCTTTGTGGTCAAAAATGGTGTAGGTTTTGTGATAGTTGTAAGGGGGAAAAATTTCTCCCCTCTGAAAATTCACCTTGTTGAACTGAGTAATAAGCGCTGCAGCATAAACATTCAAATATATTTTTTCCTTGAATTTGCAGAGATTTGACGTTCAATCACTTAGCAAGGTTAGATGATTCAAGCTTCGTTGGTTTAAGCATGCTGGTTGGACTGTACATTGGAAACAACAAAGTAAATTACATTGCTGATTGTGCCTTCCGGGGACTTTCCAGTCTACAGACTTTGTAAGTTGACAAACTCAATTTTTAAGGTCAAAAACCTTGCAAAAAACCCTCAGTGTTTATAGATTTTTTTTTTTTTTTTTTTTTCTTCTTAAGAAACCTTTTGTTAACTTCCCCAGATCAGCATATTTTTCTTACAGTAGGATTTTTTTTTCAGAGGAGTTGGGAGAGGGTGGGCTTCCTCTTCCATTAAGGCTGAGCACAATGGGTAGTGGTAATTATGATAGGAAATTTCAGTAGCATTGTTATGGGAAAGGCATGTCACCATTTGAAGGCAGCAAGCAGCACTACTACCCACAGCTTTAGGGATCTGGATCATAGTTGTGTCTTAACTGAATCAACATTTTCCCTCATGATAGAAATAAGAAGACAAAACACAAAACTGTGTATTACTATGGATGCTGATGCTTGTCGTGACTGGGCAATTGCTTTAAGCATTCAAGCAAAATAGCATTTCTTGAAGGAAAAGAAAGAAGTAAACTAATATGAATATAATCTGCTTCATTAAAATCTTCCAGTTATCTACTGTTGACCCATCTGTTCACCAGATGAATGAAATGGTTGCGTTTCCCTCTAGGCTTTGAAAAGGGTGCTAACACTTTACTTTCAGGGGTTTGCTCACATACTCACACTTAGGGCATCTAGCAAAGATGCAGTTTGGATGTGTGTATGGTCTGTTTTTTAAGCATATGGGGAAAGAAAGATCATAAAAAGAGGAAATCAGAGACTTGGGAAGTGTCTAGGAGTTAAGTATTAGATTTTTTCCTACTAGGATTCTTTGCTGACACACTGTTCTTTTCACAAATCTCTAATCTCTTTATGCTTCACAGGTAATTAAGCTAGTGTTGTGGATGTTGTACAATGTAAAAATGATTCACGTATTAATAAATCTCTCTGTGTTGGTGTGTGAGTGTATTTTGTTTTGAAGAAGGAACCGCTGATCCCTTCCTATGACGCTTCTCCTCTTATGACAGCCTTGTATCTGAATACTCTTGTAGGGGAATGTGGGTTTGTGTCCTACTGATTCTTAAAGTTGTTAGGTTTGTGATCTGTTTAATTATCAGTGGCAAAAGTAGTAATAGTCTACAAAATCTCTTAGTAAAAACTGAAATGAAATAGCTAATCATGAAAAGTTTATCTCAAAGATAAATGAAAAACAACCTACCAGAAAGCTATTTTAGAAATTGTTTTAAATAATACATGCTCTTGAAAAAGTATGTACCTTGATCTTTTTAATGGCTCATGTGGATTGATTTCTCCTCCCCCCTTAAACAGGGATCTGAAAAACAATGAAATATCATGGACAATTGAAGATATGAATGGTGCCTTCTCTGGCCTAGATAAACTTAGGAAGCTGTGAGTATTACTACAACATTTGTATCTCCTCATCTCTTAAAAAAATTAGCTTAGAATATGTGTGTTTCAAGGGACAAGCCCAATACCTAATGGTATTATATTTTCTATAGCCAAGGTGATTTTTTTTTCTCACTTAACATTTTGTTCTCTATAAAATGTTCCTGTTCTATAAAAGAAACTCCTGATTTGTCAAGTCAAGCTAATCTGAACTGTTTTAAATATTACTACTATTTATGTAAACATTTTTCAAATAATAAAGTTTTTCCCATAATAGGAAGTAATAAGTGCATTATATGACAAAGACATAGTGACAGGGATAGTCTTTGGTAAATTAATGCAGCATTCAATGGAAATGGCTTCATTGCATTGAAATCTTTGGATCTAGATTAATGAAATAAAAAGATGCGTACGTGTATACATTAGAATAATCCATATCACTGAACTGTACACATTAAATGTCTTCTAAAATAATTGTAAAATCTAGATGTTTACTCAAGGGGAATAAATGAGCATCTTCTAGAAGTCAGGCATTTTGCTGAATTGGAGAAGGCTGAGTGGTCAGTATTAGTCACAGTTTAGAAATAAAGGCCAAATACACATTTGTTCAGCTCAAAAAATGCTTCCATTGTGTTGCATCTTTTTATATCATGTACCTATGTATTTCAGGATACTCCAAGGAAACAGGATTAGATCCATTACGAAGAAAGCATTTTCTGGTTTGGATGCACTTGAACACCTGTAAGTAGTAGAAATTAACATTTAACCCAACATGGGAAAAACTGAATTTTGATACTAATTGAAATAAATATAGGACTAACAAACTTTACTTATGACTTCGAATGAAATACAGTTACCCTGGTTTCTACTGTGACCTTGAGAATGTTCTTGTATTCTAGAGTTATGCTGAAGATAAATTTTGGAATTAATTTTAGGAAGTGTTATTTATTAAGCATGCTATAAATCTCCTTAATCCTGTCTCTTTAGTTTTTAAGCTAGAGGATCCTTTGTATATCATTAAGGTAGCAAAATATTCATTGAGTCTTAACTATGTTCAGTTTAGTAAATTCCTTTTTCCTACTCTGATGTTATTCTTCTGTTCTTCTTTGTTTTCCTAGAGATCTAAGTAACAATGCGATTATGTCAGTTCAAGGAAATGCATTTTCACAAATGAAGAAACTCAAAGAATTGTAAGTTTTTCTCTAAAGACATCACCTCTATTAAATATATATATCCATATAAATAAAAGCCTTGTAAGATGTTGCCTGTTGTTGTGATAAACTCCCACTGTAGTTGCTCTGAAGTCATGTAAAAAGAGTATGTCAGTGTGTTGGTTTTTTCTTTTATTTTTTTATGTGATTACTGTATTTAAGGGAGATAGCGTAGGATAGGAGGCATTCATTTTCTGCCACATTTGCTGTCTAGAGTCCTTATTTTAAATTGGCTAATCTCTAATAGGTATTAGATAAGGGAGACTTTGATGTAATGTGCTATAAGATCAGCAGTGCTATCACTGAGCTAAAGCTTACTGGACCAGTGAAATGCAGTGCTGTAATTCTTTTGGAAAGACCTGGTTGTCAGTGCTTGTAATTGGGTCCTTCTATTCTGTAGTAGCAAAGGGGCAGATCTTTGGAGAAGTCATGAAGCGGTCACTGGGAAGAATGTGTTCTTCTAGTGAGTTTTGGGGTTTTTTGGTCCTCTTACCATCTTTTTCTGTTGATCAGTGCAGAACAACACTGTCACTGTTCCCTGTGTTTTGAGCACAGCTAATTCTTACTTTTGCTTATGTCTTGTCTCCTCTATTGGTATCAGCTTTCTCTAGTCAGATCTGTTGTCCTGAGCTGCTCTGTGGATAATCTGTCAACAAATGGAAGAATAACAAAAAGATGCTCCTCTCATTATTTAGCACCACATCCAGCTGTGTCTCTAAAACCTGTTGTACCAGGGACTCCCATCACATCCCTGGGGAGGTTGTTCCAGTGTATGATTATTCATATTACAAAATACTTCTTTCTTGTATCTAGACAATATTTGGCTCCTCTGAATTCAGTTTGTCAGCCATATCCTGGTGTAGCTGCAGCTGCTCTAGGGAGCAGCAGCCGTGCTTCTACCCATAGCCAGGGGTTTCCTGCCTTTCCTCTTCCTTGAGTTGAATCTAGTTGTGTCACTTGATTAGTTTGTTGAACTCACCCAGCTGCTGGGCATTTGCTAGACTTGGCCCACGAGAAACAGTGAGAGCACAGTACTGACAATTAGGGATTGATATAGATTATTTGAAGAGTGATTAAATGTGATGGAATGACAGTCTAACGCTGCTCCATGAGGTGTAAGATGCTACAAGATCTCAGACTCTGAATATCTCCGTGAAATAACTATTCAAGATTCATTGTTGTTTTTTGTTTTGTTTTGGATTTGTTTGTTTTGTTTTCTGTATTTTTCTTGAAACACCTGGAAGACATCCATTATGTCTGAGGAAGATGTAGACAGAGGGAAGAAAGTACTTCCCCAGAAGTAAGATTCTATGGTGTAAGTTCCTATCTAGTAATTTTATTCTGAGGTCCCTAGAGAGTAAATCTGAAAATAATATGACATATACTCACTGTATCAGGGTAGCAAAAACTGCTGTGGTTTCTCTGCCTCCTAAGAATAACAGGAATGCCCCTAGAATTTCGGTGAAAGATGACCTGTTTCATCTAAATGTGAAGTGAGGAGCTATCAGTGTTAGTGTGGAAAGAAAAGACCACAGAGACACTCTTCCTTTCTTCAAGAAAAAAAATCAAGAATTGGTGTGTCTTCATTTATCTTTAAAGTGGTTTCTCTCTCTGGTTCCATAAATTATTTTTACTTTTCCTTCAAAAACAGATAAAATTTGAAGAGAGGAATTACATTACCCACTGTGTTTTTTAATGTTTTTAAGAGTGATTCTGAGTTTTCAGCCAAAACTGAGAATCCTTCCAACTTCAGCTCCTGGTTCTAGATGCTTCACAGAATATACCTTTGCTTTCCTGTTGTTTTTTTTTTCCTCCCTCTGTGAATGTAGCTATTCACATAGGTTAGGTAGGCTGGTAACCAGTTCTACGCTTGTTATTTCAACACATGACTATCCTTCATCTCGCCACTCCCCTTTTCAAATATCCTCCCCAACATAAATTCTGACTGAAATGGAAATGAGTGAATGAAATTGTCTCAGAATTTTTATGTGAGCTTCCAGGGTGCCTCCCTTCTGCACTGTTCTGTGTGCCCATTCTGTGTGTCCTACTGCTGACTGTAGTTTGGTACCCAAGACACTACAAACACGCCTGACTGCCTGGACTCATATTTGTAGCAGAAGCTGGGAGTTCAGGATGACATGTCTACTTTGTAGAATGTAGGACTCAAGACAATGTTGTCACCTCATCTGAGCTAAATAACATTGCTGTCTTTTTCTTGTGATACATGTATTCAGCCTAACAGTTTAGTTTTGTTATTTACGTGTGCTCATATAGATCTTTGTTATAAAGAGAAAGAACAAGCAAACAGCCTTTGAGTGTAATTGCTTTTTCTTAGGCACTTAAACACGTCGAGTCTCCTGTGTGACTGCCAGTTAAAATGGCTGCCACAGTGGATGTCAGAGAACAACTTTCAGAGCTTTGTAAATGCCAGTTGTGCCCATCCACAGCTCCTAAAAGGGAGGAGTATTTTTGCTGTCAGCCTGGATGGATTTGTCTGTGGTGAGTATAGCCTCTATTCCTCATTCCATAGAACAAATTTTGTTGAATGCATTGATTTTTGTTCTGTTCTCTTTGGTATGTTTTAGTTTCTCTAACAAAATGGAGAAGATTTAGTATTTGTTAACATTACTTTCTCTGTTCCCAAACTGTGACGTAGATGCTCAAAGCTTGTGGCTTTGTACAAGATGGGGATTGACAGTTTTCTGACTTCTATTTCATGTGCAGTTTGCTTACATTGTGCATAGCATAGTGTGCAAAGGAAAGCTCAGTAGTTTGTGGTGGTAAATGTATATTCCTCTAGATTAAAAAGTTGGTTATTGTTTAGATTAACAGTCATTTTGAAGTGAGACATATTTTGGCAATCTTAAGATGCAATTCTTGGGTTTGATTATTTGTAAGTTCATACTTTGTCAGTCTTGGGGTTATTCTAGAGCTGAGAAAATTTGAAGGTAAAATAGCCATATTGGCTTCAACTCTGACCTTTTTGTGTGTGTTTGTTGTCTATTTTAAAAATTATTTGGACCATGTAAGTTATTGCCTGTATGTAAACTATATTTTAAAACCTCCGATTACCACAGTTATGCTACTGATATCTTGCATTTCAGTACACCAGATGGTAAATGCTAGTGAAATATTTTTACTTTAAGACATGAGGATTTGAGGTGATAGTATCCGACTTAAAAATGGAATTTCTCTGTGTGTTTAGGAACATTCGTTATCACCTATATGTTCTCTATTTAAAGCAAAGCGAAACTAACTTTTCAGAGTAAAGATGTGTGTTTTGAGGGATATGATACATTAAATGGGAACTTTGAAATTATCAGGAAATTAAAAGCTAACTGGATTTTGCATACTTTTGTTATATAGATTTTATTTTTCTTATAAAGAAAATTCAAACTTTCTATTCTTTGGTGATAAAACAGTAACCATATTTGTCTTCTCCCTCTCATAGCAAATATGACCACATAATTTTTACTGTTGCCACTCATACCCTTTTTTTCAGTGGGAAAGCAGGCACAGAACATAGAATAGTGTACAAAAAAAAATAGTTTTCTCCCTTCCCATTAGCACTCAGATGTTTAATATATTAATGTTCAATAATGCGTGGATGGTACATAATCTAGTTGCTGCTGAAAAAGGGAAGTTGACACAGTGCCGGAAATTACAGATTACTCAATAGCTAATGGAGTATATATGAAGTATACATCCTCATTTATGAGAAGCCTGTCCTGGCAAGAAATTAAATTGGGGGATTTAAATATATGTGTCTTACTTGTTAAACCACAGGGGACTTTTAGCTTCTGAATGCTATTTGTAATGAATTAATTAAAAACCCTTTAAGATATATTAGCAAAAGGGATGTACTGAGAGTAAGCTGTTGCATTTAATACATAAAGTAATTGCCATGCAGAAGCAACTAGAATCTCTTAATACAATCAATGAATATTTTACTGTTTATTAAATCTTTAAAGTGTGCTATTACTAGACATTTGGGCATGCACACCTCGCCTTATAAGTTTATAATGGCCACTTTTGCTTTTATAGAATTTTCAAGAGGAGTTTTAAGTCTTGTCTGAAATTAAAAAAAAAATGTTACATATAATTTATATGGGTATATAAATCCTCCAAATGATGCCAAGTTACATTTTTGAAAACAGCTAGGAGATAGCAGGGAGTCATCCTAAATTTGTTAAAGGAAAGCACATGTTAGGCAAGGGTTCCATATCTCTTAAACTAAAATAAATAAATAAATAATAGAAAATCTGTGTAATTTCTGCTTCTTAATATCATGTCTTCCAAGCTGAAACAAATCATGAGACACTTCCATACTAAAGATAACTGTGGAAGAAAAATAGAGTAGATACTCTTTTGACCTATATTAATTATTTCAAGTTAACGTAGTGATGCTAAAAGAGCACCATCTAGGTGACGAGTAGCTTGTTTTCTGTTACATAGTAGTCAAGTGGCTTCTATAAAATGAGAAATATATTTCTCAAAAAGAGAAAAGTCTTATCCTAGAGCATTCTTCTGTATTCTGTAATATCTGCTTATTTGAATGACTTTTTCATCCTCCCTTCTTGCCAAATAATTAAGATTTTAAAATATTTTATTATTCCATGGATAGTACAGCTAAAAAAGAATGAAGTGTGTCTGTCTTTTCACAAGGCTAATTTATTTACGAATGTTCTACTTAGTTATCCCTGTGCAAAGTCAGTGATAGCATCAACTCAGTTTGCCATAGAGGATTGGGTATGAAACATAAAAACCAAATGTCCTGGGAGATTCTGAAGGCCCCCTGCTTAGTGTCCCAGATGGGGGATCTATGTTGCCCTGTGGCAGGAGCGCAGCTCCAGACTTGCAAGTGTTTTGCAGGCAGCTCAAGTTCAGGCTGTCTGCACATCTCATTTTCTTTTGTAACACACAGCATAGAGGTTCTTCAAGGAAATAAGGCTTTGACCCTGGTATGTTGTTCCCAAACAAATGAGACTGAAGGAAGCAAAGTGGCTGGGTAAAACCTGACTCTGCAGTGCAGGCAGGGCTGGATGTAAAGGAGTGTTTGGGGCACAGGGCTTTTCCCATAATCCCTCTCAGATTTGGGCCTCTGTCTTTGTCAGGAGGTACGAGACATCTTGAAAGCTGGGAATAGGCTAAGGCTTTTGCATTTGATAGTGGAAGCATTTAATTACCTACTCTGTTTGTACATGCAACCACAGAATGTTAGGGGATCGGAAGGGACCTCGAAAGATCCATCTAGTCCAAACCCCCAACTGGAGCAGGAACACGTAGATGAGGTTACACAGGAACATGTCCAGGCGGGTTTTGAATGTCTCCAGAGTAGGAGACTCCACAACCTCCCTGGGCAGCCTGTTCCAGTGTTCTGTTACCCTCACTGAAAAGAAGTTTCTTTTCATATTTAAGTGGAACCTCCTGTGTTCCATTTTGTACAGAGTTAGCAGAATAAATAGTTCAGAAGGCAACTAATTCTGTAAACTCACAAAGTGGCACTTTGCAAGTAACTTTCCAATAGTAAAGGGACTTTCAGAAACAAATATGTTGAAATTCTTGTGTTCTGCCTGGTTAAGGGATCTTCAGCACTGCTGTGTTAGTAAGGTGGATAAAACAGCCACAAATCACTGGAACAGTGACTTTTATATGTACTTGTTTTTTGTGGGTTTGGGGAATACCCTCGACTTTAACTTTCAGTTTTCAATGGCAGAAGAAAGATGCTTTCAATAAAGAAAAACTCACAGCAGCCTGAGGTGTTAGGAAGATGAAGGGTAGGTTTCATGACTGACATTCAGAATAGTTCTTAGGGATGTCAGGGGGTAGTTCTCCCCTCTTCAGTGCTGCTGTTGAACAAGCTGTGCACACAGTCTGCTTTTAAATGTGCTTGCTCTTCAATAAGAGATGACTTGGCACAATAAACTCATAAATATGGCATCTTTAAATTCCCTAAGGCTAACAAAATTTAAAACAAAAGCATTCTGTGTCTATTTTATAAATATTAATACTTATCTGACTCTTCTATCAAATCTATAAAACAAGGCTTATAAATTCTTCCTAGAAAGAATCCTCAGGCCTCACATATATTTTTTTTTTTCTCTTTCTCTGTGTCACTTTTTCTCCCTTCTGTGCAGATGATTTTCCTAAACCACAGATCACTGTCCAGCCAGAAACCCAGTCAGCAATCAAAGGCTCAAATTTGAGTTTTGTATGTTCAGCAGCGAGCAGCAGTGATTCCCCAATGACATTTGCGTGGAAGAAAGACAATGAATTACTGCAAGATGCTGAAATGGAGAATTATGCACACCTTCGGGCACAGGGTGGTGAAGTGATGGAGTACACCACCATCCTGCGACTGCGCAATGTTGAATTCAGTAATGAAGGGAAATACCAGTGTGTTATTTCAAATCATTTTGGTTCATCATACTCTGTCAAAGCCAAACTTACAGTAAACAGTAAGTATGTTACTTTTTGCTTGGGGACTTGTAGAATGTTTTTAATCAAGATAGGTAAACACAGTTTTTTATTCCATTCTCATCATCTGTGTCTTTTAGAAAATCCCTCAATAAACTGAGATTATTTCTTAAAATGTAGCTATTTCCAGCATCATTCAGTTTTACATCTGGCCCCACTGTGCTGAACCATAGTATAGGAAAAAAAACAAATAACAAACTCAGTTCATAGTAAATCTGACAGAATCTAGGTAACAAGATGGGAAAACATTAATCTTTTATTCACAGGTGAAGTGTATACTCTGTTTCAAGGTACTATGGAAAGATCATGTAAGAGGCTGTAAGAAGAAATGAGATTTTGATCTAAACGGTCTCGCAGCTCCCTCCCTTTCCCTTTGCTGCCCACTGATAAATTTAGGTTGTATGCTTCACCTGCGTCTTTAGCCCAAGAAGAGTATTAAGAAAATGCTGTGCAAAAAAAAAAATTTAATTTATTCATTTTTGCTGTCACTAACTTTTCTGTAGTGCTGCCTTCATTTACGAAGATCCCCATGGACTTAACCATTCGTGCCGGGGCAATGGCACGATTGGAATGTGCTGCAGTTGGGCATCCTGTTCCACAGATTGCTTGGCAGAAAGATGGTGGAACAGATTTTCCTGCAGCACGCAAGAGACGCATGCATGTCATGCCCGAAGATGATGTATTCTTTATTGTTGACGTAAAGATCGAGGATACAGGCGTTTATAGTTGTACAGCTCAAAACACTGCTGGAAGCATTTCAGCTAACGCAACGTTAACAGTACTAGGTAAGACATTGGCAATCCTTAGTGGCATAATCTCCTTGAAGAATGAAACTATTGCTGAGCACTTTTAAAATCGACAGCTGATTAAAAGTGGCGTTATTACAAAAGTGCTGTATAGACATAAATTTTCTGAAATAATTTGTATTGATGCATATAGATAGAAATATGTACACCAGCACACAATCACTATTATGATACAAAATAATAAAAGTTATGTTTCTCAGTATATACATAATGTCTGATACAGTGGGAGGAGAGGGAGTGGAAAAGAGTACTGTTGTTTAGAGAGAGAAGGTTTTGTTTAACTTTTAATTTAATGACTTTTTTTAGCCATTTTTAATGTAGTTCTCTCCAACCTTGAGCATGAGTTTGGCCATTTTACCTTCCAAGGTCATCAAGCATCTAGGTCTGATCAGTTGACAAGTAAACTACAGGCTCATAAGTTCGAATTCCTTGAGTGTGTTTTTCCTGAGAATGAGAGTAAGCTTCATTAGGCCTTACTGATGCATTCAGTTTAGCTATTCCTCTTGAGCTGTGAAGGACAAGGACATATTCCTGTTCTTTCAAGGTCATTTAGAATATAAGGTTTATGCTTTCTTTTCAGAAACACCATCATTTTTGCGGCCTTTGTTGGATCGAACTGTAACAAAGGGGGAAACTGCGGTCTTGCAGTGTATTGCTGGTGGTAGCCCTCCACCCCGACTGAACTGGACTAAGGATGACAGCCCTCTCGTGGTAACAGAAAGACATTTCTTTGCTGCAGGCAATCAGTTACTAATTATTGTAGATACTGATGTAGAAGATGCTGGAAAGTACACTTGTGAAATGTCTAATACACTTGGAACAGAGAGAGGCAACATCCGTCTCAATGTAATTCCTACTCCCACCTGTGATTCTCCTCCAAACATTGCCCCATCACTTGATGATGATGGATGGGCCACAGTTGGCATTGTGATCATAGCTGTGGTTTGCTGTGTGGTGGGCACTTCCTTGGTGTGGGTGGTCATCATCTACCACACCAGAAGAAGAAATGAAGATTGCAGCATTACAAATACAGGTGTGTAAACTGAGGGTTTGCCTTGGAAAGGAAAAAAAAATGTTTGTGGTTGCTTTGCAGTGACTTTATTGTAGGAACATTTGTATGCTTTGACTCAGCGTCAGAAGAATGAATTGCTTGTTACCTTCAGCACTTTGCTGACAAGTTTAAAAATGCTTCTGCAAACTCTGAAGTATGCTGATGGCTTTTGTGTGTATTTTCCTTCCCGACAGATGAAACAAATTTGCCTGCAGACATTCCAAGTTACCTGTCATCTCAGGGGACACTGGCTGAAAGGCAGGATGGATATGGTTCATCTGAAAATGGCAGTCATCATCAGTTCCTCACATCTTCCATGGGAGGGTATTTTTTGCAGCAGAGGGACGGTAATGGTAGGTATAAAATGTTAAGCAGATATTCCACATTGCTTGAGTAGCTGCAGTTTGGCTATTGTCTTTCTAACTAATAGAAATAACATTAAAGAATCATCTTCACTGAAGTTGAAGAGAAGATGTGGTGTTTATTACTTCAGTGAGATAATAACAGAAACCTGGTTCTGTTTATCCAAATCACATTATGGCTTTGCTTAAATTGTGAAGTTTTTGTCCCCTCTCAAGGGTAAATTTAAACTGATGATCACATTTCCAAAACAAGAGTGTCCAAGAGGAATTGCAACAGCATGTCTTCCTCTGTGATAGCTTGAAAAGGATGCTTTTAATGGAATGTAGGTATGGCTGGTAATAGCAGTGTAACTTTAGCGTAATATAACTGATTAAACTTTGCTGATGGAAAAGTCATTAGGGTCAGAGTCAATAAAGGATTTAAGGTGACTGTAGGTTAAAAGCTGCAGTACTCAATATTTGTACATCTGGCCCCTGAGAATCCAGAACATACCTGTGTTAGAGAGGAAAAAGCACCTTCAGGCAGAAGTTGGGGCAGGTGGGAATGGAGCAGTGGTGAGACAGTTCTGCAGTTGTAGAGTAGTGAGAAGAGCAGCTTCTTTGTGGAGCAGGAAGCGCAGACCATGTCTATAGCTTTCTGGAACCGCTAAGCTGGAAGTCAGTATAGCTGTTCGAGCAGCTCGTGACTCCTTCAGACTCTTCCACCCAGGACTTTCTCATGAGCTCTCTGTGCTCCAAAACGTGTCTGTGTGACAGAGCACGAGTCTGGCTTCCAATGCTTTAGAGGAAGGAAGCTCCTGGTTCTCATCCCTGTGGTTAGGTCTGTTTCTGTTATCGAGGGACTGTATGAAAAAGCAAAGTGTGACATACATTCTCTGTCGAGCTAATTAATTGAATACTTGCTAGTATTAGAGTTCTTGTCAAAAGGTTAGGTTAAACTTAAGTTCTAAATACACTGTGAAATTTAGTTGAACAGATGGTGTTCTTAAAAGAACAAAACGTAAGAAACTGTAAGCTGAAATGTAATAAAAGACCAGATGCTGACATGTCAATTTTATTTTTAAGGCATTTGCCATCTAGATAATGGCAGCGAAACAGACTTGGAGGGTGTTGCAGATCCATTCCTGTGCCATTATCTGGGGACTTCAGGGACTTTGTATTTAAAAGGAAGCACATATGGCTCTGAGGCCTTTGAAGCATACAGCGCAGGTAAGTTGGGATAAGGGAGGAGTTTCAGTCCTGATTTGATTTTGTGCTATGATGAATCTATATAAAAACAATTTTTCATTTTCTTTAGGTTGCAGCTCTGACCAAAGAACAGCATGCCTGGACCCTTATGAGTCTGGATATTTAAAGAAAAAAGAATGCTATCAATATTCACCTTCACTGGAAGATCCCTTTGACCGTTGTGCTGGCATTATTGGGAGGCAGGCTACAAGTAGCAAATTGAATAATACCATTTATACTCAAAATGAAGGAACTGGACTAAAAAGCAAAAATCTGAACTTAGATACATTTGATTTAAACAGAAGTTTGGAACCCTCCTCTGTTATCAGTAACGGCACTTTCATGGGTATGTTCTACCTGTTGGTTTTCATTCAAGCTGCTAGTGTCCTTGCTGTCTTATTGCCTACTTCCAACACTAAACAAAACTGATTTTTCAGCTCTTGCTTTTCCAGTCTAACAACAGGTAATTCTGTAGTAGTGTTTAGATGCTCATATAGCTAGTGTTGGGGAAAAAAATAACTTTATGAAGTTTTGCATGGGTTTCTTTATTCAAGTGTCCATGAATTTCATAAGATAATACAGCATGTGCAATGTGAGTACTTTAGAAAAGAGGAGAGAAGATACAGGAAGTAGCTGAAGAAAGGCCCTTTGAGAGTTGGCCTCGACCTTTTGGATGTGTTCTTGTCTTCTAGTTTTGTTTTCCCCTCTTCCTCCCTGAGCACCTTGTGATACTGCAGTATCTATTTTTTAAGGCTCACAAAATTGACCTGTATATGTAGGCTCGCTCTCTGCTGCAGTGCATGAGGACAGTTGGATGCGCTAGAACTCAGGGTGTCTTCTGGATCCTACTGGGAGTTAGCCAAGAGATGGCCCCTATCCTGTGTTGCAAAAGGAGCATCTTGGAGCTTGGTCAGAAGCAGAACTGACGTACAGGGAAGGAGTCCTCGGGTTAAACATGGTAGTCCAGTGAGGTGGTTCCCGTCCAGGTGTAATTGTGAGCCGCCTTCTGCTTCTCAGGAAACTGGACTTGTAAGGACTATTAGATAAAATATCCCAGATGCTTAAAGTTCAGGAACAGGAAAAACTGCTTAATGAGCATATTTAGATCACCAGGAGATCTTAATAACTCATGCTTATATAAAAATCTCTTCAGTGGTGTGAGTCTTGCCTTTAATATAGCTGGCAGATTCCCATAAATGTTAGGATAGTTACTTAAATGCACCTTAATAAGCTTTAGGCACACCAGTAGTTTTGCCTGACGGGCAAAAGGTGTGTAAGGTTCCAGGAGGGCTCAGGGCAGGTGGGGAGACTTGAACTCCAGTGTATGAGGATATATAACACAGCGAGCCAGAACTGTTTACCCTTCAAAGTATGGCACTATGGAACAATGTGATCTCTACCCCACCTTTGTCTTCTTTCCTCATGAAGTGTATGACAAAAGAGTTCCTGAAGCTTAATTCAGGGTTTACAGTTTTAATCCAGATTGGAGGGAGAGGTGGAGGGAAGGATAAAAGTGTTGCTTTAATTTTAAAGGTGCCTAAATTTGGGGTGTTGGGTTGGTTGGTTGAAAATTCACATAAGCCCACATACTGCTTTCATCCCTGTGATATCTGAGCGCCAGGTGCAGCCCTGGTACTGTGGATTGTCTCCCCACTGGTGTGTCTGTGTAGTTGATCAAGGTCTTGGTCTGTTGGCTCTGCAAGGGGACCTGGGGGAATGTGCATCACTGGGCTCTTTGTTCTCAGGGGGTGGGGAGGGAGGGAGCCACATGTTTGGACTTTAAAACATTGCAGATGCCGTGACATCTGTCAGAGGCCCTGGGACTACACATGGCCTCCTGGCTGCCTGCTGCTATTGCTGTGATGGGACTGTGCAGATAGGGCTTTACCACATGTCTCCTGCAGAAAGTAGTTTTACTGTATGTGGGTACACCAAGGAGTTAACACAAGCTTGAGGGCTCATATTCCCCTTTCTGCCCTAAAAACTTAGGCAGAGCTACTTTTTCTGTCAGTTCTCTGGTCTACTGCCCCACCTAAGTTGGATCGTAGTTGCCTTGGATGCTTCATAATCATTAGCATTCTTCACACGAAGAGCTTATGGTTAGATCTTGAAGGTGGTGGCTGTGGAAGAAGTCTTCATAGATTTCCTGTCTTTAGTTCTGAATTTGCTTCTCCAGCATCATTGCCTTCAAATTCAACCCTCCTTTTGCTTCTGCAGTCACAATGAAGACAGCTGGCTTTAACATCATTGTTGATACATGAGCCAGAAAGTTCACAGCTTGGAATGTTTTTTTAAGACAGGATTCATTTGTAGCTCTGGTGCTGTGAGGATCATCCTTTCATGTTGTGGTAGGAGCAAAATTGCTCTGCAAATTGCTGATGCGAATATGGACCTTGTCCAAATACATTCTCAGTCTTACTTGAAACCTCTGCTTCTAGCAAGTAAGCAAAACTAGAAGTTCATCTTTTTTGGGGTGCAAAGCTTATTAATGATTGTAGCGTTACTTTATTAATAAAAACTGAGTTCTTCAAAATCAGCCCATGGCACATTGTCCTCTGAAAATAAGTGTTTTGAGTATCACATACAGACACTGTGAGCTGCAACAGCCCTATCTTTCTTCAGTGAAAAAAGCGAAGGCCCTTCTTGCAGAGGTGTTGACACTAACACCTTCCCAATGGTGAAGAGTGACAGGCACACTAATTATTTTCTGGCTAGCAAATCCAAATAATTATTATCAGAGATTTAACTGAAATGCTAAATTCTCTTTGGGCTACGTCTATTCTAGCCAGTTGTGGGCAGAGATGAACAGGTGTGAGTGGAGAATTTGGCTGGTGGGAACCTTTATAATAAAGGGAGATGCTAGCCAGAAAAAGATTGTTTTAGCATTCAGATTGCACAGTGGGGGGGATGTCGGATAACCCTACATGTTTTATTTATTTATTTTTGCTGAACTGCATGGCAGATACATGTGCCAGTCATTCAGTGAAGAACAAAATAGGGACACTGTTGTGACTTTCGCATTAGAAAGTGTCTTAAAATGTGTTTGCAGTTTGGTTGTGTGCTCATCTCCTCCCTAACCACCCTCCCCAAATTAAAATGGGCATAGGAGTAGTCATGAAATCAAAAGTAATGGAGTTGTGTGTGGCTATACATTTACTTTGGAAATGTTTTTGATGTCTCAGATAGCAGAATCTTGCTTGTGATCACGTGGGTATTTTCTTTTAAAGGGTAGAATAACAGTTAAATAAAATCTCACCTTGGTGAACTTTCGCTTGTGTTGATCCTTGGCTTGCATTTTAATGTGCAGCACTTAGTGAGACACAAAAATGTTATCATCAGTACTTCTCTACTTACTTACTCATTTGCTGTCTTTCAGGAACATTTGGAAAGCCTTTATGGAGGCCTCAGCTGGACTCTCTTTCAAGTTGTAAACAGACAGCAAACTGCCAGCCAAAAACCTCCCATAATAATCCTCATGCCTCACTGGACTTTGATGCAGAGGCAGATGAAGATGGAAAGGAAAGGACAGTTTCTAGAGGAGAAAACAGCATTTATACTTACAAACAGTCCTTTGAAAACTTTAGGACTTCTACTTTCCAATCCTGTGATTTGGATACATAGCTCCTTTTGGACCTGCCACTGGTTTCTGGAACCAAAGAAATACTTTGACGTGCTACTACCTCAGTGTTGAATTTTATTTAAAAAGGGAATAAGGAAAGGAAGAATGGAAGAAAGAAACCACATCATGCTATGAATACAGAAGAAGCAAATGCATTGTTATTCAAATACAGCATAATTGCCAAAATGTTCTACATTTTTGTACAGGGAAAACATTCCTCATAAAAATACTCTATTTCTAATTATTTTATAGCTTTGTTTAATGCAAATAATATCTTTTGTAAATTAATGGTGTAAATAATACAGCGTATGTATTTCTATGTCAGACTTCATTTTATTGAAATGAGCAGTAAGCATTCTAATTTTGTACTGTTACTTGTACCTTTTTACAAATGGAAACTCCATGCTGTTTGCAGGTATCATGCATCTTATTTGCACATGACTTAATAAAATATGCTGCTGTGTGGTCTCTGACCCACATTAGTGTATGAAGAATGAAAAGCATGAATTATGTTTGTAGATAATGTTGCATATGTAGATGCCTTCTGTTCCATTTTTTCATCTTTCTTTGACTAAAACTCGTATCTTTAGATCTACTGTGTTAAACATGTTCAGCTTCTAAGAGTGGGTGTGGTCATGCCACAGCTACTGGTAAAGTGGGTTGAAGCTTTTTGTGCCAAAGTAAGTTTGCAAATCTTGCACTGTCTGAATTCCTGCTACCAGGTGTGTGTGCACACATTCTCAGTTTTCATGCCCACAAGTCTGTAGCACCAACAGTCTTCCCACACCTGTGTGTAAATAGTATGCACGCATCTGGAGGAGGATATTTGCACAGTAGATGCACAAATCTGTATCACGCTGTGTAGTAGAAGAAGACAAAAAGCATTGGATGTCTGCCTGCTAGCATCACTCTTTACTTAGTGGCCTAGTGTTAGGTGTTTACCAAATATGCAGTGAATGCCCGAGTCTTTGCTTTCCCATACCTTTTGTCCCTCATTTTTTGTTTCCGTAGCCAGTTCCACGCCCAACACGAGAAGGTTAATCCAATTATAAGATAATGTTTTCTTTGGTTTAACTCATGCTTCTGTTCCTTACTCAGCTGCCCTTTTCTGGTTGTAGGTGAGATCTGTGCTTTATTCAGTTACTCAGTCAAATTGAACAATTGTAAATTCCTGCTGGATGAAATTTGCGGTAATGAGCCCAATGCCTTTAACCATACAAAGTCCAAGAAAGAGGGTTGCTTACCATAAAATGGTAATTAAAACTAAGTGAACACACTCCATTTTGTTTTTCTATGTACAGATGCCTACTGTTTTAAAAAGCTGTGAATCCTGTTGTCATGACTGCATTAAAACAGCAAGACTCCAAAATGGTTAATAGAATATTATGGGAGATCAGCTTTTTACATCTGTCTACTTTGAAGGTGCAAACTTACATGGTTGCCAAATAGTTTCTTTTAAGCTAAATTAAAAGCAGCTGTTAGAGTAGGTCATCACAGACATCACGGCTAAAGCCAGAGCAAAGGTTTTGCTGCCTGGTGGAGTTGAGCTACCGGCTTTTTGTTGTTTGTAGCCAGAAACCTGGTACCCAGATTGCGATGCAATTTCCCTTTAATTTAGGCGCCAGTATTAGAGACAGGAAGTTAATCCACCCTTAGTTGCTGGTGGTCTAAGCGTAGAGAATGGATTTTGCGTGCCTGAGCTGATCATATTGCCAGATTTTCTGACTCTTATTGTTAATTTGTCTTCATTGCTGCCAGATGTGCTGATGTGGTGACAGACATTGATATGGGTATTTGATTATAATTAAGTGCATTTTGAAAGAGATTAATTTTTCTTGAGTTAAGCACATGCTATAAGTCAGTAAGGCAAAAAATCTTATATTTGATTCACTGGACAACTCTCCTTTTTCTTCTCCCCACTGACCCTGGCTTTTTTAGGGGGAGGAGAGCTGGGTGCCATGGTAGCTTGTGTTTTTAACCAGATACTGCTTTTTATTAAAAAAAAAAACAAAACGGTAAGTACATGTTTCATTCTAGTATTAATGTTTATGATTAAGACTCCATGTTAAAGTCATAATGAAAAATAAGCTTGAAATTTGTTTTCTGTAGCAGGGGAAGATTGGGAACTATGGCAATGTCATTTTATTCCATTTTCATCTTTTTCCTTAAATACTTTTTTTTGGATTTGCTGTTGGAGAGTATAAAGATTCTCATCTTCCAAGGACATGGATCTCTGACCCCGAATGTTTATTTGGGTTCAGTGACTGAATTTTAGAGACTTCCCATGAAGTTTCATGTGGAATCCTAAAAATAAGAGTGACCAGAATATTATTTGATGCCTTAAATACCTAGAAATGGAAATGAATGCTCCCAAGCCCTCTTTTTTTTTTTTTTTCTTTTCTTTTTTTTTTTCCAGTGTGAGTTTCATGTTTAGTAAATTGTTTGTACTTAAGTACAGTGGTAATCTGTAAACTGCAAGATACTTGCAATCTCTCAATATATCTCAATAGCTTTAAGACCAATGATGTAACCAGACATCTATTTTAAAGGCATGTAAGTGTTTCCCTAATTCTCTTCCCCCCCCCCTTTTTTTTTAATTCTTTTATTTTTCCTTTCTCCCTCTGAAGATCCAGGCATGAAGGAGCTGGTAGTTTGATATTTACACAACTGAAAGCTAAATCATAAGTTAATGTGATGGGGAAATAATTTGCAGCCAAGACTGAATAAAGCTTATACTGCATCTGAGAGTCACAGAATGAGAAACAAGTGTTGCTGAATGGCAGAACAGACTTTGTGGTTTTAGGACCAATAGCAACTGGAATCTTGTCATGGGCTCACTTAAAGCTTATAAAATATTTTTTAAAGGTAATATTCTCTTAATGCTTTACACAACAAAATGTTTTAGTCAATGAACTCATACAAACAGTTAACAAGGTATAGTTTCTGCAAGGCCTGGATAATAATTTTAGACAAATAAATGGAGTTACCTGTTTACTAGGATCTCTCTGGAGCAAATGCTTCCTAACTGAAAACTTAAATGATGTGTCTGAGATGATGCTGGGGAGTACCTGTGACCATATGTCACTGTTTCAAACACACAAAACCACAGCATTTCAGGACCAAATGCTTTAACTTGGAATTATTTTTACTTGGCTGTAAATGGATTTTGACAGTACCACAATGGCAAGGAGTTAGGCCCAAACTTTCTGCTGAAGACTATTACTACTTTTCCAACTGAAGACTCATTAGCATCACCAAACATGTTTTATTTCAGTCCTGTGGGTCTCTTGAACACTTAGGTCTTATTCCTTGAACTGCTTCAAAGAAGTTTAAAACTAGGACTTAAGATTCAAGATCTATTAAGCATTTGTGAATATTTATCCTGCAAGTATTTGTGTTCTGTCAACCTTACAAGCCAGGATGATAATCAGGGGTTGTATTTTGTTTCAATTGTAAATGTAAGAATTTTTACTTGGAAGACTTCTTGTTGCAGATGTAACATGTCTCAGAGAACTATTTTGCCTCAATGAAGTCTTCACCCTTTTCTTCTAGCTTTGTGTATTGCTGTATTGTTGCAGAGAAGGTGTCTGACTAATTGCATGTTAGTTTAGCAGCTATGTGAAATTCTTGTTTTAACAAAGTAAAGGGGAGGGGGAAGCTGCAGCCCATTTCATGAAGGAAGGAAACCATTGTATAACAAGGTGCAGTTCTTTAGCATATGATTTTACTGGGATGAAGAGCTTACCAGACACCTTCCCTTATTATATTTTAGGGAAGCGTTACAGCAGGGAATAAAAGTCATAGTGTCTTTGCTCGCTTTCCTGTGGAGAAAAGTGCTTCTTGCAGCTGTTGTGCCAAAGTGTTAGGGTTCAGTAGTTCCACTGAAACAACGTGTGTCCACACTTGCCGAAAGGCACAGGAGCCCTCTCCTGTTCCCCGTGCAGCTCATTACTGCTCCCATGTCCTTTGGGAACCCTCCTTGGTAACCCACACTGCTCTGTTTCCAGTTTCTGTGCTTGCCCTGACACTGTGGTTACACACTGGGACTAATGTGCTCAGTTTACAGAGCAGAGCGCAGTTGAAGGCACTAAGTCAGCAGTGGTGGAGCGCTGGAGGGGAAGCGTGGGGAGACAGGCTGGCCACAGCTTTAGAAACCTCTTGGTATGAATATGCAGTATATGCATAATTGAGGAGATATAAAATATTTATGATACGATACATACCTTCCTGTACTCTTCACAATACTAATTCCACTTATCCTCTGTCCTCTAAAATGCCAGAAGCAGCTATGCACTAAAGAACATGCCATCTGGAGAGTTATGTTTTAATGCATCTAAAAATCTCCTTTTCTGGTAGACAAGAAACAAGATACATTTGTTATTCTGTGTTTGTGTTCAAGGCTAAATATTGCTGGTGCAATGCATAGTTTCCCAGAGCTGAGTGGTCCATGGGGTCTGCTCTGTCAGAATGCTTGTGATCAATGTGACTCAAGAATGCCATGGGACAACAGGATCTGACAGTGAAGTTGGTAGTAATTTAAGTTCACTGCTTGTAAAACAAATTTAGGCTTTGTGAATCAAATCCAGGATTTTATTTCCCACACAACAGAGAACAGAAACATAAATTACTCTGAATTATGGACTACTGATAGTACTTCAGCCTGATCACTTTTCCTCAGCCATCAACAAGTGCTTTTGTGTTATTCAGCTTGGCTGTTGACCATGGGCTGTTCACCAACAAATACAACACAGGAGTTTGTAATCTGAGCATCTGTGTATAGTATGTTCTGAAATGAATGGTGGCTAATTTTAAACCCTGTGAATTTCAAATATGATGGCACTGGAAATCGAGATTTTACTTACTTGACAAAGGTAATAAGATCCCCTGAATATATGACAGACTTTGAGATTTTATAGGCCTTTATTTAGAAAGACTTCTATACAACATGGTCTAAAGACCCCCTCGTTTACTATGGTAGTGTGCATCCTACTTACTTGCAGCACTTCCTGTGTAGATCTGCATGGAAAAGCTGTGACTTACAATTTGGGTCCACTGATGGATAATAAAAATTCAGGTATTGATTATACAGCCATTTGAAGTAACATCTTGGACAGTGAGGCTTCAGGTTCTTTTATGGCAAAATGGCTCAAAAATTGCATCAGTTCATATCCAGTTAAAGATTCTACCTTTGGCACTAATCCTGGTGTCCAGTTGACTTATTTTAGAAATCAACTGAGACTGTAGTGGAGAAATTAACATTCATGTCCTTAGGTTTTATTTATGCCTCTGTGTTCCATTTTGCGTTGCTGTAACAAGGAGAATTCATGGCTCTGGCCTCCGTTCATCAACAAACGATGGCATTTTGCACTGATTTTCTTAGATGTGCCAGTACTTGACAGCCATATCTAAATCTGTCCTACTGCTAACGTGCTGGCACGCCACGTGTAAGGGAAGTTGTCAGAGCTACTGTCAGTCAGAGCTGCAGAAATACTGTGAAATGAATGCAGGGGAGGAAGGTTGGAGTTCCTGTCATATTGTAAAGTGATTTTGAATATTCCAAAGGAGTAACTTGTGAGCTTTTAATGTTTACTCCTTGTAACGCAGTTCAATAAGCTCATCAAGGAGCTAGAGCTGCCACTTTGTCAGCCCCTAAATGGGGCAGCTGTGCCATTTTTTGCAGGACGTGGATTATGTTGGAGCTGGAGATACTTGGTGAGATACTTGTCTATGCTGAGTCCAGATATGGCAGAACGGTTGCTAACAGAGAGCTGTCCAGGTGGCAGGTGCCTCTGAAAAGATGTGCACATGTTCCCCAGAAATGTTAGAGGAGTTTTTGAAACTGCTTTTCAATCTCATTCTGATTCCAGACTTCTAGAAATAACCAGAAAGACTTGGTCCTTCATTTGGCATCAGGAGGTCCCTCAGGTTGTTGCACACAGAAAGATTTTGCAGACTATTGATTGACATATTTGAAAACCAGAGAGCTCACACACAAAAAATATTTGATACACTGATACCACATAATAATTGTAACGTGTCTCCAAATGAGGCTTTTGTTCAATAGTTTAGCAGCTGTGGCTGACTAGTACACCAATGAAGAAGCTTCTATTTGAGTTAGTGGTAGAAGACATATATAAAACAAGCCAGCTCTTATAACTGAAACTAGCTACTCTCCTGGCTTAAAATAACCCGTACTTGCACTGCTGCCTGCTGCAGGTTTTTATGCCAACAGCATTAAGAAAGCACAAGTGCTACAGCAGCCAACTGCCCAGAGCCTGGTTCGGCCACACGCTGATCGTGTTCTTTATTAGTGTAAACTTCTTTCTCTATTAACCTTCCCATAGGAAAGGGGAAACATGGCCTCCATCGTAATTAGCTTACACAGCATTCTATGTAACCTAAAGAATAGAAAGTGTCAGGGGCACTTGCAGCAGCCTCATAGGTATTTGCTGTAAGAAGGGAAAAGTTAATCTGCTCTCAGATTTTGGCAAGGGAACAAAATCCTATATGTGAAATAGTACTTAAAATGAATTACATTTCACATAACTGTGACCACACAGTACGTAATGTAGTAAAATGATGGCAATGATGGAAAATATGACTTATCGGAAAGCTGTATTGACTTAATGAATAAAATTATGCTTTAATGTAAACCAAGGTTCTTAAGAGCCTCATTTTAAAAATGTGTTTGTTTATTGGTCTGTAGCTTGCAACAACCGTGCTATTTCAACTACCAGCACACTCTAGCAGTTTCATCTGAAATAGCATTTTCACTCAAAGTAGGTTTACAAAAAGAAAATATGAAATTAAAAAGAAGCTCTGTGATGCTGCGCTACTGAATTTGTTTTACTAAATTGCTTAAATCAGAACATTAAAAAAAAAAAGAAAAAAATGAAATGCTTTTATTTTTCACTTTGAACTTACTTGTTGTTGCAAAATATTTTTCATTTATGTTTTTAAGTTCTCACTTTTCCATTCAGAACAGGAATACAGAATGCAGAGCCCTTTGGGTTATCAGGGCAACACAGCCCAGGCATAGGAACTGGTGCGGGCAGAACTGTTTCTTGTTCTGTCCCCACTGCATGTGCCTCTTCCCAAATCCACTTGATCTGACTTTAGCAGATCCCTGCAAATTGATTCTCATTGCTGCCAGAGGGTGTTTCTCTTCTGGTTTCTTCTTAGCCCTTCTGACTCAACAAGTTCCTATAGTTTTAAAGAGCCAGGCTTAATATTTTTCTGTGTGATTAGAAATGTGCTGGGCTCTGTACACTGTGAGAACTGTAGGAAGCGGATCCCTGCACTTTCTGCGTCATCCAGGTTGGTTTTGGTTCTGAACAAGCACAGAGTGGACCCTCCAGAGGTGCTCCCACGCGTGCTGCGGGCAGGGGAGCCGCAGGGACGGGGTGACTCCCACCTGGGGGTGTGCCTTCCTCCAGCAGATCTCAAACAGCACCTCGGCTTCAGGACCTGTGTCAGCACCACCCAAAGCATCACTCCTGTTGAACAGAAGTGCAAACAAAAGGCTGCATCACACAGTCATCTCTCAACAAGGCAGCTGTGTAAACTCCATAAAGTCTATAATGTTTGGTCAACTCAATTTACTTAAAAAAATCCCCCAAAACTAAAACTTAAACAGCACCATGTTGCAGGATGATGAAAATCATGTTCAGCATTCCCAAATGTATCAGCTATCTTCCTTGCTTTCCGCAACATCATAGAGTCTTGCAGAGAAAATGTTCAATAAGCAAACAGAAAAGCAAGTTATTGCAGGTGTGGAGGCTGAGGAGAGTAATCTAGGAAAGGCATTCCTACCTCTTTCCTCCGCCCTTAACTTTCCACTTCTTTGATAGTGTTGGACCTCTTTTCTCCTTAAAACATTCTTAAATGGAAAAATAGGGATTTGTTCATATAGTTCATAGCAATTACAAAGTAAGTATTATATAAATTGGGTGGGATTTTTTTTAATGAGGTCTTTCACAAAGGAGTTTTTAGCCTATGTGGGCTTCCTGTTCAAACTTCATTTTTTCCTCAGGAAAAAATAAATAAATAAATAAAAAGGTCTGCTTTTTAAAGGCCAGGTGTTTTATATAGCTAAGTTAAAACAAGCATAGAAACCCCATGGTCATTCTCCTGTCTGAAAAGTAATGCAGTTTTTTTCATTCCCTCCTTTTAGTAACGTTTAACATACACTTTAAAACACATTGTTTATTTCTAATGTTTTCTGTTTGTGAATCTTCCATTACCATTAGTTTCTTTGAAACACAGGATTCAAATGGGGACATTGGTTTCCTCCTCTTCCTCAAATATTCTTACAGATGTTGCTGTAAATCAATTATGGGGCTGGCATTGCATTTGGCTGCCTGATAAATGTGCCATAATAAGGCAGCTCAGTAAAATGTGGAATTTCTGAGGTACTGCTTGTAACTTTTTCAATGCTGTTCTAAATTACCAGCCAAGTTAGCGCAGGTGGAAACGAAGTCATAAATAAAGTGTTCATGTGTGTGCATGCACGTGTGTATGTAGAAGGTGGGGAGTAGAGAGGTTGCATTCTTCCTAAAGAGTTCCCTAGGTGCTTAACGGCTTCCATGATTTAATTTGGCTACTTGAAGTGAATTAAAAAAAGAAATCCCTTCATTAAAATAAAAATAATCTTGCTAACCAAGTTTTAGAGAGAGAATGTGTGTGCAAATTGAAGCAAGTCGGTTGTTGCTGCTGTGGGTACGAGCCAGCCCTGGTAGGCCATGCCAAGCTTCACAGCAGTGCTTCGGATAATGATGAAAGAGCCATTTTAGTCTCCAGCATGAGCTTCTGCTTTTCAGAGGGCTCAGCTGAGCTGTCCTTCATCTTTGAGAGAAATCAAGAGTTAGCTGGAACACTATGCTGATGGTTTGTAGTTCCGGGCAAGGGTGGGAATGTGCAATGTCTCAAAATATTTTGCTTTCCCGTTACCTTGTGAGATCAGTTCCAAGAGGCAAAACATTTGGGCATTTCCTTTTTCCTTTTGTCCACTTAAAGGGCATGTTTAGCAATACAACTAATTCGACTGAATGGTCCATGCTGAAGAGATGCCCCCCCCCATCCAGCCTGCCTGGCCATGACCATCCTGCCCCCCTGTGGGAACCGGCCTTCACCTGAACATATGCGGAGCCTGACAAGGAGTTAGACCATCCTTGCCCCAAAAATAAATAGTTTCTGGCTGTTTCTTTTGAATCCATGAGTGTAAGACTACTCAGGAGCTGTTACACAATAGCTGAGAGCAAAACATTTGGAGGAATTGCAAAGAGAATTTGATGAGCTGGTTCTGCTCAACTACCTGAGAGGAAATTCAGGCTCTGGGAACACTGATTTTATGAATATCACTTCTTTTCACAATCAATGCTAGGAATTATTACTGCTAAACAACCAAATAATAAGCTCAGACTAAGAACCTCTTTCTTAGCTGTTATTTCACTCATCACTAGAGAAACATGATTTGGAACAGAATACCAAGTTACGGTACACAGCATTTATAGTCCACAGATACAGTGACTAACATTGAGCTGCACACAAAGCTGGTATTAAAAGAATGTTTATTTTCACAGTCACGGGCTTTAAAATCGGATATTACTGAAGGTAAAAGTGAGTATTTGGCTTTATCAAGGTTTTCATGCTCTTTCTGTCTTTAGTTGCTTGGAAACAAGCAATTTCTTAAATATGGTAATATATGTATATCGTATTTTCACTTTTAAAATTTATTTCAAATACAGTGTACCCACTAATATACAACAGTATCATCAACTGAGAAGGATTATTAGACTTTAAAACTTGCAGAATAGATCAGCTAACCTAAATGGAAGACTAAACAGTAAGTATTCTAATCTTTTCTGCTATCTACTGTATTATGTTTTTCAGTGTTTATACTGGCATTTCCCAAACAGAACGCACTTAAACCTAGGTTCTCTGATCCATCACAGTGTTTGATTTAAGTGAAAATTTATAATTTTATTCTCAACAGACTTCAAAATCAGCCTAGTTTAAAAAGTTATTCTTATCCTGCATGTTGCAAAATGACATACTTAAAGACTTGGTCCTATATAACTTACAACCATTTGTTCCAAACACTGGCCAAAAATAGTATAATTTCCCTGAAGTGGTAGTTCCTTGTTACTACTGCTGTTCTTGGTCCCTCTTTTGTGTCAGTGCCAAGAACCCACGCAAGACAAGCTCCCACTTGGTGAGGCTCCTGCCTTGGGCCTCCAGCTTGCCCAGAGAAGGCAAGGGCTAAAAAATGGATGTGGTGTTGTGTGACGGCTTGTTTGTTTCTTTCAGGAGCTTGGGGTGTGAAGTTGCAATAAATGCAGAGGGGAGTAAATACAGGAAAAGGGAAAGAGAGTGACCAGGGCAGAGAGTGTATGGGAGGAATATAAGGAGTGGGCCATATAGATGTGAATGGACTGGGAGGAACAGGGTTGATCAGCTACCAAAAAAGCCTGAGGAAGTCTGAACAAAACAGCATAAAGAGTCTGACTGGCTCCTCCCTGCAGCTGTCCCTGTATGCTGGAGTTTAGGTTGGGAGGAAGAAGAACAGAACGTTGGACATTTGCCCTACTGCCACAAGGAGGGTTTACTCTGCACATTCTGAGCTCTTTTGAACAAAGTTAAGTCAAACTGCTCTGCCATAGATAATTATAAAAAATATTCTCACTGTCTTGTATTAGCACCACCCAACCCACATGCCTGAAAGACTCTCATTTATTCGTGTGCACCATGAAGAGGCCATGCTGTGCCGTCTGGTGACTTTAGTGGAGGTTTTAACTTCTACAAGTGGATATAAGTGTTAATTAGGGCTTGGGTTCTTCCTGATTCATTTTAACTGATGGAGAGTTGGGTCTCTAGCCTCTGGTAGATGTCTTGGTTTCCTCTGGACTCAGTGGATCAGTAATAGGCTTCTCAGGAGATGCTTCTCCCCACATCTTAGAAACCCATCTGAGGAGGAGCTGCCCTGCTGTTCAAGACTGCCCACACCTCTGTTGACATCTGTAGACATCCAGATTAAATTAAAAGCCTAACTTGATTATATAGGGGTAGGTGATTAAATCTTCTTCTGTAACAATATTTGTTCCTCACTAGGAATGAGAAAAAAGAGCACAGTTCAGCTGACTTCAGAAAGCCCCAAATGGGTTTATAAAAGCTTCAAACAAAAAACCAGATGTTTAATTGCAAGCTGTGGTGCATCTGATGCTGAATCCAAGATTATTATCCTGATACCCTTTTCTGCCAACTTTGAAAGCTGATAATAGGAATGGAGGACTACCGACAGTCAGAGTTTCACCCATTTTGCCCCTACTATGACAAATAAATTATTGCAGAAAATGTTCCTCTGTGGAATCTATCAGAGTTTTCCTCCAGTCAACTTAGAAAGGTCTCCTAAAACCTGCTTGCTCACAAAAGTGGGAATCTATTTCTGATTTTTAGCTCAATTTTACTCAGGACAGGCATTTGCTGTTTGAATAACATTTTTCAGTTTCTGAAACTAGATGGAACCATATCCAATATTTAGACTCCAATGTTATTAAAAAGATAAGCATATTCCTTCTCAGCCTTTTTCTTGCTGGGCTAAAGAAGTCAAATTTCTGTACTTCCCTTTGAATATGACTTGTCTTTTCCTTAATCAATTTAGTACCCTTTTTTTTTTTTTTTGGTCATTTCTTTCTTCTAAATCTATGAATCCAACCAAACATCACTGTAAATCATCAATGGCAATCATTTGAAAAAAATATATATATATTCTGAACATTGAGTTAAATATTGAATCCTAGGAGAAAAACAAAGTGAATCTAGTTGTATCCTTGATGTTTGATTAAAGCCCCCTTGTGGCGTGCACCAAACCTTTGATACAGCCCTAACAAATTCTGCAGACCTACCAGAGCTGCTGTAGGTGGAGGAAGAAATTAATTTCTGTTGAACAGAATCTCAAAAAGATACTGGCTTGTTCTGAAACAGGTCATGTTACACTGCATGCCAGTTGGTCTTCTTTGAAGTTAATGGTAATATTCTTATTTACATTAAGATTTTATTAACGTTCTAGTAGTTAAATATAGGACAACTGGAGGGGCTGGTAACAGTGCAATGGAACACTGGGTTTAGATCTTTCTGTTAAAATGATTTAATCTCTCATTAATGCAACCAGCAATTATCTGGCACTTACAACTAGTGGAAATAAATCAATTTGATTAACATTCAAATGTGTCGTTTCTCAAAAACCTGAATTTTGGTGAAAAACAAGAACATACTCTTGATACTTTAGCTTGTTTGATCTCCATCCAGTTCACACTGAATATTAGTTGTTTAAAGCAGACAAAAAAATTTAATTACACTGTACCAATTTAACATTCTAGCCTTAAATCTGAAACGATATATACAGATGACAGTGAAAGGAAAAAAGCAAAACCTCAACTTTCCCAAGAAAGTAACTAACTAACTAAACAAATAAAGTAATATTCAGGCCACATACATGTCCAATGTTGTTGTTGCAATAGCTCCTGCATGTAAACTCAATAATGCAACTAAGCATCTGAGCTGCAGACTATCCAGAGGTTCAGGAACCTTTCTCTCCATATAGCCAATGTGTGACCAGATGATATTTTTTACCTTAAACTTGCATGTTGTTGGAATTTTTCTCCTGGTGCTTCTGTTGCCTAAAAGCAAGGCATCTATATAACCAGCCAGCCTTTCTTCAGTGATAACAGTCATAAGGAACTACTGATACTCCCCTAGACCTTTCCTAGAACTGGCATTTCCAGGAGGAGAAGTGGCTGATCAATCTCCCTCCCTTCACAGGGAATATTCATGACCACAGAGAATGGATATATATCTGGTAGGTGGTAAAGCTGGGTGAAATCAATCTGAAAACAAGCGGTAGATGGTTGAAAATGCCCTGAAGCTAGCACCTACCTGGTGTAGTCTGAGAGATTGCCTTAGCCTGAATCTCAGTTGTGTTTGGCAGAAAAGATTTCTTTTTCTAATGTATTTTCCCACAGTTAAAGTCCCTTCAAAACCTAATGGTCTTGTTTCTCTTGTTTATCTCCCTTTTCCTTTCAACTGAGATGCATATGAAAGAAACATGGTTTTTCTCTCAGCATTTATAATCACCTGAATTATAAACCTCAGGTGGAAATCATTGCCACTCTGCCGTGCTCAGATATTTATTAAATGCTTCTTTGTTTCAGTGTCCTGACACGAAGCCAAGGCCAAGCATGTGAAAGCAGGTTATTCTTTGAAAGTGTTTTTCCTTTGGTAAGCAGAGGCAGCTTCACTGCTGCCTGCAGAACATTCCTTATTTCCAGGTTATTTCACCCCTCAGGTCCAGCTTTGTGTACCAGATGCTGCTTTTTTCTGTCATTCTCACACTAGTCATGATTTTGCAAATAGGGCAGATGGCTTTGCTCTGCAGCTATGGGATTAATCCACTTTAGCTCAATAGGTGCTTACTTCTAGCTTTTGGCTTTGGTTTGATTTTTGCTTTTGTGTATCTGGTGAAGGGTTTTGTCCTTACATATTGTGTGGGTAGCATCATCTAAAGGGAATTAGTTTTCTCACAACACAATGCTTAGTTTCCTATTAATACAGTCTTAATTGAAAAGGTTGTTTAAACCCCTCATCAGCTGAGCACAAAAACACCTAGAGATAGAAGAAATTGTACAAACTGAGAAAAGAAAAAAGTTGTTGTTGTTGTTGTTGTTTTGTTTTGTTTTGTTTTAATTCATCCTATCATTCCTCAAACACTTGACAAGAGTGCTTTAAGGGAAGCATTGTCATCCTTGTCTTGCAGAGGCTGGCTGAGTGCATGGTCCAGATGGCCCTTTGGAAGTGCCTGCTTCTCTAATGACAATGAAATGTGCTTGGGCCAGAGACATAGAATCTTAGAATTATTTTGGTTGGAAAAGACCTTTAAGATCATAAAGTCTAACCATTAACATTTTGGGCTAGCAAGAATTGCCCCTAAGCTTTTCCTTTGTGTTGCTCTTCTCACACATGATGGAGAGAATACATTATCACTAGCATACATTCAGAAATGTTGTATTTGTGTATTAGGTTCTAACAGCTAGAATTTAATTATTAAACTGGATGGAACTGTAAACTCTTTGTTTAAGCACACAAATGTGAACACAGGCACAGTTTTTATCACACACTCCCCAAAGACCTAATACATTCACTCTGATTATGAATCCTGAGAGGTGAGCCCAAAGAACATGAAGCAGTATTGTATTAAATTTACTGTTTTGTTATAAAATGTTCCACTACACAGGAATTTATTTTGTAAGTTTTAATGGGAAAATGATGTTTTGCTGCTGGAAAACTCTTATAACTTTATACTACCATTCAGATAAATAAATAAAAGGTAAGGTGTTTCTTAAGAAAGAAAACAGAGAGAGATATTAACATATTAACTGGAAGTATTGTTCTCTATCAATAAAATCCTGAAAAAAAATATTGATCTTTTGAAATAACTGCAGGCTGAAAAACAGTAATTTTATTTTACTTTATTTTTTCTTATGTTTGAATCTTTCCATTTTATTTTCCCTTGGTGAAATTTTAAGGTGCTTCCCAAGCAGTGTCCTCAAGTTTTCAGAAATGTGCAAACATCACTATCAGTTTGTGTGATTAAATAGAAATCGCTGATTTTCTGATACATAAAAAGCCAATCTTTCATGTATCAGAAAGATTCACTCCTAGCATAGGTAAACTTGCACAGCAAAATGAGATTTCCAGTTTAGGACCCTGCAGGAGGATGAGAGTATTTTAACTATCTTAACATCTCAGTTTCCCTGGTTGAGCTCGATCTCTCTTTTGGAGTGAATCCACCAGTTCCTTCTAGGATGAAATTCAGTTGTGTTACTGGGGACAACTGTGAGGCTGTTCCCAGTGGTCAGCTGCGGAAAGACTAGCACTATTTCCACCACAGAGCCTTCTCACATGCCTTCAAACCAAGGTCCGGGGCTTACAACATGCCCTCGGTATCACAGCCTACAAACAGTGGCTTGATAGGCTGTAACACAGTCCTTACATAATTTTTGTAGCATTATATCTGGAAAAACAAACAGCTAGAATTTAATTATTAAACTGGATGGAACTATAAACTCTTTGTTTATAGTTCCAAACAACCAAAAAACCACACACACACAAAAACACAAAAAAACCCCCACAAACAAACAAAAAATCCAAACAAAAACAAAACATCAAACACAAGCAAAGAAAGGGAAAAAGAGAGAAAGAAAGGGAAAAAGGGAGAAAGAGAGAAAGAATGAGGGAATGAAAGAGATAAATTAGAGAGAAAGAAAGAAAAAGAAGGAAGGAAGGAAAGAAAGAGAGAAGGAGAGAAAGAGAGAAAGAAAGAAAGAAAGAGAGAAAGAAAGAGAAAGAAAGAAAGAAAGAAGGAAAGGGAAAGAGAAAGGAAGAAAGAAAAAGAAAGAAAGAGAGAAAGAAAAAGAAATTTTTGAAAAAGTTCCAGAAATAATGATGTCATAAATTCACAGAATGTTGTCTCAAATTCACAGAGGTGCCAAATGGAGCCTGGAGATGTCCCAGGCTTACAGCTGTTCCGTACGGCTGCCGCCAGGGTTTTGTAGCAGAGCTTGTCCTGAGCAGCATGCACACAAGCCATCTTGTGTCACTTGGTCTGGAGCCAGGCGTTGGTCCCTTGGGTGGATGGCTCTGTGTGGTGCAAAACAAGTACTGGCACCTCACAAGTGCAATTTAAATCTTTGGCTGGATGATCTCACAGCTTGATCTGTGTTAAATGCTGCAGCAGCAACAGTCTCCATGTGCAGACAGGGGAGAAGAAGGAATAGCTCTGAGCTTTGATCAGTTTGGGATTATCTGTGGTTTGTTTGTTATCTGTTTGTTTCCACTTATTCAACAAGCCTCAGAAGAAATTATATTATTATTCTTTATTTTTAATAAAGCTGTGGCTGTGATTTTTGTTTCCATAGAAAAGACTTCTATTCACATATGAAATGAGAAAAGAGTGGGAGAGGGTTGCGAAAAATCTCTAGGGGAAAAAAAAAAACAGAGGAAAAAATACATCTACAGAACCCAGCATGTCAGCAAAGAAAAAGGGAGTTGTGGTGGTTTTGTTGTTGTTTTCTAATGATGAGGTTTGCTAACAATGAGTCCAGATAAAATTGCAGCTGAAGTACTCTGAGCTGACTTAATCAATCTCCAACTCAAGGGATGGAGGTTTTCCACTGGGATCTTATTCTACCCTGTACAATATTTCTACAGTATGCCAGTATAGCACAGTTATGCTCATGGGATGGTTTTCCATTCAGTTCCATTAGCACTGAATATCTTCTCATACTTTGCTCTGACTGTTGGCCAAATATGCTGGAAACATTAATGCTTCATATTTTAGGGATGTGTCATGGTTTAACCCCAGTTGTCAACTAAGCCCCACACAGTTGCTTACTCACTTCCCTCAGGGGAATGGGGCAGAGAATTGGAAGTGTAAAAGTGAGAAAACTCACAAGTTGAGGCAGAGACAGGTTAATAGGTAAAGCCAAAGCTCCATGCACAAGCAAAGCAAAACAAGGAATTTGTTCACTGTTTCCCATCAGCAGGCAGGTGTTCAGCCATCTCCAGGAAAGTGGGGCTCTGTCACACTTAATGGTTACTTGGGAAGACAAATGCCATCACTCCAAAAGTCTCACCCTCCCTAGTTCTTCCCCCAGCTTTATATGCTGAGCATGACACCATATGGTATGCAATATCCCTTTGGTCAGCTGGGTCAGCTGTCCCAGCTGTGTCCCCTCCTGATTTCTTGTGCACCCCCTGCCCACTCACTGGTGGGGTGGTGTGAGGAACAGAAAAGGCCTTGACTCTGTGTAAGCACTGCTCAGCAATAGCTAAAACATCCCTGTGTTATCAACATTGTTTTGGTCACAAGTCCAAAACACAGCTCTATATCAACTACCATGAAGAAAATTAACTCTATCCCAGCCAAAACCAGTAGAGGGGGAAATTGTAGTATGAGACCAGAAGTGGAGAATGTTGTTAAATTTACCTGATGCCATCCTTTAAAAATTATTTTTAAATGCCATTCTTGTTTTATACCATTGCATTTCTAATTTATCTACAAGACATGAAGTATGACATCTTGCCCTTGCTGAAATCAAGTAGCTTTAGATAGGTCAGGATTTAAACCAGGAACTTTTAAGAAAAAAAAAAAGGCATTAAAATACAGAAAAGATTTTTGCAGGTAGACCTGTAAAACTTTTACCATATTCAGTGACAACATAACCAAGACAATATGATTCTGGAAAGCAAATGTACTAGTTTGAATTTTGAATTCCAATCCTTTTAAAAATTGACTTTTTTTTTTTTTTTCTCCCCAGGAAAAAGAAAATAAATAAAAGCTCACAGTCTCAAAATTTGGAAAATAGCCATAAAATAGCCATACAATCATCTAATCAGTGATCTTCTGGGGAACATTTATTGAATACAAACCAAATCAGATTCACTGGAATAATTTCCTTCAAGAAATAATTTGACACACTCTCCTGTTATCTTAGGAATAATTTGACCAAAAAAAGCGCAAAAAAAATCATGTCTAGAGTAGAATCTTCTGTTTATACTTCCTTGTTAAAATGCTCAAAGATAATTCTTATTGGTAGTAATTTGGTGTTAGTAGATAACCAACAATTTATTACTAGATTCATGCCATATCATTTCTCCAACTTGCAGAAACCTATTTCTTTCATGCATAAAACACTTTTTAATTTATCACCTCTTGAGAGCACTTAAGCAACTGTGATTCAATTAAACCAATGTTCAATGGCCGTGCCTGTGTTTCACACTTGGCTGATAAAAGAAAAAGGTGGGATACATTACAGCTATTGATTGACTATAGTTTATTTATGGTTTTAACCTACAAGTCTCTAACAATCACCTTAATTTTGTGTGTGTGTGAAAAATGCTGTGCTGATAAAAGAAAGCTACAAGTGCAATCCATACTGAGAAAGGAGAAACATGCTTTAACATTTTATCTATTTATGTAGTGAATTTATAGCTTGTGACTTTGTTGGTTCTAGAGAGCAATTTTCCCTCCTTACATGCCTAACAAGGATGTCACGAGCACTAGTAGGGCAATCTTCCCTAAAATGAATAGCTCCCAATGCTACTTTAAGGGATTTTTATAGGGATTTGGTCTCTCATTCATTTCTGTGAGTTTGCCCAACTCCTGTGACAGTCTTTCTGGCAATAATTTAATTTCAGTTTGTTGTATCAATGCATCAGAGAATGGAAAAGAGTCTTTAAAAAATATGATGGTGGGGGAACTAAATCAGATAACTTCATACTGACTTGTCCAAGGTCATGTGGAAAGTCAGAGCTAAAAAGAACACAAGTCACTCATTTTTTTACATTGGGCCAGGCTGGATTTGAATCCGGAGGGAAGGGCACAAAACTTCAGAGGCACCAGCTGAGGGAATGAAGAATACAAAGATGGATAAAACTTGATCCTTTAAAATGCAAAAGGAAGGAAAAATAACATGATTGCACTGTTTTCACTCTGTATTTAATCTGCTGTATGGCACTCACAGGGAAGCTTTGAAACAAAGAGAGAAACTGAAGAGATAAAGTTGAAGAGTAGATATAGTGAAAGGTACTTGAGTTGCTTACTCTGCTGTGTATTTCCCAGACTCATCTGAATAATAGTTCTTGAGGCTGCTGTTTTGCAGGAGTTCACAAGAACAAAGGAAAAAGATGCTTGTGTTTGGCTTTTTATTAATTCATTTGTGCAAAATGCAGTTTTCAGGGACAATCTCTCATAAGCACATCTGCTAAGATGTCTCCTTAGAATCTAAACAGAAAAGCTTACTGACATGAACATTTCTGCATGAGGCTCCTCTACTACTCACTAAAACCTTCTGCACAGCCCACAGAAGAGGTTGGGTGAATTTAAAGTGCACAAAACATTCTTTTGAAGATAGGTATAAAATTACCATGGAAACAATAAGTTAGAACTGGTGGAAATCTTTCATTTAAAACTGTACTAGGCATAGAATATCTTTTAAAAAACTTTAGATTGTCATTTTATTTTTGTCAGAAACTATGAGTTTTATTTTTTTTTTCTGCTTCGTAAAGTATTTTCTCTAAAAAACAAAAGTAATTTTGTAGGATTCATGTTCTTTTTTTTTTTAAGGAAGGCTTTTTTTTTTTCCCCCAACAACTTAATAAATTCTAGTTTGAAGAGTGGTAAAAATATACTATGCCTAGCCTGTTTTGGGGGTGATTACTCAAACTCCAAGAAAAGAAAACTCGATTATTTCATGATCATGAGGTGACCTCCAACTGTCACGTTGCCCATGAGTCCTTTTCTGTTCACACACAACAGATTCAGTGCAGCGCCTTCCCTAGTTGGCTCCCTGACCAGCTGTGTCAGGAAGTTGTCTTCCATGCACTCCAGGAAACATTCTAGACTGTATTTGCTCTGCTGTATTTCCAGTAGACATCTGCAGACTTCTAGTAAGTTCAAGTCACCCATGAAAACAAGGGCTAGTGATTGTGAGACTTCTTCCAGCTGCTTATAGAATATTTCATCTGCCTTTTCATCCTGATTGAGTGGTCTATAACAGCCTCACACCATGATATCTGCCTTGTTGGCCTTCTGCTTGGTTCTTACACATAAACACTCAACACTATCATCACCATCTTTAAGCTCTAGACAATGAAAACACTCCCTCACACACAGGGCTACCCCACCAATTCTTCCTCTTTGCCAGTCTCTTCTGAAGAGTTTATACACGTCATGCTACGTAGCATTCACATTCTGTGATATGCTGCCTCATAGCCTCTATCAGGAGACACTACCTAGCAGTCACCACAGAGCAGGTGAAATTTGTATCCCACACTTGGCTAAGGTTCACTTGTACTTTTTCCGTGTGCCTGACTGCAGTTCCTTGTCAGGGCTTACCATCATGTTTGGAAGATAGCAATGCTGCAGCAAGGGTGGGTCAGCAGTCAAGTGAAGGTGAGAGTCAGCAGGACCCTGGGGAAGGAGTAGTATTCTCCCAGAGATTTCTGGGAGGAATCTCTCTTGAAGCTGATGCAAGAATTAAATACTGAGTATGACTGTTTGTTTTGTTTTTTTAACTTATTTTCTCAATATTTTCATCACTGATGACAACCTTGGAAAGATGAATGTTTTCTTTGTTTTGTTGTTTCTTGTGTTTTGTTTTTTGTTTTTTGGGGTTTTTTTTGTTATTTATTTGTTCATTGGGTTTTGGAGTTTTGTCCCTACCTAAGCTTCTCTTCTGTGGTGTTGCTGCTCTTCTTACTGTTCCAAATTTATTTCAGCTGGTTATTTGGATGGGCTTTTTGTTCTACTTTGTATTGAGCTGTTGCTTTCTGGCTGTGGCTTCCACCTCTAATTTTGTACATAATGAGCAAAATAGAAGAAAAACAAACACAATAGCAAAATATGTCATTATCTTTTGCATCTTTTCCATGGTTTTTGCACATCATTTGTAGTGCTGCCAAGAGCATCTGAGCCTCAACTACCTTTGGGATTGTAATTCCTTTATGATCTATTTTCCTATTTATTTTGGTCTGAATGGTTTAGTAGTGCAGCTTGGAAAAGATACAGGAAAAGGTCTTTGGACTAAGTTTCTGTTGAATTAGGATGAGCCATTTCACATAGCATTGGGTACTGGCATAATACGTTTTGGACTGGCAATTGGCCTTGAGAACATGAATCAAATTCATTTATTTTCTTTCTCAGCTCCTATCTTACTTGGGCAGCAAACACTCTTATCACAAGTCAACGCTATACTAGCAACAGATTACACCTGAAGAAGGGTAATGGATACAAGAAGTTCATTCATCTATCTATCTTGCTATTTATCCTACATATACTAATAGAACATGTCTGCTACACAGAATTTACTATATTTAGTTTTCTCTCTTTTAGTCCTTGCATATGGAGATATAACTGTGGGTTTTTTTTCATGAGGAGAGGAAAGAGGGATGTGATCTAAATGATTTATATGAAAAAAAAATATGGCCAAGAAGATGGTGTGGTGAATTGAAGGAAATCACAGCGAAAATTGATAATTATACTTAACAACCTAAAGTACGTACGGAAGATCTCATCATAGCTCTCTTTGAAAGCCTGTATTTTGAAAGAAACCTTCACAGTCAGGGACAGCAACAGTAGCTTTCAAATGGTCTCTAGCATACATATCTGTGCTGTAGAAATGTTTACCTAGCAGGGTATTCTAGTCTCCTTTTGCAGACTGCTATACAAAACAGCTACTCCTAGAAAGAACCTAATCTCATCTTGATTCACAGATCTAAAATAAGTCAGATAAAATGTGATTTAATAATGCCTTTTTCTCTCCAACAACAGTAAATGAATCTAGCTGAGTAACTCAGCCATACCTGCCCGCTGCACCAATGCTTAAAAGTTCACTGAGTAAAATCCCTCTTATAATTTATAGAAGTTGAAGTTTTGCACTGCTGTTTGATATTGTGATAGAGTTACATTCCAAAACATGGCATGCCTCATGATGGAAAGAGTGCACATGTTGTGTAGTCAGGATCCTTAATAATGCTGCAGTGAATGAGAATCAAATATTGACCGGTGTGTTTCAATACAGCTATGAGATTTAATCATATGCTTGAGTGTGATCATCAAATATTTATGTAAGTGAATCAATAAAGATTATGAACAAAGGTAGCAAGATACACACAAAAATGATTTAAAAGAAAAAGTATCCTTTTTTCTTATGGAGTTAAAATTAATAGTTAATGTATCAATGTATGTACACTTGTGGATGTATCTTAGACACAGACTTGCATCTGTGACTCAACAGGTGGAAAGAACATTGTCAATAGCTCAAAAATGTAATGGCATTGGTTGCATTGTTCTTGACCATCTCAAGTGCTGAATTAAAATTCATTTTATTTAAATAACAATATTAAAAATATTGAACTGAAAATCCCTAACGTCTGTCTAGCTGCAGAATTTCTAGATAAAAGCAGCAATTAAGGTAGTAAAATCATAAAGCAGTGTAATATGAACCCATCAGTGCTGGAGAGTGAGATTAGAGCACATAGAGCAGCAAATCTCTTTGCCATCTGCTCCTTCAGCTTCTTGACCAGGTTGCAAGGCAGGCAGTATCCTCCCTTTTGTCTTATTAAAAGTGACATGCTGTCTTCTGCATCAACATATTTGGTGCAGTCCAAACTTCACACATTTTAAATCAAAATTAAATGGAGCTGACTTGGACCAGGTCATAGGAAGTTATCCTTCAAGGGTTGTCCATTGAAGCATTAAATTCACTACTTGTAAACTCAGAGTAGGCAGTGCTAAACTAAGCCATAGGAATCAGTCCTAAATGAGCTAATCCGTGTACTGGAAGACAGTGATGTGTTTTGTTTTTTTTTTTACTGTAGTATTTGATCCCACTAAAGAAACTCTCATGCACCAAGTCCCTAAGGTAGTGCATTTAAAGTTGATATGGGTATTTCTACTGCCTTGCCCTGCTCATGTGTAGCTGTGTTTTCAGTGGACTTACACAAATTACAGCAGAGGATGTTTATGTACATGTGTAATCACTGCAACAGAAACATATTCCATGGAGAAAACTAAGGCAAAAAAGCAAGTAAAAGAATTTAACTGTAAATACTTTTCTATTTTTAACCTGTCTTTCTCTACCAAAATTAATGCTTGATGATATTTTAAAAGTGAATTTTATTGGCATTTCTATGTACCTTCAGTGTGCCTACATATGTTCTTTCAAAATATCATTTTCTTAAAAACCGTTATAATTTAAATGTTTTTTCAGTGTCTTGTTGAAATGTCACCAACATTTTTTATTTTTCAGAGCTGTATCATAGGCCTAACATTACTTCATTATCAGGTTTTTAATGCTAAAGGTTACAGCCTTAGAACAAAGACTCTCATATCCTAGAAATAATAATTTTTAGGAAATGATATTGAATGACTCTGTGCTGTGACATACCCGAGAAAACATTCGGGAAATATGTATTTACAAAGTAACACTATTTAAACAAATCTGTATTATATTTAATCAATAACAGCAAAAGGAAGCTGATTTGTGAAATCCATTTGCCTGGCAGATTCTGTTCCTTTTTTTTCTCTTTTTCTTATAATTGTCTTCTCAAATCAACTAGTACAAATGTCTTGTCTAAAAAAACAGAGATGAAGAATCTAGATGTATTCATCACTGGCTGAATATTGTATTAAGAGAGTAAAAGGAAAAAGAGAACCTTACCTTTACAAAGATGAGTTCAAGGGATGACACTTTCCATTGACAGTATAGAGAACAGAAGTGGATGAGTGACTCTCACCCATGGAAGAGCAGAGACAGGGTGAGAGCTAAGTGAACATCTGGAATACAAGGCCTACATCAAGCCAATGGAACTATCTCAGCTGTGAGTACTTCATAGCTATCCTTCATTCTTTTATTATCTTCTTTGTTACTTTAATTGCATTGAGTATTGCTCTTTGCTGTGAAAAACACTGCTTCTTTCCTTACTGGTATATCACTGTTTCCATGTCTGTTTGTTTGTTTGTTTGGTTTTGATTGTTTGTTTGTTTAAATTTCATGACACATTATGATACTATAATTTATTTTTAAGTTACAAAATAGAGTAAAATTTTCAACATTTTCAACTTGGGGCTTTAGTGGACTCTGTCCATTCATTGGATATTTCTTAGGGTAAGTAAATAAAAAAGGTTGTAAATCTCTGATGCAGGAGGAAGATTATTTAAAATAGAACTACATAAAATACTTTCAGGGAAAAAAAAAAATCAGCTAGTGCACAATTGAATTAACTACCCTCAAAAGCTGTTATTAGCTGCAGATGTCCCCTGGTGTGGTACGCTTTTGTGGTGGCAATTCTTTCCCTTGTTGTGTCATTCCTCTCGATGCTAGCAGCGTTGCTCCCTTCTGGCCTCGTAGGGTAGGATTTCCAGCTGCTAAAATGTAGTCAGTCTTTCTGACTCTTAATTGTCTCTATAAAGAAATCAGCCAAGCTAATTATTTGTATTCTAAAGGCAATTTCACCTTGCCTTCCACCTTCCAAAGGTGTATTCAGCATTGGCCAAATAAAGCAAAATTAATGATGCACTGTTAGAAAGTAACAGTTCAGCTGTTGTGCAGTGGTGCAAGTTCCTGGAGGAAGAGTAATTTGTATTTCCTTTATTTTTAAAAAGAGTAAGAACCCAAAGATTTAGCTTTTTTTTTTTTTTTTTGTTATACATTACAGCAACAGAAGACGCAAACAAGCAGTTTATGAAACATAGAGAGCAAAATTCATTCTGCTGCATTTCCATTAGACTTTCAGGCCAAGATGCATGTTTTTTGTCAAAGACACTAAACGTGGGGCTAGAATCCAATGTATGGTGTCATATTCTTTTCTATGCCAAAAAGGCACATTGTCTTTTTTAAGGTGAGCATTTCCAAAGGCCTCGTACAATGCTCAGAAATACAGAAATGAAATGTATTCATTTGATGTCACAGGTTTTTCATTATATCCTTTTTGCCAAGTACTTGATGGCATCACATAATTTTAAAATATTTTCATTTTTATTATCATGAGTTGGAAATTCATTTTAATTTGCATACCTGTCAATAAGGATATGTATGGACAGACCACCTTCAGCTCAATAAATGCAGATGTGTGTGTGTATGTATGTACATACCAGAACAAAGTAAAACCAGTCTATATGCACTAAGTTTGCTTGGGCCTTTGAACCAAGCCAGTGAAAGAAGGCGGCTGGGAAGGCCTGTGGCAGCCAAATGTAGAAATTGTAATAGAAGCAGATAAACTCTTGCAAAGTCAGCAACACCACTCTCCCAGTTGCATCTGTAGCACTAAGCACCACCAGCAAAGTAAGCTACAGTGCTTGGTGGATGAACTCTTTGGCTGCCAGGTAGGTTTTGTGTGTGGCTGTGAACATAACAATCACTCCTTGGCTGAGGAAGAGTGGGTACCAATGCTAGTATGCAAGGAAAGAATTAACAGGTGAGAATATTAAAAACTCTGTTGTTTCTCTTCTCTCAGACACTGCTTTTTGCCATCCAGGAGCTGGGAACAAAGCTGATCTTCTGCTCATTGTGGTCAGAGTTTCAGTTGCATACGGTGGTCATTGAGCTCTGTAATTAATGTGGCTATGCTAAAACATCCAGCTGTTGGGTCCACATTTTGCCCTCAGATGCATGTGTGTGGCTTCCATGCTCTAATGGGAACAGTGTGTGCATAGCTGATGACAGAATCTGGCTCTGTGTACACATATTATACATATGTGTCTCTGTATATACAGTGGTCAAAGGAGAAAAATAAATCTATTTTCCTTAATGATAATATTAATTAGCTTCCCATTTCCTTTCTGTACCAAATGTTCTCTTTCTCTGTAGAATCCCAGGGTTTGTTGTGTAGCAGTCTTCTTTAGGAAACATGTGGGACCTTTGGTGAGTATTTCAACCAAAGCAACGGGACCGATCCAGGCTTTTGTCCTACCCTCTAGCTGAGCCACAGCCTGAACTGTTTGGAAGTGTCAAAAGTAAAGAGAGAGAAAGAAAGAGAAGAGGATGACAGGAAAGCAAGAAGAGAAAGGGAGAGGAAAGGAGAGGAAAGGAGAGGAGAGGAGAGGAGAGGAGAGGAGAGGAGAGGAGAGAAGAGGAGAGGAGAGGAGAGGAGAGGAGAGGAGAGGAGAGGAGAGGAGAGGAGAGGAGAGGAGAGGAGAGGAGAGGAGAGGAGAGGAGAGGAGAGGAGAGGAGAGGAGAGGAGAGGAGAGGACCAAATGTTCTGTTTGTGTCTGAAACAGGAAATGGCAATACCAAAATATCCCAGAAAGGCTATTCTTGCTGTACTACTGACCTAGCCAAAACCAAGTGCTTCTGGAAGTCTTTCAAGAAATCCTGTCTGAGTTATTTCCAGTCTTGCTTCCAGACCAGAGAGGCTTGGATAAGGCATTCAAAAGTTTGAATGCTTATCAGCTGCTTCTTTCTTTTGTCTCTCCCCACCCAAATGAGAGCCTAGACTCATCATCAACTCTTCATGGATGTGACATTTCCTCCTGCAGACATCTCTGGCTGGTTCTCCACTTATATAGGTCAGTCAGCTGAAAGAACTGAATTAATCAACTATGTTGTTATCTTTTCTAACCATAAAGCAAAGCACGTTAAGACAGATAAGTTGTTAAGCAACATCCTATCATGAGCAATAGTTGATGGTGTTATTCCTCCCTTTTTTCCCTTTTGTGTACTGCAACATTTTGAACACCAGTGTGTATCCTCTTTGGCACAGTGATTGCACCTTGATCAGTAATATGACTAGCCGTTTGTCTATTGCAGAAGTGATGCCGCATTTCTCTCTGAAGCTGCCTCTGTATATCTGCTTGCAGCTGCACTTGTGGTTCAGGCAGCAGTTGTGACTATTACTTTTACTCTATTTTTTCAGAGCAGAGATAAGAATACAAATTACTTGTTCTCTTTAAACTAAGGAAGAATTTGCCCTGACCTCATTCTTCACGTGATCATCCATGTTTGTCTGGAATCTGGGATAGATGTGGCTCATTTCATATTCTAACTGAACTGCTGTTCTTATTCCTAATTATCTTAAGGAATTAAGTGTTGAACCTTAATTAAAAAAAAAAAAAAAAAGTCAGGATGATTAAAAACCAGAAAAGAATACTGTAAAAGAATACTGTATCTCTTCCATAGATATTCTTCTGCTTCTTAAAAAACAGGTTAGTCCTTTGCATTCTATGTTTGAGGTATGTCATCCATAACTAATCCTCATTATTTCTATAGCCTAACAAATCTTTCAATTTTCATTCCTACTTGGTAGGTCCTATCTCAGTCAAGACAAATCTTTTAAAGTAAATCTCTTACAGAAGTTTGTACTTTACTTCAAATTATTCAAATCCAACTTGTAGTTCTGCTTGGTTTGCAATACATAGTTGTGCATGGGTCATCAATTACATGTTCAAAAAGGACCACTGTGGTTAACTACCTTGACCTGGGACACAGCACATCAGGTTAGCCTGAAGTAGATAATACTGTAGCTAGACCATGACCTTTAGAATAACCCCCCATCCCTTTTATTTTTTTTTTCCTCACATAGGTATATGTAGACTAAGATAACTTCTTACCTTGATTTTATCTTTGATACAGTGATTAGGCTGCCTGGATTTTTTTTTTGCTATGAGTCGTGTTTGCTTATAATCTAATTATTCTCACAAATCTCATCTGAACTCTTTCCAAATATTAATCCTTCTTGAACTGCACACATAGAAATTTACTAGAGTATTCCAGTAATGTTTACTTTGGGACAAATACATAAGTGTTATTGACTTTTTACACTTGTTCATTACCCCCTTGTTACTAAATTCAAGGGTCATGTTATGCTTTTGAAACACAGGATCATACATTAAACTCATCTGAGTTCAGAGCAGGCCCATCACAATGGATCTTCCCAGAATAACTGTTTCCCATGTTAATGTCTCCTCTCCTGTTAGTATCATTTATGTCCTTCATTGTTTAATCACTCTCTTCTTTTTTTGTTCAAATCAAAACACATACTGTTTGCAAGCTTCTAGCTTATCAAGTGATCAAGATTACCTTTTGTCACTAGCATTTCTTATTATTTGCCCAGCTCTAACACTTCCTGATAACTGCAAACTTTGTTAATGACATTTTTATAATATATCTTCCAGGTCATTGATAAAACCTCATTAAAATATATTACCACTGCATTACCTATGGGATCACACTAAAAGCACACCTGCTTGATGATGATTTCCCTGACATCTGTCGCTTACTTAATGGATAATATGTGTACTGTTCACTGTGTTAACTTTGTAGCATCCTATATTTTTAATCAAAATGTTCTGACATACAAAATATTTGACTGAGCTTTGGTTAAATACTGTTTAAACATTCTATATACACTTTTTGAAGCACTTATTGTGCTTAATTCATAGATTATGAATGTATAAATGCTTCTGAAAACTTTACCCATGAGACCTGAGATGTCAAAGCATAAACTATGAATAATGTGCATATTACTAACAGAGAAAAGTAGTGTGTTTTTTTCTTTTTCACTAAACTTTTCTGATATTTTTACCCCATCTCCTTCTCTAATAGGACAAACCTGCAATCTTCTGACATCTTTTAAAAGGAAGATATCTGTGGTTAAGGCACTTCTCCTGGATGGTACAAAAGAAGGGAGTTGTAACTTAGTTTCCTAAATTCCCAATTCCAGGATCATTGATATCCTCATCTAGCAGTCTCTCAGTATAAACGTTTGCATAAATAATTTTGGATACCTTAGTTAACATTAACTGAAATGTGACATGGTTTACCAGATCTCCTCTAGCCAAATGAAGCCTTGGCCATATGTATCCCAGTTTTCTAAATATTTTATTATTTATGTGCAAGAACATATTGGTGCAGAAGATCCTGAGGAATATACATTATGAAATGTATAAGGTAGAAGAAGTTGGCGAGGGCAGTCTGTCTGTGGTTTCACATTACAACTGGAGTAAAATTGGTCAAACATTAACTAAAATGGTCAGGTCCCACTTTTGTTGCTGTCACCTACTCTTATCTCTCTTCCTGGATTTCACCTGCTGCTTCCATGATTTATTTCTGTTTCTAACCTGGTTTCACTGGGAGTCAATTCAGCTGAATGAAATAGCCAAAACAAGATTCTAAGACAATAAATATAGATAAGGAAGAAGAAGGTGAAGATATGGCAAAGCAGAATAAATGGGAACTATTCTACTAGGGAATAAGCTGTTATATGCAGTCTAGCCATAAAAAAAAAAAAAAAAAATCCATAACATCATGTTTTCTGAAAGAATGGATGGGGAAAAAGCAAAATAAGAACATACTAGCAGGTTTTGAATACATATTTCACTTTTCTAACAGCATGTGTACCACTATTATAACTACTGATTAGACTTAGACTAAAGATGAGCTCCAGGTTGTGTAGTAAATATATGTTTATAACTTGTTTTATTTTTTGGTTATTAGCCGTAATTAGAATGACCAATATTCTTCTTATTGTTGGTTATGATAAACAAACAAAAAAATACATTTTCATTTGGTAACAATTCTAAAGAACAACAATTTTACACATCTCAGAGCATCAATGAAATGCAAGACTACAAAAATAGACAAGAAATGTTATATTGACTGAATGAATGCCTAGAAGAATAAAAGGAATAAATCAAATACTTCAAAAAGAGAATTTCATTGTCCTTTACAATGCATCAACACAATTATATTATAGCATGGATAAATCACAGAACAAGATATGCTTGTAATAAAGAAGAGTGCAGTAACAAAGAATTGGACTCAATTAGAATAATGTTTCAGAAAAGCCACGAATAATGTATTTGTTAGAAAGACCTAGAGGCAGCAATATACAGTACACTGTGTTCATACTGCAGTGCCAAAACAAACATGACCACATAAATGCAAGACTAATTTGGAGGAGTAGTTTCTATACTGTAATCCTGATGGCGAAACCTGTGATTATGGATGCAATCCTGCAATCCCCAGCAATTGTACCAGGTTTATTCAAGCCAGTAACTGAGTTGGGCATTCCCACATTCTGGCTGTCACTAAATTCTTCTGACTTGCCACACATAAAATGGGTCACCTCAATGCTTTCTATTTTCTTCACAGGTCCACTGCTACCACTTGTTCATTCCTGGCTGTGGTAACAGCCACCAACTCATTTCTAAAGAACCCACATAGGGTTTCTTGTTAAGATTGCATCTTTCTGGCAACTCTAGCTGTTTTCCTCCTACTTTCATTCTTTCCCAAGGTTTCCTCTCACCCTAAGCAACCTGTAACACCTTCTACAATTCTACCTTTCTGGTGATTCTGATCTCTGTTCTTTCACCATGACCACTTATAGTGACCATAATGTGTCATACTGTTGTTATCTTTTTCTTGCTGGTTTTGTGTTTTTCCTCTCCTTTCCTTCTTCTCCAGTAGGCGAAAAAAAAAAAAAAAAAAAAAAAAGAAAAAGAGAGAAAGAGAGAGAAAAAAGAGAGAAAGAGACAAAGAAAGAGAGAAAGAGAGAAAGAAAGAAAGAGAGAGAGAATGGAAAGAAAGAGAAAATGGGAAGAAAGAGAAAAGAAAGGAAGAAAGAAAGAAAGAAAGAGAAAGAAGAAAGAAAGAAAAAGAAAGAAAGAAGGAAAGAAAGAAAGAAAGATTTTATCTATGAAAACACACTTCTGATGATATAATGCCAACAAAACAAACAGGCTTAAATTGATGTTTTTTGCATATGCCATTATTTGGTTGACTGCTTCATTAGTCCCTAAGAACTGATCTGTAACATATTCATTTTTGTGATTCTCAGTCACCCCCAAAATTCCATAAATTTAAAAATTTCAAACTTGAGGTAACTATTTATGCCATCATGTTCTGGTCCCTGAATTTGTAGACATTCAGAAACAATGTCAGAACAAAAATTCCAAACACAAGACAACAAGAGGGACTGATGATGTAAAGTCTGTTCTAGGTCACTGCTCTGGGAGAAAATTAAGCAGGTGAAAAATAGTTGAAAATGTCATTTCCTACAGAGAAAAAAAACCCCACCTTGTCTGTCTGCCTCTACATATGATATTTGGCCCTATAATGATTCTGGATGCGTAAGAAAAGCTTCAAGGAGTTGCTCAAATCAGCAAGGTAAAGCTCCTGTCCTCTACAATTATTCCTGTGAAAATAGGGGTCTGCTTCTCTAGGTTTGTGTGAAACTCAGTCTTTCTGTCCTATAAATACCTCGAAGGCATGATTCATCAAACCAAAATAAATACATTTGAAACAAATTAAATAAATCAAATTCTAGGAGTGCCTGCTTATTCCCACTCATGAGTTTGTTTATCTTGTTAGTCTAGATGACTAATTAAAATAAGATATTTAACTATTAAAATATTATTTGAGAGTGATACTGTTCTAATTGTTGCTAATGATTCCCTACTGAGTGAGCAAGTGTCAGGCACTTTTGTATGCAAAAACTGCTGTTCTCTGTGTTCCTGTCATACAGGCCATTCCATATTCACAAAATATTCTTACTGATGATACAAATATAAAGACAAATATCTTTTGTTACAGGTTAGGGAATTAAATAATCATCTCTAGGGATTCTGTACCCAAATGGTGAAAGCAAGTTCAAAACAGACTAAGAGAAATAAAAAGTAAAATTTGACTTCTGATAAAGAGTAAAAAAACCAAATTGTTAGCCAAGACTGACTTATTTGACAGCAGTGGCAAAACTGTCAGTTACAAGTGAGCATGAGGGTTTTTTTAAAATGACTGAAAGATATATTAAAAAGTTATTAACTATTTGAGGCTTGCTGATTCAATTTCTTAAGAGCTTGAGAGGAAAGAGAAAGGAATATTATTTTGATAGTGAAGCAGGTACCCAAGATGTGGTAGTTGCATGATAATATGAAGAAAGTGAAATTTAAAAAAAAAACCCAAACAAAAAAACCAAACCAAACCAACAACAAAAAAGCAGACACACAAACTGACCAACTACCCTTCTCTTCAACCCCCTTTCAGTGACTCCATAGTTGTAAATTTAGGAAGGGTTGTAAATTGGAAAGCTAGAAATGAGCTTAATGAGCTTTAAAATTAAGGCAATATGGTAAAGAAAACCAACAACCAATGCTCTAACTTACAGCAGACAAGGAGGAAAATTTAAAACAGTCCCAAAAGGAAATAAGCTTTAAAACTGGAAATAGCTTCATGCTGCAAAATTAAAATCCATGCTTGCATCCCAAATTTTGACAGGTGTTAATGGGAATAATCATTACTGTGGCGTTATTCTCACTCGTACTTTTTTCTTTAAGGCTCATGAAAAGCACAGAGTACCTTTCTTGAAAAAGTTGTGCTTTTTGTGACAAAAATAACTTGCTTTTCTTTATATCAATAGCAATTAAGTGAAGCAGTATGTAGCTTAAAACATTGTCTGATCATTTTTCTTCCTCAGTCTTCTGTGACTGTGCAGCTGTTTCACAGCACAGGTGGGTTGCTACAATTTTCTGAAATCAGATAGAAGTGATTGATTTTATTAAAAAAGAAAAACCAATACACAAACATATACCAGACAAAAACCCTAGGTGCATGTGATGTAAGGTAATTTATCTGTGTAATGTAATCTCCAAGTGAGGATTTACAGTCAGTTTGTTCAAGGACGGGTAAATTACTTTAAGAAGTAGAAGTCTCTAAAAGACATTTGCTCACATTTTTCACTCACTGCTGGATAATATTTGGAGTCCACTCACTCTTCTTCCTGATGTTAAGTGAAAAGTAAGGTGGGTGGCACCAAAATATAACCAGACAGAAAGAAATTTTTAAATATGAACCATTAGTTTTTCACCTGTCATATCAAAGAGTGAGTGGGTGGGTGATAAACTGTGGAGTTAACTGTAATAAAGTCTCATGACTTTGCTTCAGAGGATTAGAGAAACATTTTGCTAGGTATTTATATTATTAATGTTCCAATTTTTATGAGATGTTTCTTCTATCATACTTAGAATTATCAGTAATCTTACATATTTTCATAACTTCAGGTAAACAGGGATTTAGTAATTCACTGCTGTATTCAGGCAACAGAAATCTGTTTTGGATAAGGAATGACTTTGCATCACTGAATTTCAGGTAACCAAGATTCAACTGCATTTTATAATTCTATAGTAAATCAAAATAGGGAAGAAGCCTTGCTGAAAAGGAATGAAGTTATGCTGGCTGTTAGAATACTTGATTTGGATGATGCTCAAGAGAGAGGTGCTTGGTAGGAGATATGATTGAAAATGGAGCCTCTGAATCACTGCACTTTAGCTTCCTACCTGCCAAATGGGAGAAATAATTTCGTAGTTCTTTGCATTCTCCCTCATCTTACCCATTCATACCTAAGTTTGTTTGGGTGTCATTCTGTCTGACCTTAATTAAGGCTGTGCTGTCAAACCAATGACAAACAGTTCTAGAGAAAGAACTGAGGAGTGGACTTCTAGATCTGAATGAATCAAATTTGTCATGATTAACATGGGTAAAGTAGGCTACAGGCTTAGGAATATGAATCATAACAGCCAGACTCCAGCCCACTCTTCACTGCCTTGTAAAGATAGGTATGTTGTTGTTTCATGTCTCCAGAGCCTCTCTGCTAATGCAAATGCAATGCATTAATAAGATGTGCAAGTCCTCTTCTGCTATACACTTGCATATTTCTAGAGCTTTAAATCAGCCTGAAAATAAAAAATGCTAATGTAGAAAAAACTGAATCTTCAACTAATTCTAGTGGAAGAAATATGCATGTAAATTAAGATTTTCTATACAGTACAACATAGGTTCTGTGTATACCTCATGAATGTTATACATGAGTTTTAATTTTAAGAGACTTTCAAACAAAGGAGTAAGAGAAGAAAATGGCAAATGCTTTCTTTGCCTTCAGCTTCTAAATACAACTTAGTGTAGAATATCCATCACTGTTCAGAACAACACATAAACAGAATCCTTGGCTCTTTTTACTGTACTGTAACTCATCTTTGCCAGGAATTGTCACCCCTGTAACATCTTAAAGTTTTCCCTTGGCTTCATTCTTACAAACAGTAAGCTGGGAAGATGATTTACTGCATCTGCAGAGACAGCACAAGAGGAAAAGATTTCTGTCATGGCAGGGCTGTGATGAGCACGATATGCTGATTTCACAGCATGTCCCACCAGTATGAAGGACCTGCTCTCCTGAGCCCAGTTTGCTGCTGGAGTGGCTGCAACGCTACAAATGTTGTTCGGGAATCTGGGGATATTAAAGCCATTGTACGAGCCTTTGATGTGCACTGAATGTGCTTTTATGGATCCTGACCTCGGTTTTTTAGCACTGTAGAAGTGTGAGTGTGTCTGGGACATTACTGGCAAGCTCGTTTACTAGCCATGACATTTAACTTCATCAGTTTTATGCACAGCCAGCCCTGACTGTCCCTGATGCTCTCCCCTGGCGTCTATCTCCACCTCAGCTGTAGCCTAGGACCTAGCCTGCCTGGCCATGGACCCCGTCAAGCTGGGCCCACCCTTGAGCCCACCTCCCAGGCCAGCCTCTTCCCATCCCCAGGGAGGCACCCAATGCCTGGGACTTGGTCTGCCTTGGTCCTCCCCATCACTCTGCTTCTTTCTGGGGTGGTGGAACAGGGTCAGGCTGCCAGGACTTGCCCTGATGGACCCCATGGGCAACCCTGGCCCACAGAAGTCACTGGCCTTGTGGTTCCCTGGTAGTAATTCAATAAGTACAGGCACATTAAAATGACCAAGGAAATACAAATATGGATACTTCAGTGATGCTTATGGTAATAGGTGGACTACTTCATGTACATCTTCATTTCCACGTAATGGGTGGACTGTGAAAATGGTTTCCCCTCTAATCCTAATGCCTGAAGTTAATCAGCTTAAGGCCCAAATTTCATTTTAGTGTGAATCAAGTGTGTACATACACTGAAATTTGAGCCTTAGACTCTTGTTCTTATCATTTTAAAAGGGGCTACTGTTACATAAAAGATTTCTAGTGAGCTGTAAGAGTTGTCCCAGTCTCTATACAAATCATTCTTCTTTGGCAATGGAAAGGTTACTTTATAAAATGTTGAGTTTTTTTTTCAGAATCTTGTACAGTTTCTAAGTGGCTCAAAAGATGTTTTTTTTAGCTTGAGTGTAGTCAAGAAATGCATAAACAATCTGTTATAACCAAAATATCTCAGTTTAAATCTGAAATGTCTCAGAGTGTTCTTCCTTTCAAATGAACCACTTGGTGACATCAATACAAAGTCAAGATATATTCTGGTGATGTTCCTAGATTTTCCTTTCTTTAATCTCATATATATGTGTGTGAAAAAAATATCACCCACCTTTACCTGAAGTTTCTGACTTTATTTTTATTGCTCTGAATCCTGGAGGTCCTGAATGGTCCTTTGATAATGTGTTTACTAGATTGTCGAGGTTTGTGAATGCTAATATTAGAAGTGCAAACTCTAACTCCAGTGCAAATGAACAGATGGTTGAATAACTGTTAGGCAAGATGAGCTCTGCACATACAATAGTATGTTATTACAGCCAAGAAGATTTCTAAGAACATTTATACATAACTTGATAACCCATGTTTTCCATTTCATACAGAAAATCCTTTCAGGATTGTTGGAGTTATTCTGAGCAATTGAAATAACTGAGAAAATGGCAGTCTTTTAAAAGAGAGAGATGTAATACATTCAATAAATAAAATATTCGCACCTCTTTCCCCCATCTAACAATTACTATGTGTTCATTAATTTTTTGCTTGCTTTCAGTATTTCACAGAATCACAGAATCACAGGTAGCTGAGTTTGGAAGGGACCCCTGACAGTTATCTTGTCCATGTCCCCTGCTCAAGCAGGACCATCTGGACCCAGTTGCCCAAGACCATCTTCTGATGTGGTGATTTTTTTTTTTTTATGTGTGTTTTTTGTTGTTTTGTTTTGTATGGAAACTCCACAATGTCCCTGGGAAACCTGTTTCAGTCCTCAGTCAACCTCACACCAAAAAGGTGTTTCTCAGTGTTCAGAAGGAATCTCATATGTTACAATTTGTGCCCATTGCCCCTTGTTCTATCACTGGGAACCACTGAAAAGAGCCTGCCTCTGTCTTCTTTGCATCTTTCCTTCAAGTATTTATATATACTGATGAGATTCCCCTGAGCCTCCTCAGTGCCTTTCAATTGAAATAGTCTATTCCATTCTACTCTCCAAGCTGAACAGTCCCTGTTCTTTCAGCCTTTCCCCATGTGAGAGATAGTCCAGTCCCTTAATGATCTTCATGGCCCTTCATTGAACTCTCTTCAGCATGTCCCATATTTCCCATACTCAGGAGCCCAGAACTGGACATAGCACACCAGGCATAACCTCACCAGTGTGAAACAGAGGGTCATCTCAACCTGCTGGCAATATTTTACCAAATGCAGCCCAGGATATGACTAGCCTTCTTTGCTACAAGGGCACATTGTGGGCTCATGTTCAACTTGGTGTCCACCAGGACCCTTAGGACCTTTTCTGCAAAGCTGCTTTCCACCTGGGTGACCCTCAGCACCTACTGGTGAGTAGGGTTGTTCCACCCCAGGTGCAGGACTTTATACTTCTTGTTGGACTTCATGAGGTTCCTGTTATCACATCTCTCCAGTCTGCTCTCTGGATGGCAGGATGACCCTCTGGCATATTAGCCACTCCTCCTGGTTCTGCATCATCTGCAAACTTGCTGAGGGTACACTTTGCATTATTAACCAGGTCATTAAGAAAGCTGTTAAAAACCTCTGGGCCTGGTTGTTCAGACAGTTTTCAATCCACCTCACTGCCTGCTCATCCAGCCTGCACATTAACAGTTTGTCTATGTTTGTCTTCTTGGAGACAGTATTAAAGGCCCTGGCTGAAGTCCGGGTAGAAAATACCCACTGCTCTACTTTCACCTAACAGGCCAGTAGCAGTAGTTTGTCAAGTTGATAAAGCATGACTTCCCTTTGGTGAATCCGTGCTGACTGCTCCTGATGATATTCTCATCCTTAATGCGTCAGGAAATGGTTTACAGGTTTAGCTTCTCCATCACCATCCCAGGGATCAAGGTGAGGTTGACCTGCCTGTAGTTCCCTGTGTCATTCTTCTAGCTCTTCTTGAAGACAAGAGTGATACTTGCCTTCTTCCAGTCTTTGAACACTTCTCTGAATCTCCATGATTGGTCACATATTGTTTAGAGTGGCCTTGCAATGACATCTGTCAGCTCCCTTAGCACTTGTGTATACTTTGCATCATGGCCCAAGAACTTCTGTGTGTCCAGTTTGCTTAAGTATTCCTTGACCTGATCATCTTCCACCAAGGGTACATCTTTCTTGCTCCAGATTATCCTGCTGGTCTCTGGCGCCTGCGATTTTTGAAGCCTGGTCTGGATAGTAAAGACCAAGGGAAAGGAAGCTTTCAGTACCTCAGCCATGTCTTGTGTAACCAGATCCCTGTCTAATTAAGCAATGGGCCCCTCTTTTCCCTATTCTTCCTTTTGTCACCTATATACTTACAGAAACCTTTCACATTGCCCTTGACACTCATAGGTGGGTTCAATTCCATTTGGGCTTTAGCTTTCCTAACTTCATCCCTGGATGCTTGGACAATGTCTCTGTATTCCTCACAGGTTATCTATTCTCACCTCCATCCTCTGTATGCTTCCTTTTTGTGTCTGAGTTTGGCCAGGAGTTGTGTTTGGCCATCTCCACAAGTTTACTTTGTTGCCTTTCCAGGTTGCCACAGATTCCAGCTTTGCTCCTTTACTCTTTGTCTCGTAAATTTTCCTACTCTGTGACTAAAGTGGTGTATTTGTGTCTATGGACATCTGCAGCCTGGGAACAATTTCCCTTTAGTGGGCTGCTGATATGTCACAGTCTTTGCATCTGGAATATCCATGAAAATGACTCAATCTATTTCAAAAGACTGAAGCTGGTAAAATTACTTTTAAAAATTCTATCAATGAGAAGCTTATGTCATTATGCAGATATCAATTTAGGAGATTCTAAAACTAGAAATTGTCTTTTCCAAGTAAAGTATCTTTTAATTTGTTGTTTTTCATAGACTACCTTCTGCCACTTCGGTATTTTCTGTTTTCCTGTTCTTGATTGATTTTTTGGACAAAAAAAGAGCACTTCAAAAGATTTTCAATGTCTGATAACCACGTCTGTTAGATTTTCAAAGAATACTAGTTTTTGTAAAATTTTCATTAATGCCAATATCTTATGCTATATTTTTATTCTTTTTATAAAAAGATTTCAAAGCCTAAAATGTATGGACCTGTCAAGGCAATTGAAACAGGCTAAGTACCTTGATACTTTGCACAGCTGATAGGAGAAATTTAGACACTTCAAAGAACCAGAAAGCCAACACCCAGAATGAGGGCTTGTTTAAACTTAGCCAGTAAGAAATATCAAGTGCAGACCTGTGTCTCTCTGCTCTCCACTCACAATTCAGAACATAGAGCCTTTTTTGTCAGTCACAATCAGTTGCTGTGGGCTTATATTTTCTAAAACACTTTGTATGGAACAGAAACAGAAGGTCTGTCCTAAAAGACAAGAAGCTACACACCTTTGACACTAAATGCTATTGTTCTCCCATGCCAGAGATCTGGATTCAGTTCCTTTATCAGATAAATTCCCCTCCCTCCATTCCCAGGGAATGCCCCTATCACCAAGCTGTAAGGTAATCCAGACAGGGAAGTAATTAATCGGTCTCATTGAAGTATGGTTGTGGTGGAGCTAATAGCTATGGTCCTAGGCCAGTACAAATGAAGAAGTGAAACCCAACAGAATATCATTCTGCTTCTCCCTGTTTGCTTCTTAAGGATATTGAGCCGGCAGGTGAAAAATCTGGCTTCTGATCTATGGAATCAGTATTATTTCTGGTTTTATCCTGTCCTGGGAAAGAACCAACACCCTTCCTCTTGGAAAGCGAAGGGCAGTCTGCTCCTCATTCCTTCTTTTTAACTCAATAGCTCCCACATTCTTCAGTGCATAGCAGCAGGAAGAAGGAGGAAGAAAAATACAATTTAGCAGAATAGTAAGGGCACCTCTGGTGTGGTGGGAATTTTAAGTCAGAATCTCCTCAAGGTGGTGAGAGTGTTCACAAAATCATTGCCAATATCCTATGTCAATAATCATTAAGCTATTACATAAAATTATTAAAAACAGAAGAGTTCTCTCTGTTTAATTTCCTGGGGTGAAGCACATAAGGACTTATCTCAGGAGACGCTGCTGAACTATGAGTCCCAAGGTGTTTCCTGTGTAGCTAAGACCCAGGCAGATACTGACATACGCATGTACTGATGCAGATCTGTGCAAAGCTTTCTTTCTGCTGGATGCTTCCTCTGCCTCTTGCTGCTGCTGTCAGCCTCGCATTAAGGTGCCTCTTTCCCCCACTCCACATGACCTGAGTAAAAGTGTGCCCTGGCATGGTTATTCTGTATGGTGTAAATCTTAATCCTCTAGGAACTAGCTCAGGTATGCTGGCATGGTAAGCACTGTCAAATTCAGCTGAAAATATCACACTTTTTTGTAAAGATGTGCCTTTCACATGAACGTGGTTGTTGCTTCTTATAAGTTAATCTTTCTCTTCTGCATCAGTAGCAAAATGCTACCTGTGTACTTGGGTTTTCTTTTTGTTGCATTTGGGTTTTCTTTGTCTGAGTCTGGAAGGACTGTGAAGAAATTGCATAAAAAAAAAACTTAGGGTATATCACTTCTGTGACTTCCATTAAACATATCCTGAGTTAAGAATAGCAATAAGCTGAGGTAATGGGTTGCACTTAACCCTGAGTGAATAATTCTCATGGTAAGCCAAAACTTAAAGTGTTTATAATGCAAATATATACTCTATACCATTAGATAAGTAATGGTTTTCAGGCAGTGGCAAAGTTCTATGAGATCCCTTAAAATATTTAAGATGTTTAAATGAATATACCTTGTCACGAGTATAACCTACTGTATAATTGCCAGGATCATTAGAGCTTTACTGAAGAAATGTGATTCCTAGAGTCACAGCAGTAGACCTAAATGTGGCAGAAAATGTGACAATGAGATAGACCTAGTCAAGGATCTTACCGAACAAACAACAAGCAAAGTCAGTAAAGCAGTCTATTTGCATGAAAAGTATGGGTGGTGGACTTGAAGGGGAAAAATATATCTTTCAAGGTCATGGTGATCCCTAGTGTAGTGAGCTGAGTTCTTTACTTGTCTTTTGTTTCAGCCTCAAATATGGAAGTAGAGTGAAGCCAAAATTAAGTAATGAGGTCATTCTGAGACTTGAACTTTTGGAGGCTTACCCATCATTAAGTATCAATAAGCACTGGTTAAAAAAAATCCTTTTAAAGAGCAATGGCAGAAAAGTGTGCAACTGAAAATGTCTGCATAGCAAAGAATTTAGCAGTAGGAATTTCCATTAAAGTGAAGAACAAAGATGAAGAGCGGGCAGCTGTCAAATGTTTTGACATAATGGGTTAACATGGGTTAAATAGCACACATATCCATCTTGTTTTTGTGTCTAACATGCTTACTGGATACTCTGTCTCCAATCATGTGAATATTTTATTACAAAAATCCACTTCTTACATTCTTAGAAAAGCAGGAAAAATAAATAAGTTAGATGCATTGCTAAAATTATGAACAGAAGATCTGACAGCATTTTTAGAGGCAAAATAGCTAAAAAATTATTTTTAATTAATGATCATATTTTCAATGTTGGCATTTTTTTTCCCTAATAAAATAAGCATTTCAAATTTCAGTTCATGATTAAAAATTGGCAGACTGCACAAGGCAGACTGAGTGGCTCTACTTCAAAGAATATAATGAAAAAAATATTAAAATAATATCATATTTAAGAGCTGCATTTAGCACAAACTCTGCCATTGTAGAGATTTGCCATATACCCTGTGGACTTCCCCAAAGCTCTTGAACTTGATTCTAGTAATCAGACCAGAAGCGCATGAGAGGCTATAAGACTGGAGAAAATAACAAAAGTCAAAACTGGTGCCATTTCTGCATCTTGGAGGGTGATCTGAGTACTCACATGACCTATTTTTTCCTTCCTCATGCTAGCATGCCTAATACAGGAAAAGTTATTTCAAAACAGCAATTTGATCCTGCACGCTAAGTGAAAAATCCCACTGTAGTCACAGGATATATTCTTTCCTGTCCAACACTGCATGGGAAGAGGCAAAGTCAGGAACTGACACCCCTGTGCACACACCCAGGCTTGACCTGATCTTTCCAATGATCCAAGAGCCCAGCAGGACTGCAGAATTCACAGGTAGGTGTCACAAGTAAGTAGCCCAGCTCAGAAGCTCAGGTCTTAGTCTGCAGACTCCTGGAATACAAACCAATATGTTTTTTTTTCTTTTTTTTTTCAACTGCGGTTTGGTTGAAGCACCTACCCCCTGCGTGCTCCTGAAGCAAGGATGCCATTTGCAGATGTATTCCTGTTGCTCTAAGAGGAAGTAGAAAGCAGTTTCAACATTGTTATATTAAAAGAATCACAGAATAGTTTGTGTTGGAAGGCACCTTTAAAGAGCGTCTTGTCCAACCTCCCTGCCATGCACAGGGACATATTCCACTAGATCAGGTTGCTCAAAGCCCCATCCAACCTGACATTGAATACTTCCAGTGATGGAGCATCCACAACTTATTTGGGCAACCTGTTCCAATTTCTCACTACTCTAATTGTAAAAAATATCTTCTTTATCTAAATCTACAGTCTTTCAGTTTAAAAGCATTACATCTTGTCTTGTCACTACAGGTCTTGGTAAAAAGCCTCTCAATGTCTCCCTTATAGGACTCCTTTAAGTATTGAAAGGCTGCAATAAGGTCTCCCTGGAGCTTTCTCTTCTCCAGGCTGAACTACCCTGACTCTTTCAGCTGTTCCTCATAGGAGAGGCATTCCAGGCCTCTGACCATTTTCATGACCCTTCTCTGGATCCACTCTAACAGGTCCATGTCTTTTTTGTACTGGGGATCCCAGAACAGGATGCAGTATGCCAGGTGATGTTTCACTAGAGCAGAATAGAGGGGCAGAATCACCTCCCTTGACTTGCTGGCCATGCTCCTTTTGATGCAACCCAGAATATGGCTGGCTTTCTGGGCTGCAACCACACATTGCCAGATCATGTCTATTTTTTCATTCACCAGCATCTGCAAGTCCTTCTCCCAATTCATCCCCCAGTCTGTATTGATGACCCAAGTGTAGGACCTTGTGCTTTGCCTTACTGGACTTCATGAAGTTCACATGGGCCCACTTCTCAAACCTGTCAGCGTCCCTCTGCATGACATTCCTTCCCTCAAGTGAATCAATCTCACCATGCAGCTTAGAGTCATCTGCATATATATAAGTATTCTGTTGGTTTAGGATACAAGACATGAACTGTTCTGAAAGCAGCAAACTATCTGCAACAGGAGAAATACAGATTAAAGCCCGTATGAAATGCCATAATAATCACAATATTTTGTGCATTTCTTGCCACACACTGAAACTGTGATACAAGTACTCAACAAATCTTAAGTCATCTTTGACAGAGAGCACACAACTGACCTTTTATGGGTATTAAAAGGTAATACACATACAGTACAATAACGGAGTTGTTAGAAGACAAGGTGCAAGGCTTGATTAGGGACTTGTTATCCAGTTTAGAGCTCATTTGCACCCTACCTTCAGAGCTCATATAACATACCAAAATGTATGGCCTGGGAACATAGCAAACCAATAGACTGAAACAAAGTCTTACACTGCTCTTTTTTTTTTCAGTCACTGAGAGACAGTGCTTGCTGCACAAATAGCTATCTGGTGTTTTTATTCTTATTCAGAACCTGTCATGTCCTGTGCACTGAAATAGCTCATGCTCTGAGACAGGTCTGAATGTAATTAAACAACATCCTATAATACCTATACCTGAAAAGAAAAATAAATTAGGGTTTTGTGTGTCCAGTACTAGAACAGTTCTGGTATTTTCTAACTTCTGGAGTCTTTGACTTTCTAATATTATATTTTTTTAATGCTCTTCAGACAGCTTGTTTCATGAAATTTCAGAGATTTAGATGGAAAACACCATACTTGTGTAACTATGTTCAAAATTGCAAAGTCCTGCTGAATTATTTCAGTGCTGGCTCTCCATTTTGGTACACAAACTTCACTGCAGAACACTGGAAGCTGCAGAAGGGCTCAGCTGTTTTAAAGAGCTTCACATATACAGCTTGTGTGAAGCATGATGAAACAGTATGACTAGTGAGTTCATTTCTATAATTAAGCAAATACTTAGCCCATAAACCCATTCCTGGACTCCTTTACAAATTTGAGACTAGCAGCCTTGTATCCAGAAACAGTTCTCATGCAAAAAAATAGTCCCTCAAATTCGGGACAGATAATTAGGCCAGTCACATATGCGGAGAGATTTTCATTATTCAGAAAGAACCCAATTTCTCAGACTGACTGAAATTACAGGAAATAGTCAAGGAGGGAGGCATGTCTCTGGAGCATAAGCAGAAAGGAACTGTTGAAACTACCTACACATTTAACTGTACTTACTGGCAGCTAGGGGTTTTGCCAGTGTGGGTATGATTCATTTGCCAATGCATTGGAATGTAATGCCTTTTCAGATGCTCTGTGGTATCCTGTCAGACCTCCAACTGATTTTGTAGAAGAAGAGTCTCCTATAAATCCTATATCATTACGCCAGTCACATACAGATGTCTCACATATCTTAGCACATTTTAATGCTTGTGTTTCATCAAGTGAATTATAGCCGATTTAATATTTTACTTGTTTCCTTGCATTAAATCAAAACTTTGGCATCACTGATTTTTTTTTTCTTGTAAAGGACTGTCTAAGGATGCATGAACCTCTGGCATTAATTTTTAATCTGCTGTGGAAACCTTTGAAAAGGCTGCCATTGTGCAGCCAGATTTTCTGCTGACTAACCTAGCTGGATACAGACACAAAAAATCAGCATCTCTGTGTGTTGTAGAAGGCTAAATATCCTTTCCCACTGAGTAGTCCCATCACTGTCTTAACAGCTACCAGAGTGCACTCAAGAAGGCATTTAAAGGAAACAGCACACAAAAAAAAGTTGCAGTTGGCCTGCTGTTTGATACTGCCTTCAGAAATGAAAGGTGAGTCTCTGAAAAATGGTAAAAAAATGCTAATGGTAGTACTGTTAACAAACAAAGCGAATGGAAAAAACTAGCATATCACTTGGATTGAACTCACTAACTTTTTCTGTGATATATGAACTTGCATAGAATAACCTCCTAATTTGCAGCTTTCTCTCAAAAATAGCCATGTGAGTACTTACAGTTGATTTACTAGCCTAATTTGTGGCCTCGGCAACTGCTGCTATCAGCTGTATTTATGGTAACTCTAATACATCACCCAGAAACTTATAAATGTCAGCATTGCAACTCCCTGTAATAGAAGAAGTTTGTACTGATGGAAGACCACAGACGAGTAATACCACCCAGTATTTGCATTTTTTCATTTAATATAGAATCATAAGCACACAGGTTATTGACCAGTGAATTAATATAGCTAATAAAGGTAGTTAGAAATTCAAATTTCATATGTAGAAATGAGATTTCCCCAGTACTTTTGAAATTTCTTACCAGCATTTTTCTCCGTCCACTAAAAGGCATTAGCAACAAAGTCTAAAAAGTGCTTTAATAGTGTTTACAGTTCAACTGTTCTGTTGTAATATCCCCTTTTGAAGCTATCCAAATAAACATTATAAATATGTTTGTTATTAACATATGGTGCTGATACAAGGAGATGACTTAAATCCCTGTGTTATTTATGCAGCAAAACGTCCTAATGGTTCCCAGACTAAGATGAAAAGCTATTGAGGCACCATCTCTGTATTAGATAATGTCTTGGCACTTTCCCTATTATGCTGTTATAAATAAATATAATGATTAAAACAGGGTGGTGGCTGGTGCACTAAGATGCATTTTTGGTTTGTCTCTGTTTCTAGACCAGATCCACCCTCTGCTGGCAGAAGGTTTCTTTACACAGATTTGATAGAGAAATAGAGACAATAAGAAGCGCAGACGTTGAGTCAAAGCTTGTTGAAGTTAATTGATGGGTTCTAATCAAGCTGACAGGTCCTTGTGGACATGCAGTGGTGACATATAAAGGAACAGTATCAGGGGACCTACCCTGCCATTAGATAAATAAATGAGCATGCTTTGGGGAGGTCTTATTTCAGAGACAAAATTCAATCTTTTCTCTCTTATTGTTTTTAGCTGCAGAACATTTCCATTATTTTCTCTCTAACTGTAAGCCCTCTTTTCTACCTTCCCTTGCAAGATATCTCATCTCTCTGTCTTTTTGCCTTTCATAAGAGCAGAAATAAGCAGGTTCAAACCAGCTGTGAAAATGAATTTTCATTATATCTTGCAGCTATCCAACATAAATATTAAACACATGAAACAAGAAAAAATTTCATCGTGGTGTTATGCTGAAGACAGGGCAAATGAACAGGTAACCATGTGCGATAAGTTCGGGTATCAAATGTCCCCTCTAACGGCCTGTGTGAATACTTGGAACCTGTGGTAAGTCTGAGGTAAATGGCAATGAAATACATTCTTGATATTCGGAAATGAGCTAATATGCAGAGACATTTACCTGAAATCATAAAAGCTGTTTCATACATTTTATTCCATTCAGGCTGGTGCTACAGTTTCCTGATTTACATGAGCACCCTCCAAAGAGAATATTTTATGATCTGCATCCTGAGATCCTCGGATCAGCTTGTGGTCGGCTCTTTACCTCTCTGTGATGCACAACCCCATGCCGGTGCCTTTCTGTCCCAGCCACCATGCTGCCAGGGGAAACTGTACCCACTGGAAGGACCTAGCACGTCCTGCAGAGTGAAACCACCAGCCAGAGGTGTTTTAGGCCCTTGGCTGGAGAACTGGGACCCAGACTGCTAATGATCATTTGTTTCCCCTGGGTAGGAAGGACATGTGTGCTGCCTAGAAGCTGGCAGTGTGTGCTGGGGAAGGAAAGGGAAGAAAGGCAGATATTATCACTTACCAAACCCATGCCCTGTGCTTCTGCATTAGTATGGAAAGACACAACCTGAATTAGCATAAAGCCAAAAGGGAGAGAGAGAAAGGTCAGGTGTTATCTATGATCTCTAGCTTATGGCTCCCAGACTTTTTCCCTTATCGTAGCCTTGCTGAAAGCCCCAGCTCCACTGCCATCAGCAATTTCAGGCTCACCGCACTGCACCATGTATGCAGGCTCACATCTGCACAGATAGGAAATGCTTCCCCAAGGCTGAAGATGTGGGATATGTTTACCATGAAGATGTGTTGCTACTTAGTAAGAGCTTCATTTAATTAAGTCAGAGAGTAACAGGAGTCAAGCTGGAACAATATGGTTTTTAAATGAGCTCATAATTAGAGCACAGAGTCTTCAGGGCCAGGACAGGTATTTTGGTTGTTTTCATATGCTGAAGGCTGTGCTCTGTTTTTGTGACCAGTGTTAGTCTATCTAAACTAAAGAAAGGACACTGGTATATGATATCATCCCACCTACCTGCTGCTTTGCAAACATTTCCAAAAACACTTAGATCACCAAAGGGCTTTAAATAAAAATTTTGAACTTTGTGGTATTCTATGGAATACAAACAGAACACTGTTACAGATCTGAATTAGGACACACAAGCCTCTGTCAGTTTTGGCAATTTAATTCATACCTTTACTTATTGTCTTCAACTACAAACCCCTCTTCTTCTTGTCAAATTCTATTCACACAAAGCGCATCTTTCCATTTGATTATAGGTAGATCTGGTTGGAATGAAAAACATGCTCTTCATAAAAATGGCTGTTTTAGCAAAGCATAAACATTATGGGATGTTGTATGACTCTCAATAAATCTTGTCATTGAAATTATTTGAAGTGCAGATCTATCTAATAATTTTTCACCAGGGATTTAGAAAACTTAGTGTAAGTCACCTACAAAAACAGTGTCCAGAAGGTCAAAGAGAAATACTTTATTTTAGAAAGAAACAAAATAGCAATTTTGACAGTTATGTTTTGTGAAAATGCCTGAAATTTCTTGATTCTGTTCAAAAGTAAAATGAAATGTAACAGGATACCCTGAAAGGTATAAGAAAACAAAGTTATCTTCTTATGGGCACTTCTAAATAATGATGCCATATTATTTAAAATAACAAAACACTGACCTCTGTGTTCTCTGTAGAACATTTAGGAGTATTTAGAAATGCAGAGGAAAAAAATGGAATGTCATGTAAAGGAATATGACATTTTTTCTGTAATGTGTTTGTCCTTAGCATTACTTGTTGATATTTCTAAGGCTGTGAGTTTGTCTGCAGTTGACTAGAGAAATACACAGACCTGGAAACATGTTACATGTACCTTAGCTGCCTATAAGTTAAATATCTAATTTTAAATTAGTTATTTCCACAGTCAATGGAGAGGGACAGAGAGGGAGAAAGGATCAGTGAGACAACTCCAATGGAGTAATGAGGGACAATAAACAACCATCTTAAATTAGACATCTATCTTATAGATGCTTAAATACAGGCAAAATGAGTTCATCTGTCCTAATGTGAGTTTCACACCAATGAACACTGCATAACTCTCAATATAATTAAAATACTTTTCCTTGGCTGGATTTTTTTTTTCTTTTTATATTACAAGAAGTGAACTGCTGCAAGCAAATAGCTAATTCCAACAAGTACACCTCAATTACAAGTAAAACTATCTTTAGATGGAAAATTTTCTGCACTAATGACTCTATATATAATTTCCATAGGAACTTTAAAAAATTGGTCCAAGTATGGTTTTACACTGAAAAATATATTCCAGGTATTTAGAGAATTAATATTTCATATTACTATCTAAGCCTATCTTTGGAAGAGTAAGACAGTACACCATTATTATTTCATTTTGAAATCTCCTTCTTACTTCTTTTTAAAGGTGCAACCAATTTAACAGCTCTTACAAATCGCATCAAGGCATGAAAGATCTCCCCTTCCTTCAGCACTGATTTAAAAGAAAAAAACACTGATTGACAGTATACAGCTTGCCTTCCACTCAGCCCTTTCTAGTTTTGCCATCTAAGGAGAAAAGAAGGACAAAAAAGATTTGTTTTTCTCTTAGGTAAATGACAAGGTACACAGCCTTTTTATGATGCAAATTCGGAGCAGTATTTACAGAAGTTTTATTAGATAACAGAGTATGTTTAGGTCACCTGAAAAACAATGTCCAGAAGGCCCAAGAGAACAGTTGGATCTTGATTCTTGAGCTGTGCCCTGTGCATTTTCACTACCCTAAAGGCAGCTGCGTTTTGTTGCCATGTCTTCAACATCTTTGGGTAGCAGAAATCAGCCTGTTTCCTGCCCTCATAGATCTTGCATATATCAAACCTACTTAATACCAAAAAATGCATGTAGATACCTATATACAAAGATACTTTTTTCTCTAACTCCTTTCCTTTCAGGCTGCTGCCACTTGAAGTTTTTGCTCCAGCACCCCAAACTGCAGCCCTTCATTGGTACCAGCTCTCAGGTCTGCTATTTGTCCATGCAGATCTTCACAACTCAAGCACCTCCCCTTAGTGAGAACTGGCAAAGATTTTTCTGGATTCAGGTGAAAAAAACAAGGAGTATAGAGCAATCTATCTCCAGAGTAAGATCCTCTGGATTAAAATTTCTAGCCCTGGACATGTCCGAACTTCTTCATTGCAGTGTATCTCTTCAAATTATCCCAACAGGCATATAGAAATATGAATGTGCTTAATTCACGCTTGGGAATTCAACTCAGCTAACCTTAATCATCCCAAAGGCAACATCTAATCCAAGCTTGTTGTGTTAAACTTATTCTGCAGTGAACAGAACAAGACTGGCAGCTCCATAGAGAGATTTCTGTCATTCTGAAAGAGATATCAGATGTGTGGGGGACAAATTGGAATACAGAGGTGCATCTTTTCATTGACTATAAAGAGAATCCACAAAAAACTAAGACAGTGAGGTTTCAGACAGGTTAAGTAAAATAAATTGTGTCAAGAAAGTGTTATAAAACAGTAAGTGGGCATAAGCAGCCATGTTTGAAATCAGAGATGACATCTATCTGTCCTTTTCCCATTTCAAGCATACAGCTATACTGAGGGACCTACATAGATCTTTCGTGTGTGTGAGCATATGGATGAAAAAAGCATTACACAAAGAAAACAGAATCTATGTTCCTTACTTTAACACATACTTACTGTGTTTGCTGTAAGGGCAATACATTAAATTGCTCTTGAAGTTTCTCAGTGCTTTTAATGTAAACTCTTTTAAAATGCGACCTTTAATGACATTTTAGTTCTACTTTCAGACAAATCTATGCTTTAATTAAGGGCCTGGAGCGAAGCTGTATTTAAGTCTCATCAGTCTCCCTGTAGCACTGGGGTGATGATCTGCTCATCATGCAGGTGTTTTGGCCTGCTCATTTTATGCAGGAACAATTTTCCATCATGCAATTTTTGCTTCCATTCCCTGCCCCTACTCCTCTTCTGCCCCCCTTCACTGCATACAAACTTTCGCTTAAGAGGCAGGTGGGCAAGTAGGCCAATACTTTCACATGGTAGAGGTTTCACTGAAGTGCAGCTGATCACAATATCCTTTGATTAATTTCCTCCTACCTGTTCCTGTAAACAGAGCATACGGTAATTTAATATGCTATTATTCATATTATTTCACATTTTAAAATGCAATATTTGTTGAGGGTTTTCCCCTCTCCAGCTTGATAGCAGATTTAAGATAGTGACTCTCTGCCAAAATCGTATTACCTTTGTCCTTAAGCAAAAACATAAGAATCGAAATTAAGCTAATATCAATTCACTTTTGACTTTTGGGCTCTGTGTTATTAGTTAAGTGCTATTTTGTGTCTCACAGATATAGTTCTAGGGCGGTACAGTGATTTGGCATCTAGAAATGGAGTCTAATGGCAAAGCCTTTGCTGGAGATTAGAGAAAGAGCACTAACAAGCACAGTGCAGCCTTGATTATAGAGATATAAATCTGCCTTTCTGGGTTGTGAGGTTTGTGCTTCTCCTAAGTATTGACTCTGGCTTCTCTACTTGGCTCTTTCTGACTGTCTTTTTGGTTACTCTCCAAAGTACTCTCTAAAGACATTGGGAGGAGGTTTCTACATGACTGAAGGTAAAACTGGACAGAAAATTTTCCAACCTAGCTTTCCCAGATGAACGAGAATAATATGTGTACTCATCATGCCTCCATGGGTTAGAAAGTAAACCATTCTAACACTACATGTGTGCCTATATGCATGGCCAAAACAGTTTGGACAAAGTTCAATAACTGATGGGAACTTTCTACTTACATGTCCTTTGTAAAAGAGAGTAGTGAGTCCATGGTTCCTTTAGTAGCTGATCTCATGCCCAAGTCTGCAATGGAGTGCCTTGTAACAGTTCTGGCCATACTGCTTGTAGGGACAGGTCTCAATTAGCACACATCCTTTCCTTATTTCTCCATGCTAGGTGAGGCAGCTGGATGACTCCAAAGCACTTGGAGAATGACAGTCAATACACTTGCTTTGTGGACTATCAACTGATTTTGTTCACTTTGATGTTCAAAGCTGTACCACTACGTACATTAAATGTAATTAACTTGAGCCCCACTGCTGGTGTCCCCTCACTGTCTCCAGTCATACTCGAACAGATTTACTTCTCTTGAAGAATGCATATTGCATGCAATATACTGTGCACTGTTCGTGGCTTCCTTGCTTCTCCTTCTGCATTAGCCTTGCTGAGCCAGTCCTCAGTATGGTTCCCACCTGACTTCTGCAACATCTTGAAATGGGTTTTGCCTCTAAACTCCCAAATAATTTCCATTGCCATTCATATTTATGCAGACAGAACTTTGCTTGCCTTGATGTTTGCAAAATGTGCTATGCAAATGGGATGCATACAGAGGGTATAAATAATTGGTTGAAAATTTCTCTAGTTATTTATCCAGTCCCAAAAGCTATGGGCTAATTTGTTTCAGTCATAACACTTTAATAGTTCGGATAAAATGCTATATGTACTTGCTAAGTCTAAACACCAATGGTGAACATGAATTATTTAATATTATTGACAGGGTTGTAACTAGAAGTGATAAGATTAAAATAAGGAAGGTATAATTTTCACCTGAATAGGATCTGTAAATTGTAAGCACCTCCCAGAGGAGGCATTTGCTACATTTTAAATCACACTTGACACTACAATCTTCTTGATCATACAGTCATGAGCAAGCCTGAAATGACATGGACATGAACTACATGGCATTATATTGCCTAAAAATAAGCAAGACATTATATTGTCACTGCGAAGAGAAAGGCTTTGTCACCCTCATGGAACCCCCTTGAGATGTTAAATGAAACTTTGAATCAAGATCCCAGAATTTTGGAGTTCTCTCTGATCTTAAAAAGCAACAACAATAAATTGACGCTGATTTTGAGCGAATTGCAGCATTCATCCAAAGAGCAGAAGCGAACCTGCAATATACTGGGCAAATATGATGGGTTTTCGGTAACTGAGTGGGTAGGATTTCTATTGCTGCACCTGTGAAAGGGAACATGTAGACACACCTTTCTGTGGATGAGGTCACCCTAACACTTTCACTCTCAGCTTGGCAAGGAGTGTAAGGAACACCATTCCAACCACATTAAAAATAAACCATGGGATCTGCTAACTTTCTGTGCCCACCTGTGTGTGAATTCATTCATTACCACCAGACATAAAAGGAGTGAAGGCAGGAGGCAACATGAAGAGGAGAAGAGCCCGGCACAGAAATTGAAGTTTTTCTTTTCAAAGGAACTTGTTAAGAAAATAAAACTTACTTCAAAACAAAAATTGAAACAAGTTCAGTGTAACAACATAAAAATAGTAAAACTGGAAAGTATTTCCTTAGCACATTTGGTCTAACACTTATTAAAGATATAAACTAAACCCAAGAAAAACAAATCCCAGGTGTGGAAATGTGGTTAACCCATGACTCAGTTTAAATTAATAATATAAAATGAACCAGTCAACCTTCACTGATTTACTTTAATTCTAGACAGTCATTAAAAAAAAAAAAAAAAAAAAAAGAAAGAAAGAGAGAGATCCTTACAATTCTCTTTCAAGAAAATGCAGTGCATGGCTTGAGGGCTGAGAATAGCCTGGTAGCAAGCTTTATAAAGGAAGCACAAATGAAATAGAAAGTCCCAAATGCTCACACCTTTTTACGCCTGCAAATATGCTACACTATGCTCAGAATGGTGCCACATGGAAAGAGCTGTAAAGGGATTAAGGTAACTTTTTCTTCCCTTATATGGACTTGTCAAATCACCAAAGAGGAGAGAAAAGTGTCGACAGCAAACTGCTATTCCCTTTTCTGCCTAAAAGACTGTGTGTGGGTAGCAAATAGCTACAGTCTTGTGGTGGGAAGAAGAGAAATATATGGTAGCAATTCCTGAGGAGAATGTTTAGCATTCTATCATACCATGGAGAAAATAGAGAAAGTACAGGAAAGCTCATCTGAAGTTTTCCTGAAGCAAACTCTCCACTATGCCATTTTTTGGGAAATGAAATTGTATAATAGTGAGATTTATATATCTTATTCCTTATGTGGGCTGAATTGGAATGTGTCAGCTCTAAGCCCAAATAAACATTTCTTCTGGACTTTGTCCCCTAATTTAGTACAATATATGCAAACGAGCAGAGAACCCAGAGACCTACTGACCAGCAGTCAGTTCTTGCATTGTCAAATGAGATATTCTGCAGAAGGCTGGAGTTTTTCTTCAGGTGCTGTAAATTCCGTCATGCTCAAGCCTGATATACCATGCTGTCACAGGTTTATCTTTGGCCACAGGGCACTTTCATAAAAAAACTGGGTCTGGGAAGGACTACAATGGTCACCTATTTCTCCCAGCCCTTTATTGCTTCTTAAATCACTAGTTCAAGTATATTCTTTCTGATCTAATCTACAAGAAAAGTTATAGTCTACATCTATTTAAAGTATTGGTGAAGATTATGACAATTCTGAGTGATACAGTGGGAAAAATCAGGAGGTATTTTAGAAAAATAAAGACAGAAAGTTGTTGAATAATGATGATTTAAGTAAAAAATGCAGATGGCATCTTAAAAGCTGTGCAGAGGTATGTCATTCACAGAGATGATATGAATGAAACTATTTGTTAAGGCTGACAGAGCTGTCATTAGATTGCAAGTTTTCTGTGCTTTAAGTTTTAAAGTGATTTTCAGGTAACATTTTGATGAAGTGTTTGGAAATCACTAATACTTTATTTTTCATGGTCTACTGTTATTTCACAGGTTTACTTTCTTTCAAGACCAATGGGGAAAAAACAATCCTCTAAACCTATCTATACAGAATTTCCATGGAGGCTGAGATCAGTAATTGATTTAGTCCAGAAGAGTGTCTATGGAGAAAGGACACACCAGGGACATATCGATCTTCATAATCACTCGTGCATCCAGTCACATGATAAAGGAGCTACTGTTTTGCTGTGCAGCTCATCCTCTAGCCAAGTATACACACAGTGTTTCAATAATTCTGGTTTTCCTTTTTATGTGTTCTGTTGGAGAGATATTCAACCAATAAAACAACTGACAATATTTATAAAAAAACCCGAGTTTTCTTGTCATCTCTATTTTTATTTACACTTGTGCCCAAAGACTCAGATTTCTAAAAGAACAGGATAATCTATTAAAAATAGATAGGCCAGATCTCAGTGCATACATATTCATGTAGTTCCGAGAGAAGAGCTGCCTCAGGATATGTCAGTAGAGAATCTAACCTGGTGTATGTAAACTAACAAAATCCTTGTTGGCTGTTGTTCTTCTTAATTCTTTCTTTCTAATTTGTCTATTTTCTTCTGAGATGTCAGGTCTGGATCAAAAAAAAAAATATAGGTGGGCTCATCTTCATCCTTCCTTACTTAGGCATTTACTGTCTGATATACCCAAATTAGCAGCTTTCATCTGCAGATAGACATATTCCATTGTAGAGGACAATATAGCTCATGATGTCTGTGTCACTTTCCACTGCCTAGGGAGAGGAACCTGGAAGAGTGGGATCAGAATTTGTGTGCCTCAGTTAAATGTGTAAAGTTAAGACGATGAAACCCTATCTTTGCGTGTGGGTTCACATTTTTTATCATCTTCAAATCCCTGATTCCTGGATGCTACAAAATCTTGGAATTTACATGTTTTATGTGCTCAGTACACTCAGTAACTGAATGAGGAATGATTTCAAATGTAGACACAGTTATACTTCTTCGAAACATGTATCTCTAGCAGAGAAAATGCTGTCTTTATTTTATTTTTTTTTAATTATCTAATGGCTAATAATCTAATTATCTAATTGACTGAGAAAAAGACATGTAGGATTAGTAACTTCCTCTGAAGGTTCAGTCTACCTCCTTTTCTTGTACTGCACCCCTGTGTAGAAGGAAATGTAATACTCATAGTCAAGGAAAACGAGAGTTTGAAGAAGAAAATCTAAATCTGTCATCCAGTATTTTGAGACTCTGGGAAGTAGGAAAGAGGAGACCTGTGTTCTTTCCTCTGCTCTCAGCCATGTTCTGTCATTGTACATACCACAGTCATTGCTTAAAAAACTCAAATAAGCATCATAAAATAGACCAAGCCCCAATATATTCTGTAGATACCAGTATACTTTTTCTCCTCCAGGTACTTTGTAAAATAATTAGATAGGCCTTAATAAGATGAGAATAATCAGATACATTTTGAGGATAAGCTTGAAAATCTGGATTCAAAATGAAGGAAGAAACTTTCTTGCACACTTAGCTATGTATACGGGCTCTTTAGGAAATGTGTTTTTTTGGTATATTCCTCTGTTCAACATTTTCTACTGTAGGTTTTTGTCACTGTCCAAATCTTTCCCATTCAATGTAGGATGACGGTAAGCATAGGTACCTAGTGATATTAGATTTTTCTGTTTTTTTCAATTCAAATCTAGGAAATAAGAACTTACAAGGTAAGCATTAAGACATTTAGCCATAAAAATTTTAGTTCTCTATTGCAGCTAGCTCTGAATTTTGAGGTCATGAACTGCTGGGATTTTGTGCTTTGCATTTATTGCTGTATGTATTTTAAAATACACATAATTCCATTGGCATTTGTCATTCTCTAAAAGATTTACTTATGTTTTCACTCACATTTTCATCTGCTCATTATATGATTTCCTTCTGTTTCTTTCCCTTTATGTTGAATTGAATTCAGAAACTACTTTGGTATATGCAAAGGAAAGTTGAGGTCAACACCTGAGGCAGTGAGCAGGATTGATTTGTTCAAAGGCAGACACCTGCATCTCATGAGATTCATCTAATTTTGAAGTGAACATCTAGAATATGAGTCAGATGACTCATCTGCTGTAAGAGTCTATTTTCTCCTTCCATAATAAAAAGAGCACAAATGACTAAATCAGATAGTGTCAGCCATATTGCAACTGTCCGAACTATACCACTGGGAAAAAAAAAAATAAAGAAAAAAAAAAAAAGAGAAAAAAGAACTAAACAAGACATGGGGAAAGTAAATAACAGAGTTGGAGATCATACAAACATGAGGAATTATTTGTCAGATAAACTACCTGCTAGGTAAAGGATGCTTGCAGAATCCATTACCATCTCCAAAGTCTTCCTTTGCCAATAGCTAATTCTTGACTCAGCGATCCCATGTCAATAGCTAATTCTAAGTTTTTTCCATCTCCCTAAAAATGTTTTAATGTAAAACATTTACTAATCTACTTTAACACCACTGTAACTGGTTGAAAACGATACAATTAGAAACCATTCCTGTTTCAAACTCTTTGAGAAAAATATTCAGGGAGCATAACATTTATTTACCAATGGATGAAAAACTCATACCTGTGAGCTTTAAGCCATCAAATAAGGAGCCCTGCCAATTCTGTCTCTATATTTGCACTGCTGAGAATAACACCTTTTTCCAAGTGACGTCCTTTCCTAATCTGAATACCTGCCTCCTCTCAGACCTGCCATAAAAAACCTAGACCCATTTTATAAACAAGCCTGTGTATAGTGTAACCAAAACAAAATTTTAGTTTCTAAGTAATTTCTTTCAGAACAAAGATGTTGTTTCCACTTGACAATACTAAAATGTCCCTGTGCTTTACTGTTTAGAGAATATAAAGTTTATAATAATGCAAAGAGGCTGAATTAAGTTTTAAGTAGAAGAGGAAGAGAAGAATTAGCCTTTTGTCCAACGGTTAACTGAAGTAGTAGGGGCACACTTTCCCTCTCACTTTTTTCTTAACGAGTTTTTAGCAGCCAGTGGAGTAGTATCAGACAACTAGACAGTGATAATGTCTTAAACTACTGCAGTTCTTTGTCTGGTGAACACAAGCTACCCCTAAAATAAAAAGGGTTTTTTTTTTTATAACAAGGAAACTATCAAGAATTTGAGAACAGGATGAAAAATTTCATAGACATGAGATGCAGATAGATTTTATCACTGTGTTCTCAGTGCAGAAAAATGAACTTCAGGATGAAGATTAATGAAATATTTGCTTTCTGGCAATAGCAACTTTCATGTCACTTCCCACACCCAGAACTTGTTCACAACCACATCGTATAATATATATTTTTGAGATAACATGAGGTAGACTTTGTTTATAGAGCTGACATAGCCATGAAGTGTTTCTAATCCCTGTGTTTTAGAATGAAGGAGTCCTTGAACAGGTGTTTTATTTTGCTTGTGTTTGTGCTGAACATAATAAATGCATATGTGAAGCATTCTATAAACTTTTAATTGTTTAATCAGGATCATATCAATTACCAATGAATGTGGCTGCTTGTGGTCTAATACATTTTATTTTATTTCCACAACCTTGGATCATTAGTTGGTAATAATTGCCATCTTTCATTCACAAAAACAATTAGTACAGACTTCCTCAATCATACATGACATTAATTGATCCTTTATCTACCAGAGCTTTCCATATATGTTTCAAAGAAAGTGGCATGATAACATAACTTCTTCACTGTTCTATTTAGGGAGCCATCCAGCTATTGTCATTGAGAATAACTGTTTGGAGAACAGTAAGTATATGACTGGGAAGCCACTACCGACATGTGGTCATCACCTAACAGCAAATATTTTTTTGCTCTGCCTACATTATTAGCTAATTAAGTCACTATTATGTGCTCAATAATTGCTTAGATATTCTCTCTACATTTTATTTTTATATTCTGGAAATAACATTAGTAATGGTCATTCAAATTTACTACTATACGCACTCACACATATTACACATTTAACAGTTGTGTTGATATTTAGGTTTTCAGTAATCTAAAGCAGTCAGAAAGATGCTTCTGGCCACCTCTGCCTCTGATAGTATAAAGCCCTCAGTTGACAACAATCTGGTTTTAATGGAAACATGACATACACAGCTTCCATCCCATTGCTTTCCAAGTCCCAACCTGATCGGTGTTACTATTCTCCCTCCAGGCTATTTTGACACAGATGACTGTGTAAATGCAGCAATTTAAAAGTAACATTTGCTGACCTCCAAAATAGAAAGCGGTCATTTTTTTTTAACCCAAATCTTTCCATTGATTCTATTTGCTGCTTGACCCTTCAAACTATTGCAGTGCTAAAACAGAATAGTAAAGAGCTATTGAATAGAGGCCACCAGAGGCAGGAAGGAGGCACAAAATCCATGAACTGGTCTCATTTATTTGAGTGCCAGTATCATGAACCTAAGATCTCAGTCTAACTCCTGAGATAAGTTGAATTGTTCTAGCTTGTAACAAAGTATATTAACCTTTATAATTTTGATTTTCATTGTTATGTTTTGTGTTCCCTTGAAACCCCTCATGTCATTCATAGTGTAGATGTAGCAAAAGCAAAGAACCAAGTCATTAGAAAAGTGGCATAGAATATGAGAGCTCTATCACAAATGTTTCATTCAAGCTGAAATTGACTCCTTAATTTTGAAAGTTTCTTGCCATTGGGTGAGGTGTATTTGAAGTGGTGAGAAATTGATCTGCTGAGTGGATGATGCTGAAAGGAGAATTTATTCAGTCTTCCTACCTTGCTGGGTAAGCTTCCTACAGCTTTAGCTGTGTAAGGGACTTATACACTTAGACTTGCATAAAAGAAACAGCAGAAACAGCAAGCTGGTGTGGAAAGTGGAGCAGGACTACATCTTTTGGCAGCAACTTAACAGCAAATTGGTTTTCTATTAACATTAAACTGTGCACTCAATTAGTCATTGATAAAATGGGAATAATAACACTTCCCTTTCTGTGCTGTTATGAGAATAAACGTTAAAATTCATAATATGTTATAAACACGTTATATAAGTATATTTGTTACATGGGCCAGACAGTATCTTAAATATATTTTACTACTGGGATTTGTGGTGCAGCTTCTAACTTATCCAAATAATAGACTGAGGCCTTCCAATCTAACCTCTCTTGTTTAGTTGCTTGAAATTTTAACAGCTGTAAACTAAAGACAGAAAAAGGACAACAAATAATCAGTAACAGAGAATCTAAGATACATTCCCAAATGGTAGTGAGACAGTTCAGAGCAAAGAGTAGATTGACATTTTAAAATATGTCTGTGTGGTTGTGTCTTTTCAATAGGATTGTTTAAAAACATGTCTATTTCTGCTAATTATTTTGTTATTTTTTTATTTTAATTTCATCTGTGATAACTGATGCTCCTATTGCAATTAATGTGCAGGTGGATATGGATGAATTTGTGGCACCAGTGTCTCAGAGAAGAGACTGAAACAGGAAGGATACATGAGCTGAAACTTGCTTCCTCTTCTCTTGACAATCTGTTCTTCTCCAGATCAACTTCTTGGACTGTGTCTGCCTTCTGCTGCCATGCAGGCTGTGAAGATGGCACTTTATGACATACTTCTTACTCTTAGTAAAGCATATGCTGAGGACTCTATAGTCTTGCTTGTTTGTGCCTCTGAAAACGTGATGCAGAGAGTCAATGTATAAAGTCAGATTCCATGGTGATGATACTTACACAGTTCTAGATCATGTCACATTATTGCACCCTTTATCTCTGATTATTTCAATTCACACCAAAAATTTGCTGATTTTCTGCAAAATAACCTTGCTGGTGAGAGAGTTTCAAGATTTACTTTAAAGCAAGTATGTAAATGTGAACTACTAAGAGTCAGTTTTTCCTTGTTGGTAGCCTTACGAGTGGATATTTTATCTCTACTCTTTTGTTGTTGTTGTTTGTATTTGTTTTGCTTGGTTTTTTGTTTGTTTCTCATCAGTTAGTTACATAAAAAAAAATCCTTTTGGCACATTGTGGTCTGCAGATACATCAGAGTCCTTGAGAGAAATGCCTGGAAAATTAGTTCCATGTACATTTTAGGAAATCTTGCTAACAGCTGCATTTTTCCATTAAAAAATGGTTTCAAAGGCTACATAAAAAAACCAAAGCCAAATGAGTCAAAGTTTAAGTGAGAAAACATGTGTGCAATATTAAGCCAAGAAGAGGGAACAGTTACTTAGAGAAATCCAGACCTTTCTTTGCAGTGCCTTTCAGAAAACATATTAGGAAGTATAGGTCAAATCTTCATTTGGTGCAAATGTGTTCAGCTCTCCTGAAATCAATGAAACTTCCTTTAAATAGTTGAACTTAGCATCTGGCCAGCTTTCAGATTTCCAAATGGATATCAAAGAGCTGCAAGTACCTCAAAACCAACTCATTAAATTAATTTCCTCTTTAGCATTACTTGGAATTAAATACTTAGCTGTGTACTGACAACTACACATTTAAAAAGTATTTAGATAGTATAAATTTTTAAAATATTTAATAAAATATTTAATGTTTAATATATTATTTTTAAAATATTTAATAAAATATTTAAAGTCTAACATATTTAAGAAAAACATTCAAAAGATATTCAAAGAGAAAAAAATAGTTTATGCTTGCATCTGCTGGCCCCTCCAGCCTACTCTTCCTTGATGTTTGATGAAGAAAGCCTGAATGCTTTATTTTCTGTATTTATTTTGAATCTGCTTGTTCTGCCTGGAACTCTGCAGCTGGAGAATTGGGACCAGGGTGACATCATCAGAGACAGCACTTGGAACTGATCAGAGAGAAAAAGTTGCACAAATTATAAGTGGTTTCCTGACACGAGGTTAAGATAGAATGTGAATCAATTTGTAATTTGACCCTGAGACTGCACAGACAGATATTTAAAGCACGGTCTCATTTTTCACACCTTCATTTTCAAGCACAAATAAAGTCTCTGTTTAAAAGCCTTTTCTTCCCCTTGATTCATTCATGTGAGCAAAGTCAAAATTACTTTATAAGAAGGCAGGATTCCCTCCTCAATTGTTATCTAGGAGGCTAGATGTAAACTCAACATGCTAGAATAAAGTAAATCTACAGCTGTATCTCTCCCAGTGATAGCAAAAGGAAGCTTGTATAGCAGCCAAGACCATTGTCTTTGAGTAGAAACTGAACTTCTAGCTTTTTTATTTTTATTATTCAGACTTTTGTCTCATTCAGACTCACCCTGGCACATTAATTAGAGCTGGTTCAATACGGTAAAACTTTTACAAACCCATCCTAAATATAGTTAAGATTTTTTTCCTTTTTTTTTTAACCAGAAAAATATCAAGTTTTATAGTAGGAAGAAATAAACAAACGCAAAGATTTGTAGTTCAGAATGCTGTTTAAAACTATGCCCCTCTCTCACCTTGAATTTTTTCTCTGTTTTCTTTCTAACTCCTCATTCTGCTGTATCTCGTTCTCTTTGTTTTTCTTGGCTGTCTTTCTAGTCTTTCTACAGTATTTTCTTCCCCTGGAAAATGTCAATGCTGGGGATTTCGCACCATTCCATCTGCCAAACTAATCAGCAGCTAGTTTAATGTGTATCTTGAAGTGCCATCCCAAAACTAAGCTTTTAACTTAATCTTTTCAAAAACTGGAATCCCCAAGACTGGGAAATTTGCATTTCCCATGACATTTTAGTTCAAATTAAACCAAGAAGATTGAGAGGAGAAGAAAAAAAATGTGAAAAAGTGTAAATTGCGATATATTTAGTCATTTCATGTTCCTGATGGCCCATCAACAGGGCTGTGAATCCCTTGTGCCACTAAATGCTCTCCTGGTGGGTGGTGCAGGAGCCTTAATGTCTGGGAAATGGGAGAGAAGGAGAATCTGGAAACCAGGCCATGTGCCTGGTTGGCTTCCCAGGAGATGGGAATTTCTGGTAGGGTTGTCTTGGGCGGATAGGCTGGCAGAAAGCTGAGCAAATTTCCATCTGAAATCCACTTGTTGGCAATCAGAATTGATTTGCTGCAGTTATGCATCTTGGATTTTTTCTGAGGGAAATAGTTTAGATGCATCCCCACCTTCTCCCTGGGACGCTGGCTTTTCACTAAAGCATTTTGACAGCTCTGTGGGAAGGTGTGTGTGCAAGTGCAGGTCTCAGAGGCCAGCAGAGCTCTTGCCATGTTTGGCCCCAGCACCGTGGGGCTGAAGACATGGCAACATCACCTCCTTTCCTCTTCTCCTTCTCCTCCACTGACTGACTTGGCAGGAGAGAGTCAGCAAGGGGAAAGCCATCAGGTGTTATTTTAGGTTGACTCATGTTGGTCAGGAAGAAGAATGAAAGTGAGAAGATTAGAAAGGTTGATTGTAGCACTAGAGGGCTCAGTTCAGTGTGACAAGATTCAGAGAATGCAACAAAAAAATTGATGTTGTAATAGGCAGTAAGGGTAGTTTTACACTATTCCTGAAGAGGATTTCTAACCATGGCCTGACACCAACAAAATTGCTCATTTCTTTTGCTTTTGCAGGAAGTTCTCAAAACCTGGCAGCTGCAGTCATCAGGATGATGAGGTGACCTCCTACCTGCCTGGGGACATTTGCTGGTTCATCTGCTTGTTATTCTATGTTTTCCTCTAGAATCTGAGTTTCAATGCAGAGCAATACAGAAGCAGTCAAAAGGATGATATGTAACTGCTTGTAGTAACAGAGGGTAGAGAACAGATTGAGGAACAGGAGAAGAAATCGTCTCCTTTTCCTACCATGTCTGTTAAACATGTTAACAAATGAGGCTCCTGCAGGAACCCTCACGTTATATTCTTACTACACTCTGAAAGTGGTCATTAGGTATATAATCTAGCATAAGTAAATGCCCTGAGTATCATACCTGAATCCCTGATGAAATGAACTGAAGAAAATGCAAGTGCCTGCCTTCATCTCCTCGAAGACAAGACTAGCTCAAGAAATACTAATTATCAAAGTTGTGCAACATCCATGCTAAGAATAGAATAGAATAGAATAGAGCATAATATAATACTAATATAATATAGTAATTTGAAAAAAACCAAACCCTTTGCTCCAACAGTTTAGGCTGCAATTTCTTCAAGTTTTCCAGCAAATAAACATTTTGTTAAGAAATTTGTTAAGAAATTTAAATCAATTTATCAATTTTCACAATCTCTGCAGTTGTTTGAAATTCTTCAAGGCCTGTTAAGATGATTTGTACATTTTTTATGGCACAACATTACTGGAAAAGGGCTAGAGATCTGGCTTAAAGGATTAGTGCCAGGACAGAATTTGACACACTGCATTAGAATGAAAAGCTTTTTTTTTTTTTTTTTTTTTTTTTAAATAGAGTTCATTCCCCTAGAAACAGCCTGTTCTGCTAAGTTTTGTATCTCTCTGTAGCTACAATAACATACACATATCAAATAATTTCATTCTTTTTTTCTATTACCTATATCACTAAAATTCATCTTTATTCATTCACCTCAAAGATTTTGAAGGTAGAAAAAAACAGAAGTCCTAATAATGGCTTTTTACACAATATTAAATTCTTTCCAGGGCAAGTCAAGTATCATAGTGAGAAGACTGAGTCTTAAATCAGATTACTTAGTAGAATGATGTAAAAGCCATCAAATCTAATTGAAGTTTCATCTACTGTAGTATATTATTCTGCTTCCTTGAAGAAACACAAAAACACTCCAAAATATTTATCTCTAGAAGCTTTTATCTGATCTTTTTCAGTGTAGTAATAAAGCAGAGGCTTGTATTCTCAGTGAGTTAAGGTCTGCTTACATAGTCAAGAAATGTACTTATAAAAGCTAAAAATCACCAGGTGATGTATTTCAGTACTTTTCCAATATCTCAGCCATTCTGAGAACGCATTAGCCAGAACCACAGCAGTTAACAAGAGAGACACTTCTCTCTTCCAGAGTTCCGCATTCATCATGACGTGCATTGAGATGCTGCCGGACCTGCCAGGGTTTAGCAGCCCATCCTACGTGCTGGCACAATTCTGTTATTGATTTCTGCTGTGCTGCACTATTGAGAGCTAATTTCACGTTGCATTTCAAGGACAGCACAGCAGACAGGGACACTGTAGCACAGAAAGGACACAAATTGAGAGAACACATTTAATTTACTGCATACTATAATACACTGTCTGGAACTGCGCTCTCTGAGGGGCCACATCTCCTTGTTGCTGTCTCAAAACTGAAAAGAGATAAATAATGAAAGAATGGTGAGGAAGGGGGAGGGGAGGCTTAATATGTGGTGTTAGGTGGAAAGAACCTTACTCTTTCTAACTCTCCTCAGAAATTTATCTTTCAGCTAAGTCAACCAGAATATTCAAGTTGTCATTTCATTTGTTGCAAAGCAAAAGGGCCAGTGACCACCAGGGGAGCGTTCTGGATGGGGAACTGTTTTCTCCCAAAATGGTGAGCTTTTGGTTATTTACATACTGTGTGTGCACAATGCAGGGATTTTGGATAGGACTAAATTCATGATGCTCAGGGCAGCAGGCAGTGTCTCCAGGAAGGTGATTGGCTGAATTCTGGCTCAGGTAACAATTTCAACACTATTGTGATTTGAACATTGGATTGGAGATGTGATAGAGATCATATTATTTCTCATTTCACACAGTAGCCAAACTGGTGTAAAAGAATGCCACTATGGTAAAGACTTCTTGGATAGTTTCTCTGAGGCAAATGGAACATACTGGTTTGAAGTAGCTGCACTCTGAGCTGGTAGGTGTTAAAAACCACAAAGGTCATGGTCCCTACTTCTGTCCCCTTCATGCTTCTTTCTTTATCTTCCATTACAAGAAGATATCTCAGAATTCTAATGTCTATCCAGAACTTTCTTTAGCCAGACACAAGAATATCTGGCATCAAGAACAAAACTGTTTCTTCTGTAAGACTGGAACAGGTTCAAAAGAGAATTCCATCTCTTCATGGAAGTGAATGCTGCCTGAAAATTTTTATTTTAATATTGCTGATGCAGAGAATCTAGATAACTTTAATAATAAAGCACACATGTATAGCAAGCTAAGATGGCAATAAATGGCATAATAACCAAAGTATATTTTACACCTACAACAATGAACTTCTGGAAATTGTTATCTTTGTGCGAAAAAAAAGAAATGATGGAGCAACTCAGAGGATGTTTATAGCAGACTCCAGTCAGTAAAGCCAGAAGTGCAGTTTGTAGAGTCTTGTGGAATCTGACATCAGGTAAAGAGAGGACCAGCAACTGAAAAAATACTGTTAGAAAATCATGAATTAAAAGTAGAAAACCTGTAAGTGTTTGCCAGACTACAGAGCAGAGGCAGACCAGATTGTGTGACACAGCTGTGTTACCAAAGGGCAGAATCATAGGAATAGTCAACAAAACAAAGGAGAAGACTACAAAGGGAGATAACATGGAAGACAGTCACAGGTATGGGAGAAAACACATACAAGACATTGCCTAGACTTTGGACAGAGCTGAGGAAACAAACAAAAAAGCAAGGAAATTTGCCAAAGAAGAGAAAGTCTTCGTAACAATATCTGATGCAAACTGGAATCCAACTGCAATCTTGATTACTTGTGAGATGAGTATTGGCACTGCAGTTACAAGAGTGGCTGAAGTTATATTAAAGAATATGCCTGCTTTTCTCTATTAGCTATAAATAGAGGATCAGTTCAGATGAAAATGTCTGTATTGGAGATATAGTGTGGTAAGGTGTGTTTACCTCTCAGGAGTCCCTGAAAGAGGTGCCTTGTATAAGATGTGAGGAACTTATGAAAAGAAGGGAGAATGCAGAAAAATATAAATTAAATAAAAAGAAATTAAGAATTAGCAAGGAAAAGTTCCCCGAAGACGAAAAGCGCCATACAGGAAACTGCAAGCTAAAAACATTGGTGTTGTTAAAGAATGTCCATGAAATGACAAAAATTTACTAGTCCAGTAAATGCAATTAGGTAAGTTTAATGAAACGGTGGTTCTCCTGTCCAGGACCAGCACGTTTGTTTGTAAGCACTGGAGAAAAAATTGCATACTGATTTTAGCTTATTATTCTCACCATCAAGAAACATCATTATCACAGAAAATGACTCAGACATGTAATCTCGTAAGATGTGTATTTGTTAGGTATGATATCCCTGCTATGATGATGACAGGTAAAGGGTTACAATTAGATTTCCACTAGATTAAATGTTCTGAAAAAATGTGTGATTTAGACATATATAAAACCTAAGACTGCACTTTTGATATTATCAAAAAAGTGTGTTGGAATTTTCAAAAGAATCCTTAGAAATGCAGAATAACCAAATAGACAAAGAATAGCAGCCTTCCCTTGAAGCTAGAAATGCAATTTTGTAACACAGCATAATACATCATATTGAATTAACAATTCCCCACAACCAGAAGTGGACGATCCTGTCCCTATTTCCCACCTTCTATTCTTCCTAATCCTCCTTCTCTTCCCTTCCCTTCAGACCTGTACTCCTACCACTGCTATGGTATTCCTCTCTTTGGAAAACTAATTTAACAAAAGAAAACAGAGATAACAACTTGACTTAAATATCATGATCAGGCAAGTGCCAAAAGCAGTATTTTTAATAGATAAGAGAATGAGCTAGCAGTTGAGACCAAAAGCTGGACTGCCTATGGACCAAGTACACTGTGCTGAAAACAGAGCAAGTGTGAATTGGTGTAAACAAATTGAGACGGCGATGCAAAATGTATATTCTGATAAAGAACCATATTACTTCAATGCCTTCCTAGCCACAAGACAATGTCTGGGAGCTTAATGACAGAGCACAGGCACCAAAATTGTCATCTCTAGAGAAGATACGCGTATTTTCTAGAAGGATTTAGCTCAACGAGGGCTAGCTTGTAGAAAAAAAAAAAAAAAAGGATGACATCCTGAGCTTTCTCCTCAGACAGACAGGAAGAGATGCCTGTGCCAGAGCCACAGAGCTAAACAACATAATGGAATAACGAGAAAGTGCTGATTGGAGTACTGGAGTAACCAAAGTATACAACCATCTCTCTTCAGAGACCTACAAGGCAAGTTAAGCAGCCTAGGGACTCACAGTGAGCTGAGATGCAGTATAACAGATGGTATACTTTTTTCTCTCTGGAAAAAGAAGCTGTAAGACTAGCTACAGAGGTAAAAAGAAAATAGATTTTATTGATCTAAACTAGTGATGCTTAACAGCCAGCCTAAGTGATGTGTACTAATCTCTCTTCTTCCCTAACAAGTAGCCTCAACTTTTACTTGTTTATTTTCACTTTAATACCGTGACACCTTGGTTTTAAAATTTGGCACGGGGTTTTCTTGAGTCACCTGAAAGTATCCTGAAGTCATATCTGCTCTGGTAATCTAAATAGGACAAGGATTAGGCATGAGTCACAGCCCCAAACCACCCTTATAGAGACATGGTTAGCATAAACTTTGGCACAGTTTTGGAGTGAAAAATTTTTGAGCACAAGTTGGGGTTCAAGAAGAGTGGGAGCAATTTGGATATCTACGGTTTTTACAAGGAAAAGGTGAGAAAATGTGGCTGTATGGCCACAGCCCTGCTGAGACAGTTGTCATTAGGGCAGGACAATTTGCCTCAGCTAGTTTGATTTACTAGCATAGACATGGACCATAATTTCCCCAAGCACTGCTCAGAGATCTGAGTTTGTGCCTATGTAGCTGAAACCATCAGATAAAGGAGATGCCTACCTCTAACAGTGCCATTATAACTTGTAGAAAAGGGTGCTGCATGAATGCCATTACAACGTTACCATACCCATGTGGAACAAGAAACCTGGGATGACGTATGCTGTATGTGGCTGACAGCCTGTAATGACTTTGAGATACAAGATGTCTGGAAAATGTTTGAGGGATTTACCTCCTTTGCAACCTGCTAAGACTTATTTATTTATTTATTTGTAGTGAAAAGTAAGAGGAAAAGCAGAGGATTTTAACCTGGAGCTTTGCAGAGTTTGCATGAAGTCATCCAGCATGTCCCACATTCTTTTCTGCATTTGCAAAAACATGTTCTGAAAAACAAAACAAAACAAACCCAAACCAACCAACCAACCATCCAGCCCTGCCCTGCCCTCCCCCATCCAAAAAAAAAAAAAAACCAACAACACACTAAAAAGAATCTTTTCATTTTTATCCCTCTCCTAGGCCATAAGTCTCTAACTATATTTGCCATTGCTCTTCATGGGGTGTTCTTTCTCTTCTTTTTCCTCCATAGATGCTTCTCTGTGTCTTCTGTCTTCTACCTGTTCTGTTGCTTCTGACAGTTTTTGACTCTCAACTAGATCAGCTAATCTAAATGTTCTGAAATATTGGGGCATGTGCAAATACTACTGTGTCCCAGTGGCAGAAGACATCATCCCCATTTTAGAGATTTCCCCAGGTTTACTATTCTATACTTCTAATGGATAACCCATGTCTCCTAGAAAGAATAACCTCCTGAATATGGAGGGTGTAGCTTTTCATATTCTTATATGTCTAGGTATATTTAGCATTGTATCAATATGTTTCTATTAACTATAAATGTTTCAAGACAGGATATTGATGGGTATATGACTTGTTGCAAACTCATATCTAAAAAGTTTCAGCTGGTGAACACAGATTATTTGGAGTGGGTAGTGATGTGTATCTGTTTATTTTCTTTTTTACTTCCTTTTTGTCAGCACCCTGTAATGTTTTTGGTTTTTTTTCTCTGAATTAAAAGATGTCAGTTTCCATAAAGGGATGAAAGTGATTGTGTCAAGCTGTGTCAAACTCTTATATGCCACAAAGACACACAAGTATAAAGGGAACACAAGGATCTTGTTGGTGAAAATGTAACTAAAACCAAAGTTCAACAATAAGCAGTGCTGAAGTCACTCTTACCTTCAAGAGAAGTCGTTTTCCAAACATTTTCTGCTCCATTCCTTCAGTTGTGTATGTTGCAGAGACTTTTCACATTGCAGAAATGTGTTCTGGTCCATTTAGAAGCTACTGGTGGTACACTGAATTTATTTGCAAGATTTTCATTAGAATTCAACAAACTGCAAACCTTTGCCATTTGGCATGGCAACAACACACACTATTTATCCATAGAGTTGGATTGCAGCAGAAAAGTTTGCAAGCAAACTCCTATGCTCGTATAAGCAAATGAACATCTCTTCCAAATGTTTCCTATCTGAGATGGTTATGTGCATCCCCGGGAGTCAAAAGCATTCAGTGTTTTTCATGAGCATGCTCATAAACTTCGTGAATACCTTATAGAATCAAGTTGGACAGATGTTAGGATTCTTCATATTTTGATTATAATTAGCTTTTCAATATATTTTTATGTGATTATTATTTTGGTTACTAGACAACTGCTTGGAAATAAAAGACTCTAGTAAGAATTTTTCATTGTACAACACAGCCTTCCGTTTAGTATTAACATGAAAAAAAATCACATTCAGACAAATTATACTGACTGGAGATGTTGCAAAAAGTGATCACCAATAAGGGAGCTTTCTTGTGGTTTGGTTTTGGGTCTGTAACTGGTTCAAATGTAATGAATTCCTGTGCTAAAGGTCTGTAAATAGTACTAAAATGTTCCTTGTAAAATATCGGAAGACAGCTTGCTTTTCACTGACAACTGGATACTCACATGAACAAGCCAGCAGAGAAATCTGCATCACTGGGTGATATGTAGTTACTGAAAATTATAGAGTATTACAATCTAATAAGGCAAAAAACCCCTAAAACCCTAGCTCAAAGCTAATGGTGCATTCACACCAGGAGAAGGGAACACACACTTAACACTAGGATAATTTAATTTTAACACTTGACATATTTTAATCAATACTAGATATCTTTAGCATATCTTTCAGTTGCACATGCACCAAATCAATAAAAAACTAATACTTGATTCAGAAGTTTCTGCGTCAGCTTCTATAGTCTGTGGTTTGTATGACACAGAAGGAAGGCCAAGCTTCTCTCTGATTAAAAGTCTAGAAGCCTACAGAATAAATAGAATGATGAATATGAATAGGAGAAATAATTGATCCCACGCCCTCATCCCCATTCATTGCTGCTGCTGCTTCCTAACATACAGCATTGGACCTTGTCTGATCCTTGTATGTGAGCTGATTCAGTTCAGTAAAAATAAATAAACTAAAAAAGAAAAAAAAAAATCAAATTATGGGGAGTAGGAGTAAAACATATGAGAGGAGGATGGTTTCTTGTGGTATATGTATTATGAAATTAAATCACTAGTCACACATACTCCAATGAAAATAAATTTGTTTTTGTAGGACAAAGACACACCAAGGGAATTTTATTGCTCAAATTCCCTCCTATGATAGTGCAGTGGGAGCACAGGAAGCAGTTTGCACTCCTATCACCATTGACCGTGACCACAAACAAGCAAAACTAGGGTGTTTCCCCACGAATGCCACAGCTCCATGGCTTTTAATGAACCTTCCATGTTCACCACAAAAACAAAGTGCATTTGCTTTGAATGGAAGGTTGAACGCATGCCTGGAGGTCTGCAAAATTTTCACTTAAAAAAGAAAGTTAGAAAAATCATGGAACAAATATGTGGCAGAGTCCAGGCTTGTGCTCTGGTTTTGTCCAGCATGCCATACTGCATGTGACTCCAAGGTTGATTTTTCTACCTGCAAGCACAGTGAAAGTCCTGAATTTCCCATTAGCTATACTGTATCAAAAAATGGGAAATACCTCGTCATCATTTAGCAGCATTTTTAAAACACTTTGGTACTAATTAGTTGTTTGACTCTTAATGGATTATATTTTTCTGTACCCCTGTAAATGAGGTTTTTGTAGACTTTTCAAGGAAATTCAAAGATATGTGTATTTCTTGGCAATTTTTTCTTGCCAGAGCTACCCTTCCTTCCATTTCAACTTCTATTTTCCTCTTTAGCAGTGAAAGCACTATTTAAACCACAAAACAAAAATAACAATGAAATGAAATATCTTCCAGGCAAGGATATTTTTCAAAGAAAAGATGGCCTCATTACATCTGTCATTATTTTCAGACATAGAACTGTAGAGATTTTTAGAATGGGAAAACAAATAAGCTGTGAATGTATCTTTTTAATATTCAAACACTACCTACTGCATTATAGGCTCTTCTGAAAAGGAATAAATAACAATGACCTCTAAAATTCATAACAATGGAGTAAAGTGGCTGAATATATTTGCCCATGAACATTCTATGTAAAGACATTGTTCCTCAAGGCATTTCAGTGTCATTTCAAAAAGGAAAGCAGCATCCGACATCCAAAGTAAGTGGCAGCATAATGACTCATGTGCTTAGGGGACATTCAAGGATGACTCAATTGTTTGAGTAGCCAAGAATGAATATCTTCTCTTACAAAATAATATTGGTCACAAACTTGTGGTGAGCCACCTATTTGAAATATAAACAGAAGTTTCCTAAAATTGTGAGTCTATGTCTCATCTCACCACTGTTCTAATATTTCTTTAGTAAAAAATAAGATTTGTTTTCCAGAATATTAAAAAAGTCTTAGTTTGTTTCCAAGTCACAATTTTTTTCTGGAATTACCCAATTTTCTCTGTTTTCTCAACAAAATAAATTCAATAAATTATAAAATAAATGTAATACATTCCATTTTCTTTTTTCTCTCCTTAACCTTTGTCCTCTTTACTCCCTAGGGAAGCAATACTATAATTTGAAAGAAATTATGTTATCTGAAAACTGGCTTTTCGTTTATTCCAAAACAATGTAAAACCACTTTTTGCTTATACTTTTTGAGGGGAATTACCCCTCTCATTTTATGGAATTTTCTTTTTCTCAGAGACATGGTTGCAGATCAGCTGATTTCAAATGCACTTTTGTCTTGAAAATTTCTTTACTGAAAAACAACATAGGATTTGGGGGAGAAGAGAAGAAATATTCTTTATATTTCTTCTATTACTTAAAGCTTTCATATGGAATTTCCTAACGCCTAGTGTTCTGTTGCTTATCTGATAGGGCTTTCTTTGCTGTGATTACAAATTAGCTGTCTAGTGTCGCAAAGTGTAAACTGAAAATGACAGTATATTTCCTTTTTATTTGAGATAGATGTGATTTTTTTAGTAGATAGTGTAAGACAGTGTCTCTCAGCCTCTAATGTTGTGAGGATTACTTCTCCTTTGATGTATACAGGTTTGTCATATCAGGACACGTAAACCAAGAGTCACATTTCATTAAGTAAAAATAAGACTCAAAGAGCCAAATTCTGTGAGCAGTAATTCTTACATTCTAATCCAAAATGTCACTTCTGTTAGGCATTTTTCTTCCATTAGCATTTTTTTTTCCATGCATAAAAGGAACCATTACATTTTTGGAAAGGGGAAATATACCCATAGTTAGAATTGAAAGGCTTGCATAAACAAACATGAACCTGGATAGGCTAGCTTGAGAATCATAGCAAATCCTGCTCTGTAAGGACACTTTTATAATTTGAGGCATGCTATGGTTTTTTAAAATGTCATTTTATGTCATACTGTCTCGCTGTAAAACATTTGCAATGTATAATGATGTAAGAAGCCAGCTGGCCTCTAATGGTAGGAGCACTTTACCAGCACTATCATCAGAGGGACTGTTGGAGGCAGATGGCCTTTTTTTGCAGCTTTATCCCATTAGAGATCTTACCAAGGACAGACGTTCTACAAACCTCGCAATAATGAGAAGAACATTGCTTTATTGACTATAAAGCCTTCTTACAAATAAATTTGAAAGCAATATGTGCCGGCAAAGACCAGTGGCATGTACGTCCATAACTAAAATAGAGGACTCTGGACTGAAGCTTTGTTGAATGATTCCTATGTCCTGGAAGACTTTCCACAGAAATACTGGATTGCTATTCAAAGCTGCTGTGATACAGATAGCTACTTTCCTGTCTTATTAGAGACAGGCACACGAATTATGGCAGTTAATTATTGTGCATCCTTGCATTTCATGGCCATACTGCAAAGAGTTAAAATGCAGATATAAGAGGAAAAAATAACTCAGACTCAGCTGATCATACAGAGATTAATTTTCATGAAAGTGTCATTGAAACACATTCTACAGTTTGTTAGCCCAGATGCCCATTTTCCCCGGATAACAAAGGTTCGGTTGGTTATGCTTCTTTCATTTTTAGGGCTATCAGAAATATTATATTCATGGCTTCAATTTCTTTTTGTCTTATAATAACAAAAATGGCCTATTTTGAAACAGTAAGCCATATTTTGCATGGTTAACTATCGCTATTTATCTTCCTGGTGGAACGGTGGTTATGTTCTTTCAGTTTTTAGTGTTTTTTAAAATGTGTTTTCCAGTGATTTGACTATCAATGCCTTTAGGACCACACTGTGTTCCTGTTTAAATCATTATCTTCCATAGCAAGTGGATTTTGTCCTCTAGTACTCTGACTACCTACTTTTCAGTACAGAGGAATCATAGAGCAGGCAATTTTCTGAATCCTATTCACTCTACATCTTACACTACAATTCAATGACAGCTTGTCTTTTAGCTAAGGCAGACACATATATGGATCTATATTTTTACTGTTATATGTACATAAGAACTATAACAATTTACTCATTTTTATTTGAGTTCTTCAGAGGTTTTTCTGTTTGCTTTTTCTAACCCACGTGGTTAGCCAGAATTTAGAGTTCTATGGGCTATTTCCTGTAGCAGGAAAAATTGATGGTTATTTCTTTGGGGCATAATCTTTATTTACTAAGAACACACAAATTATGCTCCCTACAACCCAAGAGGAAATTGCAACAGAAGATAACATATTTCTTCACAGTTCTTACCCTCTTTCTGTTGGCACTTAAATTCTACAGTTTTTGTCTTGTTTCCTGACAAACACAGTCTTGTGCTTTTTGCAGCAGCCTTTGTCTCTTTTTCACTGTTATGATTTTAGGGCTTCATTGTGTAAAAGAGACAGTACTTTTTTCATTCTTTTCCTTAGAAAGTCCTCTGAGCCTACTGAGTTTAAAATCTTCATAGATGCCTTTTTATAGATCAGCGGCTTTAGACTGGGTTTTGACTGGAGGCCTATACTATTTCTTTTATCTGGTTCCATAGAGAAACTTAACGATTCTTGCAAGAAAGAATATTGACTTTGTATTCTTTTGTTCTGCAAGGATTAACTCAGTGTAGAACATTTGCTGGGCATCAGTAATGCATTCTGTTACTAACCGCATAGTACATATAGTTCAGATAAAGGATGTGCAGTAATCAGTGCAGCACTCCAGGGCTCAAGGGAGCTTGTTGGAGGATGTGAACACAGCTTTCTCTCTGGAAACATTTTCACCAATGAAGAGTGCAGATTCAGCATTTTCCTGTGACACTTCCTTTTTCCTACTACATTTTATAAATAAAAGGTTGGAATCTGAAACGCAGTTTTTTTGTCTTAAGACCATTAAAATACTTGATCCACTCTAGAAATGTGGGATTTTTTTTTTCCTTTAGTTTTCCATTCACTGAGCTGTTGCTATGGATTTTAGAAGCTTGACCAAACACAGTGGGATTTTTAGATTTTTCAAGTGGGTGAGGAGTCAAAGGCCAGTCAATCACATAGTGTTAGTTGAGGAAATAACAGTCAGAAGGTTCCATCTACCTCAACACTGCAGGATTCTCAGGGCCAGGTCCATGTTCTGTCTGATTTCAGACAGTCTTAGGACAAACCCACTTGGATCTTCATCCAACATCCATTCTGTGAATTAACACCACAGCATTGTCTTTTTCCACACACAAAATATCTTGAGAAAGGAAGGCATGGACCAATATTATCCCTAAGGCATTTGTTGGTGTGAAATAAATTCCCTCTTGGACATTTACTCTGCAGTGACTTTAATCAATAATGTGCAATTGAGGACATTGACTTAATTTCCAGGTGAGATTCCTCATGAATGTAATAACAGTGAACCTGAGCAGCTCAATGAAGACAGCTACAGAAGTACTACTGCTTGTAGATTTAAGACCTTTTATGTGGCTTTGCATTGCTAAACCTATCCTTATTATTTATTATACCATGTTAACTGAGAGTACTTGGCAGCAACTTTCTATTCTATTCTATTCTATTCTATTCTATTCTATTCTATTCTATTCTATTCTATTCTATTCTATTCTAGTCTAGTCTAGTCTAGTCTAGTCTAGTCTATTCTATTCTATTCTATTCTATTCTATTCTATTCTATTCTATTCTATTCTATTCTATTCTATCCTATTCTATTTCTAATTTATTTGATTTGAAAGACTCTCCTGTGCATTTATCTGTTATCTTGGACACAACACAGTGTGTGGTGGTTCTGTTCCTGTAGGAACTTACTCTATGACCTTGTATTTTGACTTGTATGTAGCTCACTTAGTTTTTCAGAAATTGCCTAGTCTAAGCTAGCGAGCTAGACTTTCTTTATTAGCAATGAAGAGAGCAAGTACCTCCAAAGGGCAAAATATTCCACCTGTGCTGGAGGTCCATTTTACAACAGACTAACTAACCCTTGGAGGGATTCCACCTATCACTGCTGACCATAAAGAGAGATCAAGGAACTGTCTCAGAGAAAACATCTAATCCTTGCATGGGTAAAGTTAAAGGATATGAATCCCACCTTTGCTCCTATGCATTTCATAAGAATGTGGATTTTACCTGCTCCATGTATTTATGTTTGTTAAGGTGGGTCTTGCCTTTGTATGCACAGTCCTCCTAACATGCTGCATCTCTGATCTCTGCAGGGATCTCTTTATGATCATTGTGATACAAACAATACTGATATTGATTTTTATATTCTGAACAAAATAACATCTCATCTTTTACAATTTGAAATGTTCCTCTTGCTCCTTAAAGGAGGTACTCATCATAGTGTTCATTTCTTTAGCATCAAATTATGTTTGCCAGGCATAGTCAGGAAGTAATCATGATTTCAATAACATCACTTGTGGCAGCTATGATATGGATGGGGAAGAAGTTGCTCAAGGCAATGGCAATTACCTCATCACCCAAAACTGCAAAATATGCATCATGAAACAGGGGGTGGTAATGAGAAAGAGTGTGCAACCATACCTCCTTCCCCAAAATTCATCATATACAATCCAACATACAGGATTAGAGTAAAATTTATTTACATTTTGCTTCATGTTTTTACAGCTATATTGAGACTGCAGAGCATCTTAGACAATGACCATGTACCCTTTGCACTATGCATAGCTGCAGTACTTTTAGTGCTGTAAAATGAAAATAATAATGACAACTGCTAGCAGTACTCACTGCAGAGCTTTTGATATTCTATTTCCAAAGTCTCTTTTAAGAAAGGCTTACTATTTTTGACAAATTAGCTCTTGTTTCCCCAATGAATTATTTTCCATTTTTCATCACTTTATTAATGAGCAGAAGAGGGTACTGATCTGTTATCTGTTAGAAAGGAATCTTAGATCATATTTAGAGCAAACAGTGTCAGCTGACATGTTTTTGTGAACTGACCTGGATAGGCTGAAGTGGGTATTTCCCAGCCTTCTTCCTCACTTCTGCTCTGGAAGAGCAGCACTGTACAGAAAAAGGAGCTGCTTCTGCACTGCTGTAGCTTGCAGCCTTACATATTTAATCGAAAGTTTACCTGTTCACCCTTGAACTGTGATAAGTCAAAACTTGGTACCTCACCTGGTTCAGACTTACCTGGCATGAGAGAAGCAACCTGAAGAGGAGGGGAAGGATACATATTTGTTTTGTCTTGGTTTACTCATTCACCCAACACCCTAACTCCTGGGGAAGGATTATGTTAGGCTAGATGCTCAAATATATGCCAATGGATGTTAGCTCTAATTTAGGATATAATTGTTGTGGCACTTCCTACTGTCTGGAGCCTCCTGGTTTAAAATTAACTGTTGAGTGGTCAGTTAGTTCTCGATAATAGGAATCAACTCAGTAACTCAGAAGAAAATTGCCCCAGCAACACAGAAATAAATAAAAAGGATTAGTGAGCTGAATTTGTTCAGTGAAGAAAAGACCAGTGATTCACTAGAGCCAGTGCAACAGAGGGAACAGGTTTTTGAGGGAGAGAAGTGAGCATGGGCGAAGGGATGAAAAAAGTTTGGTTGGACAGACTTTCAGATGGGATCAGGTGTCTTGTGTAGTTTCACCTTCAGAATGTGTAATCCTAATGGTTACTTTGGATTTGTAATTAAGCTTTAAGCTGAACCAACATTTTAATGCTTCATTGAAAAACAGAGTCTCTGCTATTGATACTCTTACCAGTTAAGCCAGAAGAGTGATGTTGCTATTTCCGGTGCACTGCAAGGGCATGCCACATCTGCCCTCCTGCCCCTCAAATATTTGATGTCACACTGATAGGCATTTGCAAGGTATAATAGTGCTTGTAACTTCATAAAAGCAGATGTTTGTGATAAGCATTTACAGAAGGAAACTCAAGAATATTTTCAAGCAATAATACAAAAATAAAGCAAAGCACTGAAGCACACAAGATGTCTTTGGGATTATACGAGACTTCATTTAAACAATTGGTGCTTCTTTGTCTTCCCCCCCCGCCGCCCCCCATCCTCAATAAATAATGTAACATTTAATACTCTGCAGAAAATACTATGAGATAAAATATTTATCATCCTCTACTTTCTCACTGTGCTTATATTAAGTCTAATAACTGTACATTTAAATAATTGGTTTTTGCCTGCTAAAGAGTATTAGAAACTTGGAACAGTAAAAGTTTAAGGCCAAGTATTTATATGAAATCAGGGTTGTTTTCTTTTTTGCAAATGGCATAAATTGTCCAAGATGTGCAACTTAGCACAGTAACATCTTTTTGCTTGGAAGAAGTTTACGCTGACCAAATCTGACTGTAAATCAGAAAGAAGTGTAGCTCTGATCCACAGATTTTTTTTTTTTTCCCCTGCAAAATCTTTCTTTTCCATCTCTTGATTCATAAGAAAATATGAGGTTTATATAATTTTTAATTCAAGTAAAAAAGATTTTGTTAAAAAAATAAATCAAATGTGATGTATTTATTGAGATTTATAGTTTAATTAATTAATTAAGTAATTAAGTAATTAAGTAATCTGAGTTTCCCAGTTAGAATTATAAGAGGGTAAATTTATAATTACAGTTACTTGAAAACGAGTCATTTCTACGTCAACTTCTATATCGCTTTTGCATCTCATTGTGACTCAGTTCTTCAATGTTATGAAAAGTTATTTGTACCCAATGATAATGTCTAAACACTTTTCATGTGTTTTTTTTTTAGCATCATTTTTCCAGTGGGAAAACTGTGAGCAGTGTAGGATTTCTAGAAAGTCCAAATTCATGTTATGGTAGAATATTTCTGTCTATATATTGTATAATATTTAATGCATCTATACGCCTTTATGACTTTTATATTTTTAAAGCAGTTATTCTCTGATAAGCTTTGCCTTTTTATTTTTTTTTAACAGCCTAAAAACTGTGGACTACAATATACAACCTATGGTATATTTTCTATGGCTGCATAGTTTGGTACATTTGTTCTGTCTGTGGAATAATCACATCTGACTTGCCACTTTTTTTTTTTTAATTGGATGTCAATTTCTTTGAGTCTGAAACTCTTCTGAAAATAATATTCGAATTCAGAGTGGTGTTTATGGGTAGGAAAAACATCAGAAGGCAATTCCAATATTCTCCTGATTACATCATGTCCCCATAATTTTGGAAGAGTCGACAGTCAAATCCGTTTTTTAATTTAAACAGGGGAAGAACTTGGACTGTTACACGAGTGCCTAACCAGCAGAGGGAGAAGGCTGGGAAGTCCCGTATCTTATGGAGAAATCTGAAAAAAAATATATATATAGAAGGAAAACAAAATTTGAATCAATTGCTTTTCTTAATAAAGGTCTTCTCAAGATAGCCTTAAAAAAGTGCAAAAATGAGTTGAATTTTTACAGTTTTATTCAGAATTTTTTTGCGTAGACTTGTATGCTACGTTGAAATACTGAAGCAATTTTCTACATCTAACTTACTAAATTTATGTTGTTCTTTTGAGGTCAGTAATTATTTATACAAAATATTTTTTCACTATATTTTAGTGGCCACCTTGAAGTAGAAATATACGCAACAAGCTTATGACTGAGATGTGTTAGTGATTTTGATCTCAAACTAGTTAAAGTGTATCTGAGTAATTTTAGAGTAAGACTCATTTATGATATTTAAAGGTATTTACAATTTTATGAGTATCTGTTTGTTCTTTAAAAATATCTATTTCTGATACCACATGTTTGTAGAGAAAAAAGAATCACAAATTTTCCAAAATCCATAAGTAGAAGAATATGCAGATTAGTATTAAAAAAAATGAAGGCTGTGAAGTTAATATTAGTATTATTATTTTCACCCTAGTAGCTGGTCAGGTTACAAAATTTAAGAAATTTTAATTATGAAAATTAGCAGGAAAAATAATAAGCAGCAATACTAAAAATGTACTTCAGTTGTAGCTTTCATTCTACAAGTCAGTGAATTTTAACTGTAAATAAAAGTTGAAGTGTTTGCACTATTTTGTTATTGTGTATTGTTCAAGAAAAAAGAAATTATCTTCCATCAGTTATACTGTTTTTTAGAGGACAAATTTTTATCAGCTTTTAACTCCAATTAAGTAACTAATTTATGCAGCATTCAGAAAGAAGCTGTTACATTTTTTGTCCAGGCACTCCATGGTCTTCAATACAACTATGTGCCTTCTGTGCAGAATTTATCTCTGAGACCACAAGCTGTAACAGTACAACATGCAGCACTCTATGCACAAATAATGCCATCTGGGGCTGCTAATGAGTTATTTTGCAATTCAGAGGCCACTGCTCATTTGCATTATCTGTTAGGGGAACGTCAAAGATGGGAGAAGGTATTTTACTTCCAAAGCTGACTTATTTTAATTAGCTTTCCTATGTCTGCCTAGCTGAATTTTGCACAGCAATCAAACCATGCTTGGGTTGTTATTGGTAGGGTTTGACATCAGGGTGACTATAAGGTGCTCCAGTTGGAGCCTTTGCCTGCCCAGGCTTCTCAGTACCCAGCCATGTTCTCCTTAGCATTGTTCATAACCTTAGCGGAGAGCAAAAGAAAAGCTACAGCTGGCAGATCTGGTATGTCAGAGGAATAAGGGAAATGATTCCAAGTCTGGCATTTAAAGTGCTGTGGGAAGTCATGTCCATGACACAGGGTGATAGATAGCTTAATGAGAGGGACTGGAGTGCAGAGGTAGGAGCCATCAATTAGCACTGGAGAACTTCTCTCCTCTCTAATATTTCAGGTCTACAAGAACTAGCCAAATCTTTCATACGTTTTATAGCAGCAGGAAGCCAGCATCCTGAACATATGAAGACTGAAGTACATTTTTCCACTTGTTATCTTTAATCAATACCATCACACTTAACATGACAACCTACAGCCTTCCACCACCTAGAACTACACATTACTGTGTGAAACCACATGCATATGTCATCGCATCAGCACACCAGACTTTTTCCTTGTTGTTTCACTTGGCTCCCCAAAGTATGTCCTTTAGCTTTTCCTCAGAAATAGAAAAAAATGAAAAATATAGACATTTCATTGTACCACAGGTTGAAAAAGAGCAGTTCCACTTCAAATTGAGCATGCAAGCACTACTGTATTTAAGAATATCAGACAATAGGACAGCTATAGGGTCTCTTGGGTCATTAAGTCGAATCTCCACCATAAACAATGGCATCATATAATCCTTTTTAAAAAGCATTATTTTTAAATCACCTAAGACTTTTGCCTCTGTTCTCCCAGAAGGCTAGCTTAGAATGGAACTACTTTGATGGGTAGAAGCCGTCTCATTTTCAGCTTAAATTGATTTCTATCTAGTTTACATCAATTTCTTCTTGTGACAACATTGTCCTCTAGCTTAAATAGCTTTTTTTTTTCTTTTCCCAGCCTCACTAAACCTCTCAGATAATTTTACATATGTAATAAAAGTAGGGAGTCCTTTACTTAAAAATCATTTTATATTAAAACATTAATATAATCCTTAAATTGAAGCCTATCAAGGGGTTGGATTTGACAGGACATTCCCTTCAATTAAACCTTGCAATACCTGAGCATTATATTAAATTTCTGTTGGATTCTGTCTTTGGCCCCTTTCTTTCCACTTAGGACATTGAACCCCTCACTTCACACAAGTTTAGTATGTCTACCGCTTTTGCACAAAAAAAAATACCCAGTAAAAGGTTGCTTCCTCCCCAGTCACAGCCTGATGGTTCTCACTGCATGTGGGACATTAGGTTCCCTTGTCCCCAGGTGAAACACTCTTGTGACCCATTTTGTTTCCACAGCTGCTTCCTCATTCTCATAACACAGAGTGATAAGCATTAAAGAACAGTCTGATAAGGAACATGTTGAGATCAATTAGGCTGTGGTTTTTGCCTCAGTTTATCTAGTGTGTCATGGTTAACAACATTTCCCATGAAGAAATATCTAATGTCTTACACAATTAGTAAGTAAAAATTCTTCAAAGTTTGTGGTATGGAGATATTTAATATATAGAAAAGCATGCAGGTTCTTCAGTGATCTATACCATATCTATGAATTACCTTTACTTGTGCTTTTTCTCGCAGACTTTTCAACCAATGTTTTGTTGTGAATAATACAATCATTATTAGCTTCTATATTTACTTCTCAAAGAACAATACAGAATGTCTTGTAACTGAGTAAAAACATTTATTTCTTATAATAAAAGAAACAATATAAAAAAGAGAAATAAAAATGAGGAAAAAATGGAAAGCAGCAGAGGTGAATAATTCCTTTCATAATTCAGAGACTTTAATGAACTTGGCATTGAATTTCTTCTTAATTCCCTGCATTTGTTCAGTGCACACTTCTGTACTCTAATGATACTCTATTCTAACCAAACAGAATGGAGGTTGCATCTGAAATCTGAAAGAAATTATTTGGGTCAAAATGTTCCCTTTAGTGGAACTCAGATGAAATTTCTCTTCCCCAGTTATTTGCTGTGACTCATTACCATGATTTTTTGGCATCCTTAGCCCAGGAGTCACTTGCGTAAGTTAAATGTCAGAAAGATAGATGTCTAAGCCTGAGATAGTCATGCTAGAATCCCTTTATACTCAGTGGAGAGAAATAGGCTCTGCCAGGGAATGACTGATCTGACCATTTAAACGTCTAACTTACAGTAGAGGTACCCTGTCTCAATTTGCAGTGTCTTTACATGCAGTGGTTCTGAGGTGCAGCAGGTCTCTTTTTTACAAGTGAGGATCTGAAGCAGAAAGACTGCTCCTACATTTTAGCGCTTTAAAAAGAAAAGAAAAAAAAAAGGAAAAACAAACAAACAAAACCACAAAACCAACCAACCAAATAGACAGAACACTTCCAAAGGAGCTGTGAATCCCCTGGGTGTCTGCCAAGGCACAGCATGAGCTATCTGTACAGTTTTTAAAAGCAGGATGCACTCAGGCTGCACTCAGTTGCCCATAGAGCCCATTTACACTCCCGCTGGGAGTCACAACACTGGTACTTCTGCAAACCGGGTCCTCTGGGCACCCCATTTTCTTGCCATGAACAAGGGCAATGGTAATAGCTGTAGATGGAAGTATGCAGGATCAACTGGAGGAGAAGGCACCAAGGATAAAGCCTCTGTTAGAAAATGTGCATTTCTTGATCCCCACATGGGAGCAGCATACACAGCTTATGAACCTACAGGCTCATGAGCCTTTCTGGAGATTGAAGAGGAAGCACAACAGGAAACTAGGAAAATTTATCTAGGGAAAAGGAAGCAGTGAAAGCACTGACTCTTCTTTACTTTCAGGCATGGTCGTAATTAGTGGGAAGATACTGAGTTTCATGGGGGACAAAATGTGACATAAATTTCTTAAGATAATGTATAACTATATCTAGTAAATAATATAAATAATATATATTTAATAATACTCCTTCTCATAATTACTTTTGCAACTGCTCCAGTCCAGACATTTTTTTTTGTCTGGAAAGACAACATTCAGTGGAGAAGAAAAGCTGAAGAAAGACAATGTAGAGTTTAAGTCCATTTCTGTAAACCCTGCACTAGTTTTCTTCTCAGAGAAGGCCTGCAGGGTTAGCTCCTCTGAACTTATATGAGTTAGGCAGCTAAGTATCTATCATAGACAGATGAACTGTCACCAGAACAGCTCAGGAGCACAACACATGGTTAACTCCCTTACTTCCTAAACTAACACTCTGAAACATAATTAAACTCCCAAATTCAGGACTTCCATCAATAGTATGAAATTGAGGCTTGAAGAATGGGTCTCTGCAAACCTCATGAAGTTCAACAAGGCAAAGTGCAAGGTCTCACACCTGGATCAGGGCAATCCTCAATATCAATACAGACTGTGGAATGAACTGGTTGAGATCAGAGAAAGAGCTGGGAATGCTGCAAGTTGGATGGGGCTTTGAACAATGTGATCTAGTGAAAAGTGTCCCTTCTCATGGCAGAAGGGGTGAACTATATGATCTTTTAAGGTCCCTTCCAGCCCAAACCCTTACATGATTCTATAAAATAGAGGAAATTCTGACTTAGGTCATTGCTAAAATAAACAGGTCAGTAAAGAGTTTTTATTCTTGAATGCTAGTCTAATATAGATGTGCTGAGGAAAATGTATTTTAAACTGCAGGATTCTTTTAAGGATGCTTATGCCTGCTCTATAGGATTTAAGTTCTGAAGTAATACATTAGTTAATGAGGCAAAAATAAGACTATGTGATCCAGATTTATTTACTATACGTGAGCTCTAAAATCTGTTTTATTGGGACAAAATAATTTAAAATGTCATTAGTTTGCCTAACAAATGATTTCTTATGCATTTAATTTTAATAGTTTGGTCTTTCTGGAGGTTAATATTTGCTTTCAGGCTTTCCAGCTGCTGATAAGTTAACTCTCTGGTGGCTTTTCTACTGTTTACTTCTGGAGTTTGCCCATACATAGTAAGTTCAGGTAAGCATTTTAGACCCCTGAGAACAGAGGGAGGGAGAACTGAAGACAGAGCAGCAGAAAGCATGCAAGGAGTAGAACACCCTTCTCTAGACCTGCTCTCTCATGTTAAACATCTTGGAGCATTTAAAGACAATATTTTCAGAGTCAGTGTTTTTAAAAATATATAGTTCTGTAGGATCAGCCTTTCAAATATCTAGATCCTTATCTAGAGCTGCTTGGAAAATTTTCAGTAGAAAAATTCAGATCAGAAAACAGAAACACACCAAAATATGCTGCCTGCTGACTTTTTTAAACTTTTGTTTTAGAGGAAAGCTTAAAAAAACCCACATCACAGTGTCCTCTTTTAACAATTTTTATATTAAATACTTCACAATTTAGAATAACTTTCCAATTCAATATCTTGGATCTTTTTTATACTAACTGTGTCATATAATGGAGGGCACAAAAAAAGTTAAAATCAAAGCAACATGTTGTGTCAATACTGACAAAATAAATCCAGACTGGTCACCTAAAATAAATGGATTTGCAATTAATCTGCTAAGAGGATAACCACCCTCCTACCCTAGTTCTTCATCACAGTCAAAAAGTGTCAAGTTAAGGGCTACTATACTCCAGTGCCTGTTTGTCCTTGTGCTACAGGCTACAGAAAAAAGTACAAAAACTTTTCTTTATCTTATGTCATTATCCTTATGATGCCTTAGGTCATTAAAATAAATGTTTGATGTTTGGATCCATTTATTCTATTGTCAGTGATGAATGTACCTGCTTGATTTAATTTTGTATGCATTTTATATCGCCTATTGTATGTTTTCAGGTTTATTAAATAAGTACTCCATCTTCTTTCAAAAAGCTGTAAGCATGATATCTTTTTTATTTTTTATTTTTAATTATTTTAGTTTAAAATCCATGCTTTTTTGCGTAGTGCAGAGTAAATACTAAGTTAAACTTGATTATGCTGTTTTGTTACTATTTGTGTATAGTTTAATATGCTTTCCGTGCAGAGGGGAAGGGCAAATTACTGATAAAGGGAGGGTTATGATAATCCATAAAGCTCTGCCAAGAAAGAGTAGGATTTTGCTCTGCTGAAACACCCTGAACCTACTGCTTTGGTCTGTGTTCTTCCTAATAAGATAAGTGAATCACGCAGGTCTCCCTTCTCCAAGAAGCTCTAATTGGCACCTGAGTTGGGAGACAGATATACACACTTTATCCCTTTCCTCCACTTCCCACTGCCTACCTATCCCCCTAAATACAGCATCCCTTTTCTCTTGGAAAGGATATAAGGAAAATCCCATTTTCATTCCTGACTTGGAAAATAAACCTTACATCAAATAGTAACTCTGCCAGTATTTAACCTCAACTGTGGTTTGCCAACATTTCACCATCTTGAAAATCAAATCAATATCCCAGGATTACTATTGAGATTGTAGGGAGTCTTCCCTCTATAATGGAAGGCAAAATTAGAGTTTTAAAATCACGTGCTACAGAAGATCTATAACCCAAGAACATTAGTAACCTAGAGATGCTCAGCAGATGTATAGGTGGATGTACATATTATGTAGACTGTACAGAAGATCAAATAATGATAGTGGGTTTCTACTAGACAATACTTCTAATTCAGTGTCAAGGAAATTCTTCCTGATGTTCACCTCAAGTTTATAGATTCTCAAAAGTATGCCATTGTGTGGAGACTGTATATGAAGTTAAACATTTACAAAGCTGTAAATGACATCTGTTGCTAGTCAGAGTTTATATTAGCAGGAAAGAATTATTCTTACAATTCCATCCCAAAAAGTTATTCCCTCTATTGCTTTGATATTTGTGAGATTTTTTCTGAATCCTTCCAACTTTTATATGGCGTTGTGAATAGATTAGAAATACGGTAAAATCTCTCTCAAAAAATGTGTAAGATATTCATCATTCCCGTGCATCAGAGCTACTAAATTTTAAGAAAGTTCTTTGAAAGGGGCACTACCCTGGAAGGCCTGATATTGAACAACAGTTTGCAGCTGTCCTAGCAGTACACTGTGGTTAAAACAAGATCAATTTCAGACTGTATAAGCATTGCTATTTCAATAGCCAGCGGGGAAATTATGTTATTTCTATGTGATCCTTCTGAGATCACACCAGGAACACACTGTATGCAGTTCCTGTTAATATAGATATGGGCTCACCAGCCAGATAAAGAGATGAACAATTCAAAACTTCACTCCAAACTTGAACGGACTCCAGACCTTATTATGGTTTGAAAGTATTTAGACCAATTTTGTTTCCCACTTATTTTCAACTTCACATATCCCCACAAATCCTGATCCTTTTTTTGTTAGTATTAAAGGTGTCAAAATATTTTGGGCCAAGGTATTATTTTAACAGAAACAGAAAGGTCTTGGAATCTCAGGAGAAAACTTTCACTGTCAGATTTTCCAAACTGTTTTTTCAGGCTCATTTTAAAAAATATTTTAAAAAATATTTTCATCAAGTTCAGTGGTTACATCCCAAGTCGTGTGTGCATATACAAACTGAAACTGCTTAGTGGGTTCCCTACTAGTCCTGCTGGAGGGTTATTTTAATAAGTTGAGAAAACAGGATCAAAACCACCTTTATAGCTTTTTTCTCTACTCATTTCCATCGAAAAGTTCTGACAAGGTTATAATTCTTAACCATTATTGCTTAAGACAGCATTTCAGGTATTTAATGATGCTTTGAAAACTTTCATTTCTGTTGGCTCCACATCAGGTTTCTTCTATTATGCACAGAAATATCTTAAACTCATTTACCACCTGTGCTATGTGGTGCTGAGTTGCACAGAATAGTTTGAAACAGTCATGAGAATATATTTTCTTACTATCCTCAATTTATCTGGGAAAATACCAATACTGCTGATATTTCTGATTAGTGAGTGCATTGTGCTTTGACAGGTCCTTGTACTTTGTCTAACGTTTCAAATATTTTGAGATGACTGTAAATCTACCCTTGAATATTGTCAGCAAAAAATATGATCAACAAACAGTATCCTGATGTTTGGTCTTAATGAGGTATCATTTTGATTTCTCATTTGAATAACCCTCAGCTTAGTGATCGTAAAATTTAATGCAACTGAGTAGTTGTTGGCAGTACTGAAAGATGTTTCAATAAACCAAACTGCTCTTAAAAACGAAGAAAACTGTATTGTTTGTACAAAGCACAGGAGCGCTGACTTCGAAAAAAATAAGTTAACATTAAAAATGTTTTGAGTTATTTGGAAATATCTGCTGGCTAACATGTCTGTGGAATACTTAGGAAATAAATAGAAGCTAGCCCAAGCTATTTTTAGACAGTACCTGATTGCAGAAAGTTGTGAGCATTTTATTGCAACTCCAGTCAGCAACTTGGATTAGTCATCCATCCCATATAGTGCTGTGTATGTCTGGATTACTCTCCAGATGAGGTGTTCAGACAGACTTGCACATTTATCAGCTCTATAGGGACAACTCAAGAAGGATTAAAAAAAAAAAACAACTACCACTTGTGTGATCGGAGTCCAAATTGTGCACAAACTATGTTGTTTTGGACATTTCTAGCAGTGTGTCATAACATGTCATTTCTGTGATGAGATCACACTCTTGGAAGCCCTCATAACATGTCAAAGTCCAAACAGGAACTTAGTTTTGCTTTATCAGAAGAAATATCAGTTGGTAACAAGTTACTGTACTATAGGCCCAGGCAAGAGTTTCTCATTTCTACAAATTGACACTCTGACTTATTTCTACTATTAACACCATTGAGAGATCACTAAAACTGCCCTTTGCAAATGTCCCTTTCTGAAGATATTGGCCAAAAGAGATGAGCAAGAATCAGAGGTCTGTGTTTATCCCTGCTGAGTGGTCTTCTGAAGCTGGTGCAATCAGATTATTCTCTATCATTTATGTGATTACTTTGCACCATCATCCTCAAAATTTTCTATGAGAGCCTTTCTGAAAACCTGGCTCAATATTGTCCCACAGATATGTGCAAACATCACATCAGAGCCCTGTCAATCAGCAGCAGTCTTCTGAATTCACTTTGGGAATCAGAAGATAAATCTTCATATAGAAGATAGGAATGCTTTCTGAAGTAGTGCTGTGTCTTGGCTTCAGCTGGAATAGAGTTAATTTTCTTCCTAGTAGCTGGTATAGAGCAATTGTTTGGGTTTTAGAGTGAGAATAATGTTGATAATACACCAATATTTTAGTTGTTGCTAAGTAGTCAAGGATTTTCCAACTTCTCACACTGTACCGGATGCATAAGAAGCTGGAAGGGGGCAGAGGCAGGACAGCTGACTCAAACTGGGTGAAGGGATATTTCATACCATATGATGTCATGCTCATTACACAAATTTGAGGGAAGGCGGCTGGGTGAACCGCTGCTTGGTAACTGGCTGGGTATCAGCTGATGGGTGGTGAGCAACTGCACTGTGCAACACTTGTTTTATATATTCTTTTCCATTTCTGTCCTATTAAACTGTCTTAATCCATGCGGTTTACCTTTTTTTCAGTTCTTTCCCTCAACCCACTCATGGGGTAGGGGGTGAGCAAACAGCTGTGCATGGTGTTTATCTGCCTGCTGGCTTAAACCACAGCATTCTTCTACCAATGTGCTCTGAGTACTAATGTGTGGTTGTCTAGAAATGCTGCCCATGGACATTCAGGTATAAGTAGATGCATGACTGTTCCCAGATGTGATTCTCCAGATCAGATAATCAAAATGAAAACAGAACAAAACAAGACAACATGCAGGAAAATAGAAATAAATTCAATGTCCATGGAGAATTCCTTTCTGTCCTACTAGTCCTATAATGCATATATAAGGCTAATCAGTCATTCATTCTTCTGAGATTGGGTCAATAAGAAAAAATACTAGGTGAGAGAAGGATGGTGCAGATGTCTTTATTGTTTAATTTCTTGTTTGTTTGTTGTTGTTTTTTTTTCCAAGTTTAAGTCAAGGACCTAAATATTATTTTAATATAGATCCTTGTATTTAACTATTAAAAGGTTTAATAAGGGCAGACTACATCTGGTCACACTGGAATGAAAACCTTCTTCATGTTCATGCTCAAATTTGTACCTTTATCAATAAGACAATACATTTCATAGCAAGTGAATTACAACAAAAACGTAAGAGAGAAAAATGCTTCAGAAATCTTTTCTTCCAGAAATTCAAAAGTTGATGTCTGTAGGTGAAATTATACTGTCACAAACATCTGATATTTCTATCTCGTCTCAGTGACAGACAGTAGTTATAAAAAAAAGTATACCAAGCGAGTCACTTCAGATTCCATTCTGTGCCTCATATTATATAAAGGCATGAGTGTGAGTGTAAAATGTTTTCATAACCTGTTCATCATCTGGCCTTTGGGGTTTGTTCTGATGACAAGGGTTGATATATTTTTATTATTATTTTGTACTATGGATTTTCATTGTTGTCAGAGATTTTTATTGTTGTCAGAGAAAATAATTGTTTTTAATGGAACTTTAGAAAAATAAATATTTCAGATATATTTTATTATTGAATGTAAAATAAAATAGAAGATTAGTATCACAAATTCTTAAATTTTGATCACTTGTTTTTCTTCTTTCCCCTCTCAGTTCTGTTTCATATTCAAATGCAGTAGGCTAGGAAAAGCTAAAATAACATTCAGAAAATAATCTTTGTTGCCCTTATTTATTTATTGTCTTTCAGTAGCACAGAGTACAGGGAACTTTTCTTTTTATATTGTATTTGAAGATATCCTTGAAGACAGAAATCAAATTAACAATCCTATAGCTGCATGAGCACATAGCTGCTTTGTTTTAAGAGCATTTTTCAGGATCTGAGAAGGTAAAGAGATTAAAACCTTAGCAACTTTGTACTCCATATTTTACAGTGTACAATATGTCTATATACTATATGTAGGATATGTCTACAGACAGGGATCTAAAGAGAAGTGGGTTCCTCCTCACAGTCTGGAAAGTTTACGGATTGTCATTGAGACATTGCATCATAGCCATATGGCTCCTGGGTCAAACATGGCACATCTCTCATCAGTTTAAATACTGGCAAAATAAGATAGCATCTGTCTATATCCATCCAGACACATGTATCCAAAACTATGCACAGCCTGCTAATTATTTAGCTGAAAATAACTTATCAAATAAATCTCAAGTAAAAAAGAGATGTCTGTCTGGTAAAGATGCCAGACCCTGGCTAAAGACTTTGAGAGGAACCTCATACTGATTCATGGCAAAAGCTTTTTTTCTTTCCTTTCGTATCCACAGTGCTACAAAATACTATTAACCTCTGTATTAGCAACAGAAATTCATGCCTCAATTTAGTTTCCTATTCATGAGCATCTCATGCCTTTTGAGACTTCCCAAGTGTTTAAAACATTTGAATGGAGGTAGAAAATACAGCCCAAGGAGACTTTTCTGGAGTCAAGTGTATAACTCTTTCTCTCCCGCACATTTTACTATGTGCAGACACTTGCAAAGAGGTTCATACACAATTCATGAGTACATAACAATGATCTTATTTATTGGTTAACACACGCAGCAAACAGCTGGACTATAGGTCTCTCATATGCCACTATACATTTTATGTTTAGGCAACTGAGTTGAATGATTATTATCTCTCCACATGCTCTTGTCCGTCCTTGTCCACACATCACTAACCTGGAAAACTCTTTAAAGTTGGATCTAACTTTGAAGCTTGAGTGGAAGGTAGAATATTCAAGTGGGGATCTGGACCTGATGACTTCCAGAGTTCCCTTCCAACCTAAATTGTCGTCTGCTTCTAGCTAGGATGCATGTGTGAGCCATAAGATGAAGCTCAAAATTGCTCTTGTTGCTCTTTTCAAGTTCTCTAGACAGCACTATCTTACTGCTAGGACCAAGCCCTAACTTCCCATGTACAGCCAGTGTGGTCTCTGGCACTGGACTGACCTGTTTCAGCACCTCTGGGCAGAGAGACCACATGTTGCACAAGCAGTAGTATCAAGCCCCACATCACTTGCCCAGTGAATCTGCTCCTCCTGAGGGCATGATACAGTGTTGGTAGGAAATACTGGACCTGTCTTGTGCAAACGGGCCGGCATGTCCATGGTTCCCAGGACCTCTGTCACCCTGAAGAGATCCTTCAGAGTGAAGAGCCTCTTAGTCCCTCAGCAACATCAAAAGAGCCCTTTGATCATTTCAGTACATGAGTCTTTGATTTCAGAGTGGTAGTAGCAAACTAGCAAAGCCATCTTGCTGTTGATGTCATATCCAGATAATTCTGTACTTAATGCTGTGTGCAATGGATGTGATAGCACCATGTCTACAGTAAGTGTCACCTTGCTTAAACCGAGAACAATTTGGAGAATACTTTGCCATTTCATAATTGTACGAGATAGTCTATTTTTGAAGAATTATATATTTTTGTCATTGTCTGGTGTTACATAGCATCTTGCCTTTTATTTTGCAAGTCCCATGGGTAGCGATTCGGATAAACACCTGTGGCCATCAGGAATAAAGCAGGTTTCAGTCTTTGATGTTTCACTAGTTCAGGTTCCTTAGGGACATGATTCTGTAACATTAAGGTAATTGGGACTCTTGCCTCCCATTTCAACAAGGTATGTGTCCAAGCTGCATTATGCTGCTGGAAAGGAAGACATGGCCAGGAAGATGTAAATTAACTTAAAGGGGACCTCTCAGTATCAGTTAGATTTATCTCTAAGTATGGCACTACTCAGAACTATTTAGGATGAGAGGTTTGCAACTTTGGCATTTTAAATCAGCCCTTGTCTAGGTAACTTCCCGCTGGCTTGAAAAGAAAGAATCACTTTAAAAATATGGGATTTGAAGAATATTGCAAGTCAGTAAATGTTTTGTGAACGAATGTGTGTTGTTCTTGGAAACGGCAATGATTACTTCAATACAGTGGCTATAAGGTGTATGTTGTGAACAGAGTGAAATTTTATTATGACCCTAAATTATGATTAATTTTCTAGGTTTCTCCTTGAATTTGAGACTCCAGGCACTAAGTTCTATGATTAAATCCATCTGAATAGGTTTTGACATATTTGTTTGACTCAGTACTGTGGTCCATTTTCCAGAGCAGATTAGGGTAATAACTTTTTTTAATACTGTGCTTTCAGATTGCCAGCTGTTCACTCTAAGAGTAGTATGTAATTGACTTTCTTGAGGACCATCTCCTTTAATCACAGAGCACATGTGATTTTTATATTGGCTGAGTGTGTAGGCAGTTGACATATTAGCATCCAAACAACAGTCTCCTTTGCAATGATGGACGTGTTGCCTCCCTCTGCAACAGTAATACACACAGTGATTCAGCACAAATGATGCAGCATAAATTGACAGTAAGCGTTATCCAAGAGAACATACCTTCTTAAATGTGTGTGGAAAGTTTTTCTTGTTATTTTTAATCTAACATTTTACAGGCATTCTTTTCAAATACATTCTCAACAAAGTCACAGCTGCCACATTACAAAATGAAGCAGGAGAAAAAAGGGGAAATACCAAAGGATTATAGTATACTATAAGAAACACAACAAACATAGTCCACAGTTTACTGCTATCTATCCCTGCCTTCAGTGAAATGTAGAGAAGTGAGTTTTACATTTACTTAGTATGTGTCTCATAACAATAGCATCACAAAGATTTTCCAAGAGTGGACAAATACAAAACAGAAAAAAAATTAAAAAAAAAAAGAAAAAAGAAAAAAACTCCACAATATCATGCACTGCAACCATCTAAATCTGGTTTGGATCCTATTCTTGCTGCTGTGAAAATGTCCCCTTGACTTGGGAGAAGGAAAAGATATATGTTCACAGTGAAGGTAGAGAAAGCAGCCATGGAGTGAGTTACTTGGATAAATATTTGGAACTGTTCTTTGGAAACTGGATGTTTGTAAGTTTCTCCAGTTCAGAAGAGGTCTGCCAGCCACAATGCATACAAATACAAGAAAAAATCTGATCTCATGCTAAGGTCATCTTTTGCAGTCATAAGGTTAGAAGAGTGTCAGTGAGACAAGAATAGCGGTGTAACGTCTATCAAAACTTAGCTGCTGTACAAGGTACAGTAGAAAACTACTCAGAGGATCAAGGACTATGCCTCAGAATTCCCTGCTCAGCCTTCTGCAGAACAAAAGTCACATTTCTGATCAGGTACTTATTTCCCTTGGTGAAGAGAAATGTAGTTAAGCACAAGAAATATAATATTTTTCAATGAAATAGAGAGAAAATTACTTTATGTCACAACAGATGGTAGCTGGGAAAGGGAACATTTGCTAGAAGGGGCTGCTCAAGGCTTCTTAACAACGTAAGTAAAGTTTAATTTTATACGTCCAAAAATGAGGAAGGTCTTGGGTGTATCAAAGTCCAGTTTTGTGTGGCAACAATTAGTATCCTCCAAAGATATCTGGGAACCCAGGGCACTAGTAGGTTTCCCAGTCAAAATAAGATGTGGCTGTGGTCTATGCCCAGCTTGATTTTGCCCTTCTGCCACTGCTGATCACAGAAGCCAGCTCTCTATGAGACACAGTATTCTTCATAGATAAGGATGAAGCTCCCAGACTCTTGCCTGGAGCTAGGCTGGCTCATCTGAGGCAAGCTTCTTATGACAGTCTAAATCTTGGTGGTTTTCTTGAGAACTGGAACAGCTTTTGAGCTCAGCCTCTACCCCCCATCCTTCCAATACCTAGCAGTTTTTAATTTCTCTCTTCTCTGAGTCACAGTAACATCAATGATAATGGTGGTTGAAGAGAAAATTAGAATTCTCAGCAAAGAGCCAGTAAGCACAATCTCAGTTTATGTTTGTCCTGCATATCAGGACTTCAGGCTCAATCTCTATGTTGAAACATTGTGCCAGTGTACATCTGGGGCTTGATATCCACCCATCCACCCTTGTCCTGCATCTGCTGGGCAATGGTAAGCAAAGTTGCAAACATTTGTCAGAAGCAGCATGGGAAACCTGGGACAAAAGCCAAGAACATTAGGGAGCAGCTGAACAGTGTAAACTCAGGGTACACAAAGGACGACTGTGCATCCCAAACGAGGTGTCTGAGCATTGTGCTTCCTCTGCTCACGGTCTTCAAGGAAGCTTTAACATCCCCAAATGCTAAATAATAAAAGCCTTGTTTTGGCTTTAAATTAGCTTCTCCCCCCCCATATTTATTTGGTTATAAAGTTGTATAGTCCCATATAGCTACATAGTTCTCTTCCCAGATCTCACTCGTTTGGTAAAGGTGGAGAGAAACTGGTGCTGAATTATGGAAGTTGTATTTTCTTTTGTTTTTATCATTAGAGTCTGATCAGGAAGTTTGTGATAAGGAAACTAGGAGGCAGGCAACACGCTTCCAGTATTCGACCCAGGAATGATGTCACACATAGACAAAGATGAAATTGATGAGCTCAGAACTAAACAGGAGAACTACTTTTGTTTTCCAGATGTCAGTTTTTTGGGTGGCCTCCAGAGCTTTGAAGGGCATTTTTCCTAGAGATAAAAGATCTTCCGTTACAGATGGTGCTTTTTAACCCTCTTAAATCCTTGTATATCTGTGATAAAACTCTGCCAAAAACTGACATAACATTTCTTAGAAGGGCAGCTAGGTTCTTATTTTCACAGTTTTTCCATTTACCACTTTGAAATTTCAGGTTAAGCAATTTCTCACAGGTCTTAATATTGGCAGTTTGTTGATACAACAGAAGACTTGAAACAAATTTCATTTACAGTCTATTTGGGGTATTAATTCATGAGGATGATTTTCAGCTATTTGTAAGCTTATGCCTCTAAGACAGTTATATAAACTATATATATGCATATAAATATGTACATTTGTGAGGAAGTATTTTCCTTACTATTTGTCTGCTATTCTTTGCTGTGACACATCCCTCTCTCTCAAACTTGAGTCCGAACCATTTCTAGGCTCTGCCTAAGACCTAATACTTTGAGCCAGTAAAACAACAACAAAAAAAAAGAGAGAAAACATGCTCAGGCAAAATCTTTTGGTCTGTGAAAGAACACATAAGAAATGACTTAGAAAGAATGCAGTTCTTAGGGAATTAAATTAGAAAGGCAGTGAAACATATTTCTTGTATGAAAACATTTTGAGAAGAAGTAAAATGGTTCATTTGAGAAGAGTGTAATAAAGAGAAGTATATTTATTTAAAAAAAAAAAAAGTAATATAAAATATGTGGGATTCATCAGTGTAAGTATTTTATTTATAAATAGACATACGTTCTGAGACTGAGTGTCCACATTGGATTTGTGTAACTGTGTCCTATTTAGCAAGATTGAGTCCAAATAAAACACACATACAACAGTTTCATCTCTGGTTTGTGCAAGCACACCACAGAATATAGCTGTCTTGGCTTTACATGAAAGTTCTGCTTGTACATCAGTTTGGGCTCAGACTACAATGCCTCAGATGGCAGCAGTGTATCTTTGTTGATTCTGAAATTTCAGCACATTGTAGTATTCCTATTCAGCCACAGTTTCTGAGACAAGGTAATATTACTTGACATAGATTTGAATATATTCTCATGGATTATTAATGTCCGACAAATATTTAAGTGCAGTATGTAGATATTAAATTTAGTTTTCTTCAGGGCATATATGAGGTAGTGTTTTGCTGAAAATTGGTTATCTGAAAATTAGCATTTTCATTAAGAATGCAGCTTGACTGTCCCCTGTGATACTGAGATCATGCATGACACAAGTGGAGCAAACTGGAGAGAGTGGATGGCCATATGTTAGCAAGCACTCTGAACCACTGATTCTGGAGCTAGTGAGGATGGATGCAAAGAGCAAGGGCTGTTAAATGAAGACTAGCATTTGGGAAGATCACCCTTTAGCTCCTCTTTTGAGATCTCAGAGAGCACCTGACTTTAACCTGCCATCAGTGCTCTGCAGCCCTCAGCCTGTGCAAAAGTCTGATAGTGTGTGTGAATACAAAGCAGAACATCCCTGGACTATGAACTCTTCATCTCTCTTGTGCTGTCAGGATCATTACTATCACCTCTCTTCATTAGATGTCTAGGATAAAAGAAGGTTAGGAAGAGAGCAGGGGAGCCTCACTACCTTACTTCTTTTGGAGTGCTTCTTTTATGTAACAATCTTTATGTAGGAAAAGGAAAGAACTCACTAATAATAATTTTAACATTTTAAATCTCCATTAACATCTGTGGGGATCATGATATGGCAAGGGGCATGTGATATTTCAATCAAGCCCTCATTGGGAAAGGAATAAAGTCACAAAATTTAATAGCAGTTTAGCCTGAGGAAGAATGCGTATGTTTTTCTTGATATGTGGGATTCTTTGAACTTTCATGTTGATCTTTGATGAGTGAGACCAGACCTATACAACAGGAAGAAACCCCTGTCCATTAAGAGAGTTCTTCAAGTCCTCTTTGTTTTATCTACTGGCTGTACATACGGACTGGGGGATGAGATGCTGGAAAGCAGCTCCATGGAGAGAGATCTGGGGTTTCTGGTCAACGGCAAGTTGAACATGAGCCAAGAGTGTGGCCTGGCAGCCAAGAGAGCAACTGTGTCCTTGGTGCATCAAGCATGGCATTGCCAGCTGGAGAGGGAGGTGATTGTCCCACTCTGCTCTGCACTGGTGTGGCCTCACCTGGAGCCCTGTGTGCAGTTCTGGGTGCCACAGGATAAAAAAGATATTAAGCTACCAGAAAGCATCCAGAAGAGGACTATCAAGTTCGTGAAGGGTTTGGAGAGGAAGCCATATGAGGAGCTGCTAAAGTCACTTGGTTTGTTCAGCCTGGATAAGAAAAGACTGAGATTAGACCTCATCACGGTCTACAGCTTCCCCACAAGGGGAGGAGGAAGGGTAGGCACTTAACTCTTCCCTTTAGTGACCAATGACAGAACCCAAGGGAATGGCAGGAAGATGTGCAGAGGAGGTTTAGGTTAGACATTAGGAAAAGATTATTTACCCAGGTGTCATTTGTCCGTCTCAACTGTGACACCCAGGGGGTGGTGGAGCACTGGAACAGGGTCCCAGGGGAGGCAGTCACAGCCCCAAGCCTGACAGTGTTCAAGAAGAGACTGGAAAATGCCCTCAGACATGTGGTGTGATCTGTGGGGTTGTCATATGAGGGGACAGGAGTTGGACTCAATGATCCTTGTGGGTCCCTTCCAACTCAGGACATTCTGTGATTCTGTGATTCTATTTCTATAACAGCACAAGGTCTTTACAGTTCAAGAGCTAAACTGCACAGATTAGGCTACAGGACTTGGTGACAGAATCCTCCTAAAATTCTGTTTTATATGCTTGAGGTAAGTTAATATATTCTTTGCAGAATTTTCTGTGCCCTCTGTCTGGTATGAAACACACAGGTAGAATTTTACTGTAGACACTTGACATATTTTTGATATTTCTTTCCACTTCGTCTTTCTCTTCCACAGCACACAGTCCTTTTTCAACTCAGCTTTCCTGTTTTTAATGTTAATGCCTTAAACCCTGTTCCTTAAAAATTACATCGCAGTTCTGATGACCATCTTAATACAAATGATTAACTGGATCTGAATTCAAACCTTCTGAGAAGCAAATCCAGAACTTCAAATTAACTATTTTTTTTTTTTTTGTAATCCTTTTTTTTCAAAGCTTTTTTTGAAAGGAATCTCTTATCCTATTGCATGGCAACTCTAGTTTGCTGTCTGCAGTTTCAGCTGCATCTATAAGTTTTGTTGTTTTTGAAGTACCAGAATCAGCCTGTTAACAAAAGAGTTAATGAAGGAATTTTCACAGAATATCACTTTTTACAACATTCTAATTTCCAAGAGCATATTCGCATTCCCGTGTCTATTCTGTAAAACCGAGAAGCAACAATATATGCTTCAGTACACATACAGAAAGGCTTGCTAAAGGCAAAGTAAGATCACATTTCATTTTGTTATTCTTTGGTTAACAAATATTCCCCCTAGTTTTGAAGTGTTCTGTCTTTCTGGGTTGATGTGGCAGGGTTTTATTATTTTAACAGTGGGTTTCGTTATTCAGTTTGCAAAAAGCTACAATTTTTGATTAGTACACAGCAATTTTTCAGGAAAATTTTAATCATAACTACAACAGGCCAAGCTTATGACAAAATAATTGATTACCTGATTTTTATCATACTGAGAGGCTATGGAAATATTCTGTTGTATTGATTAAGGACTCAGCCTTTCTGTACAACCCATGTTGTTCATATTCCTGGCCTCGAGCCAGCACAACGCGTAATAAGCTGGAGCTAAGCTAATAAATTTATTTTTAAAATTAAGTTGTATATTGATTTTGATTCTTATTAAATTTACGCGAAATAGGAAGGGAACCTCATATATTTTGTCTCCCTCTAGGAAACATAATCATTGTTTCACAGTTTGTGACCTGTAAGTGGAGTGGACATGTTTGTTTGTTTTGATAATGTATAGGTATTGAGGAACACCACCATCGGTCTGTGTCAAAAGACCTGGAAAGCATGTGTACATGTGAAGCAGAATGGTACATGAGAAGGCTGAGGCAGAGAAAAGATAAAAGCAAGCATCATTTCTGAATAAAACTTCTAGAATATTGCTAGCTACCAGGTGGCTGACTCTCCTGTGGAGTATGGTCTTTGCTGCTGGGGGTGTGGCTGTTCAGAAGCCCTGGCAATGTTTTCAGATTATTTTGTGCTGTTGCCTTTCCCACCACTGAAACTGCTTTCACACTGTTGTAATTCATGGAAACCTCCTGTGCTTTGCTTAGTCACTTGTAGACAGAAGAAAGATTCAGAAAAAATTTGCCCAAGCTGAGCATAGGAACATTTCCTCTAGGGTGTTTAAAATCTGATTTCCCCTTACCTCATACTTTTCAGTTCTCTTCTTTTTAGCTACAGGAGAGATGAAATAGGGATGTGTTCAGAAAACATTTCAGTCTGCCCATGCTGTAGCGAATACATGATTATCCAGTTATAACTCACAACAGAAAAAGTTTGGGCTTTCAAGAAGTGTAGGATATATTGTAGGGTTCTTTTTTTTTTTTATTTTTTTATTTTTTATTTTTTTCCACAACCAAGCATTAATGCAGAGTTGATTGGGAAATAATATAGAAAATGCTTAGAAAAAAATAATTCAAAATACTTCTTGAAACTTACTTGCTGGAACAGTTCAATAAATTGACATCACACACATACAAAGAAATTAAAATGACATTATTTTCTGGGGAAAATGATACACTCAGCTACTTCTAGACACCTTTTTTCTGCTTAGTGAGAAAAACCAACAGCATATAGATAGAAAGTTAGTTCTGTAATTCAAGGTCATTATGACATACATATGACATAGGACTGTATGTTTTAGAATTGAATCCCTATAATACGGATCATGGATGTATCAAGAATTCCTCTCATTCTTGCAAAGACTGATGTGTTAATCTTGCTTACATAAATAAAATTGTGCAATTAAAGCAAAACCTCAGGGTTACCATGATGTGTTGACTGAGAGAATGAAAGCTCTGCCTTCCAGCCATAGTAATATGGCTATTTATTAAACAAAGATAACTTTTTCCTCCTTTGTTAAACTAATGATTGTAGGCTCCTAGGAAGATGAATGACCAAATGGTGATGTAGACTCTTCATTCACAATATGCTACTGTCCAAGAATATTCCTGCAGTAAGAAAGATTTCCTTCTTCTTTTTTTGGGTTACAGTAAGGTGAAAATGTCAAAAAAAAAAGCATGTGTATGTGTCTCTACAGATAGTTTTATATTGTTTGTTCAGGCATGGAAAAGTAATAAACCAGGATTTTTCCTCATAGAACTTCATATATGTATAAATGTATAATTAAAAGAAATCCAAGAAATGCCTCTGTAGTTCTATGGATCACATTTAATGGATAATTGATCCTGCTGTTAAGAAAGTTCTAAAACTAGAGTTTTTCCAATAAAAGCAAAATCTGTAGTCTTTCCCTGAATGGTAAACAATAGAAGCTCTAGTGATTCATCCTCTCTTCGGTTTTATTATTGCCTTCCAGCATCCAATCTAAAAGCTCTTAACATCATAATTACCTCTTTTGGCTTTTGCAAAATGTCACAGCTCCTATTTAGCCAATAGATCAAATCACACAGGGCCACAGCTTCACTTTTAAACACTGTATTAATAGCTGAAACGTCTGACAGGCTGAATTATAAGCTTGGCAACAAATTGGTCTCCTTTTTGGCCTTTTCTAGATTTGCTGTTACTTTGGGGAGTAAGGAAAATACCTGGAGCCAGAGATGTCTAAATGCAAAGACACGCCTACTAAGAGTGATCTTACTCTAAGCCATTCAAGCCCTCTTCCAGACATCTAAACACTACAGTTAACCTATCACTTTGTTATGTTGTAATTACTCTTAATCATTCATAGCTTTCATATACATGATGGCCTCACACACAGAAGCAGCACATTTCAAAGGCAGACTTAAAATGGTGTTGAATTCACTGCTGTCTCTGAATAAGAAAGAAAACCTTTCAATCATAGCCCTTATATGAATACTCCAGATCAAAAACGTGTGGCTATTTTTTTCCATCTGTGTCAGGTAGGCTGAAAATTACATTATTTCTACCAACAAAATTGTTATTTTCCCAACAACAGCAGAATAATTTCTCCCTACTCAACGTTTCATTCCAGTAGGTCACTAGAGCATCTGGCTTTTACTCTGCTTGTCCCCTAACCTTGTGAAAGTTTACTTGAGTCCCTCAGAAAGTGATATAACCTTTGTGCAATTAGCAGCCACACGAGATTTTCACAATGATTAAGCTGATGTTATTCCGCTCTAACACCTGCTGCTCAATCTTTCATTATGTGTGTATATGTAGCTTAAAGTTTTTCCCTTCATCTGCTCACAGGCAAGTTTTTTCGCTGCCTCGAATAAAGAAAGAGCTGTACCACTGGGACAGGCAAGCTGTGTGAACTGTCACTTTCTGTTAGCAAATAGCTCTTTTCCAAGATCAGAATCTGTATTTCATCCCTGAGAAAAACCTTCCAACATGAATATAATTACGCTATGCTGGTCTCCCATCCTTTCATGGAACAGGATAATGCGTTGATGCAGTACTTCAAACTCTCTGTGGGACTGGCAACATGACAGACTGCGGTTATTTAGTGTGAACACATTGACAGAACAGAGAACAAAAGCTAGTCATCAGTGTGTTGATGTGATCCTCAATATGGCCAACACTGATCATACAAAATTCTAAGATTAGAAACAAAATGGAAATCAAAATTAAAGTTTAAAAATTACTCAGTGCTTTGTGATAAGAAAAATTGAACTAAAAGATAAATTTTTTTGTCTTAATATTTGAGAAAAAATAAAATAAATAAGATTAAATCATCCAAAGAAAAGGCCATCTATTAGTGGGATGAAACCAAAATCACATGCAGTGTACTAGATGAAAATAGGGTGAAAAAAATAATATCCCTTTTTTCATATTTATGAATTGCAACTATCTGATGATGAATTGAAATGGAATTGGGAGATGAACAACATATTTGAAAAAACATCAGTTTATGTATCAATGATTTTGATTGTTTAAGGGGCTGTCTTTGTCTAGGATCTGAAACAGAGATAAGGAAAATTTTAAAAAAAAAAAAAAAAAAAAGGACTAACATTGTGTGATTCTGTGTGATCTATTTGAAAACATGAGAGAGAACTGAGAGCCTCCTCCTAGATTAGTAGTTTTGTTATTGTGGAGGAGAGAAGGCAATGGGTTTTCCTTTTCCCCCCGTTTGAGATTCTCGATCTAGTCTTACTTGTATAATAGCTTGATCATCTGAATATTGATCAGGCTCAGAGATTATGCAATCTAGATTACTGAGTGACTTGATGGTGTAGGAATGTAGTTCACAATACGAAGAAATTTTATGAGTACTCCCATTTCTATTGGTACCTGTTTAAACTTTGTAGTATTACCACTTGGAGAAGTTTAATACAAAGGTCTTGGTAGTTCACATTCAGAACATGAATCTGAATTTAGAACAGTTTCAAGTCTGAGATCCAGCTCATAAAATTGTTTGGAACATAACTGTTAAAAGCACTCTAAAAAGATCTTTGGCTTTATATCTCCTACAGTAAAAAAAAACAAAACAAAACAAAAACAAACAAACAAACAAACAAAAGATGTTAAAATTTTGCTAAAAATAAAGTGGAAACACTCTATAGAGATTTACTTTTTATTCATTTATGAAAGAGGCTTTGTTGTTTGGAGAGTTGAAAAATGAATTAAAAAACCTAAACAAGTAGGAATTAATTTATTATTTCGTACTTAGATGAAGAACTTGTAGTGTTGTTTAAAACCTCAGTATAGATTAATACACAGACACACAAACACATGCACTGATAGTTAACACTGATACTCAGCAAGGGAACACTGTTTTCAAGATGTTTCCTGGGCTGTTTTTCCCAAATGTGTTAGGTGTGTCTTATTGTGCCAAGTCTTTGCAACTGGAAAAGAAAAGCATCTCCTCTGAATTATTCTGTTCACAGAGAGTCCTTCCCTTACACTATAAAAAAGATACAAAAACGTGATCATAGTGAATCCTGTGGCTGGGCATTTAATAGGAATCTGCTTATTTGTGAAGATACGGTCTCTGAGGTGTTATTGTGTTGTGTAAGGTGATGGTGGACACCTACCAACAGGCTTCAAGTTTTTCCTGAAAACTGAATAAGAAAACAGAAATTCCAAATGATGAGTACCATGTTTTCATATTTCACAGTGTCTATTCAGACAGGGAAACCTCTTGGCATCAGCAAGATATTTTCACATATGGTTGCAGTATCGTTCTCTCATTCACTGACACACTTCAGTTACATTTAAAATTGGATCCATTCCCTTCTCTCTGTTTTGGACTTGGATTTTCTTGCCTCCAAGAGTACAAGAGATTGCAGTATATGACTACGCATCAGGCCTTACTACTGAAATGGTCAAATTAAGTCTGGCTCTCAACAGTGGAAGATGTTTTGACTCAGGTTCATCCTTAAGGTCATAATAAGCACGTGGTACAAATCACTTGGGCAAGATGGTAAAGCTGATGAGCCTCTGTGTATTTCCAGGCACTTTAATGCTCTACTCCTGCTCTCTGGTGCAGAAGAGATGTGAATTGTACATTCGTGAACAGCCGAATTAGAAAGCTGGTTTAAGGATGGCCTGTTTGTATTCCTATATTATTCATGATCTGCAAAATCCAATGAGTTCAATGAATTCCAAATTGTAACTGAAATTAATTTACAGCCATATTTTCAAGTGATTGCTTTGAAACTTCTAAAGTAGATGTCACATGTCTGACTAATTTGAGATATGTTGGTGTATATCTAGCTGATGCATAAAATCAATTATTGTAAAAACTTGGGTTTGACAATCCATTATTTTAAAAATCTCCCTTTCCCATAGTACAGGATGTTACTACTCTTTGTCATATTCACTTAAATTTTGGGTTACTGTATTTCATGTCTATCAGAAGAAATTGGCAATGTAGTTGGGTGCTTCTTTGATGTACTACAGACAAAATGTTCTTCTGCGCTGGACCAGGAAAGCAGTATCTTTTCCCACGGTTGCAAAATCTTTTGTTACCTAACACAAAAGTTTTTGCATGTATTTATGCTTAGAGTTGCATTACACAGTTTTCTCAGACTATGTCCCAGTGTCTTTTTTTCCCTGCTTCCTGAAACTGTCTCTCTCACAGATACTAACCTTAGCAACAGTCATCAAGAACAATAGCTCCAGCTCTCCAATCCTCCAGGCCGCAATGCTGGGTCCATAATTGTTTCAGTTCTGTATTTACATAACAGAATACAACCCCAGCATAACTATCCTAATTGAAAATTAGATTTGTAACAATAACCTCAAAACAATAGGAATTAAGCAATACCAGTTATGTCTTTGTAGAAAATTGTAATTAAAATATAGTCTGAAAACACTAAAATTTTTCCTAAACTTTGTGCATCTATTTGGCAATGTGAACCTGTGCATGTGGAAATAGAAACTTCAACAGTTTCACCTGCTTGGTTTCAAAAAGAATTGTGATTCCAAGTTGTAGCTATTTAAATGAAGCAGTTAAACCTCTGATCTCAATAAGTTTAAGTAATGGCAATTAGATTATTAGACATTTGGCCTATTTTTTCCATGTAGGAGACTAAAATATGGTGTAAGGAACATATCACATTTGTTCCAAAGCCTTTAGCAATTTACCTTTTTTTCCATAATTCAAATTACTGTTTTTTGCATACATACAGTCAGACCCACAGTTAATATAGTTGCTATGATTAAATTGAAATCTGTTACTTCTAAAGAAACCATTCATACTACTGGTTATAGCCTATCTATAAACAGAGGAGGTTGAAATTCCAGCTCATATAAATAAGTGACAAAATCTTAACACAGGGACATTTATAACTTGAAGAGACTGGAGCCTTTGAAGTGTTCTGCAGATTTAATAAATGTAGAATAGTAAAAGACTTGGAGATAGCTGTGATCACCAGCTCTTTCAGGAAGCCATTTTTCTTTTGGAGAGTGCACAGAACTAAAAGAATTTTTTAAAGAAGTATTTACAGAAAGATTCTAAGACAGGAATACAGGTCCACCCAATCTCCACTCAGCCTTTAGCTACCCCTGGAGTAATTTGAATTCAATAGATAGCTGAATGCAGATCAAGAGGCAACAGGCACAAGCTGAAACACAAGACATTCCATTTGAATATAAGAAAACACTTTTTCACCATGAGGGTAGATGAGCATTGGCATAGATTATTTAGAGATGTTGTAGGGTCTTCATCCTTGAAGACAGTCAAAACACAACTGGAAATGATCCTGGGAAGCTTGTTGTAGCTGAACATGCTTAAGCAGGGGGGTTGAACTAGACACCCTCCAGAAATACCTTCCAGACTCAGCAATTTTGTGATTCTGCAGTCATCAGTTAGTCTTTCAAGTGTGTGGCACCTGAGTTTATCCACAACTGAGACATTTGGTACCCTCATCTCTCACCTCCCAGGATGACTATAGTCCACTTTCTGTAGCACAATAGTATATATATTAGCACAAATAATACTAAAAGATGACTCTGAGAGAGCCTAAGTGTAGAAAACTTCAGCTTCACAGTTTCAGTATTTGCACTGAAGATTTATATCCCTTCTGGCATAAGAGAGAGGTGAAACCAAATTCTATGTAGCTGGAATGAGTCTGTTGCAAGAATATCCTTATGGGTAGGTTTCTACCTATGAATGCTACCTAGCACTAGGTGACTCCTTGGACCAAGGAACTCTTTGGAACTCACCACACTTCAACTACATGCCTTTTTTTGGCATAATTCTGAGGGAATATCATCCTGGTTTTTGCATCCCACTATGATGTGTCAAGTTCTTCCTCAGTATTGTGCAGATCATGAATGCCTGACCCAGGGACATGTTCACCAGACATTTAGTTGCCTAATCAGAACAAGCTGCCAGGCTTAGAAGTCCAGTGCCCAAATTCTTCTGTGAATTGAGCCTTTGGGCGATGTAGGAAGGACAGTAAAAAAACGTAACAGATGCAGTTGGCTGAAATGGACTGCCACTATTCCAAAGGCAGCCCATTTCCTCATCTCAAAATCAAGTTATTTTGTGTTATAACAGTTTACATAAGATCCCCAGACATTTAAGTCATATCACCTAGACATTTATACAAGTCAAATGAAAGTAGAAGCCTATGAATGAATGAATAGTATGTTTGAAACAGGTACTGTCTGTACGTAGTATGATGCTCAAGCAGTTTGTTTGTACTTGTATTTTTGTTTTTTAAATAACCAGAGATATCATTTCATGTTGACAAGCTTGCTGTTGATTAAACTGAGCCATGAAGAAACAGATATGGAGAAGATGAGATGATAAAAACTTTAAATGCATAGCAGAAGGTTGGATAAATCCCTTTTATTGTCTGAGGTATACCTGTGAGTTAACTAATTGTGAAGTGATAATAAATGATTTAATTATTTCCCATCTGTTAGGAATTCAATTAGACCGTGCTCAGTTTGCATAGCTGTAGTCCTTCCATCACTCTACTTTGCATTCCCTACCCAGTCTGAAGCGCCTGAAGTTAAGCTATTATTATCCCTAGGCAAAGATGGGAGATGCTTTAAAAGCATTTTTTCCCCCTTAAATCCATCATGCCTATAATCTTACCATTGCATTTACAGCATCTTTTTAATATAATAAATACTGAATGTATTTATTATGAAAAAAAACCCCAACAAAACAGTGCCTGAGTTTTCTTTTAGTCCAGTTTATTATAGAACAAAATGTTGAGGACTTGAGGTGAGTGAGGACATAAACCCAGGAAATTAAAGGCAAGGAGTGACTTGTTATGTTCCATATATATGGTGAATATACAGGGTATACTCTTCTACATTTTAATGAGAAAAATTCATGCTCCTTTATGATTACATAGGCCACTGCCAGCTAACATTATCATTCCTCTGTTACCCTTGACACTGTTTTGACTTTCAGCATCAGCTTCACATTCAAATTTTTGGGGTGGGGGTCATCTCTATTTACACCTCTACTGTTGTGAGACATGGAAAAATTCATCATTTTGCCTTTCATTCCAGGGTAACTGGGAGAAAGATGTTCAGCTAAGAAGGAAAGATGAGGCAAAGAATGTTCAGCTTAAAAGCCTTTTGCTCCTTGTCGTTGAAGCCAGTGAAAGAGGAGGAGATGCTCCCTGCCTTGGCTGATGTGTTCATTCAGCATGGAGGGCCAGAGCAGGCGTAAACACTGTCACCATGAGTTTAGGATGGGCAGGCAATATTCACAGTTAATGTTCCCTGTTCTGTACTTGTAGGAACTGGTGTTTATATTTCCCTTGCTAACTGGCCTCTGGGGAAACATGGATGAGGACAATTGCTTTCTTCAGCCAGTGTTTCCCTCCCTTTCTCCTTCCTTCCCAGTGCAGCAGGCAGAACTATGAGACCAATTCCTAACACTTCAGCATCACTGACCCACATAGGTTACCACTCCTCTTCCCTGTGAACAGTATGCCCCGCTCTGAAACTAGAAGAATGTTCAGCTACCTATCTTCCACAGAAATCAAGGTCCTCTAAGGACTTTGGCTGCGTGCAATGCAATAGGGACAACCCTTTTCTAGCATAAAGGAAAAGCATATATTCTTGAAAAGGAGGAGAGAAGAGCTGGTACTTACCAACATGGACAAAGCAAATTAAAAACAATCCATAATACATAAATAGGCTGAAAATTAAGGAAATTCTTCACAAGCATCCATGTCTTAAAGATTCTTTAGAGACAAGAGGCATTCTTAAAGTATTTTGGCTATAACCACCTGCAAATCACTTGATGTAAATGGTGAAGAGCTTTGTGTTTTGCTTGGTTCTATGTTGCCAGTTTAACTTGTATTTAAGAAGCTGTCTCCTCTTCCTCTTGATAACACACACTAGTTAATTGGGTGACCTAACTGCACATGCTACACAATCATGTTAGCTTTTGGATTAAGTTATTTAAACCTAAGTAAAACAAAGAGATAATTTACCTTTATTTCAAGCTAACTGTCTTTTGATATTGCATTTGCCTTTGAAACTATACAGCAAGTTAGCCTGCAAGGGCATAAAGGAAAAAAAAAATCATTATAATCTTTTTCAACTCTATGACTGCTCTTCACTCAGACGTGAAGAGCCTCAGGTGACATGACTTAGGCCAATTGTTTCACTTATCAAAAATAGATAACATAAGCCCTCGACAAATCTGTCTGCATGGTTGTTTTTTGACCTCTTATTGAACGTTTGTCAATTGTCACTTTGACTCACAGTTCTACATTAAGAAGTCTGAGAAATATTGCTTTGCTGGGGTAGATTCATATTGACACAGTTGGTTTTTTTTCAGCACTATATCATCAACTTTATATTGTGCTGCCCTGATGATTTAAGCACATAAAAATATAGCACCAGCCAAAGGACAATGGTAAGGAGCATATTTTTCTCTATTTTATGTCATTTTATTTGTGCTGAGCATCAAAGTAAATGTTTTAGGTTCAGTTTTGGACATGTAGACCTTAATGTTGAAAGAGAATTTCTGTCTATGTATGTATCTGTACGTAAATAATTAAGCAAAAAATAAGTGTACACACATTTTCTGCTCTGGTAATCCCACTTAACACTATGTCAAGTGACATTACATTGTCTGAAGCTCCTTGTTGGAGAATATTTCCTTGTGTAGAAACTTTGGAGTAAATCTGGTGGATGTGCCAAAACTGTAATTTATTCAACCTCATTTTCTTACCGACAGCACAAAGAAAGAGAAGGACCATGTAGTGATGGGTCAGAGTCTCTGTTTAAGAGTGGCAGGTGTGTGACAGAGGCCTTAGCCCAGTATAAATTAGACCAGAATCATCCCTGCTTTAAAATGTACTTGAGACTGATCAGTCATGGGTCATGGATCAGGGAACTGCAAATGGCTGTTCATCACCAGTATTTATCACAAGAATGAAATAAAGCTCAGATACAGTGGGAAATCAAAGTGAGACCATATCAGTATAAAGACATATATAATTCCATCTACAAAAGAAAATTATAAGGTAAAATTATAAATATGCACCTGACATAAAAACAAACCAGACATTTTAATGTGGTGAATTACTGAACTATTTTGATCATCTGTTTACTTTAATGTATATTTGTCTATTTTCTTTTGCCTTTTTTACTCACTCTGGGGTTAATTTTCCAAAATCTCTGATTCACTTCAAAGAAAAATTCCAGAAAGTCACCTAAAAAAATGTACATAGTTATTTGTTGAAGAAGGGTTTAAGGTGTTCTTGAAATGTACTAAAGCTTTTGTCCACCATCAGTTAGGAAAACATTTAAAATGCATGTTCAGTAAATTTTTTTACCTGGAACTATATTTTAATTTTGTCAAAACATGATTGCTGGCGACTGTTGAGATTTTATTGTAAGACACGGATTGGTCCTTCAGAGCTCACTGTTTACATTGCAGCTTGTGCAAAGCTGGAAACATACCTATGCAGAAAAATCACACACACTGAATATAATTCCCTTTTCTTTGGAAGAGTTTGTGTTTTCCCTGGGTCCAAGAAAGATCCGTTTTAGTGCACAATGATGAAATGAAATGAAATGAAATGAAATGAAATGAAATGAAAAAATGAAATTAAATGAAATGAAATTAAATAATGAAATTAAATGAAATGAAACAGTGAGCCACCAATGTACCTAACTGGTGGCTGGAGGGCAGCCTCTATGGTGGCCGCTGCTTTGCTTCTCCTCCCCACGGCTATCCGGCACGGCGAGGTGGCCCTGGATGGCGGCGGGGGGTGGTGATGTCCCCCGGCCCCACTCCTGGGGGCCGCCCGCGGGGTGTACAAGCTCCTGGCAGCATCTGCGTGGGTGGGAGAACCCCCTGGAGAGGGAGGGAGTCTGGTGTATTCAGGGTGGGGGGGTGGTGTTGTTAATTTAATTTAATTTTATTTTATTTTATTTATTCCTTTATTATTTACTATTTGAAATTTAAAAGGTCTTTATCCGTTTCTAAGCTACATGTTTCAAAAATAAGATAACATCACCAAGAAAAAAGTTAACAATCCTAAATTGTTCCTATGAAAGATGTTATTTCTTGCATTCTCTGGACCACATTTTCCAGGAAATGAATATTCCTGCAACCTCTTAGTATCTCATCTAAAACAAGCAAACAAACAAAAAGACAGAATGGCTTGACAAGAATTTTGTGATTTGTGCCAAACTCAACTAGTATTAAATTTGTTACTAAGAAGTATAAGCTGCAAATTCCTATGCTTATGAACTTGAGACCATTCTTTGGTCCAGTCTAAATACAACTTTATTTACACTGATTTAGTAGCCTTGTGAGATTGCCTGGTTACTTTCCTGAGTTTCCTCAGCAGGTGAAATTACTTGCTGAGCTGCACAAAATCATGCTGGGAAATAGCTGTGCCATGTAGATCTTGCCAGTATTTATTTAATGTTATGTTACTGCTGGAAAATGAAAAGCAGCAATATTTAAAATGCAGCCAATGTGATGATGACCTATAAAAGCAAAAGAAAAGACTATGTAACAAATGAAACCATAACTTACATGCTGGTTTTTATGTCATTGTTTCTACCCTTAGAGCAGCAGCTCCCTTTGTGGTTTTGCAAGCCACAAACAGTATGTTAGTTTTATATCCCTTTCTCTGAGTAATAGGTCTCTCTCTAAACACTGGCATGTTATCTCATTGAAGCCTATGTAGTCTGAACTGCTGAACGTAGTGCTTTTGAATAATGAAAGCAGGAAATCTTAGAGAAAATTCAGGTATCAGCCATGATGACTACATCTGGGGGTTACACAAAAATTCTCAGACATTTAATAGGACTCCTTTTTGTTTTTAAGATGCGCATATGAAATTCATGTTCGCTGAAATTTTACTTAAATAGTAACGGTCATTTTGATTTTCTATAAGCATTTGAAGCTATTTTAGCCTTTCTGCGTTCACTTCAAAACTGGCATTGGTAGCAAGCACAAAGCTTTGTTAGTGTGTGTTATTGTGGTGAAAGTGGGGACAAACAAGCTGGAAGTCTGCGGTATACCTGGGAGTGAAGGAGGTGGCTTAGGGCACTCATCAGGTGTCTGGAGAAGAGTACAACCCACATTTTAAAAAGTTTGGCTTGAGAGAGCTGTAGGCCCTGCTTCTGCTGGGGAGAAGCAACATTATGTCTTTCCACTGTGGGCATCGCATTCTTCACATCTTCCTTCTGCCTGCGAAACACGCTGCCTCTCCCTGCAGAAGCTGCTCCTGGTGCTGCATAGGCCACGACAACAACCCCTACCATGGGAACTGAGCACAAGGCAACAGTTCAAATACGTGCCAGAAGTATTTAGGACTTCTGTTCCCCATATTTTCACAGCTACACTGTTATCAATAACTAAATGGTCTTGTTGGAAAACAGCTTGGCTGACACTCCAGAAGGCTGTGCTGCCATCCAGCGAGACCTCGAGAGGCTGTAGAGTTAGGCAGGGAAAAATTTAATGAAATATAACAAGGGCAAATGTGGAGTCTTGCATCTTGGTAGGAACAAGCCCAAGTTCCAGTATAAGTTGGGGAATGACCTGTTGGAGAGCAGTGTAGGGGAAAGGGACCTGGGGGTCCTGGTGGACAGCAGGATGACCATGAGCCAGCACTGTGCCCTTGTGGCCAGGAAGGCCAATGGCATCCTGGGGTGTATTAGAAGGGGAGTGGTTTGTAGGTCGAGAGAGGTTCTCCTTCCCCTCTACTCTGCCCTGGTGAGACCACACCTGGAATATAGTGTACAGTTCTGGGCCCCTCAGTTCAAGAAGGACAGGGAACTGCTGGAGAGAGTCCAGTACAGGGCAACAAAGATGATTAAGGGAGTGGAGCATCTGCCTTATGAGGAAAGGCTGAGGGAGCTGGGTCTCTTTAGCTTGGAGGAGACTGAGGGGTGACCTTATTAATGTTTACAAATATACAAAGGGTGAGTGTTACGAGGATGAAGCCAGGCTCTTCTCGGTGACAACCAACAGTAAGACAAGGGGTAATGAGTCCAAATTGTTACACAAGAGTTCCACTTAAATTTGAGAAGTAACTTCTTCTCAGTGAGGGTAACAGAGCAGTGGAACAGGGTGCCCCCACAACAGGGGGTTGTGGATTCTCCTACTCTGGAGACAATCAAAACCCACCTGGACGCATTCCTGTGTAACCTCATCTAAGTGTTCCTACTCCAGCAGGGGGATTGGACCAGATGATCTCTTGAGGTCCCTTCCAATCCCTAACATTCTGTGATTCTGTGAGTCTGTGAGTCCGTGATTCTGTGATTCGGGTAAAACCTAAAGTCATTATACTGACCAAAGCATAATGTCATCTATAACCAAAGTATGTCCTTAGGAGCTGTACATGTCCCCAGGAAACATCTAAAGAATGCTATAAACGCCTGCCTGCCTGACATCTGTATGTCCCTGAGGACTGAAGCTTGTTATGTATTGTTTGTGCTAAAGTAGCAAATTCAAACCCAGCATGTATAATGAGAACGTCCTTGCTCTGAAGTGCTTACAGTGAGATGCAGAGTCAGAGTTGGAAGTCTTGCTCAGTGTCAGAGGTGCTGAGAGCAGGTAACTCTCTTCCCTTGCTGGCATCATTCCCTAGTGAACCTGGACTCTGCTGAATTTCCCGAGTGTGCTCCAAGGTCCCCAAGCTTGATAAGGAATGAATGCTACTTGTGAATAAAACATGAAGGAGTTTTTCAGTTTAGATCTAAGATTTCTCCAGCACAACATCCATTCCGTTTTCTTCCAAAGAACCACAGAATAGTTGAAGCTAGAAGGGAGTGCTGGAGATCACATAGACCAACCCACTCTTCAAAGCAGGATCAGCTAGAGTAGGTTGCTCAGGAACCCATGCAATCATGTTTCAAATATTTCCAAAGATAAGGAAGAAGTCCACAACCTCTCTGAGCAACTTGTTCCACTGTAATGACCACCCTCAAGGAAAAAAACAAAACAAAACAAACAGACAAGCAAAACCCTAAAACCAAAACCAAAACAAAAAAAAAACAAAACAAACCAACACCCCAAAACAACAACAAAACCACCCCCCAAAAAAACAGAAAATGACCTTTTTTCTTATTTTACATCGAAATTTCTATATTACAGTTTATGTTCACGGACTCTTACGGGCACCTTTACAGCTCCATCTTCTTTAGTCCCTCCTTTCTCCCCCTCAGGTATTTAGACTCTTGAAGCCTTACCTTCTCCAGGCTGAACATTTCCAACTCTCTCAGTCTCTCCTCATATGACAGATGCTCCAATTATCTTCATGACTCTTTGCTGGACTCTTTCCAGTATGTCCATGTGTCTCTTGTACTGAGGAGCTCAGCACTGGATCCAGCCCTCCAGATGTGTCTTATCAGTGCTGACTAGAGGAGCAGCAATTCCTCCCTCAACCTGCTCCCTCAACACTCTTCCTAAAATATCTGAAGGAAGAGGCCTTGTTTGCCAAGGGAATGTGTTGCTGACTCATGTTGCTTGTTGTCCACTAGGGTCTTCAGGGAGTTTCCTGCTGAGCTGATTTGCAGTTGGTTTGCCCCCAGCCTGTACTGGTGCCTGGAGTTATTCCTCCCCAGGTGCAGGAGTCAGCATTTCCCTTTGCTGAACTTCAATGATACCACTGTTGGTCCAATTCTCCACCCTTGCAGGTCCCACTGGGTGGTAATATAACCATCTTGCGTGTCAGCCAGTCCTTCCAGCTTGTGTCATCTGTTAATTCGTTGATGGTGCTCTCCCATCATCCAGGTCATTTAGTGTAAATGTTAAATACTACTGATGCCAGTATCAACACTGAGGGTACTCTATTCCAGACAAAACGAGCACACCAGCCTCTAGCCAGACATTTTACTGCAGATCACAACCATCTGAGCCTGGCAGTTCAGCCAGTTTTCAGTCCACCTCATTGCCTGCTTATCTAATCTGTGCTTCAGCACTTAATCTATGAGGATGTCCCAAGACATTGTTCAAAATTTTGCTAAAAGTGAGACAATCAACACTCACTTCTCTTCCATCATTCACCAATAAACTAATTGTTGGGATTGTCAGGTTGGTCAGACATTATTTCCCCTTCATAAACTCATGCTGACTACTTGCAAGTAAGTACCTTTTTGTCCTTCACATGTTTGGAAATCGGTTGCAGGATTATTTGCTCCATCACCTCCCTAAGACCTGAAAAAAGACTGACTAGCCTGTAGTTCCCTAGATCTTCCTCCCTGCCCTTTTTGAAGGGCAGCTTCCTCTTAGATAATCAAGAATGGCCTCACAATGCCATCAGTCCTCAGCACTTAGGGATGCTGAAGAGTGGACAAATCAAACCAGTTACCAGTTTAATGTATTTTTTTATTTCAGTTCTCCTTTCTTAAGTTCAGATTTCTCCTAAAAATTTGCTTATTTTTCAGGAGAGCTACCTCAGAAACTGATGAAAGTAGAGGTCATTATCACTACCAGTGGCTTTTTGTTCATTTTCAATTGTTACACTCAGTTCAGATAAACATTTGTTTTCTGTGACAGAGGAGGAAGACAGGCTCATCAGACAAGGGGCAAAAATGAATTGGAATCAAATATTTAACAATTTAAAACACTTCTAAGGTTGGACCTTGCACATGACAAGAAAAGATGATTCTAATAATTTGACAGTGTGAAAGAATACTTTCCACATGTTTAGTTAAGGGTACAAGCATTAGGCTTTGATGTGAAACTTTTTATCAATAACTCTTTTTTATATCATGATCTATTTTTTTTTTTAGTGCTAGCTTTAGTCAGCAATACCTTCTGAGACTAAAATAGAAGGCACTCAATCCTGTCAGTGATATCCCTGAGCTTTATTTCCTAAGTTTCTTCCTGAAAAGCTAAATTCAACGTACTAGTGTCAACACTGGCCTTATATTCTAGATCTATTTTTCTTTCTTTTTTTCTAGCAAAGCAGGTATTTCTTCATAGGAGTTTTGCTAAGTCATTCCTTACCTGCTTCAGACCAATGTATTGAGCAGACTCAGCAGGATAGATGATGATAGAGTGTGCAGGATGGCTAATAAAATGCTTAAGGTTTCAGCTATAGCCTTGCTTCTGCATTCTCATCCCATAATATTCTGTTAAACATCACAAAGGGTCCTGGTCTACTAGGCTACTTTCCCAGAGTTGTGATCTATCATTTCAGAATTTTTGGGGCAAACAAGCAGTATTGGTACATACACTTACACATATACATAAAGTGCTTTTATTATCTTCTGGCTAAGCAGTTTAAGTTGTGTAATATAGTGAATAGCAGGGGGATTTCTGCAACCCTTATTTTGCAAGTCCTATAAACTATTGCTGGTCATGATATGCCTCCATCTATATAAATGCCATTGACTGACAGTAGAAAATATGGTGGAAAACACTGCTGTGTCACACAAGGGCAGTGTTCTGGATGTTTGGAGTTTAAGCTATGAGACCTCAAATCAAAACTTCAAGCTTTTTAAATTATAAATCTCTAGATATGACACAAATCCATGGAAATAAACAGACATGCAGCTCTGTCTTAGGAATCAACTCAAAGCACACAATAAATACTGTGCAGTTTAAGTCTTGTAAAGAGAGTACATCCTAGTTCCCCTTCCAAAGCACTCAGGAGATTCATAGATATGCCATTATTCCATGATTTCGAAGATAAGTGCAAATAGTATTGACATAACTAAAAGGCTGTTATCTTTAGCCTGCAGTCTTGGGTACAGTCAGTTATCACCATCTGCTGTCTAAATATTGAAGTTCTCATGGATAGAGTATTTGAAGAGTGTACCTGGAATAGGAAAGAAAATAACAACAGTGATGACAATAATAATAATACAATATTAATAAATGACAGGAGAAAATGTATTCATATGGAAGCTGAAACTTTGTCATTTTTAAGAACCTCTCTCCCCATAAGGAGATAAAATTGTGAGAGGCTGGAGATTTCCAAATAATCTGCCTTATACTAGATTGTCTATTTCTGTGCTAAGCAGAATGCTTGTATTCCCTCTATATGATTTTTCCAATGTATTTGTCAAGGCATTTCAGAAGAGTGTATTTTTTATAGTGTTTCTCATCTTTTAAATCAAAAGTAAAGGAGGTAAAAGAAGCAGAGGTCAAGGATTTGATATCCCTACTAGGGGAGATCTATCCTGCTTTGGGTAAAACTGTGAAGTCAGCTGTCAAAATTTAACTTCTCTCTAGCTGCAACATTGCAAGGGCATGAAGATAAGTCGAGTTCTTGCTGATGGTTTCCTTAGATTCCTCTGCACCTAATCATACTAACAATACTGGAGGCTTCTATCATTACAGCAGCTGAGAGAATTTAGTGACAATCCAGAGAAATGCCTCCTTGAAGGTCTCTTCTGTGAATTACAAGTGCTTAACAAACCATTGCAGCAAATGAAATAGGTTTGTTCTTCACAGAACCAAAAGCTGGTTTGCAGCTACTGTCTCTATCCCTTTCAGTTTAAGCCCGATATTATTGCTATTAAGATGCAAACCAGGCTTTTCAAGGATTATAGTTTTCCTTCAAATTTCAATGACCAAGAAGGAGAATTTCATTATTTACTATGTGGTTCGGGGCTAAGAAGGCTAAATACAACTTTATCACTTGTATTTTCTCAGCAGATTTTGCTTCAAATTCAGTGACCCATTTTAGTTGCAGTAGAAGGTCACTGTTGCTAATTTAGTCTCATTCATTGGTCTCAGTGACAGAATTTAATTATTTCAGCCTGGTTCGTAGTGGGAGAGCAGCTGCACCACTTAAAACACTGTAATGAAACCCAGTAAACCCTCACCTTGTCTCAGCAAAAAGACCAGGAAGAGAACAGTTAAACTTATGATCTGTAATCTTAACTCAAAAAAAAAGTGTATTACCTTAATAAATGGGAAATTTCACCTGACTAACAGCTGTGCAATTGCTCTTCAGGTTTGAGTTGACTCTCACTAACATCAATGGAAACCTTTCTAAAAATTGAGGAAGATGTTATATTGCATACTATAAGTACAGAAAAGAAAGAATTCCTTGAAATAGGATCCATGGTCATTGAGATAAGGCTTGCAATGCTTTTTAGTGGCAAACATGCTTTCACTCAGTGTAGAAAGGACGGGACATTGGAGCCATGACAGCTGTGTCGGTTTAGGTGGATAAGATAACACAGAAAAGAAGGCTCTGGCCTATTAATGACTTTAGAATAACCAGTAAAATGACATGCAATCCAAATGAGCTGCTAACCCTTCTTCTGCGTAAGCATGAGAATAGCATGTTACATGGACCAGATGTACTGGATGAGAAAAAAAAGCCACGTCAAGAAAACAGGGCAGGCACAGGGCACTCCTGGCTAGAGGGATTGGCTTGTGAACCTGGCCAAACTCACCATAATCAGCCCAGGTCCCATACATCCTTCCTTGTACGGGTGTCCACCTTAATAAACTATCTTTTTATGGGCTTCTGTGTTTTATGGCAGAAAAAGGAATGATGAAATTTGTGTACTGGAACACTCCTGCAGGAATTCACTCTTGTCCGAAGGTAGAGTTCTACATGCAGAGTCTAGAGCAGTCTCTCTGTATATTACTCCACTTTAAGGTTGCCTGGCTCATGAAAGCAGGATACCGATCAAAAACTTGAAGTCTCACAATTCTTTTAATAAGCTTAAATTTTATTTTCTGTGTGTCTGTCTACCTTTTATTTTTTTTTGTTTTCCATTTGCTTATTCTTTGGTAATATGAAAACTATCTGGGAGAGTTTAAGGAAGCTGAGAGAAGAGTTTTATTTTTAACTTCTGCTTTTGAAAACCTCTGTGATTTTGGTTTTTATTTGTTTGTTTGTTTGTTGGTGTTTTTTGGGGATGTGTGTGTTTATTTATTTTTTTTTTCCTGATTTCTTTTCTTTGGCCAAAGTATGTGTCTGGCTGTGAGACAGGGCCTAAATCTAATTAGAATATTTTATTCAGTTAGCTCTAGATTATTGAGGAAGTTGGATATTATTTGGACATCTCAAATATTATAGAATTAGTAATTAATAAGTGAAAATCTGTAGAAACTGTGAGGCAAATACTAGAAAGAAATAACGGAAGAAAACTATATAAATATATGTGCAACCTGTTCTTTAAAAACTTATAACTTTCTTTTTTAACAGAACAACTCTTTACAGGGAGATCTGGCATAGTACTTGGACAGAGGAGACTATTTAAGTCCCTTTCTTACATATGTCTGAGTGATATGGTGTCATCACTAAGGTGCTAATAACTTTTGAAAACCAAATCTGAAAACTAGCTTGTCCAAGTTGCCCAAATTTGTATTTATTAGTATTTTTTTATTTTCTCACCAAAATCTCATTTAGGATTCCTGAATAACATCAAAGAGGTTTAAATAGAATGACTGTCCTTTATTCTCTAATTTTATTCTTATTGAAGATCTTTGCTAAATGTTCTGTGATATTCTCTAACAATCCTTTTATACATGTATTGTGGTACAAGCTAAAAATAGTGAGAGCAACTCTTTGCATATGGAGAGTAAAACTAACAATTTTGTAAAAAAAGAGTGGATATAAACTGAGGGAATACATAGGCTATGTAGAATTTAAATATATATATTTTTTTTCCAGATTTTATGACCTCTGTATGTGAAATAACGTGTTCACAGTTTTACTGACACAAAACCTATAAGAATAACATGGATTTCTATAAGATCCAGAGAAGACAAGGATGAAAAGGAGTTATTTACCCATGCAGGATATCTTTAAATATCAGTGCATAGTACCTCCTACAGCACATTAACTTGTGATTTGTCCTAACTTGTTAAGCTAATTGATTATAGTTGTGCTGTTACTTGTTTTGCAAGACTCCTCCTCACCTGAAATACCATCAAAATATTTAGCAATTTTACTATTTAATTTGAAGTGCCAAACCTTCAACAGAATATTAACTTTACAAAGCTTCAGGATCAGCTTTCATATTCTGAGGAAGGGGAAGGAGGCCCGTGGTGCTAATGTGAAGGCCAAAACATGCTTCTCTCCTTCTTTTCCCTGCTTTGCCCTCAGCTCTGAAATCACCGGTAGGATGAAAGAACTGAGCATCTTTATGATGCAGTTAACTTTTCCATGTCATAGTTTTAACACACAGCATTTATGTAGATCAAAACTCAGTAGGAAAAGAAATGTGTTCAACTTGGTCTCATATTGCTGATAAGCTTGTAGTGAAGGCACTGTTGTGTATTTGTAGAGATGAAAGTCATTGCTGTTATGGAAAATAGATATTATTGGCTATCCTTATTGAAAGGATGCATTCTAAATGAAAGTGTATGATAAGAAAACTGATCATAAAAAAGTTACATGTAAGTAGTTCCAAGCATTTTCAAGACTACTTTTAGAGGAGTCTAAAAGTCTGAAAGAAGTAGAAAAGTCATACTAAAGTAAAGAAGTGAAATAACTTGAGAATATATTTGTAATAATATTAATACATTTACTGTCTTTCACACCTTGAATATAATTTATCAGTTTCCAGTCCCCCAGGAGTTGTTCTTTTATTAACAATGTAGAAGTTCTGTTCATAATTTGTTGTCAGAATATTTGACAACATATTAAAATTCATAGACTACATACCTTTTCACTCATGGGGAAAACTGTTTTATTTTATCCTAGATGTTTTGACGTAACAAATAATTCAACTGCTTTTACATGAGAATGCTAAATGTTCTGTAAACAGTAATTACAGGGTGGGCTATGTATGTTCATGCTATTCACAAAACATACAAATAAACCAATATATGCAGTTTGTTTTTTGATTAATTACATTTATCTTCTGGACTAGTTATCATTAATTGCTTGTGAATGAGTTTAAGCTGTCAATATGGCCATTCACATGTATCAAAAATGATATTTTCTTCATCTGTCACTTGGTTATGATTTCTGGAAATGCTCATTATAAATCATACTGGTTCATGCTGTTTCTATCATAGATTTAAGTTTACAAACTGCAATTTCTGAATGTAGGCTCTTAAGGCAATATGTTTGTGTCATTAGAATGGAGATTTAAACAGCTTTGGTTATCTTCAGAGCAACGCATGTGTAGCCTGGAGTACAGTTATTTGTGGAATAGAGACATAATTTCACAGTCTTAATAATGGGCAAGCACTTTCATGACTGCCACTGAATAAGATGGATTTATCTTCTTCCATTTTTGGAATTCTCATTAACAGAAAGAAAAATTATCACTTTTTTTTAGTGGAACAACAGATTAATTCTGAAGATCTTTGAGGACAGGCACTCCAACAAGCAGATTATTTTAAAAGTTATCTTGAAATGAATACTTTCGAACACACCAGGGTTTCTGCTGATGCTGGAACTATTGTTTATGGACTGAAACTAGATTTGTGCTTTTTTGCCTTACGGTATCAAGGCCTGAATACAGTATATCTGACATGAAAAAGTCACAGGTAATTCAGATACATGTCCGATTTGTGAGTATCTAAGTAATTTCCTTTGTCAGGATTATCAAGAGAAATCACATCTTATTCTATGGTGATACATATATTTACTTTGAAAGTATAATGAAAAATGCATGGCTTTGTTTCACTCAAAAATCTCATATGTTGGAGTAGAGAAGGCTGAGAGCTATTTTATGCCAACCTGACTGCATAATAGCACTGGACAAGAAAAAATCGCTTTGCACTGAATAGGGAACCAGGAAGATTGCAACGCTAGGCAGAGCTCTGCTCATTTTAGTGGAACAATAAGTATTCTCATGGCTAGGGAGTTAGCACTATGACATTTATCCTTTTCCCATCTCTATACTATATTTTACAGGCACAGTTTATAGTGATGAGGGAGACTCAGATGTATCAGGCAGAAAAAGGTGCTCCAGATACTTTTGTCCTCACATGTCTGAAATCATATAAAAAGTCTCACCATCATATCATGTTTGATCTTGCGTCCAGCTCCATCCTTTCCCCATATGGATAATCTCTGGCCAGAAAGGAAAGGACTGTATTTTCAACTACAGGAATGATATCTGGCCTAATGAAAACTTTGTTGAGTTACTACCTGAAAGCTAGTGACTAAACAGAGCTTTCCAGGAGGAGACTCAGATCAGCAGAAATGTTGGCCAGTGAAAGACGTAACATCCTAAATTATCCGCAATGCGGATTTTCAAAAAACTTTCTTCTGTTGCTGTGCAATTTGGGAGTGAGGATTAGTGATGTTTGAAAAATCAAACAGGTTTTACCTTCAGTCACTTGTTGTGGTCTCTGTTTATTGATTAAGAGTCTGAGTAGCCCCACTGAGCTAAAATTAACTTGTTAGGGAGTATGTGAGGCATCAGTTTAAACACTGAGAGAACAACAGCATTTAATATAATATAGAAAATTTCACACTCTTGCTATCCAGTTCAAGGTTTCTGTGCAGAATGCAAAAGATTCTGATTTTATTTTTGCTTTTCTGCACTGTTTGTGAAATAAAGGTGTTTCTAAATCATAGAATCATTCTGGTTGGAAAAGACCCTCAATATCATTAAGTCCAAATATGACCTAACTTTAGCACTAAACCATGTACCTAAAAACATCAATAGGCTGATATATGACGTGGCTGGATACAGGTAGTATCTGGAAGAGAAAAATAGCTGTTTATTGGATAGCTGCATGAAAGATAAATAATAGTAAAGTTCAAAAACTTGGTCAGCATGGAGAACAGCTAGGCAGTCCAAACCATTTCATACACTTCAGCATATCTCTAATTTGAACTTGCATAAAAATTAGGCATATATTCTGGGATTTATATGCACAATTTATAAACATTTGATTTACATTTTCCTTGGATTTCAGATGAAGCCAAGCTTGGCATAACCTCTTCCTCTTGAAGAAAATCAAGAACACCTGACTCTGTCTTGATTAGTTAGTTAGAATGGCATTTGTTTGAACCAATTAGTATATAATATCAAAATCTGTATCTAAGAGAATATTCCGTATGCATTCTGGAAAGTTAATTATAGTTTTTTTTGTTATCTTTCCGTTTTCCAATCCCTTTTCCCCCCACCTAACCATACAAACTTAGAATTAAGCATCCAAATAGTGTTACTGGATTGTTTAATCTCTTTCACTCTGCCCGCAGGGATTAGCTGAGTTGACACAATTTCTAATAAAATTTTACACCAGTAAACCTGGCTTGAAGAGCAGATGTAAAAATCCTGCTGCTTGTCATGCATTTAGGCATTCATTCATAAGAAAGCACACTACTGTGCATATGTGGGACAGGATGTTTTGCTATGCCAAAAACGAATCTTCATGCTGTTGAATTCATGCATTTCCCACTGCTACTCAAAATGCTCATCTGAATGCTCAGGTAGGGGAGAGCTCTCTCTGCAGAAAATGCTCAGCTTCCATTCAAGTCAAGAGGTCTGACTTGTACTCTATTCCCTATTCACTGGCAATTTGCAGCCAGTGTTTGCTTTATCATCACAAATTTACAAGGAAGAGATTGTGGTGCTAATTTTTGCTTCAGTGTGACGTTATGAAACAGGTAACAAATGGCACCTAGAAAAGAGAAGAGAAGAAGAAAACAAACCGGAGACTTCACAAAGATAAATGTAATATCCCCTTCACCCTCAAGAAATGAAATTATTCTGACAGGGTCAGAGATTCTGCTTGGCAAACCATCTTAAATTAATTACCTGCTTGACATTTTAAAGGAAGGTTTCAGATTGTAAATTTAACCCAGACAAAGCATTCTTTTTAATCTTGTCAGTATGCAAACTACTTTGCACTGCAGTCTGTGAATTATTTATCAGAGAAGCGACCCCAAAGGGTAAAAGGAAAAATCAGGAGTATTTGATCTCGGGTTCTGCAGCCTGATGTACACTCTACCTTAGATCTGTACCTGTTGCAGTTGCTTAATTTCTCTTTGTTTGATGTTGCTGATATTTAGCTTTCAAGCTGTGCTTCTCTAAAGCCTAAATATTTTTCCCCATTTAAAGGCGTTTTAATTGCTTCTAAAATTGTGTCCCACCAAATAATTGTATCTATTTTCAAGGGAAAAACAAATGCTAAATAAAGGGGACAAAACCACCTGTCTTTCTGTTATGTATGTTTTCATTATGGCAAGTATGCAACATCATGTCTGTTAGGTTTTTTTCCTGCACTCAGATGAAAATATAGTCTGTAGTAGCAAGAAATCTGCAGAGCCCGAGTTTCTAGTTGTAAAATCTGTTAAAACATTAGTCCTGTAACAAGTTGCGTAACATTAAGGATAAAGGGTGGTCACATGGGATAAAAATACCTTGGAAGATGTGAGTCCGGAATCCAGTTCTGACACAGGTTTTTTTTTTGTAAAGCTACTTAATTTTAGCCTCCCAGTTTTTAAATGAAGTCTATGCAACTTCCAATTTCCTATCTTCCAGTCTCTTTAGCTTTCAAGATTATGTATTCAACAACATTTTGTATAGGGTGTAGTATTACTGCTAACAGAAAAGACCTATAAGTGCAATTGTAATGTAAATGATAATTGTAATTCAGGGACCAACACAAAGCAGAAGGTAACCTGACTGATATTTGCTCTCAGTTGACATCAAACCTGTTTACTTGGTTACTTTGGATTTCTACAAAGACCATAACTCTCTGAAGACATCAACCAAGTAAGCATCTGATTTTAGAAGAAAGACTTGGAAAATCAGCAGAAAACAGCCAATTTTAACAACTTAGGCATGTAATGCCACCACATACTTTTTCACTTTGAGAAAATTCACTTCCTGGATGTACATTCTTAACTTTTGATGTTTCATGTTTCAAAGAAGTTCCAATATTTTCTGTTTTATCTATAAATAAGATGAACTTTAGCTGAGTAGAAAGTTCAGTATCAAGTCTATCAATCTGCAGAGAGAAATTATAATTCCCTTCTATTTCTGTCATGTATTATGAAAAATTATTTATTTGACCTATAGAAATTTTTGCATGTTGATGTGTGCTGAAATGAAACTGATAAAATATTATACCTTTATTTGCTTTAGTACACTGCCTAATGTTTTTTGCTTTATAATTTTTCACTCTTTAGTGGAGGGGAATTTTTCCTCCCACTAGACTCTCTTGTTCCTGTGTGTCAACAGTTGAATGTTCCAAATCCAAGACATGAGAGACTTCATAATAAAAATCTTTCTAAGCAAAGTATGGATGAGCTTTTGTTTTACTACACAGTCCTAATGAAGTCAGTCAGTTCTGGTAGACAATTCTTTCAAGAAATATTTCTCAGATTTCTATTTAGGTTTCTAAGTACTCCAAGACTTTTGAGCTTGCTTTCTATTTCCTCACAATAACAAAATGCTTAAACTTGTTATGAGTTGGTAAAAGATTAACTATGCATGGCATAAGATCAGGTCTACCGCATTAATCAATCACAAGCTTTCCCACTTTAAGGCTTTATCCACTTCTCATCTGTTTTTATCATAGAATTCCTTAAAAATAGGTAATGTATTGTGTACATCCTTCACAAACTATTTATTTACCTATGAATTCCCCTTTGCAGATTCTGGTATCCATACAGAATACAAAACTAAGAAACCGGAGGCTTTTGCTTACTGAATATCCCAAGTCCCTCTTTAATGAAGTGTAAGTATGAGCTCTAGTGTCCATGGATCCATTCTAATTAGGGATTTTGGCTATTATTTAACTATGATAATTTCCCCCATGATTTCTATTCAGCACACATCCTGGAACATCAGTTCTGAGGCTGTGATCAGAGTCCATATTAACAATAACTGCATTTCAAAGTCATTTTTCTAAGATTTGTTTTATGTTTCCCAACTGATTTGGAAGGGTGGCTAGGACTGACAAAAGTGCAAAGGATCACCTTTATCTAGATTAAATATTATTTCATGCTAATTTCTGAAGCTATTCTTTTAAGATAACTAAAATAGACAGTCTTTGATTTTTATGTATGTATCAATAACAATCAAACTTTGATGTTCCCTGTCCATGACTGCTTTTTGATCTGCTCATGATGGAATTACCTGCAGGACTTTTTCAAGCTGTTAAAATACATATTTTTGTAAGTAACGATGAATAGACTGTACATTCTTCATATCCTAGGTAGCTGAGGCTGAACAGTAATAGTGAAATAATATAACTACTCTATCAAGATATGCACTGGTGGTCCTGGCTGTATTCCCAAAGTCCAAATCCTTCGGAACAAAATTCACCCATCTGCAGCACCAGCTAAACCTGATGTGTGCTCTGCTTGCTGGCCCACTGGCCTTCCACTGCTCCTCTGCACAGAAGTGGATTTCATCCACAGTGTGTTCAGACCTTTAGCATTTCAAATCCATTTCATTGACACTGTATCTTCTTCTATTTCCCTGAGTGCGTTGTTATGAGATTCTTCTATTCTAGTTTGTACTGAAATGCCATTTCTATGGGTTTGGTTTTACTTAACCTTGTATTTTCATTCATCATCTTTGCACTTTGTTCTTTCATGATGACTTTTCTTTACCCTTCACAAAGACCTGATACATATATTAAAATTTATATAGTGCAAAACAACTGCTGGCGATTGCTCTGGAGCAGCAACAGAAGATCTAGCAAAACTTCCCTCTTTGTGTTGGAGTGAGGTATTGCCTCCTGTTGCATGTGAAAAGGAAATGGCACATGATTACCATTCTACATGTTGTTATTATTCCTGGCTTCTCTGATGAGAAGTCATGGCAAAGTGTCTGCCCTTGGCTTACTTAAAATTTTAGTCAGATAGTGAAAATGTTTCTGAAATGTGGCACAGCTCAGCAATGCACAGGGGCAAAGCTCTCCCTTTTTCCAGTAGGCTGGTATATAAACCTGGCACATCACATAGTCTTTTAAAGTTTATTAGGGTTTATTTAGCAGTTATTTTAATGTTGAAAGCCTGCTTTTTTCTTTTTCTTTTTTTTTTTTTTTTCCCCTCGGCTTTCATTAGCTGTGTATTTTTCCCCCACATAACTGTTTCTATTTGCTTTGTCTGTGTACTAACAATTCGTGGCTAGAATGACCTTCAAAATATAGCATCCCTAACCATCCTGTGTACTACCTTTCACCTTGGATAAAGATTTTATTTATTTTTTAATAAATTCCACCTGAATTCTAACACATTCAACCTCATTATGGGGTAATTTCCCCTGGTATGAAAAGACCTCATTAATTGTTCCATTCAAAAATTGTTATCTCTCAGGATGGATGTTATAAGGGAAGTGCAATGGATAAGGACTTTTTTCTACATTCTGATTAAGTTTTTTTTTTTTCCTCAAGTGATTAGGTTTTCTGCATCTGTGTTTACTTAAGAGCCTGAAGCTAAAATAATTAGTAACAGGTGGCTGAGGTCTTACTGATAATCTGCCTGCCTTTTAGGTGTACTTCTATAAAAGGTTTTCAGTTCCCACATTCTGCTTCTTTTCCATCTTTAACACATTGTAATGAGAAATGATCTCGTATGGTATGTTACTTGGACTTACTTGATTCCAGGAGAGATTTTATTTTAACGCTTTTAGCATAGTGTATGACAGATATGTTACCTTTTAGTAATAAACCATGCTTCATCTCTTCTTGTCATATACAGGATTTCATGGTAATTGTTTTCTATGGCCTGGTTTTCTTAGGATATGCTTTCATTGTTAGTTTATTCTATGTTTTTACATGTGTTCTTTCCTAATTCTGCTCTCAAGAATTTTCAGTGGACTTTCACTCACCAGCTGTTCACTGAATTTTTCGGATCTTTTTCTGCTGACTCTGGTGATGTTTAAGAGACAGGTGGTAAACTTTTAATACTGCTAACTTTAGGAGGTCTTGCAAAGTATGACTGAGATTCTTTAAGTATAAAGTATGTTTACCTAAAGTGTGACATTTACATATCTTAGCTTCTTAGCTATTCAGCTACAAATACAGTAAGAAAAAGGAGGCATTCAGCTGTGTATGATGGGCTGGATATGGTTTATTGACATTTATGACTGCAGGTAGGAGATTGCTACAGCTATTTGAACACTCAGGCAGGGTGGTTCTGTATCAAGACCAAGATGGAAAGCCAAGATTATGAAACCATCCATGCAGATACTCAACAGTCAAGTGGTTTTGACATATGCTAGGGATACAGGAAGCTATCATTCAAGAGCCCCACTGTGCCTAGCTCATTCCAGGTGTCTGAAGTGCAGCTTTCCACATCCCCATATATTAAAGAGGTTTTCTTTGTATCTTTTATTGGAATAATTTCATTTGCTATAAATACACACTTACTGAGCTACGGTGAAGCTGACTTGATGTTCTAGTGACTGAGTAATTCTCCTGGGATATTTGGGGACATGGACATTGAATCAGATAGTTCCTGGAATTATTATATTTTTTTATGAACAGTTGGTAAGTGCCTAAAAAATAAATTTCTTGGAGTCTCTAAAGCAGTTCAATGATTTGGGGTTGGCCTTACTTAAAATGTGAAAACAAGATGATAAATCCTTACAGTTCTTTTGTAGAACACAGGAAAGTTCACGTTTGCTGAGAAAACCTAACACTGGAATCAGTCAGCAGAACCTGTATTACCAAGAGCATGTGACTTTATGACTCCATTCATTTAGCAAAGACTGCAACCATCCTTACAAGGAAACCAATTTCTACCTACCTTTAGGTGAGAAGTTTTCCCAAAAATCTAGTTTTATAGGGTGGTGATTACTGAAAATAACAACTATTGGCTATCTTGCAACATTGGGAACTATTTGTGTTTTATAACAAGTATGATTTGCAGTCCTTATTTAGGTTGCCATTATTTTCCAACTACATAGTTGGAGCACAAAATTCAAGGTTTTTTCTTACGCCGGCAGGAAAATAGAAACCACATATAGAAGCTGCTTACTTCTGCTCTCCTCTCAGTGCATAAACCCTGTTCAAGAAACAAAACAGGCAGAAAAGTAGACATTTTGAGGATTATTTTATGTCCTAACTCTACACTGTGCTAATAATCTTTTATTCTTAAATGAGCATCCAGTCCTCTTCCAAGCTTATAAAATATGAGAAAAAGAACCTTTTTAGCAATGTTCAGCTTTAAATATATATTAATATTAAATTCTAAAGGTCCAGCTGAGTGCAGAAAAATCAGTAATAACATGCAAATAACATCTTTCTAGATAAAGGGTAAGATAAAATAATGCAGTCTGGAGAACGACACAGTAACAATTATATCTACTAAAATGGAACTGATCTAGAAAGAGGTAATAACGGCATACTTCTATTTCTTGATGTAAAATATTATTAAGAAAGATAATGGTGAATTGTCTTTCACAGTTCAGAGAAAAGATACTTACACAGATGCCTATTTAAATTAAGAATCAAATTATCATCCTGCAGTTCATTGTGAAGTAGTCAAAATATTGGTAGATCATGCATTTAGTAGGAATGATTCAGAATAGGAAGAACAAAAACACACTGCAGATGAATGTTAAAAGAGTTATTATTTAATTTTTTTTCATGGAAACACTAAAATATTTTACTGCAAAAGGAAACAACCTTGAAAATCAAAGGTAAAGCAAGCCACCAAACACAGATATCACTAATGCTTTTACAAAGAGATTTCTCGCATGCTGTAACCTTCATTATGACAAATTTTCTTTTAGTTGTTTTAGGGTTTTTGTCTACAGGGAACATAAGGCACTAAAAAGGATATTTTTTGGTTTAAAACATCAAAGAATGAATTTCTCCATTCTTGTGTGTAAATAAGAAGGAACCTTAGAGCAGAAAATAGAAGAACACATCTACAGAGCAGTGATCAATGGCTCGATGTTCAGATGCAGATCAGTGATGAGTAATGTCCAGCAGGGGTTAGTATTTGGACCAGTACTGTTTAACGTCTGCATTAATGACATTGTGGGATTGAGTGCACCTTCAGCAAGTTTGCAGATGACACCAAGCTGAGCGGTGAGGCTGACATGCCTGAGGGACAGCATGCCACACAGAGGGACCTGGACAAACTCAAGAAGTGGGACCATGAGAACCTCATGAGGTTCAACAAGGCCAAGTGCAAGGTGCTGCACCTGGGTTGGGGGCAACCCTGGGTATCAGTACAAGCTGGGAGATGAAGGACTTGAGAGCAGCATGTTGGGAAAGAACTTGAGGGTACTGGTGGATGAAAAGCTGGAAGTGAGCCAACTGTATTCTGGGTTGCATCTGAGGTGATTCTGCACCTCTGCTCTGGTGATACCCTACCTGGAGTATTGTGTCTAGCTCTGGAGCCCCCAGCACAGGAAAGACATGGACCTGTCGGAGAAGGTCCAGAGGAGAGCCACAAAAATGATTGGAGGGCTGGAACACCTCTTCTATGAGGAAATACTAAGAGAGTTGGGGTAGTTTTTAGATATTGGAACTGGCTTTCTCTGACACTGAAGCAGCCTCTGGTCTCACAGAGACCACCACTGCAGCACCTGCTGCCAACACCTGGACATGTACACCCAATATGAACTAACAGGATTATTTTATATTCTAGTAAAGAGTAGTGCTGGTAAAGAATCAAGAAGTTCTTATTCCATGGAACACTGACAGTCCTCACCTATTTTTTCAACAGGTTATATAGCACAATATCTGTTGTTCTTGCTTGTTGGAAGACACCTGTTTTCATTAATGGCATGAGATGTCTGACTCTTCTGTGTCATTCTTAAGTCAGATTCCAAGCTTTTCAGATGCAGAGGTCTGGATGCTGTTCTACTCAAGATAATTTATTCCCACACAACCCAATTACAGAGCACAGCTCCCATGTTTCCATGCTCTGATCCAAAGTTATACTTCTCTCTTGTTTAAATTACATTTTCTGTTTCGAGGGGGGGGAAAAAATGTACTCTATTTCTTTGACTTATTCATTTTCTTTCAGTCTGAATACTATTTACTGAAGAATGGAAGTGCGTATGGGTAGAAATGTGTGGCCTGAATGTTCATAAACTATAACGAGTTTCTCTGAAATCTCCTTATTCATATCTAAATGACAACCATTTGGATCCTTTGATGGTGCTGTCAGACCTTTCACTGATACAATAATCTATTTGCCTTTTTCTGGGGGCATTACTGAAAGCTGGCTTTAAGCAATGTTTCCTAGGCATAAAGGTTTTCCCAGAAGACTTTAGTGCTCTTTTCCCCATATTAATCTACTTTTTCATTCTTCTTCTTCTTATTTTTTTTTTTTTCTGCCAGATGCTAGTAGATATATACTAGTAGATAGTAGATCTAGTAAGTCAAGAATTTACTCCTAATCAGAAATCTGAATTTACTACAGAAACATCCTAAATTTAGTCAGGGAACTTAAATACTTTTTGATTAACAGTTTGTAGAGGACAGCTACAAGTTTGCAAAAAGCAATTCCCTCTGCCACAGGGTTCTTGCTTCTTTTCTTTATGCTGGAAATACCCTTCTTAGCTATGTAGTGGTGGTGGAGTAAATAGAAATTAGTTTAATGGCACCTGGAAAACGTAACTTTAAAAGAAGACATTGGAAGGTGCAGAGTTATTAGAATTATAATATGAAGAACATGAGAGAAAACATTTAATTAAATATTCAGAAGCAGTCCTGAGGGGATGTACCACAGGTGAGCTCCATCCCTTACAACTGTGTGCTCAGCTGGAGAAGTTAGGGCATCACCTGCCACCTCCACATCTGTTTACTCTCTACTCCAGAGCTTTTATTTTCTTGTCTGTGAGGAGGCACAGCGCTTGCTGGTAGTGGGGAATGTGTTGCTCTCCCCAGAAGAACCTGCTACAGAAGGGTAAATATAAGTTAGACTGCCACAGGACATGGAGGTCTTTGAACCAAAGTCTTCCACTTTCTGAACAAGCTTCTTAGCACGCCTACTGGCATCAATGCTATTACTGTTTAATTTCTGCTCCAGCAGTTATTTTTAAAAGAAAACCAGTTCAGGCATATTAGTTTGTGCTGAACCTTGCCTTGCGAACTCCTGTTAGATCAGACCTGTTTCCAGTGTTTTTGGACTCCCGATGAGGCTCAAGAAGGAGCTGCACACCTTACTGGGCAGGCTGTGAGAATTTGGCTCAGAGACAGAACTTCAGGTGCCTAGAGAAAGGGTCATACTGGATAGGGAGCCTTCATTTGATGTGAGACTGTGCTGGGAATATTTTGGATGTCAGTTTTGATTCACGAACCTTAGCTCCACCTAAGTCCATCTTTAAGTTCCTTTATTGCTTACAGGAATTAGTCAGATCTAAAAATCCTAGCTGCTGTGCTGAGCCCTTTGTTTCAATGTCTTTGCTTCCAATGTAATATTTTCTTGGAAATGAAGTTTCTTTTCTAGTGCTTCATTTTTATGTGAACTACCATAAGAAAATAAAATGTGATTTACCTGAAAGAAAAAATATCTGTATGATAAAGCTGAGAAAAACCTCTGAGGATCTATTTCAAACTTGTGCACCAAGCTAAGAGGGCATAAGATGTGATTAGCTGTTATAGAGAGAAAGCTGAGATTTTGTTTAACACAGATACTTGCTTTAGGTTTGCAACACATTCAGAGAACAGCCTTGTGAATCCCCCAGGCTCACCTTCATTGCTTTACTCACAGAGCCTGTGGCTGCAATTACATCTGAGCAATGCGTTACAGTGTGGAGAGAGTAGGGGCACAAACAGCAGGTGACAAAAGAAGGTGTAAATGAATCTAGATATTTTCATTACATTTTGGTAATAAGCTGAGAAAAAAGAGGAGGAAAAAAAAATATCTGTATAGTAAGGGACATAAACATGGCATTCTGTGCCTGGCAAGGCAGAGAAGTGTTACAAGGTTTGCTGAGAGCAGAGCATCTCAGGGTTAGGCCCATGATGAAGCTGTGAGAATGCCATCAAATTATAGTTTTGATCCTGCTTTGAAATACTGCTAAATGCCATGGGCAAGAGACAGACATTTTATTTTCTCAGTGTCTCCCAATGAGCTTCCTGCTTTGTCCGGGAATAACTTCAAGGTGGTGTTTCTGCTGGAGCTCAGAATGAAATTTATTTGTGACTGGAAAGCAGTGTGCTTTTAATTATGTATCAGATTAAAATAGTTGTTTTCTTTTATTCAAGCAAAATCAGAGCTAAAGATTAAGTCACATCTATCAGCTCGTATTCTTATTTTCTTCTTTCCCGAGTGGGATATACCAAACCTTCACTGAAGTAAATCTAAGTGACTTTTTCTTGTATTTCACAATATTGTCACTCACATAAAGTTTTACATTCTGTCCAAGCTGTGATCAAGATAACCATTCCATAAATGAGTTCACTTTCATTATCATTAACTATGGCAGTCACACACGGTGATGAGCAGTGAGGTAAGTCAGAGTGGCAGAGACCTCCTACAAACTCCAATGGCTTTTCCCATGAGGTCCCTTGTATCCTGCTGACGTCTCAATCTCTTTCTCCCCAAGGGTCATGAAATCGATTTCTTCCCAGGAACCTTGTCAGCCTTGTTCTACTACTTGACTTTCAGATTTACTGTGACAACTTTTTTAGATGAGATGCCATGACCATATCCGCTTTTGATTCTGGGATCTGGTCAAGACACAAACAGATTGCGCTTGTAAGAGCAAAATGCCCAATACAGTGCTCTCTTGATTAGAAGGCTTTCATGAGCAGAATCAATTAATACAGAACAGCTGAATGTAGACCCTCATACGAAGGCTGAAGGGTGGAATCTCACCCTTTGCCTGGGATATCTGCAGAAATCCTGACAGAATGGCTGATTATGCAAGGAAATAAAATGTTTTCTGTGCACAGAAAGCTCTGCTTACCTTACCAATGCCCCTGGGATCAGCTTTTGGAGGATACATGGGACTGCAATAGGTCTCTCGGCTCATCGGAAGCAAAATGTGTTGTTTCCCCAAGACACAGTTAAGGACCAATCTCCCAGCAGAACATTTTCACTTTCATGGATTTAGTTACCAAGGGACTACAAAGAGCATCGGGAGTTCTTCCAGTCCAAATATTGTTCTAGTTGTTTCTGTCTAGATAGCCAGCTGGTACCATTCAATATAGTCCACTAAACATATGAAACCTATAAGTAACCACTGATAGTTCCATGCTTTTTATGCACTAACCTTCTGAACCTTCTTCCCTCCTGTTCAGTAGAACACATATTTCACTGGGAAACTTAGTCAAGGATCATGTGCTATGTGAAAGCTTTCTTGAACAAGAAGCTCAAGGCTGTGACAGGCAGTGATATCCCTGCCCTCATATCACTTGAGTTTATTCTTTAGTTCTAGGTCCGTATGTTAAACTGGGGATACTTATATTGGGAAAGCATAAACACCAAATAACGCTAAATGTGAAAAGTTTATGCCTACCTTCAATAATAGATCAGATTCTTGATTTTTTAGTTTTTATGAAAAGAACAAAGCTGGGTATCTCATGCAAAATGACTTCAGAAGAGAAAAAGCTTTGCCTTTTCTAATGTGTTTCAAAAATAAAGAAAACATGTACATCTGTATATGTAAATATATGTGTGTCTGTATATGTATGTTATTATTTTACCTTCTTGATCTCCTATTTTTTAAAAAGGTAAAGGAAGGCAGACACAGAAGGTATGGTAATAATAATTATAAAATACATTTGGAAACAACAGCAAAAAAGAAAAAATTTACGTTCATTGTGATAAGAGCTGTCACGGCCCCTAAGTTTAAGTTTGCATCTTCTTGACACTGTAATGTGAACTATTGTTTTGAAGAAGGCCAAATAAAAAGCTCCTAAAATGTTGGTCATATAGCAGCTTGTAATTTATGCAAATGTTGACCAAGATCTCCATCTTCTGAGTAACAGAAATAAAGCTATTATTTTAAGGCAGAAAATAAGTATTTATTTTCTGTGAATCTGTAGTTTTTAATTCAAACACAGAGAGACTGGAAGATAACAGTCAGTTCACTTTCAGGCTTTCCTAATTGCAAGCCTATGCTTTCAATTATTCAGTAGCCCTGAACTCTCATATGGTAATCTGTGCTGCTTTCAGTGCTATGAAAACAAGCTTGCTTCTTTGAACAATCCAGATCAATAAATCTGATGAAGATATAGTCATCTTGAGAATGGAGGGAGGTGAGAGAATAGGTCTGAAAGGGAAGATAAGGAAGAAGTTGCAGAAGAGTGTTAGTACAAATGTAAAATGTTAATCTTATTTACTTTGGGATCTGCTGACTAATTTGTTGCCTTAAGTATACGCTGTCACTAGCTTACAGAAATATTCTCTCCCCATAATCAGTTCTTCTGTGTCAGAGCCCCTCTCTGTTTGCTTTACCAGCTCGCACTGAAACACGGGACCTCTTGGAATGGTTCCTCTCGCCTCAGTGTCCCAGACATACTGCTCTGTGCACATCCAAAGCTATGAGTACTTCTGCCTTGACAATCTATAAAAGCAGAGAAGTCATCTCACAGAACCCACAGACCTAAATCACAGGAGATCTGGATTCAGACACAGCTGCCACTGAGATCTTGAGTACTTCTAGGCATGAGTGGATGAGGAGTTGCATGCAGACTAAAACCATACTGGAATTTCAGCATGTCTAGGGTTGGTTTTTTTTGTTTGTTTGGTTTGGGTTTTTGTTTTTGTATCAAAGAAGACGACAATTTGTTATTAGCATAGCTTTGTACGTGTCATGTATTTAGAGATAATAGCTCTTACTACATCAGCTTGGTTCTTCAAATTGGTTCACAGAACTTTCATCTGATTTTCAATGCTGGAGAGACTGCTTTACATTCTCTCCTAATTTCTTTGTACTTCAGTTTGTTGTTCTGCAGAAGGGAGGCAGTGACACCTTCTTATGTGGCAGGACAATAATAAATTTTTTTAAAGTATATTTTGCACCATCTAGTGTGATGGGGTTCTGGTGTTAGCCAGAGATCCCAGGAATTGCTCTGCATGCATAAATAGTGTACATAAAATGTGGCTAATGTCATCACAAAACAGAAAAAAATGACCACACAGTATAGCAGTCTTTTCTTAAGCAGGATACCTAGAGTACAAACAGATGCTAATCACATGATAGTCTGGGATAGACTAAGCTTGCCTCAGATTGCGTTTGTCAAAAGGAAAGTGATGGCAAGACAGATTGATGAGGATATAATTTCCAGTCTCTGTAGATCACGCTGTGCTGGTCTTCGATGGACCTGGACCAGCAAAGGTACAATCTTGTCATGAATGTGAGTGGTGTCTAGACACCAAGATAGGAGTGCAAAGAGAGGAAGATGTGGATTAGTACAGAGTATAAACCTAGATAGGTACTGAACTGAGCTGTAGGAAAGGGCTTGTGATGATGAACAACAACAAAAAGTACGGGGAGAGTTTACTTCCTGCCAGATTTATGTACAGAACTCTCACTGATGTGAATGGCAAGTCTGAGCACAGAATAACACGCTTGGGGAAAAAAAAAAAAATCAGAAGGAGGTCATTGCATAGCAAATACCTATAAAAGGAATTTAAATGCTGTCCTACTGTGATTCATCTAAGGTTTGATCTAAAGTTCATTGAAGTCCAAGGGAGTCTCTCTACTGACTTGGGTGGACTTTCAAATCAGGCACTAAAAGGGATGATCATTTTTTTGAGAAAGGAACATTTTATTGTGACCCAAAAATGATGCTTTCCTGGTTTGTTTTTTTTTGTTTTTTTTGTTGTTTTGGTTTTTGTGTGTGTGTGTGTGTGTGTGTGTGTGTGTGTTCGTTTTTTTTTTTTGGGGGGGGGAGGGTTGGGGGGGGTTGATGCAAAAAAGAAACAACACAAAAGAAAACTTAGACAGATCATTTATAAGCCCAACATTTAGTCTGTGCTACACAGTGTTTATGCCAATGATGGAAAATAACAGTGAGAGAATAGAGAGAATACTCTAGAATCCTAGTTAAAAAGACAAATCTTTCCACAGATTAATTTGTACATTGGAGCCTCCTATCTCTGCTACTTGAAGATCTCTTATTATGTATACTGACTCTAAACCATATTCAGAAACACAGAAACATTTTAAAGAAACTGCTTTTTAATGCTGTCTGGATCCAGGGATGCCTAAAATTCAGTGCTTCCAATTTGTGTAGTGTTTTGACTATGGATATATAATTTAACTTCCTTCATCTCTTTGTTCAGAAATTAGGATGAGATAATACCACTTCTGTAGGCAAAGTGAGTGGGTCAGATTCTCATGGAGGAATTCCTTCTTAAAGAAGCATCCGACTCAGTATTTCTTACTGCATATGTTATTGTGATCCAAGATTTTTTTTCTTTTTTTTGTCAGAGATGTGTGGGTGAGTCACTTTCCTTTAAACTCAGTTGCACTTTGAGATACTGTAGTAAAATCCTTCCAACTTCCTCACACAGTTAAGTAGCCCCAGTGGGACTTCCTTTTCCAGGTTAACAGCAGCTTTTTGCGTGAATGTGCAGGTTCGCCATTTGACAGTCACTTCAAAAAGGTCTCTTTGAGGTGTATTTTTCGTCCTTCTGTTGCAATGAAATGGTTCATTCTGTACATTAACAAGATGTGCAAGAGCAGATCACATGAAAGAAACTTTTAAAACTGAGAAATATACTGCTGATATATTCCTCCTAGTACTTGACAAGATACTGAATACATCAGTGAACCTGAGATTTCCACCAGCACTTGAGAATAGGATGAAGAACAATCTTTCATTAATATTCTATGAATGGAAATACGGATCACTCAAAGCAAATAATGAAAAGTCGACTTATTTTGTGCTGTCACATCTTGCAGGGAAAACAACATGCATCAAACACAGGTTATGTCTATACTACACCTCTCAACTAGCAAGGGGGCCATTCTCTGGTCCTGATGGTACAAAGCAGAGCTCAGATCATGTTTATTTGATTAAACTTGACCCCTACTCAAAAATGAGCCTCATTCACACTGCTGCTTGAGTGCAACCCCTAGTCAAGGCTGTCTCTTGAGCCATGCTCAGGCATTGTCCTGGCTGTGCTTGCTGTCCCAGACCAAAACCTTGCTAGGGACTGTACAAACAGTTGTGGACAGTTATAGCCCCATTCTTGATCCATGCCCTGACCCCGTTTAATTTCCTCATACAGATTCAGCAAGAGATGATAACAGAAAAAAATCAGACCATTCTGCTAATAACCAGTAGTGGTCTGCGTTTTCCAAGGCAGCTATTTATCTAAGTAAACATAGATTGTGAAACAGAAGTTTATTTTTTAAGGAAAATAGTCTTTTTCTAGGATGAATGCCAGGTGATTTGTTTGAAAGTATGTCTACAGACATTCATTGTGTTAGCATTACCTTCTAATGTTGTTATGTAAGTTAAAACAGATTCTTCTACAGCTCGAATATGGCAGAAGTCAACAGTAAATTTTTGTCTATATAGCTGTATACAGTAGCATCCTAAAGTTTGGGGACATTTTAAATTTAGTTCCTATTTACTGAATCATCGTGTTACATTTAGCTGAAAGATATTTTGTTCAAATATTAATGAAAAAGAAAACCAAAAAGACAACAGCTATTTTCACTTCCAAATACCCTACTTTGATCACAATCTTTACTTTGTTTGAGCAGCATTTCCTCCAATATGAGGTCTGAACCACTCCACCTTGAGAGAAAAGTCATGCTGGAGCAGTCCAGGGAATGTTTCCTCTCAGGAGTGCTGGAAGATGCTCTAATGAATCATCAGCAACTTTTAATTAAATAAAGAAAGCTGCCAAACATATAGAACTGTTGGAGTGAATTGTGAATGGTCCTCTTACTGCCTTGTTGTGACCTGATTCCCCTGGCCCGTCGGGGTAGGAGAGTGGTGAGAAATGGAGCCCCACATGTCTACAGAAAGCGCATGCTGCCTTCAGGCACCATGCAAGTGTCGTGGTGTGCTCTTTGTTCTGTTACAGTGAGGACTTCATCTCAGGCCATCAGGGAAAAGACACTAGCTCCTTGTGGCTTTCATTGACTATACATGTACCTTCTTATGACTATACACGTTAAAGAAAAAGGAGGTGTGGAGTTTTCCCAGGCTATATTGTCGTGGGAAGAGTGAGAGAGAGTACCAACACAAGGAAGTAAGACATGTCCTGGCCCTTTCCTTTAGGTTCAGGGAATGGATTCCTTTTAATTCCTGGTATAGAAACAGCCTCAAGAGCTGGGGACAATAGTCAGATCTCTACACACAATAACTATCTTGTCATAGTTATTATTATTCAGAAATGTTAAATAAACCTTTGAAGCTAGAACCACAAAGAAATTGAGATTCTTAACTTAGAATACGATCCAGAACTACAGAGACAATAACTATCACATTGCTGTTTTCAAATTTTCAAGTTTCTATTTCAGAAATATTACAGCAGTTCAGATTTCTCAGGCTATGCCTGACAGCCTTGAGCTACTATAAGACCACCCCATCTTTTTGACTTAGGATAGCTTTTCAGGTAGAAAAGTTTGTATGCAGCCATACAGATGTTATTTCTGCCAAACATATAGACATTCATTCATTGGACATTTGCCCACTGTAAGAGGAATTTTGAGAATCTTAGAATCAGACAATGGCTGAAGCTGGCAGACCTACCTGAGATGGTCTCGTCCAACCCTTCTGCTCAGAGATGAGTCAGCTGGAGCAGGTTGCCCAGGACAGTTTGGTTTTCCAACATCTCCAGAGCTGGAGGTTCCAGAAGCTCTATGGGCAGCCTGCTTCAGTGTTCGATCAACCTCACAGTAAAAGTGCTGTCTTGCAGATTGTTAGCATAGACTGACATCCAAGAAAGTCAGAGAATTATAAAAATCTGTGATACACTATGTATCCAAGAAGGATTTATTTATGCGCTATAAGTAAAAATATATTTTGCCTGGAAATGCAAGATGGCTATAGAAAGACTGAGAGTCCGGTAGGGAAGATATCAAGGACAAAGAGATTGATTTATTTTTCCTCTGGTTTCTGACTTTTGCAAGAATTTAAAATTATCCCAGTCCTGCATTTCTTATTCCTGGAAGAAAAATACTTTTATTTTCTGGAGCATATGTTCTTATTTCATATAGATAATATGAATTTTGTTCTCTTACACTGATCAAAGCAAAACAATAGGCCTAATTCCATTCTTAATAGCATAGAAATGCTATAGAGAGAGGAATTTTGTTTCAGAATAGAGCAAAGTGAACACTTTTTGCTCTTTTATAAATGGAAAAGAACACTATATGTACGTACTGAATTAAAATAAAGGAACAGTTTATTTTTAATTGTGAAACTATTTAACATTTTTTTAAGTTGTATTAGTTTCTGACTAATCTCCTCTGCTTCTCTGCTTTTTTTTTTTTTTTTTTCCCCCAGTTGTTTGATGTAAATAATGTGAGTTTATAAACAATTTTGATCTGGTCCAAAATGCATTTTTGGGGCCAAATTTACTATTCTTTTTAAAAAAATCTACTAGTTGGTTGAAGAAAATTTTTATTTTCACTGTTACTAAATCTGTTTTGGAAGCATAGGAACAATTTGACATATGATGGAATCAAGCATGTCCATATCAGTTAATACATTTATTTATTTTAATACATATGAAACAAAATGAGTGAATATGATTTGTGCATTATGGGAAGACAGAAGTGTTTTCCTTTTCTATTAACTATCTGGAAGTTCTTTATCAAGACCTGAACTAAACTCTTCTGCTACATTAGGTTTCTTCTTCCACTCCTAAAATACTTTTGAAAATTAGATGGTTCATATCAGAATGGATTCCTATGAGCTGTTAAGAATGAATAATTGGATAAGGGAATATCAACTGTCTCAGCAAATCCCACTAATTTAAAAAACACTTACCTTGTTTAGTTAACTGGATTAATACTCTGAGAATATAATGGCTTTCAGGAACTGTGCAAATGATAAAACTTAGGTACAGAAATTGCGTTGCTACTGCCACATGCAGGTATTCACTAATGAAACTGGGAGTTTTGTTGGCAGTCTTGAATATTTTAGGTTCGCAGGGTACTAATGCTTTTAAGGTGACTTTGGTAATTGAATCGATATGATTCAGATCCATGTCAACCATTACCATGAAGATGGAGTCTCATCCTGAAAAGCAAAGAACATAACATGCACTGCATGCCCTCAGCATGATTGCCTCAGGCACTTCAAGTGCAAATATCCTCTCTTCCCCAAACCCAGACTTAAAATTCAGGTCAAGAAAAGCAAATGAAAGCCTGGTAACTACGACTGACTTTTATTTATCTGTATGAGCTGCCTTAAAGTTCAGGGCAAGCAGGTAGAATGAAGAGCTAAGAACTAGGACTATTTATTTTCTTATTTGTTCTCAGGTGGATATAACACATATCAGTGCCCAGTGTTGTACACTGCAGTTGTAAAGACAGTTTTGCCCCAGCTTTTGAACCACAGACAGAAAATTTTACATGCCAGCAGTATGTCTATTCTCATTCTTTAAGTTCTGATTTACTTTTTCTTTAAAAAGGGCATCCTCCATAGGACATGAATGGCCTTTGAATGCCAGCTCAGTTGGATCTCAGTGAATCTAGACTTTAATTCCCTACCATAGAAAGAAGGAAGTCAAAGGAGGGAGTAAAAACAAGGTTTTGAAATGTATCTTGAATTTATGAAGAAACTATAGGAACCACATTGAGAAGAAGATGATCTTTAGTTTCACAAACAGGGCCAGTAAATCTGTCTTTTGTTTATTAGGAATAAATCACTGTGGGATTCCTGGAAAGAAAACAAAACGATGTGCTCTGTGTTTAGTAAGGGTACAAATCCTCAAGTTGATGCACAAAGGCCACTTATAACGTACTTTGACTGCTACTGCCATTGAGTCACACTTGCTTGGATGACAAGACATGTTTTCAGCAGAGGAAAGCAGACTGACCAAGCCAGCACAGTAGTTCAGCAACCTGATGATAATGCTTCAGAAGATCGTGGCTCAAGACAGGGCACCCTATGTTTGGTCACAGATTTACTCCTTTGTGTCAAACAGCAGGGTTTTTTTTCATGGCAGTCTCCATGGTGATGAGTTTGACCATCATCCCTGGGACAGCACTGAGCACGGTTTTACAAAGCTCACCTTGGCAGATTTACCATCACTGCTATGTATCACAAAAATCAGTGACAGCAAGCTATTGACACACTGAACTGCAGAAAGTCACTGTCTTCCCATTTGAGGTAAAAAAAAAAAAAGGCATTTCCTCATCTGGTAGGCCATCTGAACTGCTAATTACTGGCAAAAATGTTTCCTGTCAGATGTTATCTACACAACCACAGAATACAAGTCAGTCTTATTTTCGCCAAGGCAATTAAAAGGGAGCTGACCCAGAACGTATCAAAAACTGCAAAACACAATTTGCTGGCTGCTCTTTTACCTAGTCAAACACCTCAATCTCTGCCTTTCCTTTTTCCTCATTATCCAAATTATATGGTAAATAAAAAAGGGAGAGGTCAACTTAATTAAATTAAATCTCAAAACAGGTGCAAGAGGGTGAAAACTGGATGTCAATTTGACTGTCAGAGCTGATACTATTGCAAGTCCCAAGAGAACTCAATATTCGGGAAGAGTGTGTGACAGTAAAATAACAGAATTTATTTAATTAAAAAAAATATAAACATAGACAGTTTAAAATCAAAGTAATTTTCGTTATACTTCAGGTAGAGTGACATGTTTGTTTCTGTGGATTATGATTTTCAGGGAGCTGAGATTCTCAGAGAAGAGTAAAACTTTTTATGTGATTCACTGGTGCAGTTTCAAAGTACCGAAAAGTTTACCACTATGCCAGGCTTTTCACTGGGACTGAAAAAAAAAAGTAGCAACTGTGCAACTTTTGCTTGGGCAGAAAAGTCTGAATGCATAACATTTATAGCAGCTTGATGCCAGAATTTGTAGCTAACCATGAAGATATTAGCTTATCTTCCCCACAAACCCATTAGGGCAATCGGTGCTGTTACTAGATCGCTCTATTAATTATAGAAGTACTTATGTACCTTTGAACTCTACCTAATACGTACTTTTCATGCATTTATGCTGTTATATGAGCATATTGAAATATAAAACCTTAGCAACAACACAAAGCAATCTAAATGTGTATATGCTAACAGACCTGAAAAGCAAAAATCAGTACAATGTGTGAGGGATGTCTGAACCTACCAGCCCCTCTTAAATTTTGGGCTGTAAATGGAGATTTCTTCAACTCTGAAGGTTTAAGCTGCATGCCATCTGTTCAGATTCTAGAGGTAGATGTGTATGGTTAAACATTCCTGGACTTTGCAAACCTTAAGGTATGTTGAGAAACCAGTATGTGGATTCTCACACTGCTGAATTCTTAGAAATGCTGGTGGTTTCACAGAATGCAATAAAACTTTGCAAAATGTGCCATTTGTTGTGTCTGTGAGGTTTTTTGAGTATGACTTACACACAACTACCCTTGATATGAAGGGGGATTATGCACTTACACCACACACATTTCTTTCCCATAAATATTTGCAATAATTTCTTGTATAAGCACTCTCATAGTCTGATGATGTTTAATACAGCGTCTTGTATATATCCAGTTTGGGTAGAAAATGTAGGCTTTTAGGTCATGAGCAGAAGAGGTGCTTGATAAGTTGACATGCATATAATTGCTGAGACCACTAATGCTGGGAGATTCGATCATAGGCAGATGTGAACTATTTCACACATCCAAATGGATTTGAAATATTACTTTGCATGATTATGACGGAATTTGTGCAAGTATGCATCACAGAGCCCATCAGGCATAAATTAGGCTGCTTTGCAGTAGTCACGTATTTTCAGTTTTAGCTGACACTGTGGAAATACAGTTATACTACACTGAAAACAATCTTCCATCATATGGTACAGAATTAGTTTCATCTGACATTGTACTGTTTAACTTCTGGAACATGCACAGATGTGATGTCTGTATGTATCATGGCACACAGCATTTAACAGGCAGAAAATATACACATGCTTCTGTTGTGGAAATCTGTGCATGCAGCTCTTCTCTGCCTTTTTGGGTGGTATTTGCCTCTGGATTAAAATATCTAAATAGAGGTGCCCATACGGGCTTTAAGTATCTAAACTGCCACTACAGGCTGTGGCAACCAGAAGCTCAGCTCTGTCGCCCAGCCTCAGCTGCCTGGTGTCATCTGTGTGGTGCTAGGATACCTGGCTTCCAACAAAAGCACAGATCTGCCACACCTGTGTGGTGTCAGAGACATGTGAGGGTGTCTCAGATGTCACCACACAGTCACCTTTGAGTCACACCTATGTTTGGAGTCCTAGACCTCCATTTACTGTAGTGGGAGCTTAGTGTCCCATCTCCTGTTAATAAAGAGGTATTCAGATACCTCTGTTCAGATATCTTGATTTTGAAATCAATTGTACCTTCAGTATTTTGATCTTCTGGGACAATATAAATTTGTAAAAGCAAACATTCAGATTCAGTCCTATTGTAGCAAATGTTGTTATTTTTTAATTACTAAAGCATATTTGTTTCCTTCACTAGTATTCATGGCAAAAATGTTTCCCCATCCTTTTAAAAAGATTTGTCTCCTGCTGAACTTCATTAATTTATGCACTGCATGCATTTAATAAGGTCAAATTTCATCTAAAATGTAGCAAAAAAGGTGAAAACCAGAAATAATCATGTTTTATCTTATTTTCTGATGTTATTTTTAGCATGTTTAGGGTTGTACTTCAAGATAGATTCCTGTAATGAAAGGAATATAGATGTTGTAGGTAGTGTACATCTTATTGTCAGCAAATCTAGTTCTTGCTATAATGATAATTTTCTATGAATTTTAAACCAATATTTCATAAATGAGAATTCCGTAACATTTACTGTTAACCTGAAGGGGCAGAAGTCAGAAAAGATAAGAAGGTATATTAGAAAGAGTTCTTTATGCCCATTGTCAGCTTATAGTCTTTCTACTGCAATGTTAACTCTTTTCTGGTCAAAGGGAGGTGTTTCCTCAAAATAACATTTTAAGTAAGTTGTCACTGCTTTGAAGTACTGCAGCTACTGGCCTTTGCCAGACATCTTCTCAAAATACTATCTTCCTGTTTAATTATATAAACATGTTAACTGTTTCTCTAGTGATCTCTAATAATGTTTACTGAGATACAGACTGCATGAAGACAAATGACCATTACATCCGGAGTAATAGTATCTTGTGCTTGCTGTACTATCTACCAGGATGAACAAAGAGTATTTCAAATTCAAATACAAAATCTACATGCAAGCTAAACATTTAGCACTAATCAAAACCTGTATTTTCTGAAGCATCCACCAAGCGCTGAAAAAAAAAATGTACAAATGTATCCCACACTTACTCCAGACCAGCATCCTGCTTTAAGAGTAAATTAAAAGAGAAAAACTCATTTCCAGCATACGCCCAACTTAAAATAATGAACAAACCTAAACTTTTTGTATTTCCATGTATCAGCAATGTCATGGAGGCACCCCAAAGTCAGTTTTAGGTGGACAACCTAAAGTTCCAAACCAGACTTTATTCTAGCCAGAAAAGGGCAGCCAATAAACCAACTAGAAACAGTGTTTATACAATTAGTTAGCACTCCAACAACATAAAATACAGGTTCGTATATCAGTTGAGGAGATTATTGGGGTACAACAACATAAGAATAATGAGGATCCACAGCATGCATGCATACACTCAAAAGAAAAAGAATCAGAAGCCTCTGACTCAAGAGTACTCACAAGAAACAATAATTTGCCTGGGTTAGGCAAGGATTCATTCAAGGATATATCCAGTAAATAACCACTCACCCAAATGAGGAGGTGAGGCACTCTCAGTCCCAGGAAATCTCCTTAGGAGCGGATGCCATTTAAGGAGACAGCTCCAGTTCACAGACCTGCTGCTTGGAGAAGACCACTCCAAAGGGGGCCCTCAGCAGGAACCCTGTTTTATAGTCTGGTCAGATCTGACTGTGGGCATTACAACATGGTCCAGAAGCTTTGCAGCTACTCTGGGCACCTGCTTTTCTAGCGAGCCTGTCAATTGACCAAGGGTCCCACTCCTCCTGTCGCACCAGCTGGTGGAGGTGAAGTCACCCTGCCCCGGGGTAGGGGAGGATGTGACTATCAACACCTTGGTACTACCCTAGGTGTGTACATGGGAACAGGCACAATGGGGCACAAAAGGTGCTAGAAGAGCCATCAACTGCCCCATCAAAGGCTCCAGATCTCAGGGGGATGTGCAACTGCTACAAGCAATGTATGGTTGTAATTAAAAAGATTAATAAACTTCCTGAGGCACAAAGAATGAATAAGACTTACACTTGACAGCCTTTGAAAATGATGGAAAAGTGAGCTTAAATTATCTCAACTTAAATAACTTCTGTTGCAGAATGGAAGGTCTTAATTGCATGAGAATCAAATGCCAGCTCTGCTGTAAGGGGTAAATATCATAGTTAAATCTGTAATATACTGTACATGTTTGGTACAGAGAAGAAATCTACTCTAAATCAGACTCCCAGTACAGACATAGAAATGCAGCAGGTAGATGGATAAGTTGGATCAATACATGAGATGTGTTTTACTAAACAGAAGGATTCAGTAGCACGAATAAAACACTTCAGCATGTATTCCCTACTGCTGTCATGGGCTCCCAAAGAAAACTTCCACTGGTGTTTACAAGAGCTTTGTGTGAGTAATGATCACCTAACAGAATATAACTCCACTGAGTACATTTAAATGGGAAATTCATACAATTGTTGTCCTTCCATCATGAACTACAGACATGGGGGTGAACTTTAACCCAAAGTATTGTATTTAAGAATAGACAAGAATGTCATCAAATAAATATTTGTTAGTTTAGTAAACCATTAACATCCTGAGTGCATTAGCAGGTTGTAATTGTCCTGTAATGTCTTTCTGCGTAGTCCTCTTCTGCAGCCTCTACCCTGCTCCTCATCCCAGGGCTTGGGCTGTCTGTCTTCAGGATCTGCTCTGATATCATGCAGATGAGCTCACTACCATGAAAGCAGCTCTGCTATGAGGAGGAGCCAGCAGAAGCATCACTGTCATTCTCCATCTGTGCACCCTCTGCCCATGATGAGTCAGGAACTGCATTTATGTCACCCATGGTCCTTACCTGAGCTCTTGCAGGTGTGCTGTGCCCAGCCTTGTGCCTGGCCTGGCTGGCTGGACCTCACACCTACTGTGCCACTACCAGTGTGTCTGGCTATCCCTGGGCTCTGCCAGCCCCACTCTGCTTTCCATCTTTACATAAGGTGGGACTGGATCCCATGCTGGTGAGGGCACTGCCCTGCTTGCCTTCCTGTTGCCATGGGTCTTGGCTCCTGTCCTTTGCAAGGCATCTCACCCTTAATCCTCTCTAACATGAAGACCACAGGCTGTATTTTTAGTTATCTTGATCATAGGAAGTGCTCTTGTTTATCAGATGCTCAGAAAATGGATGTTTGATCAATACTATAGACATCACAGGGCATTGGTCAGTAGATTCAAAATGTTCCTCATCTCATTACAGGCAGTACTTGATTATTGGTGTCAATAATCCTTGCCTGCATTTATTCTTATTAACTGGGCAATACAAGCTTAAATAGTTCTGAGTGATGACTGCTTCTCTAGGAAAAATACTTTGCAATGTCAAAAGAATAGCCATTAAAAATTTCAGAAAAACGAACTTTCACTAAACGAGTGCTCTGAAGTTGTCAGTGTCATTGTGAAGGAGGAGAAAGAACTGCTTAGCTTTTGAATTACTATCTAACTAAAGCAGAACTATAGTTACAACACTACAGTATTAATTATCGTATGACACTGCCAGTCGGTTGAAGGAGGTGGTGCTGGTCCTCTGGTCAGCACTGGTAAGACACATCTGGAGGGCTGGGTCCAGTGCTGAGCTCCTCAGTACGAGACACACGGACATACTGGAGAGAGTCCAGCAAAGGGGCGCTAAGATGACTGGAGCATCTGTTATATGAAGAGAGGCCGAGAGAGATGTGACCATTCAGCTTGGAGAAGAGGAGGTTCGAGGGGACTCTTACCAATGTGTATAAATACTTCATGTGGGAAGTAAAGAACTCCCCCAGACTCTTCTACTGTTGTTGCCCAGAGAAAGGACTAAAGGCGACGGGCACAGACTGAAATACAGAAAATTAATTTAAACATAAGGAAAAATAGAATTATTTTACACAGAAGCAGGTTGCCCAAAGAGGTTATGAAGTCTCCATTCTTGGAGATATTCAAACCCCAAATGGACACAGTACTGAGCAACCTGTTCCTAGTTGCCCTGGATCTGAGCATTGGGATTGGTCTTCCCACTCCTCCAATCCTGTGATTCTTCACACCTGGCCAGAGTCCTTCCAAAGTCATTTAGATCATAATAACTGAGCTTCCTTGATAGACTACTGCTATTTTGTTCATAGGAGTACTGATTTTTTTTTGTAGCCATCTCACCTTTTACTATAGAGCATTTGGAATTGTACCTATATATATGTGCCCTTCAATTAGAAACGGATGTTTCCAATGTTTTCTGCTGAAGTCCTCTGCTGTGAGTGTTAGCCTGAAACCACTTGTGTTCCAGTTTTCACCTATGCTTGCCACAGGCATAACTTTCCTTCTAACTATTTTCATCAAAATTATTTCCTCTACAACACCTTATTTTCTTTCTTTTATTTCTCTACATCCTACTGACATCAGATTAGACACTTTGGTTTCTCATTCTTTGTGTTCCCTCCAGTGCTACAAAACGCCCTTGTCCAGAACCATTCTTGGCCGCTCCAAATGGTTTGCTTTACTGGCGCACTGTAAGATCAAGTAATGTAAACCTGGTCTGGCACATTCCTTTCTGAGTTATAAAGCAGCACCTGTGTGTTTTCTGAAAGCTGGGACTGTCATAGGAAAACAGGCGGAGTTAGAATGAGTTTCAGGGAAGTTTCTACTACTTTAAGGAAAAAATCCCTTCCCTGAAGAAAAGAAGAGGTCACAAAGTTTACTCAAATTCAGTATTACCACTTCTTATTGGTACTGCTATGTATTGGCACACAGGCATTTTCTTTGCAGTGTTTTAATGGGTTTGTGTCTCAAAGCTAGAAAAAGCATCAAAGAATATTTCCAAAGTTGCAGCCGTGCTGACAGTTAAAGACCAAATTTTTGTAACATTGTCAGGCAGCAACATCTGGTACAATAATCCTACAAAGTACAAAGCAATTTCTAATTGCTGTTATGTATTCTGGAAATGGTGGCCTAATTTACCACAGGCTAAAATGAAAATAATTAGTTTTGCATGAGTCAGGAAATCAGAAATAAAACCAAATACTGAGAGTTGATTTTTTTTTTCACCAACAATATCCCTGCAAAATGAGATAGGGACCACTTCGTTGGTGCTCCCATTTTAATAGCTAATGGCAGGAATGAGGGTGGACCTGCTCATTTTTTTTTTTTAGCAAAAGCTTTTGTCCTCCCTGAATTCATGGCATAAACACATCTGTGAAAGATCCAAAACCAAATTGCCCTGAAAAATATTGCATTCTTACATTGGAGCCATAATTGAGGAGGGAATCCTATCTCCAGGCAATATGTATGAAACAAAAATGCAATGAATGAGAAGAGATTCTGGTTGCTCACATCCAACAATGTTGTCATTTTGGATAACATCTGCACAACCACTCTGGCCTGGGATTTAGCAAGGGAGGGACCTGGTTCTTCTAAATGTATTTCCCCCTCTCCCTGCATTCTGACAAACACTTTCCCCCTTTGCAACACCCTCGGCTTGAAGTAATCTAAAATGTGCAGGGATGACCTGGGCAAGCCAAGCTTGCCAATTTGGACAATGAAATAAACTAATTATGGAGGGGAAAATGAATCATGTTTTGTTCTGGATTGCAGATTTCAGTAATGAAAACAAAAAATATGTTTTCTTGGTGTCACTGTTGGTCTCATGCACATTTTACAGGTGTAAGGCATTTTATACTTGTAGGAGACGATTGAGGAAATGGAATATAAATTTAAAAATGAAAGGAATAAATCAAGAGGGGAATAAATCTGGTAAAGTATGTTGTATTCTGGTTGTATTATAGCGTTTCTTTAAAACCTGTATTACTGTGATTATGCAAAAAGTTTAGAGAAAAGCTTAAAGGTATTGCAAAATAAACTCCACCAATTATGCTACAGTACATGTGTTGGCAATACTGAAATGTGGACAAAAAATATATAAAATACTTTGAACGGCATCCTGTGGGATTGCAAAGTTCTATCCTTACCCAGCAAACTAGATACAACTTTAATTGTGTACCCATAACTTCCACCATGCTGTGTTTGAAAATAAATCAAAGGAATCTGAAAAAAATAATAGGAAGGAGTTACATACCTTTGCATATGTCTAGGGAAGAGAATTTTACTGATTAGCATACTCAGCTTTATTCACCTTCACTGGTGTTCCAGTCCTTTCTTTCCCTTGATGTTCTTCCCTTCAGTACTGCTGAAGTACTACCTCACTGTTCACTGCAACATGCCCCGCCTTGAGAAGCAGTGCTTCTGACTGCTGCTCTTTTACCCAGCACAAAGTGAAATACATCCTTCTATTTCTTCCGTTAACTGAGGAGATAATCAAGCTGTCTGGTATTCTAATGGATAGGAAAAAAATGAAATAGAACTTTCCTTTGTCACTAAATAATTTGAGAAAAACTAGGAATTGTGATTGTATTCCATTTTGAATTTTATTGTCTTTTATTTGCCAAGATCTGGCAATATGTTTGGTTGCATACAAGGCAGACGAAAAAGGTGCTGTCTTAGGGAAGTCAAATGTGTATAAGTACTAAGCATGTATTAATTTGGCCACTATTGTACAGAGCTTACTGCTGGCAAAGATGTTTTGTAAACGCTGTCATTAGTCCTGATGTCTCCCAGAGTCTTTCTTGAGCCCACTGACGTATACCAGAAGCACATTAGAGAGGTATAGATGTGTAGGCATACTAACAATTTTAAAGAGTTCAAGATTCACAACAAAGGGCATGTGAAGAACAAAATCTACAATCAGTTGTGTTACTTTATGTATAGCTTAAGAATTGTAATCAGCAAGAGCAGTGGCATGGTGCTCAACAGACCGAAAGAGAATATGGAATAAAAAGTAGGAGTAAGTGGAAGGAATGAAGAAAATAAAAATGGGCAACCACAGAAATTTTACAGCAGCATCCTAGGTGAAGGTACAAGGTGAAAGAAAATCATGACAATTCAAATAGGAAGTTACTACACTGGGATACCCAAACGGTTTTGGTAGGGAACATCAGAAGAGAAGAGAGATTCACCCATGAGTCCTGTCAGAAAACTAGAGGGGGAAAAGGTGGGCTAGAAATAAAATTTCAATTTTTGAAGTCCCTTGTGAGAATGGGGAGTGTAAAGGAGAGTGGAGGATAATACAGGGCGAGAGAGAACTCACTTTTCAACATGGAAGTAGAACAACATTGTTACAGGGGTTACATAAACTTGTATATTCATGCATATATTTACAATAAACTCAGTGTAAGAACGATGAGGTTAGAGAAACTGATTGTTTTCGGTGACATCAACCAAGATGAGTAATAATATACAGAAGGGAAAGAGAAATAAAATTAATGTAACTGGAGCCCCATGATGCTTCTGTGTTAAGTGCAAGAGAGGGGTTGAGAAGAAATTTGTAAAATATAGTCGAACAGTGTTTAGAGAGGAGCTAGGAAACCAAAGTGTCATGCAGGATTAAGGCAGGGAAAATAATAGGTTTTGCTGAATGTAGCCAATAGAGTAGAAAGGAGATCTAGAGAGAGAAGAGGTCACAGCCTACCATGGTAAGGGCTGTTTCAGTGGAGTGGAAATGGCAGAGAGCAGCTTGCATGGGGATTTAAGGGAAGGTGTAACATGGAGGGAACCAGAGTAACCAAGGCAGGCAGTATGCAAAGGGGCTGGAACAGCCCAGGGAGAAGCAACAGTTGCTGAAAGAAAAGGGACATCCCAGCAGGAACCAAACAGCACAATGGCATATTTAAAGACAAAAAGAAAAGAAGACTGTAAATGAAGGTTGGCTTGAATTAAAACTGAGGGATGACTATAATTCAGGAGAAACTGAGAAGGTGGAAGTGAGTGGGAGAAGCAAAGAGGTAACAGAGAAAACATAGATGAAAAAGATTCCCATGCCAAAGGCTCTGGCAGAGGACAGACAAAATGTTATGTGTGTCTGGGCAGGGAGACTGGACCTGAAAGGGAAGGAGATATGATATCATTCAGAAGGCTGAATGATACCCAGTCGAAGTGTAAGCCTTCATGCTGTGTTGTGGTATTCTAAGACATGATACAGGTTAACATAGCAGAAAAAAAAAAAAAAAAAAAAAAAAAAAAGAAGTTTAGAATATTTTGCTGCCATTTATGAGCAAAAAAGTTTATTAGTTCATCTAGTCTGCCCTCCAAGACATTGCTGATTTAGCAGCCATTAAAGTTCAGCTAGATATCCTTGTACAGAGCAGAGCACAAACAGACAAAGGCATCTGGAGGGATGAAAGTAGCATATGGAGAACTCATCAAAAAATGTTTGCCTCTATCACAAAGCTTTTCCATTTACAGTATTTCCTGCTCCATACCCACATGAAAACAAAGTGGTATTGAGCTTCTTTCTAATAAAAAATGAGAAAAACTGAACTCAGAAGTACACTTTATTTACTACCCATCCACATAGAAAATCCAGATTCAGAACCGTATTTTTGTATACACACACACACTATCTGTGTACATTTGATTGGAGATGATTTGCATAATTTAAAATACCAAAAGAACAAGACATATAACATCTACCGGAAGATGACATTTTTATGATTTAACCCCAACATCAACCAAGCACCACATAGCTACTGGTTCCCCCCATTACCCAGTAGGATAGGGGAGAGAATTAAAAAAACCTTGCGGATTGAGATAAAGACAGTTTATAGGATAGCAAAAGAAGTGAGTTTAATGATAACAATAATAATCACCATCATCATTATCATAATCATGATAATAATCATATATAGAAAACAAGTGATGCCCAATGCAATTGCTCACCGCCCTCTGACCAAGAGCTGATCTGTCCCTGAGCAGCAATTGCCCCCAGCCAGCTTCCCTCAAGTTTATATAATAAGAACAATGTCATGTGGCGTGGAATATCCCTTTGCCAAGTCTCAGTCAGCTGTCCTGCTTGTGCCCCCTCCCAGCTTCTTATGCACTCTCCACCTTCTCATTGACAGGAGAGTAGTATGAGAAGCTGAAAAGTCATTTACTACTTAGCAACAACTAAAACATCACTAAACATCACTGTATTATCAACTTTATTCTTATTCTAAATCGAGAACACAGCACCATACAAGATACTAGGAAGAAAATTAACAAAATCAGAATTTTTTTTTTTTTTGGTAGTTTTTGAAGAGGTTTAAAATCTGCCTTGCCAGTAAGTTGTCTAGCTAGATGTTGGACTAGCTGCTTTCTGCTGTTGGCACACCAAAGTTCTTACTTCCTCTCTCACAAAAAAGTACTGAGGACACAAGTTACCATTCATTGTGATCCAGGACTGGTCTCAGGACAGAGATGTAGTTACTGACGTAACAGGAAGAGGATGAGCCTCTAACTAGGTACCAACAGAAGTAGTACAGAAAGCAATGTGTTTGACTGGAGAAACTGAGTATCAGTCTTATTAGATTTTTATAGGGATTTTAGGATTGAATCAATAAATTTAAGTCTCATGCTTTTACAACAGCCCTTTACAAAACATTCTTTCTACCTAATGCTTTGGGTTTACAGTCTTGCCTTAAAATTAGTTTAACAGGGCTTTTTTACAGATGCATGGAAATCACATTGCCTTTACAGGCCAAGCAATGCATTCCTTGTTTCCTGAGCCTATCCAGCAGTCAGAATGTCCCCCATTTGGAAACTTTAATTAAAGTAATAGTTAACAGCATAGACTCACTGTCAAGCCATCTGTTATTCCAAAATTATAACGAAATCAGCAACTTATGTTGGTTTTAAGGTTCTTATCACCAGTTAGAATTTCATACTTGTTTGTAAAGTTGTCTTCTATTAATTATAATATCAATTATGTTGCCACAAATTTCCCCAAGGATTATACCTACATGATTTAGACTGCTGAAGTAAGAAAACATAGAGGAAAGCAAGAGCAGTGCAAGGAATAAACATCTTCTTGCCTGCTGCTTGCTAGGTGGAAGTGCTGCAAATCTATTGACAATATGTGTTATGTGCTACTCTTTCCTGAGGTTTAACATTTTAGTAAATCAGAAAGTCAGAACTGATATGATACTTTCAGATTTTAAGCAAGTGTATCAGAATTGTTACTGTGCCTTAAATAAAAATCATTTTTGTACCAATATTTCTACTCTGGTATACCAACGAGGCAGGGGTGGGGATAGTTGTGTAGTCTTTCTCCCTCATGTGAACTGGAACACATTTCACACTAAACAGTGGCAGTGGTGAAAGGAAGGTTCCTCTACTCCCTCTTCCCATAAATCCATCCCTGACTGAATGTTATTTTATTTTGCACTGTATGGATGCATTATAAACCAGTTTCAATTTGGAATTTTAACTGTCACAATCTACATCCACATTGAAAAGATGAGAAATTCAGTTTCTCATCTTTGCTCTGGAAAGGAAAATGTTGTTCTAATTCTACTGAAGCTTGCAAATCTCCCATAGGAGGCAGAACCTTGTAAGTTGCAAAGAGATTAGGGTCAGGTTTAGACTGAGCAAATCTTTCCTGACTCAACAGCATGGAATTGAGTAGCATCTAAAGGAAAAGGGGAACTTTCCAAAAGGAAGATAAACCAAATATCACATTGTTCCTGTAAAATGTGGTAGAAACCACTCCTTTACATTAATTGTCTGAGTAATGAAAATATACCAGCCGTTTCTTGAAGCTTTAGTGAGTACCTAATTAACTCACTCCTAAGACTCCAAACAAAGTAACAATTAACTATTTTGCTTGCTTACTGCAGCAGAAATGATCTATATAAGCTCTACCTGGAAAGTGTTAATTTGTAGGCCAAGTTGAAATGGGAAATATTGGGGGAATAAAGGCAGGAGAATGGCTGAAGATGTACTTGAATAACAAAACCAGATCAGTTCTCCTGTGGATGTGCTTACATAACCCTTCTTAATGGAAATTACATGCATGATGCATCAACAAGAAAACATAACCTGAAGTTCATATTTTTCAATGATAAGATGATCCTTATTTAAAGATTATAATACCACAATGTTAGTCACTGATCTTTACTTGCAGTTCAGGAAATTGAATGTGGATTTAGAAAGAAGTACAACATGAAGCAATTAAATATTTTTTTTTTGTTTAAAACTATTTAGAAAAGTATGAGCGTAGCTGTTTAGGTAGAAAAGGCATGCTAATATGTACTTAGAGATTGAACCAGAGTGAAAAAATGAGTGATGTTAAACTAATGGATACTAAATTTAGATCTTAATAGTATAGTGTCAAAAGTGAAAAGCATGTTGTTTCCAAGTTGTTAAGATCAAAATCAGTGCATGTGAGTACAGATTTGTAATGAAATATAAGGCATTATACATGGAAGTCTTTGGGCTCTGAAAAATGTATCTAAATATAAGAAATTGTTATTTGTGTTTCTAGAACATACAGTGTAATAGTGGTGTACATCTCTGTGAAGGTCTAATAAAAGTTAAGAATATTTAACAGCTGGGATTCAGTTAGCATATGGAACAAATAATGATCATGCTTTCAAGTAATCAATATGGTTGACAAAAAACCACCTCTAATGGTGATGAAAAATCCAGACGATATTGCAGAAATAGAAAATAGAGAATATGGCTGTTTAGCTGTGAGTACAGAGTCCTGATTTAAAACCCAGGAGATCCATGCAAGTATCCTTCACTTCCCTCAGAAGTGATTTATGTATTTACTGCCATAGCAAGACAAAATTATGAAAAGCCAGACACACTGCTGATCTCTGTGGTATATTCACTAGATATACTATTTTCAACAACAATTCCTCATTAAGAAGGATTTCCTGAGATATGTCAGTACCCCATGTTTAAATCAATGTTAACACATGCTTTATTGATGTTATATAGCAGTAATTAATCAGAATCTTAGGCAGTACGTACAAAATCTATTACAGTTATGGAGTTACTTTTAGCAAGCAAACTTGCATCCTTATCAGAAAATGAAATATTTGCTAAGATATGTTTTCTTTAGAAAACTACCACACTGCTGGCAACTATTCTTATTGTTTAACTATTTATTACCCTAAACACACATCAAATTTACTTTCATATCTCAGATTTATGTCATTAAATACTCTACAGTTATATGAATTATTACACTTACCACATGAACATCAGCAAAAAACTTCTAGAGTTTTCAGATACACTAGATTTTACTTAGAAAACAGGAGAAAAATGCTTCATTATGTGCACGTGATACAAGTTTTTTATTGTTTTGGTTTTGTTTTTTTTTTCTTCACACACACAAAACCATCATTAATATTTTTGTCTCCATATAGTAGCTGGCACATGGCACTGGATTTTGTTTAAAAGCACCTCCTTTTATTTCCCTCATCTCCTAAAATATTACTCTCAATAATTTCAGCTTTTCTTCTCAAAATTTATTCCTCAGACAGACTGATTGATATTGATTACTGTTTCCTACCTGTTAAATATTCTTTTTGTAATTGCTTGTTTGTTCAGCTAGGTATGGGAAAATTGTCTCTTTTTTTATTATTATTATGAATTTTTGATGCTTTATATTCACTTTAATAAAAAATTTCTAATTCTTACTTTTTTTCTTGCTTTTTTCTAACTCTCCCTCAGTCAACTTCATTTATAATTTCCCTCAGTTTTGAAATTATCCTTCTTAAACTAGCTGGACAACCTACTACACAATCAATGAAAAATAAAAATTGTCTAATTGGTGTGTTTGTGTAAGACTGAATTTTAATGCTCTGATCTGCAGTTCAAAATTATAGCCTCACTCAGTAAATCATTACCACTGCTACAATAATACAGTTTCGACAAAACATGTCAAAATATTAGACAACCAGCTTATTTTTCAGTGGCATTCACAGAATTAGAGGTTTCTGCAAAAGATCTTTAACACAATACAATCTTGAAAGTAAATAAAAGCACGGGATTAAAATTTGGTCATTAACAAACTTTATATCTGCAAATAAGAAGGACCTTCTTCTACAAAAATACTTCAATACCACTTTTTATGTCTAATAAGATGTTATGAGACTTCTAATAAAGAAAACCTGGTTCTTTCACTCCCATGTCACTGTCCTTCTGCCCCTAGTTATAAATGAGTGTGGTGAATTTGAGTCAAGCCTCTTAGCAAATTTGTGACAGGAGAAGACACTTAGTAACTCTGGCATTGAGATACTCAGTAACATAGACATCAAAAAAGGCATCACCAACTTCTACCAGGAAAAAAAAAAAAAAAAAAGACAAAACCTGTATTTCTCTCTTATCAGAGAAGATATATCTCTAATCAGGTACCAAATAGCTGCATGTAACTGTTCACACCGAGCACAAATCAAACCCAAAATTAATTAAACACTCAGAAGCTGGTGGTTTTTTTTTGTTTGTTTGCTTGGGTTTTGGTTTGGTTTGGGGTTGTTTGTTTGTGGGATTTTTTTGTTTGTTTGTGTTTTTTTTGTTTGTTTGTGTGGTTTTTTTTGTTTGTGGGGTTTTTTGGTTGGCTGATTCTTTTTGTTTGTTTTTATTTTTTGTTAGTTTTGTGGGTTTGTTTGTTTGTTTGTTTGCTTGTTTTTTTCCAAGTAAAACCCATCCTTTTGTGGAGACCAGACCATTTCTAAGGATTTAATTCTCCTAGTGAGGAGGTGGGGGGACACATTGACAGCTGTGTTGCCATTACCATTTAGTGGGCATAAAAGACAGAAAGGTAATTCACCTTGTAAAACTATGCTTGTTGTAATAAACATGTGCCAGTGCTGCAGTTTCTAGCAGCCCTAGAGCTCATTTAAGGACATTATAATGATTATGGGAGCTCGGTGTGAAATTTCCATGGATGTCCAAACCTCCCAGTGATCTACATTGGTTTTGTGGACCAAGTGCACACAGGCTTAACTCAAATCAACTGCCTCCCTTCGCAAGAAAATTTAAGGCCTTGTAGAGAAGACAGATATGACTATGACAATCCCTTAACATAGTCTAAACCTTCACACAGGACAGATCCAGACTAGCTTTCAGGATCCCCATTCTGTGACCCATCCTCTGGCCTGTTCTACTCATTTGCAAATTAGCAGTAGAGGGTAAAAGAAAAATCCTGGACAACATCTGTAGTTTGGCTGAAAAAAAGAGAAAACCTCAGATTTATTGAGCTAAAAACACTACTAATGAAATCAGGTAGTTTAGTTTTAAGGAAAGTTCATGGACTTAAATGGTGGCCTGGTTCTGTACAAAGCCTTTCAGATGGCAAAGCCTTGAAAGGAAATAAAAGGACACAATTAAGAAAGTTGATCAGAAGACTGTCCATTTTATATCTGGCAAGTCAGCACCAATCTCATTTTAGGTATGAGAAACACAAAATTAAAAACCTCATTTAAATTGAATTCTTGTGTGCTTATGAAACACGCAAAGTGCATTACTGCAATTTAATAAACTCTGTTCCTCTGCACCTATTATAAAGTAAGCCATATACTCAGGAGAGTAAGATAGTTTTTTAATATCAGCGAAGCAAATCTACATGAAAAATGTTCATTCCAGCTCAGAGACAGTTTACAAATTAAAACAAAACAGAGAAATTAAGTAAAGGATGATGCATCAGTTAACAGTGCCTGGAGGCAGCCTTAGCTTTAATGCCAACAAATCATGCAGATTTTACATAGTTATTAACTCTGGTATTCAATAAATAATGAGGTTACTGTAAAAATACCTAACATACCCTTAAAGAAACATACTCATCAATAAGTTGTATCAACTTTAAATTGCAGTGAAGAGAGTAAATGTATTATATATTTAAATAATGCATGTTTTCTCAGTGTTTTAAGTTTAAATATGGGTTGTGATGTAGCTCTAAAAAGCTGTAGTCAATCAATTAAATTAGGAGTTACTGTATTATAAGATGGTTATGACAGTAGCTCACTGACATATGGTCATATTAACTTAAATGTTTTTGAATTAAAACAAATACTTTTTCTCTAAAATAATCTTTACTTTTTGTCTAGTAAACAAATTTTTGTGATTTTTCTTTCTTACTTTCACCTTTATTTAAAGCGAAAATATAATAAAGATAGCATACTGAATAAATAATAAATAGACAAAGGAAGAGAAAGAGAAGGAAGGAAGGAAGGAAGACAAAGGGGAGAGAAATTACAGACCTCCACCAAGCAACCTTGAATGTTTTTAAAAAAATCACTTTGGGCTTATTTAGGGGGAAAATTAAAGATCAAAATACCATTAATACATATTTTTAGTTCTCCTTTCCCATATAAAAAACATCACCATCCCCAAACTAAGATTTCTCTAGAATTTAATAACTAAATATTTTCTAAATAACAGGGTTTCTGAGTGAATTTAAAACAAACAAACAAACAAACAAACAATACCCCAGTAATTTCAAAATACATTTGACACAGGAAAAAATGTTCATTTCCTTTGTTATTGTTAGTGTTGGTTCTGTTGTCACTTTTGTTATTCTAACTAATATGTATTTTAACATTCATCAAAACCACTTATTTCTAACAAAAGTCTTAGCATAAAACTGACCCCTACATTTTTAATCATGTAATCACTTTTATTGGTATTCTAAGACTTGTGTATATGCAATTGCTTTAGGAAGTGAAAGACAAACAAAATGGAAAATACTGTGCCTGTTCTATCCTTCTTGAGCAAACGGTTTGAATTTAAATATTAAATGGAATTAATAACTCTGAGTAATTGAAGATTACAGTCTTCACAATTATTCACACAATAGGCTGATTTTATTTTAATATTTCAGCACTACTGAAATTCCTATGGCAGAGGAAAAGAAGGGTTTAGATGAAGGAAAGTTCAGGAAAGAGACTATTTCTTGGTTTTATTTTCACGTTTATGTAAAAAGCTGCCAAGTGATGTCCTGCTGGGACAGAGTTAGGATCTGCTGTAACTCACTTCTCTGTTGCCTCTGTTATTGGAATTGAGGTTTTTTTACATCAGGCTTTCTGGAATCGGTACAACTGCAAATCCTTCCCTAGGAAGACTTCTATGACATCTGGAAACACTAATTTTGCAGAAAAAAGGACTGGGCCCATTTCAGAAGACAAAAGTGCTGCAGGTGACATTAGAAAGAGAGTAGGTGAGGTTTTCATTTCGACAGAGTATATATAACCAGACTGCCTAAATGAGAAGAAATGGAAGATCTTAAGAGACAGAGCCTGGGGGAAGGGTAAATAGCATGAAGCCTGACATATCCAATTTTATTGCAATGACTGTATCTGATTTGTTAGCCCCATGTGAAGGAGGATGAATGCCTGAGAAGAAATCAAGGAGCTGGACCTCTGTAGCTTCGAAGTGTGGTGTTCAGGGTGAGAGTGTAGGCTTAACTCTGTTCTTACTCAGGTATGTGGTATGCGCTGGAATAGGAGGGAGCCTCGTGCCTCCCCTTTTTCTATTAAGGGTTGCACAGGCACTTTCTGGTTACCTGGAATACAGTGCAATTGTAGTAGCAACTTGAGACAGATTTTAAAAAAATCTGACTTATTCTTACAACATGAAGCTCCAGAAAACGTGTAGGATGGATCTTATGTCTGCTAGATGTCAGCCTTGTGACAAGAGCACAAAAGCAGGTGGGACATGGGACAGACAGACTGTTTAACTCATTGCATCAGAGGCTGGGCACACTCAGGTCAACTTTCCAGAGGATCTTGTCTCCTGCTACGTTCAAAGATAATCTAAATCTCATGGACATAAGAGAGTGTTGGATTTTAACATGCACTTGAAGTATGTTATAGATGTGCTGGTTGAAACTGTGGAGAGAAAATGAAATACCAATATATACATTGGGGTGGAAAGGTAAGTCTGTTGTAGTGTTGCTGCTCAGAAATAAGTGTCTTTCCTTTAGTGAAACTTTTGTTGTAAAATGTATGGAATTCTGCAGCTGTTGCAGGGAAAATTACACTTGGCAGGGTTTTAATAAGTGTTCCTGTGTTACATGTATGTTATATCTGTTTGAAAACAAAAAAAGAAGAATCAGCTGAGATCAAAGCTGGGTCAAGACACAAGCATTAAAAGACACAAGTACATTACGCACATGTCTGAGAGGAATGCAATTCCTGGACCCCAAAAGCTGGACCCCAGCTCTAAGTGCAGACAGCAGTTTTGTGTAATCATTGCTGTCTGCACTTAGAGCTGGGGTCCAGCTTTACACTCTGTCAGTTGAAAGGGGTACCCTTAGTCAGGAAAGGAACACAAGTTTCCTGAAACAGGAAATAGAGCAAGAATTGGCCCATACCCAGAGCCTGGGATCTGATAATTACTCCCTTGGCAATTTTATACATTGTATGCAATGGTTCTTTTAGTGTGAAATACAGAAACATTCTTGGCAGAGAAAAAAAGAAAACAACAACAACAACAAACAAACCAAACCAAACCAAAAACAAAAACAACAAAACAAAAACAACAACAACAAAAAAACCCACAACCTAAAACACACACACAACCTCCCCCAAAAAACACACACCAAAACAAAACAAACAACAAGAACAACAACAAACCACAAACAGAACCCCCCCCTCAAAAAAAAACCAGAATAAATGTGAAGTGGCCCAGACATGGTATTAGAAACATGAAAGGTACCACAACATGAAAATTACCTCCGCACAAGTTACAGACTTATGCTCCTTTTGCTTAAATGAAATTCGCATACCTTTTTTTGCACTGAGACTTACCTGGAAAATGGAAACTGAAAGTCTTTCCATCAGTCAGCTTTATGTATACCACAAAGGTTTAGACTTTCTTGTAGGAACCCACAGGTGGCTGAACCATGAAGAGCTGAGGTGGGTTTTGGGCTGGTCTCCAGTTCACTGCATAAACAATGCAATTATTATGCTATTATTTGAAAAGCAGCCACCAAAAAAGGTTTTTAGGACCCTTGATTCTTTAGCTGTATATTAGACACATTGAGAGGTCATTTATCAGATCAAAATCCTTAGGGGATTTCAGTAAAACCTAATTTTGCAGGATTCATCTAATCTATTTTATATGTCTACAGTGCAGATGGCCACTTGGGCACATCTAGGGTGTGATTTATCTTCTGATATAGACATTGAAAATAGATCAGCTGAATCCTGCAGGAGAAATTCCTATTTCTTTCCATTGGTTCTGAAGAGATTATAAAACCTGTCTTATTGTAAAGTATTCTTCCAATTGGTTTGCCTAAACACGGTTGTCTGTATGTTGAAGACATACGAAGTTAGAGTTGACTTTTATCCCTAGTTTGACCAGGCTCAGGTAAGAGTCAAGTCATGAGTTGCTGAGAATTTGAGTGGTTTCAGGCACTTCCAGAAGCAGTTTGAAGGGCCTTTTGGTTTTTAAAACAGATGAAGGACCCAGCTGGTAGATTTAAGCAACTCCAGAATCAGATAACAGCAGAGTATGGTTTACAGATCATCATTTGGGCCCTGGGCAAAACTGAATTTTCTGCTTTCAGCATGCAAATTTTGTTAGAGATACTTTTGTATTCATATTTTCATATAAATTATGGTGCTTTGTTTAGAAACTCTTTCTAAACTTCAGCACTAAACTCTGCTTATGCAAACTTGTTATCATTTGCTTAATTTATTTGGCAACCACTAGCTTACTTGCCTCTGCATATACTTCGTTTACTAGCAGGCCACAATATGCAGCCTTTTTTGTAGGAAAATATCTAGAAAGAATCTTGACCAAAAGATGATTTATGAGTTACAATGGCCAACTAGTGCTTGTTCTTCCACATCCCTTCTGCAGGAGTCAGAATCAGCTGGTGCTAAATTGCCATTTGTAGGTCATATGCAGAGTGTGTTAGAGGTCAAATTATGATTAATTTTGGAAATGCCAACCCAGCTCTCTTATTTTCATAACTGGAAAAAGAGACATGACAAAACCAAAAGAGAGAAATAGATGTAACTTCAACTGATATTAGAGTCTAAAGAGGGACATTGCAATTTTGCATTTATATGCAGACATCACAAATAAGGCAGAATTGTTCATACTCTAATATCCTGTGTATAATTGACTGTGCCTTTGTAGCTTGTTTCTTGCTAATTTTCTTTGTCTTGCATTTCAGACTAATCTGAATGCATCTTGTGTGACTTGAATAGATGAGACTGAACTGTGCCCCCACATACTGACATTCTTCCTTATCGCTAGCCACAGGGACATATTAGCTTATTTCTGTTCTGAAAGCTACACAAAGCATTGCCTGGTTTCTCACTGAGTTTGTAGCACCATGAATTCCACCTGCCAGAACCCCTGCTCACACTTGATTTCTATGCTCTACGACAGCTTTCCAGACAATGTGATTGAAATCAGAGTGTTGAACATCTTCCATGACTAAGCCCCAAATCATCAGTTGCTTCCACATAGGTTAGGGCTCACAGGACTTGGTGTTTTAAAATACACTGCTTTGTGTTGGTCAGATGTTGAAATTATTCCTCCTCCAATTATTTGATCAATGTCCTGTCTTGATGTTTACAATTACATGACATTTATGTTTATGCAGAAGACCTTTTTTCTCTCACATTAACCTTTTTATCACCGAGGAACATTTTATTTTAAACAGGGGAGAATTAAAGCCTGTGATTCACTCTTAAAATTAGCATGGTCAAATGGCACTTAGAGTAACAGGACCTGAAATACTCTGGTTTGTTTGTTTATTGGATGTCTGATGTTTTAGATAGACCTCATGGGTGAAGTGAAATGAAATATTTTCTCTAAATAGATAATAATTAATAATTCATAATATAATATTGATATTATATTATAATATAAGTAAAGGTCATCTCCATATGTTGATGTCCTTGGAAGCAGTATTTTACAGGCAGAAAGCAAAATCAGCTACTGGAAAGCTGTGAGGCTTTTCAAGTAGCCACCTCAATTACACTGTCACCAGTCTTTTCAGTCTCATCAACTAGAAGGGATTCTGGATTACTGGGATTACACCATTTTGTTATTGTATTAATAATCTTATAGAGAGATTCATAAAGTGTTGCAGAAAGATGTTGTAAAGAAGTGGCATGAAGTAGATCCATACAGGCAGAGGACTGGGTTCTATGCCTGAATGTAAGTTGCCAGTGTCTCAATTATCAGGCTGCTTTTTCAAAGGATGGAGTTTTGCTTTCTTCTGGATTTGTGGGTGCAAAAGCAGGTTGTTATTTTGGGTTTCCACATTGTTTTCAAGCTTTGTTGCACTATTTCTAAGCGCGTTTCAGGAACTATTTCATCTTGATTCTATTGTCCCCATTTATAACTAGGATGATGTGTTTTCTTCCACACATTAAAGTAACTGAATACAACTAAAAAAATAGTGCTCTCAAAGACTTTGATGAGAAATGATAAACATACACAGATGAGGTACTAATCAATACTATGTAATGGCCTGGTTTTAGTCACTGTGGTGGCTTTTTTTTTATTTCATGGCATTGTACTTACGTCTCCAGTGTCACAACCTAACAATTGGGTTGAGAGTTATCCTCGGTTTCATTGCCTGCTTTTGTTTATATCTTATCCTCGTTTAAGAAAATCTTTTAATCAAAACAAACAGAAACCTCTGTTACCTTTAACTTGGTTAATATTTTCTGAAGTTTATATTTTTTTCTAAAGAACTTTGCCCAGCTCTACTGATTTCTGGTAGCCATTAGATCCAGGCTGCTTAGGAGCCTATGTAAAGAAGAGACTGAGTGTCTGTATCAGACGAACCATGTCTATTCTGAGCATCCCCTGGGACCTGTGCAGGTATCCTCTGCACTACAGCTAAGTGGAGACTGTCTGCTCAAAGGCTCAACATTCCTGAGGGAAAACATAGAGAAAACACAGGGAGATTCTGCTGATGAGGTCCATTTCAAATAAGAACAACACTAATCTGTACCACTAATGGCTTGATACAGATCTAAATGCTAGTACACAACACAGTAATCAAGGAAACTAGGTGAATATTTGACAACTACCATTTTTAAAGGTGATGGTGATTAAAATACTGTACTATTATTATTGACATAAAGAATAATGAAATAGCCAGTAATTACAACACATAAAACATTTTCGGTGAGAAATATTGGTATTATGTGACTCAGTTGCACTAAGCATTCTCTTTCAGCACCATTGAGCTAACAGAAAACTGTGGATGTATTTTATGTAAAACATAGTAGTAAAAGGATAATTGAAGATAGTGGAAAAGAGGGTTAAAACACTGGATTTGTTTTAATTTAAGTTTTTTATTTGCTTTTAAATTCATACACAGTGAGATGTATATAATCTGTTGAGATTTCACAATATTTTTCTCCATTGCATTAAAGCTACTTGCCTTGATAATTATACATATTTGCAAAAATGACTAATAGTAAAAGCAAAATCTTTCTGTATTCCTGCTGTGTTTCTCAGATTTTTTATCTCAGAAGCATTGCATATTCTTTTCAAATTATCCTGCCTCTCACTTCCCAGAAACTATGCATTTCTGTAACTGTATGTGTATTGGAGCTTCATCAACAAATTAGTGCCTCAGAGCAGGGCACAGAGAGAAATGACTCCTGCAGTGTATGTGCATATCTGACTGTGTTATTAATTGATCTTAATTCTTCTTTACTAATGAGCTCTTCAACTAAACATCTTTCTATCCCAAAGGAAAAGAAAAAAAATCATTAAATAAAACCTCAAGAAAACCCAAACAAAACAGAGAAATAAAGCAAACTAGTTTCCTTTTGCCAAAATAGGAGTGAATACTTAATGTAATTTCACATTTAACAGTGCACTGATAAAGTGAGTTTCACACTAATAAAGCCTGGGTTTGGTTCTTCTTTAAAATAGAAATATTTTGATTGTTTCAAATAAGAGCATGCATTGTGAAAGTACTATAGATACTGAGGAAAAGTGTTCTTTTGTATTAAAGAAACAATTTTTAACACTTCAGTTTTCTAAGAACAATGCAGAATGCTTTCCCACTGCCGTCAGAGCTAATCTATTAAACAAAGAGCAACATTGTCCCCTAGTGGTAGAAGAAATATTTTAGCCCAGGCAAAACGGAGGTTGATTCTTTCATTGAAGTATTCGGTTTTGTAGATTTCCAGAGAACAACCCCCCTCCAGCAAATACGGATAGAGTGAAAATCTCCTCGGGTTCAAGCAGGCTGGTTCTGTCAAGAAAGAAAATTTATATTTAAGAGCAAGGCACAATATTCAGTGGAACATTCAAATGGCACAGAACATTAATTTAATCTAGACTGGTCTTCAAATAGAAAAGCTATTTTTATGACGATCAAATGGTAGCAAATACATATATGCACACACACATGAACATATATATATATATAAGCTGCAGTGGATTTGCAGGCAAAATGCAGTCTGCAAAACAGTGAAGAGAGAAGAAAGGAAAACCATAGAATTTATTTGATCTGATATGGGATGATGCATGTCATGCTTTTTGCTTCATTGGAGTGACACCAGAAATTAAACAAGCACAAGTGTTTGATTGATGTGGTGTCATGACATGTAAACTTCAGTAGTGACACTTGAGAGGAGTCCTAATAGGATAAGGCCCTGGTGACTTTTGTCTTTACACACCAGTGTACAAAACTGTGTGAAGGTTAATAGTCTTCCAAGTCTTCCCACTATCTTTCAGCAATGTGAAGAGGGAAAGCTGAGAACAATCAAATAAACTCCACTGAGAAATTTCAAGTATCACCACTTACCCTGGGTGTCCCAATAGAAAGAATGACCCAACAAACTGCTAGTCCTTGCTCTGGAGCCAAGTGTCTCCAGGTTGCCAAGAGCCCTACTAGAAGACTGTTCAGACTAGTGCCCATTGGGCTTGTGTGAAAGAAAAACATGCACAGTGAAGATTCCTTGTTCAAGAAATTGACATTTCCTGATTAAATTGGTTTCTGCTTGAAAAATCCCTGCCAGCTCTAGTGATGAAGTTGTCAGTGCCTGACAGCCTTCCATAGATTTCACTGGGACATGTTCTCTCCTTCCACTATAATCAAACTTGTGTTCCTTTTCTTCCACTCCCTTTGCACTCTGTCATTCCATGTAATATTTTATCAAAATAAGTTATATTGAAGGAGAATAAAATAAACTAAGTAATTAGCCTGTCAATATTTCTGAATTTCACATTGCACACTGCACCACTTCTTTCTACTCCCCTTCCTGTAAGCTCTTGCCTTCTAGCTAGCTTAATTCTATTGTGATCTTGAAGCCAGAGCTGTTTCTTATTTTGTGTTGAACACAAGTGAGGAAAAGGATGGAGACAGCAATCCTCTTTGAACTCCCCAAGCATGACTATGGAATGGGACAACACCAGGAGGTAATTGGTAGGATAAAAAACCAGAAACATGTCTAAAAAATAGCAAAAGCAGAGTAAATAATGAAACTAGCTCTGCAGGATACTGTCTTCAACCACATAGAGTGGTCCTCCTTCTCCTACCATTATCCCAGGGAAATGGTGGAGTCGCCATCCCTGGAAGTGTTTAAAAGGCATTTAGATGAGGTTCTTAGAGACATGGTTTAGTGCTAGAGTTAGGTTAGGTTATGGTTGAACTCGATGATCCTGAGGGTCTTTTCCAACTGAAATGATTCTATGATTCTGTGATTTTATCCTACAGCCTAACGATTAAGGCATTTTCCCAGGACGTAGTAAAAGGCATGGTGAAAATTTCTGTGATGTTAGAGAACAATGAGGAAAATTTAATTCAGCTCTTCCACATGTTGAATGAGCATACAAAATAAAAATCTAGGATTTAAAAGATTGGCACTGCCAGCAGCATGTAATCCAGGAAGCATGGGCCCATCAGGGATGTTAGGCAGATAAATCCCTTTTCTTTAGTCTCGTCAGACTTTGATAGAACTGAGAGTGTTGCAAGACTCAGTCTTTGCAGTAATCTCAGGAACAGAACCCCAGGTCCAAGTGCATGTTGTTCATCATCTGTCCAAGGCTGGGAATTGCCCGGACTTTTCAGACCAAGGTCTTTTTTTTTTTCAATAGTCATGCAGATAGCTTTGTCACAGTGCATCACCTTGTCCTAGTAAAATCAGGGCCATTGCAGAAAAAAATGTGATTATTTTTTTTAAGACTGTTCATGTGATTTGTCAAGTGCTGATGGGGTAGATTGGGTCAGCCAAGGTGGAATCCCTTTGCACATAGTTGTGTGCTTGAGTGCACTCTAGTGCACAACTGGGGGTTTCCCCAAGTGAGCTATCTATATCACACTAAGTCCTTGTGGGGTTTTTAGAAGACCAAGGACATGTAGTGAGCAATCCAGACACTTTAGATATGAACTTAATTAGCCTGTAAAGTGCAGGCCTCAAAGATACAGCAAGGTTAATCATGGTTGAAGAAATGCTGATACAAACCTATGCAGCAGAAAAATGAGGAAGAAAGGCAAGTGTACTTGGCCAAAACCAGTCTGAAAAAGTAGGATGCCATGGGGGAAGCTGGTGCTCGCAAAGAGGATTGAGTTAGCAGAAACGATTTAAGGACACACAAACAGCTCATTAACAGTGCATGCAACCAAACAGATTTTAGCTATCATCACATAATAAGGCAGCAAATAGCATATATAAGTCTGATGATTCTGCTAATAAAGTGACTACTGTCTGATCATATTGGTCGTGTGACTAGTCCGTGACTTCCACGTCAACAAGTCTTGGCTTTAAAGCCCTCATGGAGATCTGTGGAACTTGAGTGGGAAGAGGCTCCAGAGGTTGTAGTAGCTCAGTGAGGGCTGTGGACTTTGAATTTCATTCATATGGGATTCAGTTCTGCTCTCTTATTGTACCCTGATTCCCTGCTGTTTACATCTAATCACCTTTGAGTAATGCATACAGGAGTAGAGACCTCTGAGATTTACTACAGGGAGTGTTAAGACCGTGTGGCTTTTGCTGGAGTTTCTGCTAATAAACTTGAATTAAAGCATTTGCATAAGGAGATATCTGTACCTCACTGTCATGCTAAAAACTAGGTACATTGTGAGTTAAAGTATCGTTAGTCATTTGTTATACCCTCTATTCTCTCAGACAAAGAATTTTATTTTTTAAAGTAGTTTTCATTAATTAATCTACATTCTATCAGCTGACTTACTAGTGTTAATTTTTTTCAGTAAAATTAATGTGTTTTTTCGAATTTCATCCCTTAACTACTTAGAATTAAAATTTAGCATTTGTAAGATGGCTTTTTTCTACAAAAACAAGCATTTAATTTCATATCATAAAGTGTTAGAACACTTTTTTATATGTTTCTGTATATATTGTACTGATATTTTAAAATTATTGATCAGCTTTTTGTAAAGAGTTTGCAAATCTTTCTTAATAAGTGTAACTACCTGGGGCTTTTTATGAGAGTTTATTTCTGCATTAGGTATGGAAAATAATTTTATTTATCTTTTCCAGAAGTGGTGAGTATACGATGAGCAGATAGTGAATTACAATTTACAGCTAACTTCCTAATGCTAAATCAGAATTTTTAAGGAGAACTACTAGTTGCTATAATTCATATTTATGCTGCATCATAAAATAAAACTAAATTTGTGTAGTTTTAAATACATCCTGTACACAGTATTACATAAACAAATTTTCTAAACAAAAAAAAACCGAACACCAAAGCAGTCTATACTGGAAAAAAAAAAAAAGTCCATTGCTTAGTTTCCATTAAAAAGTGTAGATTTTAAACATATTGAAGACTTCATTTCCAAGACAGCCAAGAACATTACAGGAATGAAAATATAGCTGTACCTATGGATTAATTTTCAGTCTAAACTAGCAGGCTAAGTGTGATCATGGTGTCATGGTTGTGAATAATGAATTGTGTTTGCTGTTTCAGTGAAGGGTCGTCACCAACAGACTCTGATCTTGACCAGAATCTATCACAAACCTAAGGAAGCCTTCTCCACCAGAAGGAAAGTCTGGAGGTCATCTGGTCCAACCCTCTGCTCAAAGCAGGGCAATTACAAACTTAGATCCAACTTCACAGTCAAAGCAGGTTGCTCAGGCCCATATCTAGTGATGTGTTGAATAACTCCAATGACTGGTATCCACAACCTTTGTAGGCAAACAGTTTCCAAGCTGAAAAACTTCCACAGTTACCATTTAAGGATTGCCATTTAGAGGACAAAAGAAGAGCGAGATAGAGTAAGGTTATATGGCAGTAAGAGCAAATTGGAAAAGACAAAAAGAAGAATAGAAGGTTAGTGAAATGATGCTACTGATGGCAGAAAGAAGTAATCAATGCATTGCATAACATTACCAAAAAAAAAAAAAAGGTAGTTAAAAAACTAAATTATTGCAAAGGGAGTTTTGTAAACAAAAATTAGAAACAAGGATATTTGAAATAGTACAAAAAGAGTCTTAATATTGTCTGTTGCTGAAAGCAGGAGTTTACAACCAGAAGCCTCAAGTCCTCCTCTTTCTAGCTAAAGTAATTTGTTCATGAAATTATTCAGATAAACTAAACACTGTCTCTACTGTCACCTAAGAAATATCAGAACATATAACTGAGGAAAACATGACTGTGAAATAAAATTCCATTCTTTTATTTGGGGAAAGAAAAAAAAAGCAAGGAAGTCCTTTTAAAACACGATGACTTCTTTCTGCCAGCTTAATTGACAGAGATTTAGAAAAGGAATTCTTATGCTACCAGGCAGCCATTTAAATGCTTTTTTTCCTCTTACTAGATAGCAGTGGTGTTACAGTTAATGGTTCCTGAATGGGACTGGAAATTTTTAGCTGTTCCATTTACTCCCTAAACATAGCAAGAAATATTACATTTATGCTAAAATATTGCATATTGGTAAGTTCCGACTGTAGTTAAAGGCTGTTAACCTTTTCATTATGAACCCAATTAAAAAGTCCTAGTCTCTATCAGCTTAAATAATATTAAGGATATTACTTAGGTATAGTTTTGTATTCGCCATAGACCCAATTTGAAATCTAACTAGGAATGGTATTTGTTCTTTCTCTCTAAACATAAACAACATTTTAAATTAGGTATATCCTCTTATTTTGCATTCTGGAGATTGCCTGTGGTTTGGACTCTGGTAATTGTTCATGGACTGCTAGGTGTTCTGGAATTTGGTTTCTTACTGTCCTGCAAGGAAGGGAATAATACTTGAAGAACCATCGCACAGAACAGCACATCTGCCCACAGTCTTAAATTCAATCCTGTATTTGTTCTTTGACAACAGTTTTGGCCCTCCAGGAAACTGTTAAGGTAATTGTCAATAAAGCTCATTTAAATCATTTTTTTAAGGGTGATGACAAACATGTTCAAGTGATGCAAGTTGCAGCTGTATAAGAAATTATTTCTTAAAGTGGTTTTGTCTCTCAGCCACAGCACTGCAAGCAGAATTTAGCATGTCCTCCAATCTCAGCCTTTTCCATGCAAGGTCTTTGGCTGTATCAGAAACATGTCTTCATTTCAGTTGAAGCATCAATGAATCCCTTCAACAAACTATTTAAACTAGAAACCTACAGCTGGAGAAGAACCAGAAAGTTAGTTTGGGTTGGGTTAGGTTAGGTTAGGTTAGTTTAGGTAAGGTTAGGCTGGGCTGAGTTGGGCAGGGTTCGGCTGGCTTGGGTTGAGTTGTATTAGAGAGCTGATATTCAGTGGCAAAAAATAGAATTTACATATTTTGGTGTGTAAACTTGATAAAAGAATTAAATGCTATGTGATTTTTCTGGGTTTTGGTGGTGGATAGAGCAGGTAGGGGAGTCTTCCCAGGCGAGATACAGGACAGCATTGCTTACACAGACAGTTGTGCAGTTCTTCATGAATTCTGGGAGACACTTCTTCCTTTTCCTCAGAGTCCTTGAAATTCCAAATCAAAACTAAATTTGGGAAAGACACACGCTATCATAAATGTACCCTCGGTGAATTATTTCCTGCTTGGATCCATATTGTGCATAAAAGATCCTTTAAAAACTATTATTTGCTTTCCTATCAAACACTTTGTATCTGTACCATTTCCAAAACAGACTTGTGGAACAGTCTGTGGACTTTCTAAGTATTAAAATATAGGTCTTTTGCACACTGGACTAAATATGTATGAAGTAACCTATTAAACAGCCCAAGTCATTCAAAGGACTTCTGTAAAAATCAACTAATTAAAGAGGCTTTAATATATACAGAAGTGTAAGAACAGAAAAAATTTCATGGAAATTTGGACCCTTATTTAGATTAAAGACCTTGTAGAATAAAACACACCAATCAATCCCTGAAAAGTGTTAAAATAATAAACATAGTTGTCCAGATCTAGTGTGACATTTAGACATTATGATGCTCAGCAGAACACAGATATAGGCAGGATACCAAACTCAGAAGTCAAAGTCAGAATTTTGAGGCTAGTGTTTCAATCACACTGAGGACAGGTTTTTAGTAAGGGTGAGATTCACAGAAACCAAATAAATTACTGAAGAATATCTAAGACAGTTTGCAAGGAAAATGTAAGGACAAGCTGCTTCTGCAATTCTATGGTTTCCTTAACAATGTCATTGCAGACTGAACTTACACATCCTGGGGAACTGAGATCTACAGCCTGACATCTTCTCCTGCAGCTGTGCACCTGCAACACCATTGTGGGTGTAGAGGACAAGTTCATTTTTACCTCTAAGACGGTGGTTCACAGTGGTCAATCCCATCATGGTTAACAGACATGCTCTGGATTAGGGATCCCCTCAGCCAAGAGAAAGTTGAAGAATTAGAAACTCTTACGCATACAAATGTGGCCTATGCCTCCTGCTGAGGCAAAATTCATGCTTCTGGAGACAGAAAGAGATCACACTAAACTAATCATAACTCCCAGTTAATGCTTACAGCTTTCAGCTGCAAGGTAAGGTCTGAACTTCTCCATGATTTTGAATAAACCAGTATTGCTACATTTTACTAGACTAATCAACCCCTATTTTCCTAACACAATATTCTAGATTTTGTTATTTGCATTATTTTGGGGGAGCAACTGTTTTAAAGTGTTTTGTTTTATTTCTTTATGGTTCTCTTCCTTGTGAGGGCATTTTTCTTGCTCAAGTCTGCAGCATTTCTTTCTTGTCCTACACCAACATGAAACTGTAAAATTAAAATAATGAAAATATGTAGACTGCCTTGCTGAATTTCCACATTATAGAAAATCAATATAATTACTCCCTTATACCTTTCCTTTATAACATTTGTATTAAATAAAATAAGGCAGCTTGGTCCTTGAAATTTCCACACTGGGGAAACAAAAAACTTCATTCTTCTTTCCCCCTGAACCTCTCAAGACCTCTAACACAACTAAATGTAGGTGACCATTTCCTAGGAATCTCAAAAGGAGGAATATTTCCTATTCATTGAGATTTTTGTCAAAATACCCTTCACAGAAATGTCCATTTAATGTTTATCAGTGTCTAGATTGTCTTACAGAGATCTCAGAACTACTCTGAAGGCTAAATTCAATGCCTGTTCATATGACAAGCCAAAAAGAAAGATTTTAGTCATCATATGATGCCTAAAGGGCACCTCTTGGACACTTTTTGATGCATTTTAGACACCTTTGCGAATATGATATTCTGCAAGCCTAAGTCCAGCCATATGGCATTAGGTGACTTTGGACTTACGTTGCATTCTGAAAAGATTGTCCAATTATTATTAAAGGCCCTTTAAAAATATTCTTTCCTCTTATGAATAAATCACCTATCAAAATTGTGGCCAGTAACAACGTTTCAAATAAGTCAGTTTTTCAGATAGAAAATAATTCTGTTGATTAATTTCTGACTACACTGATGCCAACCCATTGCAGAAAAGATGAATAAAAATATCAAGAAAAATTATGCCATTCAATAATCAAACAAAGGCATGTTTACAGGGAAAACTTTGGCCAGAACTTTTCTGTTTGTCTGCTTTTTCCTGACAAGACCTCCCATGTATAACCATCAGAGAGCATTTAATTAAAATCACAGAGTGTTTTACATGGTAACTTGTAACATTACCCATAGTTGAAAGAGTAGTTTGCAGTTTGAATTTTCACCAGGAAGAGGGCTGGAGGACAAAACAAAACCCACAACAACAACCACCAAAGAGAACAATAAAAAGAAAATCATTTACAAAGAACACACTGAGGCTAGGAAAAACAAACAAACAAACAAACAAAACACTCAGGTAGTTCTAGACAACAGTAGGGAAAATAAGTGTATATTTTAACATGAAAGAAAGAGGAGCTCTACCATACTCGCCTGACCAGTTAAGATCCTAAAATGATCTGAAAAAATCCCTTGTTCAAGAGACAATCTCTGAATGTCAAAGAACAAGCCCAGACAACCAGACAACCAGACACCTGTGCATAATCATATGGGGTGAAAAAGTAGAAGCAGAAGGTTTCATTGTGGTCTGCCTGCATCTAAGCTGCATGTATTTCAGCACTGAAGTTCTTAACATTTCTGATAAAAGTATTTTTCAGGGGTAAATTATAGGCCAGGGTAACAACTCTATATTAAAAATACTTGGTTAAAAATTAAATAAATTACTATTAATTATTTTTTAAAATTAATAATTAAACTAATAATAATGATAGTAACTGTAAAAGTGGTTATGTGTCAAGTAGAAATGGTGCTTCTTGCAAATGCTGCTGGGCTTAGGGGTCTTTGGGGCTAGGAAGCATGACAGAGGACAGATGGGCAAAATAAAAGTACAGCTTGTTGAGTTCAGGAAAAGAGTCAACTAAGCTTGATCTGGTGTTTTCAGAGTCAACAGGCAGAATCTGTCATTGAGCTGAGGAAATCTGGCCAGACATTATGAACAGAAAACTAGATCACTAGCTGATTCTTAATCCATTCCTAAATGTTTCACACAGGTACTTTGCAGACAGGAGTCCATTTGGAGGCATTATGTACAGTTCTGTCAGTAACTATTACTTGTTTGTCACCTATTTTATCTCCATTAACCAAAGTAGGAAATCCTTACTCACAGTGTAGTAGTATTGTTGGGTTTTTGGTTTTATGTTTGTGTTTGTTTGTGGTTTTTGTTTGCTTGCTTGTTTGTTTTTAATCATTATTAGAAAAAGTACAAAAGACAGAGGACTGAATTAGCACAAACAAAAAAATCACATTACCACCATCTAGAGATCTGGAAATATGCTGGGTAAACAGGAGGAGAATGGAGAAGGAAAGTAATAGACCAAAATCAGAATGCTGGAAATTGCAGTTAATCAGTGAATGAAATAATACGTTACTTTGTCTTGGGATCCTTTGAAAAAGATGTCCTGAACAAAGCAGATCTGCTTGGCAACACACTGCACTCCTGGCTTTGCAAAACCAAAGTGTAACTCGGACATTAATTCTCATCTTCTCCTTCCTTCATCCTTTTTCATCCTCCACTGCACATCTATTTCTTCTCTCAGCTCTGTTTTCCCCTTCCCTGAAAGTAGTACCATCTTGTTTCAACAGTACTGATTCTAGTTTTAACAACATAAGATTATGATAACAGCCATCTTAAAGCCTTCCATTCCCTTATTCCCTTCCAATCCCTTACATTCTGTGATTCTGTGAAATAACAAATTGTTAAATCTGTATTTTTCTGAATCCCTTTTTTTTTTTCCAAGTATGGCATAAGTTGTAGGGGACATACCAAAACTATACAAGTCTATATAGCTGTATTGAACCCTGTTTCTTTTTCAGTTGTTACACAGAGAAGAGGCTGTTTATTCCCATGATATCTATCCCCCATAATCAGTCAGAGCTCAGATACATTTGCAGAGAACTTTATTCTTCCACAATAATTGTTAAATGGAGCCATTAGGATCAGCCAGCTTTTGAGCATAGCTTTGCCTAAAATTCCAGTTTCCTAGGAGTATCAAAAAATAATTTTGATTCAACAATTTTCTTCCATGTCTTATTATGACATTGAGCAAATAGATCTGTGGAGTATTGGGGATGCTAAGTTGTTGTAACTCTTCAGTTGAGGAGGAGAGATATATTAAAGTCATGAAGGAACCAATGGAAATTTTTGGTGACAGTGTTGGTTTTCATTTTCTTAAATACTAATTTAAAATTGATTGACCCAATTATTCTCTCTGCATAAATAATTTCCATGGGTATTCTCATTTGTTTAAGCCATCTGTTATTTTATCTTGAAATATGACCTCTGGTCTCCATGTGATGTTTTCTACCTCAGTGCTAATCTCCATTTTCCCTATAGGTGACAGAAAGAGAAAAGATATATTGGGAGACTGTTTCATCACATCTCTGAAAAACACTTATCTTGGGATAGACTGAATTGGGAAAGCTTATGGCTTGACACATCTGAGAGGGAAGCCTAGATAACTTTCTTAGGAAAGTTTCATAGCTTTCCAATGGCCAAAGCTGAAGACAATTGAATCATATCCTTCATGATCTACTACAGAGCTGACTTGATTAAGCAGAGGTGGTTTAATCCTGAACACAGCAAAAAATGTTTGACTGTTAACTGAGAGCTTTTTGGCTATTACTATTACTAGTCGTAACTGACTTTGTTACCTCTTCATAACTACATCCACTATCAGCTACTTGTGGATGTCCTGACATTGTGACTCTGGAGAGGGTAATATCTTACATTTTTGTTCCTAAAATCCTTGCAGAAATCAACATTTTGATCTAATACCAGTCCTAAGTTTACAGTCTTGTGAGTATCATAATTTAAGTTAAACTTGCAGACATACTTTTTTTTTTTTTTTTTTTGGCTGCAATTTGCTTTCTGTTGGTTTTGTGAGCTGAGCCATCACATAATGCCACATAAAGCCAGATCTGCCTTGAGAGAGTAGACAGGAATAAGTGTAAATCCTCAAACAAGTAGGACAGAAAAAAATGAGGCAGGGAGTAAGGTGTGGGCTGCTTGTCATTCTCAGTACCGGTGAGCCATTAGGTCATCTCCACTAAATCTTGTAACCTCATCTACTCAGAGGAAGAAATTTTACATGAGATCACAGTTATATTAGGACTATTTTATTTTTATTTAAGGGTTTTTAATTTTATCTTGTCATAAATTGAATGTCTAGATTTTTTATTTTTCTGTTAAAAATAATTAAAAAAAAGACTCAGATTTATAAATTCTCCTTAGCATAAAATAGTTATTGTCGTGGTTTAACCCGAGCTAGCAATATAACCACTACAGCCACTCACTCACTCCTGCCCTCCCACCACCAAATAGGGGAGAGAATCAAAAGGGAAGGGAGAAACTATTGGATTGAGATAAACACAGTTTAATAGAATAACAAAATAATACTAATATACTGCTACTAATATACATAAAATGGAAATAGAATATAAACCAAAATATACTTGATGAAATTCCTCCTGAACTCTGTTCACACTGAGCAGCCAGTCCAAAGAAGCAGCACCCTGGACCTGAACAGCTGATCCCAGAGAGAGAAGAGGGAAAAGGCAGAAAGGTCCAGACGCCTCTGGACAGGATGCAAAAGGCTGAAATAAAAAACAATCCTGAACAGAATTATCCCAAGCAGGTCTCTGTCCCTCTGAGCCCTGGCTGGAAGACCCTGACTCTCCTTAAATATGAAGCATGATGCTGATGGGGTGGAATATTCATATTGATCAGTCTGGATGTCAGTCAAGGTCTGACCCATCTATGACCCCCTTTCCATCTGTTGGCAGAGCTCAGAGGCCTTGCCTCCCAGAGAAGAGCAATTGAAAACATTAAATCTGTCCTGAGATGTTACCTTCTTGTTCCCAAACTAAAACCGTCCTAGATACAAAAATAAAAAGAAAGGTTTCCAACTACATGAAGAAAATTAACTCACTTTCAGTCAAGCCAGCACTTTTGTAATAAATATTTTAAAACAGACATTATTCAAAGAGTAAGTTTAAAAATTCATGCACTGAAAGTGTATTTTATTGAATAAGGTCCTCGATCAAGAAAGAAAGAAAGTATGCCACTGCTACCTATGTGTAACAAGAATGTCATTTTTAAATAAATCCTTTGACAGAATCTTGCACATGACATTTAACTTACTTGGAAAAACCGATGCAAAATAAATACTTTTATAAACAGCTTAGTTTAAAGAATATGTTTCACTGACATACTGATATCATTTTATTTTTACTCAGTTTAAGGAACAGTTCTCCACTCTCTCCTCTTTCTTTTTCAGACCTTCCTCCTAGACTCCTCTTGAACTGGAAACCTTCTATGGTCTGTTAGTCCTCAGAGTGTCTGTGGTTCAGCTCCGGCTTTCAGGAAACAGGAGATAACAGACAGCATCATAGTTTATAGATCTGCTATTGTCAGTTTGAGATAAGAATTATAACAAACCTTCTCATGTGTGCAACAGGCATATCTCTTATGTTGCTTTTGTAATCAGTCTTAATCTTTCATTGCATAGACTGGAGACTTTTCGGAGTAGATTCTGGTTCCTTTCTTGGTATCCTTAGAAAGAGACGTGATGTCAAGGATTTGTGCACATCCAGGTTATTCTCAAAACAGAATATCCCTAAAAGAGCTTCTGACAGCTTTCTTGACTTGAAGTCAAGCCTTTGAGCAAATACAATACTACCTGTGTTAAGCTGCCACACACAGACTCACTGTACCCAGAAGGCCTATGTCCTCCAGAAGGTGCCTCTAAATCTTATACTCTAATGATGTCGTGATTTCACCACAGTCAGCAACCAAGTCCAACAGCTGCTCTCTCGTTCCCTCCCACTGGGATAGAGGAGAGAATCAGAAGAGTAAAAATGAGAAAACTTGTCATTGAGATAAAGACAGTTTAATGAGTAGCTGAACATGCAAGCAAAGCAAAACAAGGAATTCATTTACTCTTTCCATAGGCAGGCAGTTGTTCAGGCATTGCTAGGAAAGCAGGCCTCCATCATGTGTAAGACAGAAGCCATCAGAATGTCCCCCCTTCCTTCTTCTTCCCCCTTAAACAAATAAGTAAACTTAACAGCAAAGTCAATTATACTGTTAAGCAGGCATTCTTTTATTACCAGTGCTGGAGAATTAGCTCTGTGGGAACACTGAGTATCATCCTCCATAAGTGCTCAAAGACTGGATGCTGTTGCGTTTCTCATATTCACACAATTAATGAATATTCATTACAATTTTTGGAAATTTTTAACCTTCCATACATCTATAATCATAAAGTGAGTATGAAGTTAGTTATAATTGATTGGTTTCTTACTTACAATACATCTATTAATTACTATTCAAACATAAGCTAAGCACTCTGCTTCTAAACAATGTATTACTTAATCTTCTGTCTCCCTCTTGTCACGCAGAGGGATCTAAAATTTGAAAAATATGCCCTCATTTTGCAGGTGGTTAGAAAGCATTTATCATGTCAATTGGTTAATGATGGACATGTCTTTTATAACTCAATCATGGTTTAATTAATTTAGCAGCTTCTCTTCACCCCAAAATATATACTGAGCATGATGTCATATGATATTGAATATCACTTTGGCCAGTTTGGGTCAGCTGTCTTGTTTGTGCTCCCTCCCAGCTTCTTGTGCACCTAGCATAGCATAAGAAGCTGAAAAATCCTTGACTACTTAGAAAAATTAAAACATTGGTGTATTATCAACATTACTCTCATACTATATCCAAAGCACAGCACTGTATCAGCTACTAGGAAGAAAATTAGCTCTATCCCAGACAAAACCAGGACAAATGCCATTGCAGGCATAAATCTCATAACAAAATATCTTTCTCACAGGACAATCCTACAAAACCATTTTACAGTACCATTTCATGTTAATATTCCATCCATCTAAATGTGGACCTGTATGAAGTCTAAACCAGTATATCTAGAAAGAAATGTAGGTATGGGTGTACTCAACTCACCTGGAAAATCTCTGCCTTTATGTTCAGTGCAATTTAAGCTTTGAAGAAGATCCGTTTTTGGAAAATTGTTGGAAAACGTTCATGAGCCAGAAAACTGTTAGTCTTTGATTAGTCATGTGATTACTTGGTTCCAGGTGGAGCTTGCTTAAGACTGACTCAGGTCTGAGTTGTGTTGGAAAAAGATATTGACCAAAGCACAGACTACTGGCCTATTGCAGGAATAATTAAATGATTCATCAATTAGAATAATTGTTGGCTATTTTTGACACAATAAAGGATTGGATAAAAGTTGGTGGTGTATTAATTGCAACTATTACAATTAGTGATTGCTGCCTTCAAAATAACCTTATGCAATCCATGAATTGTTATATGGTCACACACACAGTGCAAAACTGCAAACATTATCCAGAAGCTTTTAAAAAATCAATGAGATAATAGATTTTATGGAGAACTCCAAACTCTCTAAAACAAGATGTGCTGAAATCATGAAGAGAGAAGTTAGACAGGAAAGGTTATCTGGTAAGTATAAGGATTTAGTAAGGAATATAGGTAATTAATACCTTATTCTCTCCTAGCAAGGCAGCAAAAGAAAGGTGCGCATTCCGAGGCATGCCCAATAGTTACTAGAAGAAAACTACCAACAAATTTAAATTAGACAAAGAGTATTAATCTCCCAGCACAGCGTGGATAATCTGTTGTGCTGTTGAAAAAGAAAAGGAGCAGAGGAGCGGAAGGGAGGGGAGAGGAGAGGAGAGGAGAGGAGAGGAGAGGAGAGGAGAGGAGAGGAGAGGAGAGGAGAGGAGAGGAGAGGAGAGGAGAGGAGAGGAGAGGAGAGGAGAGGAGAGGAGAGGAAAGGAAGGGAAAGGAAAGGAAAGAAAAGGAAAGGAAAGGAAAGGAAAGGAAAGGAAAGGAAAGGAAAGGAAAGGAAAGGAAAGGAAAGGAAAGGAAAGGAAAGGAAAGGAAAGGAAAGGAAAGGAAAGGAAAGGAAAGGAAAGGAAAGGAAAGGAAAGGAGAAAAGGAAAGAAAAAGAAAAGAAAAGAAAAGAAAAGAAAAGAAAAGAAAAGAAAAGAAAAGAAAAGAAAAGAAAAGAAAAGAAAAGAAAAGAAAAGAAAAAAAAAGAAAAGAAAAGAAAAGAAAAGAAAAGAAAAGAAAAGGAAAGAAAAAAGAAAAGGAAAGAAAAGAAAAGAAGGAAAAGAAAAATTGTCTACAAGTCACAATTATCTCTCTACTTCAGATGTTTGGGCGGGGGTTTACAAGGACTGGAAATATTCAAGCCAGAGGCATGGTAAATTTGACAGAGCTTGCTGTGGTTGTGGCTATTCTTGCTTTGACAAACAAGATTCTAAAGGTATAAAGTATCCTAATCTCAAATTTCTGGTTTTCTGTGTTCATGAAAGCAAGGCCTTTTTCAAGAGTCATCTCAGTCTGCTGTTAATCTAAAGATGTGGTCACAAAGCAAAAACAGAATGCCTTGTGAAAGATCCCTGAAGTAGCAAACCCAAAAAGCACTCCACAGAGTAGAACCCCTGCAGACAGCTTTTATCCCCAGAACAGTAGGTATTATTGTACCCATGATATGCTGTTTGACCGAAGACCTCAGCAGACATTATTTGGTCTCATCATTGCACCTGGGTACAGCTTCTAGTTCCTACCTCACATTGTTTGATTTAGCCTAGGGATGTACGTAGCATACTCCATTACACACACTATGCTCACATTTGCCACCTGTTTGCTCCAGCTTGGAAACTCAACTATTAGCCAAGTTTCATGTTATAATTCATTGTACATTCAGAGTGAACTTCAGCATCTCTGCAATGCTTCCTTACAGACACTCTACAAATTGAATTCTGCCACTGGAGAACAACTCAGATCATTACTCTTTCAGATACTAAAGTCAAGCACAGTAAACTATCACAATTTCTAGTATTATCTTCACTAGCATTTACCTAGCAGTGTAAATCTTAGTCTACAGATATTATACAAGTTTTTCACTTTGATGGCTAATATGGTCACCTAGATTACAATGTTTCAGTGTCTGGCAACTCTAAGTAAAAGAAGAAAATTGGCACTTTTGGTGAAAGTTTTTTTTTTTAATCTTTCTTTTATTTTTACTTTTTTTTAGTCTAAAATCTTTCCAGAATTAGCTCTGTGAAAAATAGATATTAAAAAAGTCAGTTTGAATCTTCCCATAGATTATAATTTCTTACAAATCCGTTTTCTTTAACAAGTTTCGCAAATGCTGTAATTAATAAAATTATACTTGTCCAGAAACTGCTGAACATTGATGAATGTAAGTCTGGCACAATCTTAACAGATTTCTTTCTGGAAACAGTTGTGATTCTTAATGCTTATTTCTTTTTTTCTTGCTACTATGATTTCTTTTCATGAAAGGTAATAGTGCTTAGTCAAGCTCTCTGTAGTGCCTAGTACATTCTGTGCACTCTCAGCAACTACTGCTAAGTAATCTTATTCCCTCATATTTATTACAAATACAGTTAGTTCCTCGGTGCCTAAGTTAATAATACCCTATGTGAAAAATAGTCACTTAACCTCCTGGTATTGAATCACACTTTAAGAAAATGTAGTGGGGATGTGTATAATGACTTTGGGTCACAAAACGAAGACTGTGGTGTGCAGAATAGACCTGTCTCTGATGTGCAATTCCTCTCCTCGCTTGCTATTGTTGTGTGCATTCACTTTTAATTATTAACATCTGTCTGCAGTTTGTGTACATCTAGTAGTGAGGACAACTGTGAGGGCAACGTGCAAACGTGCAGGCTTTGTGTTAATCCTTAACAACAGTAATATCTCTCTATAACTGTTGTTATAAACAAGATAACTGTGGTAATTGATTGTCTTTTTCCTTCTTAAAATATGTATCAGAAATTTCCAGTGATTCATTTTTGTTGACTCGGACTATTGTTATTGTGAAGAGATTTGAATACTCCTGTTGCTTCTCATTCTGAATCATCATAGTTACTCAGCAGGATATAGATTATTAATTTCTATACTCCTCTTCCTTTCTTAGTAATGATATGACACTGCATTTTATAAAGAAAATTTATCGAGTACTTAGATTCACTTTATATATAGAAGTGTTTCTAATTAAATTTATCTGTTTCCTTTGGGTTAGTTGAAGTCTAGCTTTTTGCTTGACTATTCTATTCCATCATTTTATATTTAAACAAATGTCATTGCAGGTAATAAAATGAGCATGGCAAAGATTCTTATCTTCTAATGGTTTCTGGTAGTTGAGGAAACTTCGTTAAGAACCTGAGGATTAGCAAAGTGTATTTGTGAGGAGAAGCTATGTGATCAAATGAAAACCTGGATCTTTAATTCTGAAGCTCTCTTTCTCACCACAACACTAAACCCCTCTTTGTTACAACAAAATAAGTTTTTTGTTATTGTTACCTATTCACTTGAACAAAAGAAAAGCCTATCTTCCATTGTGACTTGGATTACATATAATTTGCATCTGACTTCAGCTTTCAGTTTCAATTATTGAGTCTTCTAAGGGTGGGACACTTTTAACAAAGTATTTTTTCTCCTTATTGACAGTATGATTCAATAGCTGTGTGTCTTCTTAAGCTGATTGATAGATAATCAGTAATTAATAGAAATAAATCAATCTGAATAGGCATTGAAAATAGACACACTGCTACAAAAACAATATTTCCAGCCATTGGAAGCCACTCTATGAAATTGTGTCTAGTAAAAATAAATATGGGCTACTTTTAAATGGTCCTCAACTGGTACTCTTCTTTTTAATTAGAGAAGGGTTGAAAGGGTGATTCTTTGGAGTTGAAGAAATGTGTTAGATTAATACATCATTAAGACTGGGCACCAATCTGAACTGGAAATCTAAGTTCACAGCTAACGATGTTTAAAATATTAGTGCTTTTCTTGTTTCATTTCAAACTTGAATCATGGAAGCTTCATTAACCTCTCTGTTAGACTTACACTGAAGTCATAAAACCAAAGATACTGTCAGCATACAATTTCCATCAATGTGTCCCATGTGTTTGCAAGTGTAGTCAAATTCACAAGAGTTTCTTCACACACACTTCAACACCAAGGCATAAAATGGGTTTTGAATTACCATATTGAACCTGAATGATTGAGAGTTATGAAGGTTTTGCCTATGACCTTCCTCAGTTCAGAACATCAGATAACTTTATCCTGCAGCTAATCCATTATTTCAAAATCCAGTTTTCCAAAACAGAGTTTACTATTAAAAAATAGGGATATGAGATCTACCAGTGGCAAGCATAAAACAGAGGATGTTTACTTAACTGAAGAGATTTAAAGGCATTTGGTGGTGAGTAGAATACTGTTAGTCCTTATGTATCAAGTCTAGAATACTGTTAGTCCTTATGTATCAAGTCCATATGATTTAGCACATTGAGAGCTACTCAGTGTGTCTCCCCTTCCTGCTTCTTTTCTCCTATTATAAAGATACAACAAATCTGAGCCTACAGGAATGTTTACAGCCTGCCAAGCAGAAGAAAATGCCTGCTTCTTGTGGAGCTACTGTTCTCTTGTGTACAGAGAACAGTATCTGGACTGAACAACTGTTAACCAAAACCAAAAAAATTATTCATGAGAACACCCACCATGGAGATCACTGGCCACATTACTGGAGACAGTGATCCTTTCCTTTTCTATACCACAAAAGGATGAAAGAAAACTTTAGACTAGTACTAACAAATTACCCACAGCTACCTTAATGAAATTACTGAAGGTTGAAGAAAAATTAGTTAAGTGGAATTCTCTTATAATGTTAAAATAAATGTATAAAAAAAATAATTCAGGAGTGGAAACTGGAATACCTAAAATATTTACGGCAATGTTTATTCATTCATTCATTAATTCTTGTGTATATACCACTGTGAAGACTTTCTTGAAATACCTTATGTCTTTTAATTACAGTGGATTGCAAATGACACTATCTTCAGACACTGAAAAATATATAAATATTTCTAAAATGGAAACACAGTTATGTTCTTTCTTGATGGATTTGTCCATTCTTTGAATTTTATTTCACAAGGTGATCCATGAATCCCTATTTCATTAAATTTATTCAATTTGAAGATCAAGATATTTTGAGAAGAAAATTCTTGACATGTTAATGTAAAAGGATGCTTAACAATAACCTTATAAGGATGCATACAGAAGTATTAATTCATTATCTACACAAATAAATACCAGCTGGAGGATTCAATAAATATTTTTTTATCTTTTGGTTTAGGAAGAATTTTTAACACCTTAAAAAACTCAAAAGCACGAAACAAACAAACAAACAAACAACAAACAACATTAGGCTTACTGATATTTACATATGTCTTTCTGAGTTTGTTTAAAACTCATTCAGTTGTCCCTTGGCAGATCTTCTTTCTCAATAGCTGGGGAAAAAAAAAGCATGCAATGTTAATACTTCTCAGGAATGAAATGAAGGACTTTAAAAACAAGAGATAAAGAAAGGAAAAGTATTTGCAAAACAAGATCTGGGTAATGAAAAATTTTTAGAAACAAAAGTGACTGAATAATTAAAGGAATATAATCATAACATTTCCAGTCATAGAAATTAGGATCAGATCCAACAGTTAGGTCACACAGACTGACTACTTGTGTCCAGTGTTTGTGACCTCTTGGGAGTGAGAATCTTTGTGCATTTTGAAAGATAATGCTGTTAGGCTCAAGTGGTGACAATATTCACCATTTTCTATGACCTCACCAAACTTCATCCCATATTTTGCACGTTCAGAATAAAACGTCTTTCACAGCACTTACGAGACTCCCTGTGCAGTTCTTGTTTATTTTTTCATTAGTGTAGCATCTCTGCTGTATGTGCAAAGATTCTTTCTGTGGCTTGAAAGAGAATTGATTTCTTTCAGAAACTTTTGAATTTAGCACTTTCTGATGCAACTTATCCTTGACTTCTTCATGTCTAAAGGACTTCTCTCTTCATTCAGAAGCTTATCATGGTTTCTGACGATTTTGCCTGATTTTCTGGTTGTTTAGACTGAAATCACAGGCTGCCCTTTTTTCTTTTACCTATTTGTAACCTCAGAGAGACTGGCCACAATGGAAATACCATTATTCCTGGTTGAACAGAGGCAATTTGGGTACAGTGAAAGTAAGTGCCACTTTTGTTCTCTACCTGTAAAGACAGACAAGAAATGGAAGGCACGAAAACAAACAAACACAAACAAACAAACAAACACAAACAAACAAACAAACAAACAAAAAAGCAAAACCCCCAAACAAACAAAAACTCCAAACAAAACAAAACAAAACAAAACAAAACAAAAATACAAAAACCTTCACCAGAACAGACAATGAGCTGAAAAGCACTCGGGAAACAGAAAGGAGTAAGATGGAGGCTTGTAGAGCTGGAGGTAATGAGGAATTACTGTAAAAAGCGAATGACAAAAGGAAAGACTGAAGAATCAAGGAGCAATAGGGGAGAATAACAGATGCCATAGGAACTTCCTTCACTTGAGAACTATCTGCTGCAGCACAACAACATCAACATAGAGCAAATAATGGCTGCTCCAGTTCTTGGTTTTGATCATAAAACTGTTTCAATGTTACCTCCCAGGATCATCTGATGGGATTTTATTAAAAGTTTTCTCAACACAAAGAAACATCTGACAGCATATTAATTTATGGAGAAAAGTCAAATTTTTGTTTTTTCTGTCTCCTGGGAAAAGAATCAGAGAGATGACTAGCAATTCAAGTGTTGTTTGCTTATCCAGAAGCATTTTAGAATGAAAATGCCATCTCTTTCTTTTAAAAAAGAATTTCTCACAGAGATTTGTTTTATTATGCTTAATCAAACAGAAAAAAAAGTGATTATGCTTTCAGATTACTGAATGATCAGTACTAGTTTTTTATTTTTAATAGGCCTACAAACTGCCTGAATAATCAAATGTGCCCTGATGCACAACCCTTGCTTGGAGATACACAAGGAAAGTGCTCTAATCTGCATTTAGTGAGGTACAACATTATTTGTCCATATTATGCCAATGCTATTCTTTGGGGCATGGATAGCCCGTGTTTACTACTGTGTCCTACTGGGAATGGAGCAAATAGAAGGATTTCCTTCTTTTAGTTGTAAGATTGTTGACAGATAGGAAAGCCAATGGATAAAATATGGTTAAATTTATGCTGACAGAAACTTATCATGGAGTTTTGTAGTCAGAAGATGCAGTATTGCCAAAATTGCAAAATTTTGAGAAATAAACCAGGTTTTCCTGTTTCATTTTGTTTTGGGGTTGTTTATTTGTTTGTTTTAAAGGGGAAAAGACTCAAAACAAATTATCTGTGTTCTTATTTGATTACTTGAATTCATATCCTCCACTTGTTATAGATGATGCTTTTTTATACAGAACTTCGATTTCACAGGAGTGATGTGCATATAGTGTCCTTACTCCATATTGGGCATGGGCTCATGAGAGTCCCTGGGAAAGAGAAGAATGAAGAGGTACACAGGGCACATGAAGGGAATAAGGACAGATGCTATCAGGCCACCTGGAAACTGGGAGCAGATAATTATGGATGGCAGAAGGAAGTCTGTGAGACGAGCTCTTACCATTGCAACCATGATAGAGTCTGTATGAGGTGAATTGAGAAGGTCTTTGAAATAAAGAGGTAAGGGAAAGTGATAAATACAAGCAAGAACTGAGAAATGAAGGGAATCCCTTGTGCCTGAAGTGGTCTTGGTTTAATTTTCATGTGACTTAGGCTCAATATATTTCACACTTCAAAGTAAGAAACAAAAAATAAATATAAATAAAATAAAATAACATATCATCTTGATCCTAATGTGGTTCAGAATCATATCCCTGCTCCATATATTTTATGCACCCTGCCCTCATTATCTTGTAAAACTTTCATGACTTTTATGTAGATTTGTACACAGCAATGCACAGCAATTAAGCAGAAAATAAACTATTTTTCAATCATAAAGTAATTTTAATCACAAGGATGAAATCTATGTTCTATGCAAATGGGAAAACATCACAGACATTTTACTTTATGCCAAGAAAGGCCTCAGTTTCTATCTGTGTTTTGAGAACTGAGACATGGATACATCTTTGCCATTATTGTCCATAAGTGCATACAAAAAACCAGTCAAAGCTAAAGGCAGGCAAACAATTTTACTTCTGCCATTTACTTTTGAAGTCTTAACTTTTTGAGCTGTATCTCGAACTTTTGTTTTTCTGTTCTAATGCAGTCACAGCAACAAACTTCACGGTTGTTCCTACAAGCAAGTTGTCTTACCAGAATAATCATCAGAGCAAGCATAGCACACAATATTCTTCCTTCCCCCAGCACTGGCACTCAGCCTCATCTGCATATTCATCATATTAAATAACCTTGTGGCATTAGACACTGATTCATCCAGAGCCTATGTACCAAGGTGGCTGAGAATGTTAAATATCACTTTAGGAAAAGGGTATTTACACACATGCTGACAGTTCATTTTCAGGTAGGAGCTTCTCAGCTGATCTGTACACAGCAGCTTCAATCTCCAGTCTCCCACTGTGAAATTTTAGACAGCTCATCTGCAGAGCCCTTGCCAGACCCATTAATATTTATACATTCCATACACATTCCAGTCAGGGCATGCAAGTTGCAGATCTTTCTGATTTAGAACCTATTAAGATTCATGACCCCTTTAGCTATTTAATCTATAGTCTTGAAGCCTTTGCAATCAGCTTACACTTGAAGAAAAAAGGACAAATCATTACTGTTCAAATATTGTCCTGCATTGTGTCCATTTGTAGTCCATCAAGGAGTAGTTAAGAGCTTCAATGCCTCCATTTATCCCAGACATAAGTTATTATAGGAGGTATTCTTTCCTTGGAAGAAGAGACAATAGGAATGTTATTTACTCAGTTGCATTAAATTCTGGATTAGTGACTCTTTTAGCTGTAGACCCTTCTCTGCATAAGAAAAAAATCTAATTCATTTTTTCTGTTCTCATATCTGGACATTGATTTGCATATATCATATGAGGTTACACTGATGTGTTGCCACGGACATTCATATAGAAAAAGCATAGTCTGTCTTCCGGAATGCAGTGGTGACTTTACCTAAAGATGGAGTCAGCATCCTCCTCTTCTTAAGGTTTATATGTGTCTTCTTGAAACAGTGTGGTGATCCATCACAGACTTCTTCTCCAGGATCCATGAGAAATCTCAAAGTCAGATTTATATTAAATTAATGTCAGTTTTTCTTCTGTAACAGATAGTTCATGAGTGACTTCAAGTGTCCACAGCTCTCAGAGAGTGCAATGAATGGTAGGAACTCAGCATCTCTCAAGATTAAGGTCTGAAGTCTGTAAAGGAATAAATCTTAGTCTGTAGCAGAAAGCCAAGAGAAAAAAAAATACTCCGATTTTAAAACAGAGCTTGTAATTATGATCTTAAGAACCTGCTAAGAGCTTCTATTCTTTGCATCCTTTAGATTGGGATTTCAATCACCTTGGGATGTAAATGATTATCATCATACAATTTGTATCAGCACCAGAATGCTACTATTTTGTGATGATTTCTTGGAAATAACAAGCATTATACACTGGTGGATTTTAAAAAAACTAATCAATTGTTCTCAGAAATTTCAGGGGAAGTTTTGGGGAGATTTTTGCAAGAAAAAATAAAGAAATTACTAAAATACTGTACTGCAATTCTTGTGCAGAGAAAATATCTTTTAAATCATCTGTCAATGAGAGGTTTTTTTATTTTATCTTGTTTAGTTTGCTAGCAGAAACAAATTATGTTCAGAAAGATAATTCTTTTGGTAAAATCTGAACCATGCTAATAGCAGTTTTTCCTGTTCTTGCATGTAGACTAGTGTCTGAAAATATCATGAAGTCTGAAATTTTGAAATGGCATTAAAGCCTATAGTTAGAGATGCTTTTTTATGGGGAACCCGAGTACATACATTATGAAAATCTGTGGAAATCTTCACCATTTACTTCAACAGGAAGAAGAACATTTATAGCACACATAGTCCATCACATATATTGTACACTCTTTCTTGTACCTTTTTATCTCTAGAAACACTCAAGTAAAAAGGTGATCTTTCTTTTAAATGATTCGATCTCAGCTGCTGCTTTCCTACAGGAAGCCATAAAGTTTCTGTCTGCAATATTATTGTTTTCTGTGTGATTAAATGATGTGTTTGGTAACGGTTTAAGTCACAGTTTATCCAAAAGTTCAATTTATAAGCAATTTGTAAAAAGTTTAGACTTACCAATGTCATTTTATAGCATACATTAAGCAACTGTTGGCCTGTTAGTGTGAGACAGGCCAATTTTTTGCTCAGAGCTTGCAGCATGCAACACTCTGACTTTAGAGCACATGACTCTTCAATATGCTCACAAAATCTCCCATCACTTTACTCTTCAGACAAAGATTCCAGTTTACAAACTGTGACTGAATTATGACTTGAGGGGGTGACACAATAGAAAATCTATTGTCAGCAGTGGCAAGGTCAGGTTCAAACCAGACCTGTGCTGAAAACAGGATATCCATTTTGCTGGAAATTTTGAAATGGTGAAATTATTTTCATCTTGCTTCAAAATGACAAGCTGAAAATAAGAATATTTCATCAAATGTCAAGGGTTAATAAATTACTTTTCAGAAGAAAAAGAATTTGAATCTTGCATTTTGGCCTGGGGTCCTGGCTCCTAAATAAAACTCTGGCAAAATCTGGAATATTCTAATTCCCTCATATCAAGAGCAAAATTACTCCATCTGAAAACTTCATGTAAAGGCACTTGTTGACCCAATGTGCCCTGTGATAAAGACAGAACAAGAAGACAAAGGTGACAAATATATTTAAGCTTTCCTAATTCCAGAAGCAAGTGTGAACATGCCTACAATGATGTTGGAAGGAAAATGGGGAAGAATTTAAAAGGGATGATGCTGTGATGTTTGTGATATGAAAGATCAGTGCTGTGGGTGCCAGAACAGCCTTTGTGGATGCCACAACCTACCCTTGATGTATTTGAAGTAGACTGCAAATGAGATTATTATACCTTCCTTATGGCAGTATGTTAAGGGAAAAAAAAAAGAAAAAAAAAAGTTAAAATCTTTCTAAGTATATCAGTAGCTAAAAAATCCTGGAAGCTAAAATGAAAATTAAGGATCTGAAGATGATTATACTAAGTTAAGAGATGGGGTAAAACATGACCTAAGCTCTGGGACTGAACTGTAAACCGAAGGTGTGCAGTTCTAGCCAGACTCCCACTGTTTTCCTGGCAGCAGTGCAGAGCCTTCTAGACCAAACTTCCAAACTTGAACCTGCTGTCAACAGGCTTGTCTCCATTGGTGACTTTTCACCTCAGCTTCAGAAGTGGTCCTTTAAAATCTCAGGAATTTGTGGACCTCCATTTCAAAAGCAGTGCTGCCAGCAGTAGCGTTCTTCAGGAACTGGCCTGTTTTTCTAACTTTAATTTCTTTCCTGTTCAAGGCAGTCTATCTCTTTGGATAAGAGCAAGGAAATCTTATGGCAAAGAATTTAGCCTTTTATCAGCATTAGCACAGCCACATCTTAAAAAGTGACTGCAGACCTCACAAACCATCTGTTGTATTTACACTATAGTAACATGAGTTTTTAAACATTTTTTGCTAATGGAGTTTAGTCAGTAATTGAAAATAAATCATTACCAGATGGGATCTTCTGATTACTGGTCTTAATGTGCAGCAAATGGCATTTTCTGATGTCCTTTGGACAGATGTCAGATAAATATAAGTTTCTAGTCTGTAGCAGACGGACTTGATGTTTTTACTCTCAATGAGAATTGCACATTCCTGGCAAGGTGAAAAATGCTTCCATCCAGGACTGGTCTGGCATCCCAGTGCTTCTGAGCTGCTGTGCAAGGGGCAGCTGGCAGCTGCACACCTTCCTATGATTATACACGAGACACGCTACTATCTGGAACTAATTTATAATGCAAAATGGGGGAACAGAGCAGAACTTTCTCTGGAGATCTAAACAGCATAAAATAAGGAGCTTAATCAATGGAGGGCTGTGAAACCTGTCCCTCCCCTTTAAACCTCCCTGTGGTGCAATGTATAATTCACACACAGCAAAGCACAGCTTCAGCCATGCACAGTGTCAAAAATGCACAAAAACGCTCAGTGAGGAGATCTGTAAGAATCTGATTCATGCTGTCTCTTTTAAATGCTGATTCCACAGTCCTTTCTTTCATTTTCTTTACCTCCCACTATACCCCTGACAACATCTGGCCTGCCTTACATTGCAACCAAACATTTTCTTTGGGAACAAGCCTGAGTAGCATCTCAAGGAGATTTTGCAGTATGCCACTAACTATTTTGGTTGTATGCCATAGCAGGTCAGCATTGTAATTATGTAAATTTGCTGTAATTGTTGCCATAATTAGCATGTTTCATTTTAGGGTCTAAATAAGCTCCAAGTATATTCTGAAGTGCTACAGAGGATGAGGAAAGAGTAAAAATAATATACACGCACAGTGCTGTGATGTTGTCATTGGAAAACTCTTATTTCATGGTAATTAAGCTAGGAAATGCTTGTAAGGATATGCAACTAATATTCAACAAGTGGTAATAAGATGAATTTACATTACTGCAGCACAAACCACGCAAATGAAATTCTCTGGGTGTCTCAAGGACATACTCATTCTGGGAGACAAACATCTAAATACAATTTTCCAAAAGCTGCTGGTAGAGAGGCTTTTTCTGTTATACATCTTAAGGAAGATTTACATTTGGAATGAATCCATTTAGATTTAAAAGCACCCTATATGCCTATTTTGTGTTTTAAGGCCCCCAAGCAGAAAACCCTATATATGATAAACCATCTGGAGATGTATCATTAGAAAATCATTACTGGAAGCTGTCCCTGATCCAGTTCACAGGTGTATAACTCAGTTAATTTCAGTGGCATTTTAAATAGTGGCAGGTTTGATACTTAACTTGCTTTTCATAGTAGGAACATTCGTCTTGATAACTGGAGTATGGTGTTGCCATTTCCCCTAAGTCACAGTCATTTAGCAATTTGAATATTTGCATAATACAAAAGTAATTAATCCCTAAATCTTTTCAGTCCCCAACTCTGTATTAACTAGTATATACATTTATGTGAGCAAATTACTGAAGACACTGTTCTTGTAAGTACACAGGTAAAAGGTATGTTTAGATTATCTGAAATGGTTCATGGTATATCATGCCACACAGCCAAAAGTGCTAAACTTTGGTTGTCAACTTCCTTTCCCTGAAGAATTTCCCAAAACAGTATGTAAAGTAAATAAAGCCCAGTTAACTGCTTCTGAAGAGCCTTGTTCAAACCCTTCCATCAACACAGAAGGATATTCAGATGGACTGGAACTGGCATTGGCCAGGCGAAAGTTACTTCAGTTTTGATCTTCCCTGGGAGAGAGTTAAAAATAAGATTTTGGGATGTTTTTCTTGTAAAGATTTTGGCCTCACTTCTGTTTAAAGACACTTGAATGCAGGCAAGGAGGTCAGTGGCAGGGGTTCATTTGGTATAGATCAGCTCGGCTTCAGTTACATGATATTATTTTTCCTCTTTCAAGGTTTCCAAATGTGTCTCTGAAAAGGAAATGCAATGTGCTGCAGCTTGTGCTCCTGTCAGTTTCTCTTAGAAACCTAAGAAGAGCATTAAGTCCTGGACCTGATACACAAAGGAGACAGTCACTGGTTTCAGGTGAAATTTTTAGTGAGAAGTTCCAAATACAAAAAAATATTCTTATTTTCTTCAGCAGTGATTGCCTGTTTTTACAAAATGAAAATAAATAATATTAGGAAAAAAAAATAGCTGATATATATAAGGAATTGGGAAAGAAAGGTGATATTTTCATATATTTCCATTACTCTATATAGGATGCTGGATTTAAGGCCAGGATCCCTGGGCCCTGTGGTGCCTGGGGTGCCCTGTGGGTTCTAGGTGGGAAAGTAATACTGAAAATGAACTAATTAACTACTCAGTTTCCCTCTAGAAGATCTCATTTCTCTACTGATTTTGTAGAAAAGATGGGAGTTTAGCTACATAATTTAGGCATCCAAGATATACACAATAAAACTAAAACTTCCGAATCACTCTATTGGATACAAGTGACAATAAACTGGTGCCTGGACACAGTAAGTAGCGGGCCACAATAATTACCAAGTTTACCAAACAAGATTAGATGAATGGTCTTCCTGCTCTCTTGTGCAGTCACTGTGGGGTGCATCACAGTGGGTCTCCTTCTACAGAATGGTGTTCATCTGATCTTCATGCTGATGGCCACTTCTGGGCAAATCCCTGTTTGTGTCAGCAACAAAATCCTAGTGCTTATATACTGCAGAAGATATATGGTTGAAATATTAAGTAGCTACTTTAAACTTGATTAAAATATTTCTAAAATTTAGAATTAGATATTTGTTACATAATCTCCTATTGCTTCCTCCCTTTATTCCCTACCCCTAGATTTCATTCTTTGCACATGTGATAAGGCTCTTTTATTTCTATATATATATATATATATATAGCATTAAACACTGATTGGAGTATAAATTTGGTGTACAATATATATTGGATGTATTTTACAAATACACTTAGACTACTTGCAGGTAGAAAAATACACCTGATAAAAAGAAAAAATTAATCAAGCAGTTTTGACACCTAGGATGCTTATCAGCTGTCCTATTATAGTATAATTACTGCTAATAATTAATAATATATTAGATTCTTTTCTCTTTTTACATCTCTGTGAATTGTTTATGAACTGAATGTCACTATCTCAGATTCTGGGTTTTATTATTTTTCTCTCAATAATTTTTAAATTACCATTTTTTCAGTGTTGGTTTAACAAAAAATGGCATAATTATTTAATAAGTACTTATTAAAGGTAAACCCAAATATATTTGATACTCAGAATTTTAATTATGCCCTGTAATTATGCCCTGTAGTTTCCACCATTAATGGTAACACAGGTATTACATATTTCTTATATTTTCCATTACTAAACTACATATTTCTTATATTTTCCATTACTAAACCAGCCATGAAACATATTTTAGCAAGGTAAGAGACACAGTGGGTTATTAACAGAGCTTGTGATATAAGCATACCTGTTTCACAGATTAAGCAAGTAGTTGAAATCACAAGGATAATCTCTGCAATGAGTTTTTGCAAAATCTTCTTGAATATCACAAAATCTTTTTTGTACTCTTACCAGTATTCAGGCTTAAATAGATAAAAATGAAATTAATAACTAAAATAGTTAAAAAGGAAAATAAATATAAAAAATAAAGTACTGGTTATACTGGAGATAATAAATCCCAATATAAAATATAGTTAGCTTTTGTATGAAATGGAATAGTAGCAACAATTTCTATGCTATCATTTACAGATTCCTGACAATTTTTTATAGCAAATTAATTAGTTATGTCTAGGGTTAAACTGTGCATTGGAGTGCCAATGTCCTGCTTTCCATACTGATAAATTATTTAAACATCCTTGGTACGGTTGCCCCAGGCCAATGAACTCACTCCCAGACTAGGCTGCGGTCCATCTCAGGGGATAGTCCATGCCAAAACTGTTCCCCCAACAGGCAATTCAAACACAACAGTCCTCTGCTGAGGTGGGAGAGGGTTTAAATGTATGATTTGCCGTATGTGCCATACTCCTTGCCTTCAGGAATGGAGAAAACTTTATTTAGTAGTAAAGTGATAGTCAGTGAGCCCTGCTGGGTTTTTTTCAAATAACAGGAAGACAGGGATCCTTCCGAGACCAGTGTGAAATCTGAGAGGCAAAGGATCATATGTGATGATACAATTTAAAAGCAAGAATGGAGGGGAAGAAGAGTGAGGAAGTTACAGTAAAGAAGCAGTTTAGAGAACAGAATAGACATTGAAATCAAATTTTTAATTAAAGTTTTGACTGTGATTTTGCCTGGGAAAGTTACTGGGAGCTCGAGGCTAGTTCAGTCCTCCCTAAAGCTCTTGCAAAGCAAGGCTGGGTGCATCCTTTGCTCTCTGTCTTCCAGCCTATGGGATTGGGACCTTATGGGACAGTGGGCTTATCGACGACATCGGCAGGCGGCATGTTGTCCTCAGTGCTGTGTCTTCTTCCCTTTTCCTTTTTCCCCCTTCTCTGCACAAACATCAGCCTAGAGGAGCAGAAAATGCAGCTGCAGTACTGATTCATCTCTCAGACTGCATAGCTGAGAAAGAGTTTTGCTCACGGGTGCTAACTCCATCTCTGGGATTGTCTGTCAACCTCCTGTACTACACAGCACGACGGAAATCAAAACCTGTATTATCTCATTTTAAATTCCATTTTAAAATTCCATTTTAAATTCCTTGATCAATTTAGTTTACTTAATGAACAAGGTAACTAGATATAAAGCAAAATAAAGGTGACCTACCTGTGCAGGGGGGACTGAATTGCCCTTAAACATACCCATCTGTAAATCTCAGAATGTGAGTTATCCAGATCAGTTATTCAAAATAATCTGATATCCATGTTAATTATAATGATTTAATTATGGTGCCTTACTCCTTGCAGGCATATTTATGAATTATCTTTTGCATGGTCCCAGGAAACATTATTAATACACATTGAAGGACACAGCTTAACTAAGACTACTAATGACCCATGCAAAGTAAAGTTACGCATGAAATTCTATGAAGCAATAGATTTCACTTATTAATTCCACTTAGTGCACCATAATAGTTCTGTTGCCATTAGTTAACAAATACTACATTTTATATGGGAGTGTTGCTCTTCCTGACTCATGATAGCAATTTTTGATACTTAAATATTGCTGTCAGATGTTTTATGTAGTAATTATGTATTATATTAAAAAACATGTATATGGCATATTTGGAAGCGAGTTGCTTTGTAGCATTTATAAGTTGTTGTTCAAGATAGTAAGAAAGAAGCTATAATTTTCAGCTGCAACAAGATGAAATTCAGTTAATGTCTTCTAGAATGCTGAAGAAATTGCTAAAATGTTAATTAACTCTTTAATAGGATATTTACATTAACTAAAAGTGCTTTACCCAATTTCTAATTCAGTCTTCTTAAGATACTTAAAAATTTGGAAGCAACTGTCTCACGGATGCTCAGGTTTGGTTGCCAGAGCAGCTTGGTTTTTTCTTTGTAATCAAAAATCAAACCAAAACTTGAATGCTTTCTAGATCCTTTTAGTGTCATACTCAACTTAGTATCAGTGGATCTGTTCAGGTGAATAAACATATACACTGAATGTCATTTTTGGACACCCCGGGGATATCTCACCTGGTCTGCAGATGCCTCTGCAAGAAGGGAGTGCGTGTCTTGTATCTCCACTCTTGCCAGCTCTGTACACATCTCAGACTATTCAGCATGTCTGGAATGATGCTAGGTGTCTACATTCAGATTCACAAACTGCTTGCTAGCCATCTAAAAGTTAGTAAGTTAGTTGTCCAGGCTTCCTGTGTGATTAAGAAAAAGCCATGAGCACTTCTAGATGCAAATTTGTCTTTTCCTAAAACAGAAGTCTAAGATAAGACAGATGTGTATCATTTACCTTTGACTACAGATAGAGTGCGAATGACCAACTTTCACTTAAATGTGTACAGCATGTGTTGCCACTGTAGATGCCTCAGATACCACAGACATGACCTGAGAACATCCATGCCCTCAAGAGCTGGCAGGTGGGACCAAGATATCCTATAGGGAGTTTTAAATTATACTAGGTATCTGTGATTATACGGTTGAACTCAGCATTTAAAATTACATTCAGAAGGAGATTCAGACTCCATGATGTTGTTGTCTGTATTGTCTTCATTTGAATTAGTCATTGCAACTTCAGTGTATTTCATGGAGATAGAAGGCACAGTTGGTTGTTGGGATGTAGAAGTTTAGTGCCATGTAAGACATCCTTGTCTGTCGGAGATGCATACTCCTGTGAAATGGCAGTTGGGGGCGAGGTCTCATGTCCCAGGGTGGGTGACCGGATCTAAAACATTGAAAATACGGACAGTGGAGTCTAGAGAGGTTTTCCTATGACCAGCTATGAGTATCAAATCTTTTAAGTAATTTTAACTACTTATGTTGAGAAAACTGAATTACACCTTTCATGTTCATTTTATGATGAGATGAGTAGTTCTGAAGTGTCTGCTTGTTGTTTTAAACATGACAGGACTCCAGAGACCATCATGGGAACTGAGATACCTTATATAGTTATACATAACTGCATTGTAGACACCTACATTTAGATACCAAATATAAGACACTTAAAGGAAATAAGACACTTAAAGGAAAGGTGAAGTGAATTCCAGATGTTAGAGACTAAAATCTCATTTTGGGTTTTTTTAAACATTTGTTAATTCTATGTCACTTCAGTTGCTCTATCAAACTTCAGTCTAGTGTGTATGTGTGTGGTTACGCACAATGGTAACAATGCAACAAGTCATCAAAGAGACAAAATGATATGGGCTTTCACTCATTTATGGATGGCTTTTGGAACTTGTCAATTTTGTCAAACATTAGCAGGACACTGCTTACTCTTGAGTGATCTGACTAAAATTGAGTCCTGCATGTTTAGAAGTAATCTCTGCCTTAATCCAGCTAACACTGAGCTGCTGTTCATTCATAGAAGGCACTGATGTAGACAGGTAAGCTTCTGTAGCTGGTACTTTTCTTGAATTCATTAGTTTAGTGAGAAATCTCATAATTGTTTTGAATCCTATTATGTACTCATAGAGAGAGAGAAGTAGAGTTGCGACTGAATGATTTAAATCCTGTTTATGCTCAAGTTTCCTGGAAAATTGAAAGTACAAGAAATGTAGAAAGAAGTCACTACTAAAAAGTGAGTTTTAGCAGGAATATTTGAATGATAAGAGCTGTATCCTTCCCTTTGATGCACATGTGAATCTTCCACTGAAGTCAACTGGAACAACATTGATACCTTCAGGATCAGGATTTGTTCATAATCCTCTGAATTTTAAATTCTCATTCCATTATATCAAGTAAGGGAGAGGGGATTAGTTGGCATATCTGAGAGCTTTAATTTTTTATGGGATTTGTATATCTAACAGTAAAGCAAATGAAAAACTGAGAATGCATTACTCATGAAGATGTGCATTTTGAAATATGTCTTTTACAAACCTCAATTTCTGCATCAGGAATCTTCTCACTCTCTTAATACTATTCTTTATCATTAATCAATGGGTAGGAAAAAATGAGATTAGAATGTTCAACAAAGATAATCACTTTTCTTTGGATTGAAGATATACAGAGTTCACAAAACTTATATGCTCACATTTTCCCATTAGCCATATGCAGAGCAGACTAACCATTCTGAATTGTACACTGTTTGAATTTTGCTTTGATGAGCAGCATGATAGTTAAAATATTTTATTGTTTATCTATAACAGTTGGTTTGAATATCAGGGTTTTGCAACTGTCAAATATATAAATGATAACACACTACATAAAACTCAATGTGATACTCTGTTAAATCATTGCAGTAATTATCTGAGATAATTTAAATTCATAGATAGTCTCACAGAGACAAGTTCAAGTAAAACCTTCATTACTAGTCAGTTAATGCATTTTTCATTTATTTTAGAAGAATCTATTGATTCAAACATATTTACTCATGAACAGGGGACATGAGGACTTGAGAATTCAAAATTTTTAATTCCTCCATGTAACGGCAAATAGATTGAAAGAATGTAGGATTCATTGGGTTACTTGTTTACAGACTATTTGTGTATTTATATAAAAGAAATAACAGATAACACAGAAAGTGAAAGATTAAGCACACAAACACAGACACAGACACAAACACATCTCTTAGAAGGTGGTGATAGTTCCTATCTGTTGAAATTTAGAAAACTCTAAAAATGAAGAAAAATGGATTATTTCATAGATTAAGTTAAAATAAAGAGAATATTACTTCTTAATGGCTGAGTGGAGATTTTTTGTTAAAAATTTCCTTTGGGGAAAAAAATTCCAATCAGATTAAATCACAAATAATAAAATATAAGCCTTTGTTGAATTTAATAGTTCTGATTTGCAGGTGTTGAAATGAAGTTCTACACATGGAAGTGTCATTTTATGCTTGTACTGATTTTTTGCTTTTTCTCTAATCATATGCTGCCAGCAGACATCAGAGATGGAATACAGGCTTAGATGAGCACTTGTTCTCTACTTTAAATAACTTATTTCTGGTCTTGCCACTCAAGTTAAACAGTCATTGAGGTCCTGTTAGAATTATGGCATCAAGCTGTCTGGATTGAAACTAGAATGTGATGCCATTGATATAGGCACACTTCTTCTTTATCATGCTAGTTTGTAAAGTGTCTTCTGAGCTATTCGCATCACTTTACACAGCTATCTCAAATCCAGGAAAAAAAAATCTAATGTAAATTACTGAGCATTGCTGAGTTTTGCATCAAAACTCATAGGAGTCAAGTCTAGACACAATAAAGCATTTAAAATTCTAGCACCTATTTAGTCCTTTAATTTTCCATTTAAACAGTTAGGAACCTAAATATGGTCCAGAACAACAAATTATCAACTGAATTTGAGACTCATTTCTGTACTCTAATACAGAGTCATCCTCATTAAAGATCAAAATAGTTTTGTGGTAAAATTGTGGTTAATTAGGATGCTGCCAGTTGTCTAGGTAGTCACAGCTGCCCTGAAACCACTCTTGGAAATAATTAAAAGTGATGGTCTTATGCCTCCTGATGATCTTTGCAGGGAGGGAATATCAGCTCTTACAGTCCACTCGAAGGTAGCTCTGTATGCTCTCATCATGAAAGGTTCATAATAAAAGCCAAGGATCTGACTTTATTAGTTACTTGGTGTTATTAGCAATGTGTTTTTCATTACCACTTTTGAATTCACTAAGTAGCAGTGTTTCTTCCTTTGTACAGCCTGCAGCACAATTGAACTTGAAGTCTCTACATGATAAAAATATAAAAGCTAAGGAGCTCTCAGTGTTGTTTAAGAATACTGCGTGATACTCTCAATTACTCATAGTTTACCCATGTAGTGTGTGTGTATACATTCAATACTCCACTACTGCTCTTAGGCGAGGTTCATGTAAGCTTCCATAAAAGCTGACAAAATGATGGGGGAGCGAAAAAGGGGAAGAGGTTTCAACCTTAACTCCTTATAGCGCTTTAGCTGAGTGTCAAATCCCATACTGACATGTTCTTTGTCCAGAAAAGCAGTGTCACTGTATTCTCAAATTGCAAAATTGCTTGCAGCTTTTCACTGAGACTTCTTTACAAGACAAATTTTCTCCCTTTACCTTTGTTCCTTTTTTATCCAAGTTAAATTGCTGCTGCATGGTGTGAGAGCTGGATGGGGAGCAAAGAGCCTGCAGCACAGCACAGCAGCCCCCTGCCAGCACTTCCCAATTCTGGTCATCAAGTGCAGGGGTTTAGATTTAGTAAGATGATAAGCACAGGCCAGACTCTGCTCTTTTACACCACAGTGAATCTACAGCAAGTTCACTGTCACTGATTAGATATACACCTGTGGAAATCAAATACTCTCTTCTGAGTTCCTTTCTGCTTTCTGCTTCTCCTAGCCTCGGGGCACTCAGTTGAACAACCTCCAGGCACTTCAGTGATGCTCATGCCATCATGTCACTTCCACAGCTGTTAGGTAGTCAATAAGAAGCCTTCTGGGGATGTCTTTTCTACACACCTTAAAACAAACTATGGTCAACTTCTTCAAAAACTCCATTCAGTGAACAGGAAAACATCTGTGATTGTTGAATGCCACAAGATTTTCTAGCTACTATTCATAGCTGAAATCAGATTGCAACAGGTACTTTGGTCCTTCGAATGCCATCTGACAACTTCTCTTAATATGATGCTTCTTGTCTGTGGCTAAGAGTTGGTATACATTGCTGTTATAAAAAAATTATAATAATTTCTGCTGCATTTCTAGCAGATGAAATGTATGCTATTGAATTTTCCCTCTCTCTTATCTTTATGGTTTATCTCCTTGTCTGTCTTTGCCACTGCTAGAGTAACTCATCAGCCAGAAGCTACACAAGTCTTGAGCAAAGAATTTGAATTTAACTTTGAACTCCATATTTTGACTCATTTATCAAGGTCCAATAATCAGTCTTCATGATTCCAGTGTGAAATTATATCTCTGGAAAATGTGATGCTATTGCTCAAAAACCTGATTCCTTAACTAGATAAATTTTTGATGTTTCTGATAACAGTATTAGGCACTAAGACATGCTAAAACCAGTGCATTTTAAGACAACAGCAAAAGTTTGTATTTACGTATAGGGAAGGCCAGGCTAAACAATTATTTTTATTTCCTTAATGCTGAAGAAAAGATGTGAAGGTCAGTTCAGATAAGGAAGATCTCTACTTACTGAGAGACTTATAGTTATGCACAGTAGGTTGTATATTAACATCACAAAAGAGTTTCATTGCTACTCTGAGGATGCGGTACATCTTGCAACAAAGAGACAGGTGACTTACTATCTTTTTAAAACTGAAGCTTAATTTCCTTGGACAAGACAGGACAGAACAAGAGGTTCTGGTCCCATCTGACAGAAAGGAGCAATACCCACAGCATAGTGTATGTGTTACAGCACGTTAACAGCAAATCCAAGTGAACTGCAGCAGTTCATGATACTGTTTGGAAAACAGGGAGACTACAATATTTTCTGATGAAGCATTCCCATAAATATACTGGAGAAATTTAGGCAGTGGGCATTACTCTGCTGCGTCATGGTGGGAAAGAGGCTACAGAATCCAGAACTAGTTACCAATCCTTTAAACAGGATAACTATTGATCAAGTTATAGGTAATTGCCTTCTATTTGATTGCAGTCACTAAAGGACTACTTTTACAATACAAAAATCAGCAACAGATTTTTTTTTTTTTTTTTCATGTAGTCCTCGGATGTGAAATCATCAGAAATTCTTCCTTATAGTACAACTGGTTAGCTTTTTCTTTTTGCTTAAAAAAACCCCTGTGTACTACAAATGCATTGAAAAGTGACATTACACCTTTATGGTGTTTGGAATGGTTAGTATCAGTGTATTATAAGATGATTATTTTGTGTCTATGTTTTTTTTTTTTTCTTCCTTATTTTTTGTCAAAGGACAATTTGGTGGGTTAGGCTTTATATATCCCCTTTTATTTCTGAAAAGAAACAGGAAACACAGCATTTAGTTTTGAAAGCAACTAAAATAGAAGTATTTTGTGGCAGATGGGATTTTTATGAGCTGTTTGTCACAATATACCAGTCTTGTTAAGGAGCAATCGTTTTCTGCTTCATTACACTAAGATAGCTCTGTTTAGGGTTCCACTCAGCTGTGAAATGACTTTAAAACTTCTATAAGGAATAGAGATGGGATTTTTATAAAAAAAGATTGCTAACACAGTATAAGGAATGGAAATAAAATGGTCAAACACACTGTTTTTTGGAAGCAGAGGTGAATATAGAAATGTTCCATTGCATACTTACACTTAATCTGCTGGTTTAAGATGAAAAGATGCTCCAGAGTACCATTATTTTCTACATCTAAAAAAGGTAATGTTCAAGCTAGCCTATATATAAAGACTAAAAATACATTATTTATGTGAAAAATAAAACAATATTGGTTTCTTTATGCTGCTATGAGGCAGATAAAATACAGACAAAAGAATTGGATGCACACAGATATCGGTATGAAAATACTGGGCCAGATCCTCATCTCCTGTACATCAGTGGACCTAGAGAGGCTTATACTGTTTTTACATCTTTCTTGAGTGTAAGCTCTGAATCTTCAAACCTTTGCATCTGGCCATGGATGAGTAAATTCAGTATAGTCCCCTGGGAGCCCTGAGTGACTCTGAGAAAGGCAGGTGCTAGCAGCGCTCGTCTTGCAGGCTTTCCTGTCCCATGGCCCTGAGCAGTGCCCATGACATGATTTACGTGTCCAAGTCAATCATTAAATCAGACATCAGTCAAAGATATTAGATATTTACCTGCCTAAATTTAAGCATATAACATTTGCTGGGCTTACTCATGCAAATCCACACATGGGACTCCGAGTATTTCTCTGCTTGGCATTCAAGTCACTTTTATCCCTAAGATGCCATGACTCCTTAATTCAGATACCCAATCTTTCTGAATTTCATGTCATTTATTGATTAATATTTGATTCATTCACATGTTTCATTTTGGAAAATGTTGTTTTTTGATGAAATATGATAAATATTACCTTAAATAAAACTTGTCTTTTCTGTCCTGGAATTGCTTCTAACTAACTGCTGAAATAAATTTCAACAGTGTTGCCAAACTTCCTAGCCACTAAGAAACAACTGGTCCTTCTATATATCTCATACACCTTTCTGGTGAGCCTGTGTACTTTTTCATTATTCCCAGTGGAACATGGTCTCCTTCTGGCTGAGCAGCATTCCTGTTTGCAACTGTGAATGATGAAAACACAGAACCATAACAAGTAATTTAAAACATTGCAAGTATTGATGTTAAATGTGAGTGAATATACAGTTTAAATGAGGGTTTAAACTTATGGAAAAAGACATAACTCAGTGACAGCCAAAGGCAGTTTACCTCAGCTGAGAATCTGGTTTGTAATATTTTTCTCAAACGATGTCCCTAAGCTATTAACATGACTGGAAAAAAAAAAAAATAAATAAAAGAGAGTCTGTCCTTTTGCCATTGATTGTGACCTGATGAGCAACATACTAACTAAGGTCATATTTCAATCTGAATGTACTCACAAACAGTGAAAAGGCTTAAGAATCCAATTAAGGGAACTTTAAATGATGAAAACAGCAAAATGTAAGTAAAGAAGCAGTTGGTTTGCTTACCTACGGAGAATTTGCAGGGAGATTTTATTATGAAAAAGCTCAAGTCCCCCAGGCTTAGTGACAGCTGAATCCTACAATATGTTACATTTGGCAACAATTCTTAGAAGAGATATGTATGTCTCCTTTTTCTGTTAAATATAGGTGTTACCTCTTCAGTATTACTGGTGCTGGGTATAAAATTTTCCATCATAAAGATGAAGAACTAGACAGTTACTCTCTGGTGGCTCTACTAGATAGTTTTTGATAATCTTGCTATACTTCAGAATGTCAAGCATTTCTTTATTTCAAAGAAATGTAGAAGAACAAAACTCACAAGAAAAGATATTAGAATTAGAGGAACCAACCAAACTTTTCAGCAAATCAGTTTTCCTCTCTAGCCTTTATAATTTCACCTGTTTCTCTGCTTCCTTCTTTTTTATGCTTCAAACTTCTCAAAGCCTTTCTCTGTTTTGTTTGATTATTTTTCTTTGTTTTGTTTGTTTGTTATTGTTTCTTTTTTTTTTTTTAATGAGGAATAACTGACCTTTTTTTATATTTTTTTCTGTAAAATGATGAATTTTTGAATTGAGGTTTTATAGCTGTACAGTTTTGCAGCTAAAACCAAAAATCTTCTCTTTAAATACTCCAAGTATTTAAAGAGAAGGGACATTTCTCGGACTGGAAGAGCTATTATTTTCTTCCACAAGAAACACTGCAGCAATCATTATATGAGCCACAGAGACACCAAAGGATGATGTTGGGAACTGGTAGTTTCTGGGAAGGTGTATGCATTTCCAGACATAATTTTTTATTACATATTAGAAAAGAATTCCACAAAGAGTTTGTTAATTACCAGTCAGAAGACCTTGGACATTAATTGGCTGCTAGCAGGTGCATATGTTCACACTGAGACTGAATCTTCACTGACACTTAACTGTGGGAACAGAGTCCACACTGTTAAATGATGCAAAAATATTGCTCAGAGAGCAGTTCTAGAAGAAGGCTCAGGTACCTAAAGACTTTCCAGTTGCAAAGGACTTCTAAATACAGATTACCTCCTAGTTGCTATTATGAAATCTCCTTTTCAGTGGACACATACATGCCCTGTTTATGTGAAACATCTGAAACTTTACTACATTATTTTTGCACTTATCCACCACTAACCAAGGCAAACTGCTAGGTGCCTCAATTTGACACAGGTACATAAATGAAGTCAGGCAGTGACTAAATCCCATGAAGAACTTGGTCCAGTAGACAAGTACTGAGTTTTAATTCATCACAAGTAGTACACTTGGCAGGGGCCTTCCAGCTTGGAAGAGAGGCAGGTGCCTCAGACTCAGGGCAAAGGGACTCAACTTGTTTTCCCAAATGTAGAACTCTAGTGCTATTCCATTGTCCTGGGATATTCCACCTCTCCTCTAGCCACTTTTCTAACTGGTCATGGTTATCTCACAACCCTGTGTCGTTCCTATCTTGTGCATATCTTGTAAACTACAAGGAGTCTTACCTCATTTGACACTTCCATTTGGACAAAAAAATCCTGCCCTAAATTACCAACCTTGTTGTTGACCATCAATTTTACCTTTCTCTAAATTGATTTAGTCACCTCTTGTTTTTCTCCTTTATCAGCTTCTCAAATGCATTTTCAGTCAGGAGATGGTGTATTTCTTAAAATCGCAGACATGACAGGTCTTTGTAGGAAGCTTCTGACACTGGGCAATAAGTTTCTGATCAGCCAACAACATACTCAGACAACATCTCCTCTAAAGAGTTTAGAGGGCAGAAAGAAGGGACAACACACAAAGTAGTGTTCAAGGAGGTAGCTGCCTTGTGCTGTATGAGATAGCTGAGCAGGCAAGTATGACTTGCAAAATATTTTGAGAAATGTTAAGTAGTTACCCAAACTGGATTTGATATAAGCAAATGTAATATTTGTCTGCACAATAAAAACTCCAGGTCTCAGTCCACACTAGAGAGTCAGTAGCTTGGGGCCCAAGTGAACAGCCCATGAGGTTTTTTCTGTTAGGTAAAATGGTTAAAACCCCCAGCATTTACAGTAGGATACTGAAAACCCGTTGTCTCCACCTTCTCTGGAGGCTTTACTGTTTGCTGTCCTGCTTTGTCTGGACCACAGCAGCAGTGACTTTCCTGTTGAAATCTTTCTCCCTGATGGGTACAGACAACATCAGAGGCAGTCATGGCAGCTTGCTACTCTCAGCCACAAGTGAGGGACTGCTGCTGTCCTCTGCCTGCAAGATAAACAAGCCCAGGCTCACATGTAAGGGGAAATAAAAGATTTTTGAGCATGGATAGTAAAGGGGTTTAGACTAAAGTAATTGCCTGTTCTACAAGCATAAGATGAGAGTGCTGGGGATTAGTGTTAAAGAGCATTCATTTTTTTGCCTTTTTTATAAGGCTTCTGTTGTCAGTGTGTTTCTTATTTAATTAATACCACAGACAGTAAATCATTGCCTTGTTTCCAAATTGTGAGAGCATTAGCCACTTTTAGAATTAAACCTGTTGTAGTGTGAAAGGAAATCCAAACAAATGTATGCTTCAAAATGATTATTTTACCCTAGAGACTTAATTTATACAAAATGAATTATTGGAATACAGTAGAATTCCCATTAAAACACGAAAGTAATCACTTTTCTGTTGATTGAAGCACAGCTTAAATTATGAGGATTTAATTATAGTAATGATTATAGCATTGAGGTTGAAAGGTGATTCATGTTCTGAGCTTTATTTTCTTTTTCTGCTCCCTTTTCTGTATTTCTCATTATGTTCCTTCTATAATTTCTCTAAAATCTTTTTCTTGTAAGAGCAGCTGAGTCACTCTATGACTCTGATTTTGTTTTCCCAGGAGATGGTTACAGTTTGAATATAATCCAATAAAACATTTTAGAAATACAAAGAATGATTTTGGTCAGTGCAGTAGCTCACACTTGGCATTTCAGCACCCAGGATCTCCTCAGGGATTGCTCCATGATGGTTTAGCATGCAAGAGTGCCATTTTGAAAACACCTTCTACCTAAAGACTTCCCTGCCACAATAGCGTGCTGCCTCCAGCTTCCTTCCTCCCTCCAGCTCTTTCTTGCCTGAAGACCAACTGGCAGCAATACTGTGGTTTCTCAGTACAAATATTACATTTTATCACATTTGTTCCTTTTTCCCATTACTTAGCACTAAGTCTGGCTTTGCATACCCTGCCTCTATCTCCCATAACTGTTTCCACAAGCAAATTTTTAATCTTGAGGCAGCTGAAGGAAAGATTATCTTTCACCCAGGCTGTATCATAACAGTTTTGGGCACTTTTATGCCCTGCAGTTTAATACAGCAGCAAAGCACAGTTTATACCTACATTAGTGAACTAACGAGCAGGGTGAGAGCACGGCTGTGAGCAGTGTCCTGGGACTGCACAGGCTATTTGAGGGTTAGTGCTCACCAGGTGCTGCTCTGGCCGCTGCCAGCTGGGACCAACCCCTGTTCACCAGTTATCATGAGGGGATATGTCAACCTTTGCAGATTTTTACTGTCCTGGCTAATGATAAACTTTCAAAAGTTGTTAGCAATTATTGTGTAGAAACCAAATCTCCTGTCAAGCACTGGACTACTACCTCCATGTATTTTCACAGCTTGATTGTAAGATTTTTGAAGAAGCTGCAACTGAATGGTTTTGCTCATAATATTATTAAATATAGAATTTTTCTTTTAAACTTACACTGTTTATAAGTTGCTTCTAACATAGCTCTCTGGGCCTAATTTTCCCTCCCCTTTGGGAATACATATATTTAGTCCCATACTCCCACAGGGTGCAAAACAAAAGGAAAAGCTTCATCCTGAGTTTGTGTTTAGATAACCTCTATGCTTTTTCTCATTTTGAAGTGTTTTGTCATGCTTCCTAGAAAAGATATGTGCCTATATCTCCTATTGTTTATCTTTGAGCCAGACTATACTCCCTTTGCTATCCTTGGTAGACTTTATTACCAAAACCCAAATCATGGTGTGTTCTTAGGGAGACAAACATTGGTTCTGAAATTGCATGTACTGGGATTCTCATACCTACCATATAAAAAATGAAGTTAGAAGGATATCTTTCAGTTCAAAGATAAGTGATCAAACTGAACTGCACAGGAATCCAGTCTTAACCGATTAATTTAAATCAGTAATTATGTGCTGAAAATCGTATATAAAGATCTTAAAATTATTTCTGTATCTGATGCTCACAAATTTTTCTTTGAACTTCAGATTTTTCAGTTCTTCAGATATTTTCTAAAACTCCTTGAAATAATGAAAGCCAAGCTCCTAGAATCTTGCTGACTCCTTGTGTGCTGAGGTCCTTCAGAAATCTGATTTCAGGTCAATGTCCCAAGTGTAAGCCAAGGAAGAATTTTTCTGTATAGCTGCTCACGACAGCCTTTGGCATGTGCTGCTCATGTGCATTTTGAAGCTCAGATATCACCTTGTTTCTCCTTCCAGCAACTTGGAAGTCTTATTGATGCAATTGCTAACTACTCCAGATGGGGCCTCTTGATTTATATTGGTGAAAATATTTAGATATTTTAGTATTGATGTGAAAGTGAAGGAAGAAAATGAATGCCAATTTCTATCTGGAGTGCAGAAACACATTAATTTCCCAGAACTGATGCACAGTCATTTTGAAAATCTTGATGTCTTAAATTTATTCTATTAAATGAATGAAATTCCCTCTATACCCTCCAAAGAAATAGTGTTTAGCCTGAAAAGGAACTGTCTGCTCTTTGTTAGAGTTCCAAGAGTGTTTTATCTTGATCTCCTATGGAAATCTACTGGGTTTGTCCCCTGTGTTCCTTTGTATCTGTAGGGAAATTGAACCAAGTTACACATTTCTTCAAGCTGGTAGTTCACTGGAAAAAAGACCAGCCGAAATAAATGCTGCAAGGAAATAAAAGAAGCTGAATCACAGTTTTCTGTTTCAAAAGGCAGCAACCAAATGGCCAGTTAGTGTGGCTCAGCTACAAAAAACTCCATGCTCCATCACACAAACAAAGGACACAAGAGAGCTGGGTAAACTAATACAAGTGCAGCAAGAGCATAGATTGGGAACTGAGTATGTTGTAGTACTGATATTACAAGAGTGAGACAAAACAGAAGTTCTCCCTGGAGGAGGACTCTCAGATGAAAATCTAAAGCAAATCAGAATTCATTAGATTTCCTGCTCAGAAGAGAAATCTGATTTCTTCCTTCTTCAAAATAGTATGTGCTCCCATTCCCTTCTTAGCTCCATAATATTATAATGGCAAGGAAGCGAGAAATCCATGAAAGTACAGTAGCTGAACTGGTTGCTAAGTAGGAATGAGAGTGAGCTCACATCCCTTCTCCTCATCACCCCACAGACAGCAAGTATCCATTTCCATAGGAAAGGTAGCAATTCAAATTTATAGACACTAGGTGAACTGTTTTATTAGCTACACTGGGATTCTTTGCTTTAAGACATGCACACAAGCCAGGGAAATTTTACAAGACAGCATGAACCCAGTGTGACCACTGTAGCAAGTTGTGCGAGGTGAGTTCAGGATTTGCCATTTTGTATGTTCCCTATGATCTAGGTTTCTTTTTGGAGTAAGCAGAAGGCAAAACAGTTGTCAATTATTCATTTTTTACTCTTTGGAACTTCATCGTCTGACTACCTGTAAGTTCGGTGTTCATCTTTAACGTTGTAGTTATCATGGATTACTAGTTAATTAATTTTCTCACATCCATTTGATATTTACCATGTATCTATTAACAAAAAAATCCTTATGTATGTGGGGAAGGTTTTGAATGGATTGTACTTTTGCATTTAATGTTAAGCTCACATACATAAGGAAGGTGAGTCAGGCACCATACTGGAGTAGGCAAAAAGGTGAAACCTGTTTTTGCTTCCTCAGAGCTGGGAATACAACCAGGCTGAATTATAAAATCATGGCATTTACACTTACTTACTTTGGTTTTTTTTAATATATAAGTGCTGGTCTTTTGCAGTCTAACATTAGGCTGGACACGTCTCTGCATAGCCAGTTGCCTGATTATTTTTTTACACACCTGACCTCATCTGTCACCTTCTTTTCCAGCATGTAACCACACAGTTCAAACCTGATTTTAATCAGTAGAAATAGCTAGTCTTTTACTCCTGTTTTGCAAATGTTAGTGGTCAGATTTTAAAAAGAAAGGTGGTTACAGTACTGTCCATCAATTGGACAGAAAAGGACATTTAAAAACTTTTGCTGTTCTGCTCCTAAACATTCAAGTAAACGTCAAGCTGATCACTCCACTAACAGTTAAATTTGCAGCTGACTGAGAGTGAGATAGTCTGTGCACATTTGCCCAAGTCAGTCTAACCCAAAAGATAACAAAAATAATAAAACTTTCTTGGTAGGATGTTTCTGGGTTTTGTGATCATAAGATTAACACACTAAAAATCAAACACATCTTATTGTTCATTTAGTGGTGTTTACATAAAATTAAAAAATAGACAAAACACATAAAAATGGCATATCTGTCATCCTTAGACCATAACCTTATTTTTTTAAAAAAGGAGATACATATAATTTTCAATATTTTGATAGTTCTTTTATTCTTTAACTTTTCAGTACCACAGAAACAGCTTGAACTCTGAAAAAGTAGACATTTATTGAAAATATGTGGGTTTTTTTCAGATGGATCTGAATATTATTGTTGCTGAAAACTGATTTTTCCTGTATTGTTTTACTACCAAACCAACTCTAAAGCCTCCAAAAGTAATAAGCATAGCTGGTAACATTCAGATAAACCTGCTGAATGAGGAAGTCACATTTAAACCAGACAGAAGAGTTTCCCAGGCTTGCAAGTAAAATAAAATTCAGTAGAATCAAAATCAAGTTGAGGTACCTGAATAGCAACTGTAAGTCAGCTTTATAAAAAGAAAAAAATAAAACAACCAGATATTTCACAGAGTCAGCTTACAAAACTTATATAGGATGAGACACTAAGTGCACAAAAACCTTATCTACATATGATCTGCAGCTAAGATAAAAGATGTAATGATTAAAAAAATGATAGATGCTTTGTTAATAGAATTCCAACAAGTTAAGGAAAAAATCACTCTACTTTTAAAGTCCAAGAAGCAAATCTAATGGAAAATGTAATTATTGCATTTACTTCTGGAAGATGGAATTATGATCATCTTTTAAAATACTGATTTCTTTATTTTAAATAATATGTTTTAACGCTTAGTTCAAACAGCTTTTTCTTCAAAACTATCAGTCTTCTGGACAACCTACATCCTGTTTTGAGTGAATGAAATCTGACTTCTCTCTCTGATTTCGGAAAGTTGTATACAGAACTATTAAAATGTGTAAATTAATCTCTGTAAGAACAGAACTTTGCACTATGCACTGAGTGGACAGCTAGAGACCATTCTTCTCACTTTTCACTCTCTGACAGTGCCCAGGACTCAGTCTGTAATTTAGTTATATTATCTAATGTTGGATTTTCTGCTTTCTATTTCTCCAGCCTCCATTCCACATGTGAATCAAAGGTGACTAAGCAACAGAACATTACTGTATGTAGTAGATGAGTAATTTCACCACCAGTAATTTCTTTACAGCTCCCAAGAGTCTGTAATCAGGTCCTGGTGACTGATTATTGTCCATTGTATCAGATCTTCCAAAAAGCCTCTTCCACTGATGTTCCCACCACTTCCGCAGATTCACCTCATAAAGACAGGTTCCAGTTTGGGAACCTCCTTACTCACCTCACCAATGCTAAGAACTCATGCAGCTTTTCCTTTGAAACCAACTTTTTAAAAAATTATTCCTATATTACCTCTCAGACTCATGAAAACCTTAGCAGGCTGCTTGTTCTTTAGTCTGTACCTTTCTGGAAGCCTCAGACTCAGCTAAAGGCAATATCATTTCAACTAATTCTTTTGACTGTAATCCTCATTTTTATTCTTCAGATACTATTATAATCTTTGCCCATGTTTTCATTCTTACAAGACTGTTGAATGCGAGTGTTGGCTATGCTCATACAAGATAACACTCATCTATTTACCTTCTGATAGTTAAATCTTAGAACATGTCCTGTGCACTATCCATGGCTACATGCAGGACTATTGTGTCTCTTCCATGGGATGTTTTTAGAATCATAGAACCATAGAATCACCTAGATTGGAAGAGACCCTCAAGACCATTGAGTCCAACCAAAGGTAACTCTAGCATTAAACTCTAGCATAAATTAGGATCTAATTTATATGCCTTTTAAACATCTCCAGAGATGGTAAGTCAACCACTGCCCTGGGCAGCCTGTTGCAGTGCTTCGCAACCCTTTCTGTGAAGAAATTTTTCCTAACATCCAATCTGAACCTTCCCCAGTGCAACTTGAGGCCATATCTTCTTGTCCTACCACTTGTTACTTGGGAGAAGAGACCAGCACCCTTCATGCTACAACCTCTTTTCAGATAGTTGCAGAGAACGAGGTCTCCCCTCAACCTCTTTTTCTCCAGGCTAATCAGCCCCGGTTCCTTCAGCTGTTCCTCATAAGACTCCAGACCCCTCACCAGCCCCATTGCCCTCCTCTGAACTCTCTCCCGCATCCCAATATCTTTCTTGTAGCGAGGAGCCCAAAACTGAGCACAGGATTCAAGCTGGGGCCTCTCGAGTACAGTAGGATGATCACTTCCTTAGTCCTGTGGGCCACACTATTCTTGATGCTCATCAGGATGTTACTGGCCTTTTTGGCCACCTGGGCATACTGCTAGCTCATATTCAACTGGCTGTCGATCAACACCCTCACATCCTTTTCTGACAGGCAACTTCACAGCCATTATTTCCCAAGCCTGTCTAACTTTCTGTTCCAATAAAATATCATTGTGTCTAATCTCTTCTTCATGACCCAACAAGACTTTGACCCAAACTACACTGCATATTTTTGGAATGCCTAGTTGTACAGGCATCAACTAAGGAAAACTTTCAAAATCCATCCAAATCATTTGGTCTATGTTTTTCAAAACTTGGGCATGTGTTGTGTTTCATAAAGTTTATAAAACCTTGGCCATATATTGTGTGTAAAAATGTCTTTTTTTCAAGCAACTGAGTCCATTCCTACTTACAGTATTTAGTTCATGCTCTCTATTACTACTCTGTTAGCTCTGTGCTGCTCTGTGAGCACAAAATGTTCACCTAAGCTGTGTTTTTAAAGACATTAATGCTTTGCTTGAAAGCAATATATTCTGTTAATGTCTTCTGAGCTTTCCACAGAGATCTTTGCAATCATTAATGAAATTTGTCTTTTAGATGAGCTAACCCCTTTTTATCTCTAGTGTGATGTTCATAAAATTCTAGCCATTGTATTATAATTAATTTTGTTAGAGATAAACGTGTTGCTGAATGTAAAGTGATTATTTTAATTTGAAGTAAGAATTACTTTTAGAATATTTTTTTCTTAGACTAAAAAATAAAATTAGATTTTTAAGTCACATAAGAAACTGCATGCAAATTCACATTGTATGTGTTTCATTCTCTAGTATTTATGTTAAATATTGTCTGGGTATGATTCAGCAGTCTTATCTGCATTTTAGGATAAAACTCAAGAGCTTAAGCTGTGAGTCAGGAAAATGTAAGCAAGCTCAAGCAGAATTCTGCCTTTAAAACTACCTGTCATATACTGTGCAGATTATATACTTCTGGTTATTTAATCTCTTCAGACATATTTGTCAATGGCTAGATAGTTTCTATTGAAGCCCAAAATTTGACCAAATAATCAGAAAATGTACTGTTACATCTGTGATGAAACACAGGTGTCCTGTTTTACATGTCACATGTCTTGGACTTATCAAGATGTCATTAGTGGTTCTATAGGGGTTTAGTTTGCTTTCCTTTTTCTTTTTGTAAGAAGGGTGTGATTTGCAGGAAAAGGCCTCCTAAGAAGGCTATATTTCTAGCAGATAGATAGAAGTATGGAAGCCTGTTGTAACAGACATTGTAAAAATTAACCTAGTATAGCATGTACACTCCTAGATGAGCAAGCCCAAATAATAAAAAAAAATAATAAAAATTCTTTAGCTGTCATAGGTAGTGGGAAGGACTTATTAGTAAAAGACTCCAAACTATGAGAGAAGCAGAGTCTAGAGTACTTTTCAAAGAGTTGTCTCTTGCTTTTAACTTAGAGCTTGGTAAATTTGTAGGAAGTATTATCTGATATAGTACTTGCCACCTCCCCAAAAAGATGTCTTCCATTCCGGTAATTTTACATTTCTGGTCCCTAGCAGGTTATCAACAATATATTTATAATGCATGGCCCTTCTTTAATATTTAGCGACCCTTTAGGAGATAAACATTGCTGGGGGTATTTTAGATATCCCCAGAGCAACTCTATGCCCTTCATTGTTTTTTGTTCTAAATATCTACCCTCTTTTTGTGGAGCTGATTCTTAGGAACAGTTATTGTCATCTTTGGTAGGCAGATTCCCTACTCTCACATGCTTTTAGCTGACTTATTCATGAGATGTGTCACCTTCTGCCCCTTAAAAAGAGTCAGCCACTTGGAAGTCTTATTGCACTATTTCTTCTACTGCAGTCTCCTAATCAAAAACTCCTTTTAGTGTATTTGCAAATTCAAAATTCTTTGGTTTGAAAAGCTATCCACAGGTTGGCTATAAGAATATAAGGTAAAAAAGGATATTGTGACAACGAATCTTACATGTTCCTTGAGCCTGCTTGGTGTTTCTATCACAATTTGTAGGTGGTGTTGCAAACTCCTTTTATTGTATGTCATAAAAACCTGATGACGTGTACATCTGTCTGCAGTATTAAGACTCATAACTGAAAAAAATACAGGGTGTTTCAAAAAGATGGACCAAATTTAAAATCACTGTATCACTGCAACAAAAACCTGTGCATGAATTAAACTCTTACTACTTGAAAGGGCAGGGGATTGAGTTTCAAATAATTACTGCTAGATACCTCTCTCAGTGCAGAAACTGCCCCTAGTCTCAGTCCTTCACAAGATGGTGACCTCATCAAATATAATGCTTTGAAATTGGGTCCATCTTTTTGAAATACTGTGTATTTATTTATTAAATCACTTGAAATAACCTGTAATATATAAATACTGAACCAGCAAACAAAGAAATCTCTAGGCAACTGTTTCCATTTCAGTGTATGCAATGTGCTAACTACATCTGTCTTCTTTCAGCTGCAGTCCTAACCCTTGTACAAAAATAGAGATCATTAAGATCTAAAATCATGTATAGGCAAAAAGTAATTCAAACTGAAGAGTATAGCAAGAAAAGAAAAAAAAAACAAAAAACCAACAGCTCTACCTAAATGATGATTATATACAGAATATATTCAGAACAAATTGTTAGATCTGCTGGTCAATGAGCCTGCCCATTTTTTTGCCATTCATTAACTGACTTTACAAGAAATATCTCCAATTCCTTGAAAACACGTTCCTGGCATTAAAGGTCTGCAGACCACTCTAGATAAATACCTCAATGCAATGAGGATTGCCAGGTGTTACTAAGTTAAATGCAAACAGCATCACTTATAAATGTGAGGAGTAGCACCTAAGAAGGCATTGTCATACAAAGGAGAAATACAGAAGAAAATATAATAATCATTTGTTTACAATACTTTGAGAGTGTGTTCTCCTCTTGAGACTGTATTGATGTGTAACTGTTGTATCTTTACCAAGGCAAGATTTTGAATGCATAGAAATCATAAAAATAGGTCTGTTTTTTCACCTTTGTTTAAAATATTTGACAAGCTTGATGGTGTTCTTTACTTTCACAATTTCCCTGATACTCTTTACTGCATGTCTGGTTAATTTTGCCTGACCCACATACCATCTAAAAATGCTGTAGTAGAAGTTGTCACTGGCTGAGGAAATGTGTCTCCTATGAACAGCAGATATATTTCTCTTTTCTTCTCCTACATAGTCCAAAAACTTTTTTATTAGCTGCTGCAGCACAGAGTTTACTAATGCCAAAATTACAATATACTTTTTCACAAAAAAGTTAACACTGGTACTTTCCTAATGGAAAAATAAACTTAATTGATATTTCACTCTTCATGCTGATCAAGGGGAGCACCTTTGAAAACTTGTTGCAGTTGGAATGTCTTCATATGAAAGGCAATAATTAATTTTATTCAATAATGTTGGGTACATTATTTTTCGATAATTTTTCCCAAAAAGGTCTACCTTGAAAGTTTCAGACACAAATTAATTTTTTACTTTGTCCTTCTCAAGTTATTTGTGTGTTTAATTGGCACAGAAATAAACTCAGAGACCAGGAACAATTTTAACTAGGCATTTCAGAAAAGTTTGTTTTCTATTTTTAAATTGTTTCAGCTCTGGAGACTGAGATTCATTAGGGTGACTTTTACACAACCAGAAATATAGAAAAGGAAGTTGACAAAGATGAAACTGTACAATAGTCCCAGTGATCAAAGGATCATAAAACTAAACAGAAACTATCTGTATGTGTGTGTATGAGAGAGTATTGCCAAGACTTCACAACTTCTATATTATCTCTACTTTGCAGAAAAGTGTATTAAACTGAGCTGCTACTATTTCCACTCTCTCTCTCTCTCTCTGTATATATGCAAGATAATTTGTTTTCCTCACAGGCAATTATCTGTATTACTAGTTTTAATAGATAATCAAATTTAGAGGCATGGATTAATGTACAATTTATGCCTTCCATATTGTTACTGTTCCATACAACTACAAAGATAAATTTTGCAGAGTGTAAGTTCTTTAGTTTAGCCTGGACAAGGTAAATTCTTAATTTTAAATCTGGGAAAAAATCCTACAAGTCATCTACTATACTAATGAGACAATAACACTGAATGAGTTTGAACTACTCAGTGAGCAGTATATTTGCCAGGACCTTATTATAAAGTCTAACATATTAATAAAGAGGTTTTAATTTTTGTAGCTGAATGCCATGAACAAAAAGAGGACTACACAATTTGGTTGACTAGGAATCGATTTTCATTTAAATAATTTTCTGCAAAAATCCACATGCACTTTGTTGTATGTAACGATAAAAAGCATTCTTTACCTTTGCCATAAATTACACTGTTTTACTTCTCATCACTTTTCTTTGATGCTATTTCTCATAGTCCAAACAGCCTTGCAAGCACTGTGCAGTGACACTGTAAGAGTTAGCACTGAATGCCTTTCTTTTCTCCATTCCCCCACTCAATACTGCAATAGGTCAACTATTGTACTGAAATATGTCACATCTCCTCCTGAGCAAGATATATTTTTGACATATTTGAACACTGCCTGCTCAATCCATTTCTTTTACGAGTGTGGGAAAAAATTCTTTAATTAAGTAAGAGTTCCAGGTTTTTTTTTGTTTTCCTGACTCAATAATTTGTATAAAGATTTAAAATTTTTAATCTTTGTCATGCTAAGAAGAGGGTGTGGGCCTTATTTCACTGTATGTGGGCATATCTGTAAAAGGCAGCTGAGGAAATGTTTTCCCTTATAGTCTCTCTTTTGCAAACTCTAATTCCAGGAAGACGTTAAGCAGCAACAGTAAGGTCTATGTGACTGAGTGAAAAGAAGTACTTGGTCATGCCCATAGCACTGGCCAGATAGATACTTTTGGTCAGTACAATTCACAGCTTCTTATACTTGGCGTATCTCCCAGTTTAGCCTCAAATTAATGAGGAACCTTATTGTCTATACTGTGAATTATTGAAATAGTCTCTGGCATATTTTTTTTCCTGGATCAACCATCACTCTCCCAAATAACACCTGGATATTTGTGTATGAGTAAGTAGAGGCAAGATGCTATTTCCAGCAGTCAGTTTGCATGCAACCATTCGGATTTAGAAAGTAAGAATATTTAGTAACATGCATGCAAACCACAATGCACCAGCTGGCCTCAAAGCCAGATAATACCTACAAGCACTTTTAATATATTACATTGGTTTATTCTGAATGAAGCAGATGGCTCTGTGATTGCTTTACCCTTTGTAATTTCTGAACACATTACAAAAATATCTCAAGAAGAGGAATGGAGACTTTACAAGCTCCACCAGAACCAGAAGTCTCTGAAAACAAATGAAGTAGGTTCAAACAAAGCTTCATTCCATATTTCCAAGCCATAAGTGACAGCAGAAAGGAAAAGAACCAGAAAATAGCTTACTTTCTGGCAGTAGTTAGTTCCATGCACTTGATGGTTATCTTTTAATAGTTTTACTTAACTCATTCAGAAAATGTGAACTATCAAACCATATTATTTCAAAATTGGGGAGAACTGTGCACTAGTCAAAAAAGACTTTCAGATTGACTGTACCAGAGTTCTCTAAAATACTAAGTGTTTCCTCAGGTTTTTAATCAAATACTGGACTGTCAGAGCTTTAACAAGTTGTTTCAAAATGCCATCCACATCTAGAATTTTGCAAAAGTTCCTGCAGATTTCTCGCAGTCCAACATATGTACTAGTAATGCACTGTATTGAAGTTAATCTCCTTCGGAAATGGGAAAGTAAGGAAAGAGATTTTCTTTAGTAAATAACAAGTTCAGTGAACATTGAAGATTTAGAACATCTGAAATTTTTCACAAAGTTGAATCAAGTGCATTAATGTACTGTTTCAGATAATGAAAAGTAGGGGAGGAAAATAGTAAAATTTGTTAATACCCTGAATTATTTTCCTGCTATTTAATTCTGCTTTACCTGAATGTCAAAGGAGTGGTAACCCATGCAGAGCCTTAGATGTTTCATTGCATCACTCCTATGGGGCAAGGACAACATACATCTAATGAGAGTTTTGCAGGTATCATGCCTTGTTTTGATGAGCTTGGCCTACCATATATGACATATGTGGAATGTGTCATTTAATAGAGGACACTATACATATGTAGCAGACTGACCTCCAGGGAGTCCTAAGGATACCATCTCAGCTTTCAGAAGAGCTGGAACTGTCAATCAAATATGCCTGAGTAGACACAGTCAACAAAAGTATTTGTCATGATTTCCATTTCCTGTTGCAAATTGTGGCAAAATTTTCATGTCATACTCCGAGGATTGAAATCACTCAACTCATATATTGAAAGATATATATATTAGATATAAAAATAAATCTGCAATACAGCATACCACTCTGAGCTATTATAGCTTGTCAGTATAAAGGAAATTGACTGATACTTTCAAGCACTCATTCAGCACACAGTTTAATAGGGCATTGTGTAATGTCTTTCTTCATTAGAAAAGAGGAGGGAAAACAAGTACAGCAAGCAAAAAATATGACTTTCATTTGCAAGTGAGACTCAAGTAATTATGTTTACAGCATGAATTTTAAAATTTTCTTGTTATTCAAAACTTAGTCTGCTTTTAATTAAGACTTGCATGCTGGTTGTAAAAATACAGCGTATTTGCATAGAAATAACCACGGCAAGCTGAAATCTTAATTTTAAGTCATTTTAATCACTTTTCTGGACTGGTAATTGCATCTAGTTGATACATTTGAAGTGATTCCTCGGAGCAATTGAATATATTCACACCAACTGAAGTTTTCCCTGGTACTGAGAGATCATGTGCACACGATATCTCTGGAAGTGTGTAAATCATATTTTTATCATGGCCTAATAATTAACAGAAATTCTTAATCCATATTACTTGAGCCCCAACAAAATAAGTTATAATTACTTGTAGCTGTAGGTAAGGTAAATATTTGATGTTGTAGTGGTGAATCAGTTTTAGTCATATACAAGTCAGCTCATTATATGTATGGCCTTAGCCTTAGCCTTTAGTAATACTACAGATACTAATAATAAAAGCAAGGTCAATTTTACCGCATATGATGTTGTTGCCTTATGCTACCGGCAGATAACCTAGGAGACAGAGCAAGCAGAGTATCTGGTTAATGAACTCCCTTGAGACTGATGCTTTTCATAGACTGGAAAACAGGACATTGCTGTTAGCAAACTCAGTGCTGAAAAATAGTTAGGAATATATTTTACTGCTAAAATGTGTTTAAAAGGTGATAAAAATAACACTCTCCAACGCAAAGAATCTGTGACAGTTTCTAATTTAAACCAATAATACTTTCACAAACTGAATACATGATACAATAATTGGATTTATTAAGACTTCCTATGAGTCTGACTTCCTCTTGAAATTTTCTCAGAAACAAAAAAAGGGATCTTTCTAAATGACAGAAAAAAAAAAAAAAACAACAAACCTAAAACAACCAAAAAACCCCACAAAACCAACAAACTGGTGTGAAATAACAAAAAGCTGGTTCGGGAAATCCAGTGCTTCCTAACTGACACTGACATTTTGGGGTCATGTGGAATAAATGTCTAGCGGACCATACCAGAGTATTTAGAGAAGTTTTATACATTTTATTAAAAATGTGATTTAGTGAGCAAACTTCAGTAATATATGGAACATCCAAAGAATAAGTTAGCTAAGTCCATTGCACTCAGAAATATTAAATCAGCTGTTTTGGAGTGCTCTGAAACATTTCAGAGAGTGCCTGGTGCAGGACTGATGGGATTTAGAGAATCAGAAGTACTCAGAGGACATATCTGAGTCTGCAAACTTTGCAAGGTTTACAAGTTGCAATGTTTGCATCCCACTGCAATTCCTGCTCTTTAGTTTAATCTTGCAGACAGCTGAGCATTTTGTAGGACTTCTTTACAAATTATTATTTTACAGCTTCTCAGGAAGAGAAAAAATGAAAAATAAGGGGAAACTCATATTGACTCAACTGCTAAATTTAGAGGAGGCAAGGAGAGGAGAGTACTCACAAGTATTTGAAATTTGCAATTATAGTTATGAGGACAGGGCTGAAAGACATCAAACTAAAATGGTGATTGAAGAAAAGACATTACGGAAATATTAGCAAAAGTATTTACAGTATGCTGGGAAACAGACTTTCAAAAAATATTTACTGAAAAAAACCCAGATGTTTGTGAACCATCAGCTTTATCTCCAGAGTGTGAATGTTGTCCTGGAGAAAACTGCCCAGTGGCACTGGCATTCTGCTCATCTTACCTTTCTCACATAGAAAAAGCACTTAACTCTCAAGAAATTAAAACTACTTTCTCCAAAAACTTGCAAGGAATAACTCAAAAAAGCATGTGAGGTTTCTGGCAGCCTTGTGAGGCTGAAAACTTTGGAGAAATGGATCTGAAGGCAGTACCAAAGGTAGAGGTTTAGGAATGAAGAGGAGAAAAAGGAGCAAGACTGATGTTTTGGGAGAAGGAACAGAGAGACACAAAAGCTCACTCTACTATACATATCACAAAAGGGTGGGAACAAGTTGTGATGGTGAATAGACAGAAAATAGGAACCCTTTCCCTCTAAATGGTAGTGCTAGGTGTGATCTGAAGTCCTGTGTCTTGACTTACAACCTCCAGTGTGTTTAGGATGGACCAAAAAGAGAAGATCCATGGAAAAGGTGGGGCCAGACCCTACACACTCCAAATTTCCCCAAAGCCACACCTTGTACAAATTCACACTGGGTGTTCTTATGCTGGCTCATCTGAAGCATTTAGCTCAACTGACTTGCTCTCACCTAGTTTCCTCACGGAAAAAATGTTGAGCCTTCTTCCCTATCATCCAAATAAAAGAATCAAACAAAAGAACATGATTTATGCACATTTTCTAATTTTCTAAACATTTTTAGTACATGATAACATGGGCTTGCTGAACCCTAGACATTGAATGTTACCTTTGGGGACTGATCCAGCATGTTGTACAGCAGGAACCACAACTATTGGGCTTCAGCACAAGTGCAACTATTAATAAATATGGTAGGCATCATCTGTATTCCAGTTTCAGGGCATTTATGAAAGGTGTACAGAAAAGAGACGTTTAGGTAACAGGTCCGTGTGCCTTGTGTTTATAGTGTGTGGAGACTCAGAATGAATTGAGGGCATTTGGACACAAACCTCTTCACTAGCTTCTCTTATTCTGAAGGGTAAGATTTATTTTGGGCATGCAACATCTTTCAGTAAATACAGAATTCAGTCCTAAATATTAGCTGGACCATTGCATCCTTCCTTTTCTCTGTGTAGAGCCAAGACACTTAAGAAAATATCTAGAAAGCTTACATTTGAACTGAAAGATGGACTTTATTTAGTTGCTTTCAATAGAAACAGATAATTAAAGAATCTAATTGCTGTACATTACTTCTTTGTCATAAATAAAATAGTGGCGGGGCAATTACATTCTTCTGCACTTTCCATAAAGCTCTACATTCTACTTTTCATATATTTTTTCATTATGTATGAAATCATTTAAGGGAAAAGAAAGAAAACATATATAAGGAGTAACAATTTTCTCACAAGTTACAAGCAAAATGGAAAATAATTTTGTAATAAAAATGATCCCTTGTTTCATGTTTCAGTTGTTAGCAATTACAATATAACTAATGCCATAATTCTACAAAGCGTTTTCACTTCATTTTGACATTAGCTCAAAACTGAAGTAACTGTAAATTTCATCTTGTGAAAGTGGTACATATAAAACAAAAGTAATGAAAATAATAACTTAAAAAAAATCTCCATAGATCTTCATTACAAATAAATGAAATATGAACTTGAAGTGTTAAACGCAGTTCTTAAACAACGCCTGCCTTTATTTTAATTCTAGGACTTATATGATACGTAAAATGAGACAAAATGTGCATTAATTAGCAAGCAGCCTTCTTAATCATTATAGTAGTTACTATTGGCCAGACAAGTACTTATGAAGTATGGCATTGCTGTCGGCAAAACTATTTATCTGTATGACACTATATGTCACTTTTGAACTTCGACTTGACATCCATAAAATCACATTTTCATCAAACTGAAAGATCAAGCTTTCTGTGCTGACTCACTTGGGTCAACATTTTGCAAATGACTGGATTTACCACTTGAACCGTAAACCCTTTGTGAATAATTTTGTGCATTGATGTTTGATAGCCTAGGGCACAGATCATAATTTCTGAGCTAAAGAAGAGGTGTCAAAGTAAAATGAAGTTCTGCATACCAGATTACTTACTCCAGAGGGCTTTCTTACATAGTGGTTGGTAAGTGTCTTACGAACTGCTAAATTAGTTGAATACCCAGACACTGTAAACCACCTAATTCCCCTAAGACTCATTTTTAGTACCTTTCTAGTAGTTCAAAAAGTTAACTACCCTAGAAGATCAAAAGTTTTTAATTCTAATAGATTCTTTTCCTGGTGGGAAGCCTCTGGCTTATTTCCAGGTAGTATTTACAAACTCAGCAGAGATATGAATTTAAGATGAGTGTGCAAAATAGAAAAGCTGTTGTTTGTTTCAATTGACTGGAGTGATTAGTGGTGTTTCATCTGTCTCAGTATCTGCAGCTTAGAGATGGATGAGATGTAGCACACAGCTGGATAGCTGATCTCAAAAGAGTGATAGCCCATCGTGCCTTGCATGCCTTGGTTACATATTTGAAAAGCTGGTTGAAAGTTTGAGCAGAACTTTTATAATAAGAAGTTGTACCTAAGCAACTGCAGGTTTTTATCCTTTTTGGACATCGAAAGTTTTTTAGAACAAAGTTTCACTGGAAAATGTTAGTTATCCAGGCCTTCTGAAATGTCTTTCTCAAAACAAAATTGGTCCCACAAGCTTTACCACAGCCCAAGGGAAGATACGAGGGGACTGCCCAGGATTCCTTTTGAAGTCCGTACAGATGGATATTGCAGGATCCCTTGGGATCTTGTTTAGTCCAGAATATCTGCATCGCCCCGGGCAAACACGCCTTATCGTTGTCTGCAAATGTTCTGTGAATCCAATATTCTAAGACCATCTCCATTAATATCTTTAAGGAGAGCTTTAAGTGCATGTCACCAGCTTCTGCAGGTAGTGTTTTGTCTGCAGAACAGCAATGACCTCCAATATCTCATCTAGAGCTCTTTGCCAAACAACAGGTACAGGTGCTATTCTAACCACTAGCCCACTGCGCTGGAATGTCCTTGTGAATGCAGTGGTTTCTACATGAGCATGCCAAGTAAATCTAAGCTCAACTTTGATTTCCAGACGTGCACTGTCTTCATGTTTACCACAAAGTTCATACACCCTTATAGTGTCATTCTTTGCATTTGTAGCTAGAACAGTGTTGCTAATACACCAATGTCTTGGCTACTGGTGAGCAGTGCTCACACAGCATCAAGGATAGCTCTCCAATCCCTGTCCCCAAGAGCCAATAGACTAGAGATGGACAAGAGCTTGTGATGGGACACAGCTGAGACAGTTGACCCAAACTGACCAAAGGGATATTCCATATCATGACATCAGGCCTAGCAACAACAACAACAACAACAAAAGGGGGGTAAGGAAGGCATTAATTATTAAGGCATTTGACTTCCAAAGCAACCACTACACGTACAGAGGTCCTACTTCCCAGGAAGTCCATAGATAGTTGTCCATAGATGTAAAGCTAAGGACAAGTGGAGTAAAAAGAAACCAATAGGTCTTTTGAAGGTAGAGCTGGGATTTATTTGATTTATAAGACTGATCATGATGAAGAGGGAGAAAAACTGATGAAATAGATTATGTACACAAATTTGGCCTCTGTGAACTATGTCTTTGTCAGGACAGATGATCTGAAGACACTGTTGTTCAGGACTTTTGTTCTGGCTCCCTTTTTCCCTCTCCAGAGACGCAACGTCCCTGTATGTCAAATACTTCCAGAGGGCAGAATTAAAGCTCTGTAATCCAAGCTTTTAATCAGCGATGGGCTTTTCCTGTGCATGAATGTGAAGTATGCTAAAGCTCTTCAAAGAGCACAAAATGGGGTCAAGCAGCTTTTGCAGAAGCTGTTTCCTACCCAGCCATAAAACAAACTTAGATGCTTTTCTCAGCAAAAGTGATTTGTAGGCCTATCACTCAGGCTAGTTGTAACTGGCTGATCAGCAGAAAGGATGATTTCTTCACTGCTGAAATTCCTGAATATTCTTCATCCTTAAAAGGTGCACGCGTTCCCTAACATACTTGCATTGGCAAGAGTATAGCTGTCAGGTCAAGGAAAGTGAGTCTTTTTGTCACTTGGGAGAATGCATTGAGAGTGTTCTGTGCAGTTTTGGGTACTTTTGTGTTTATATTAATCATAATTATATTGTAAATGACATTAATATTATCATTTAAACCACTAGGCACTTTGTGCTTTTCTATTCCTTCTGAATGCCTCTCTCTCTTTCTCAGGTGTAGAGGTTTAGCATTTGCTTCTTGCAGACTTACAGCTTCCCATTTAATCATATTGAAAGCTGAGGTTTACAACTCTTATATCGAAGAAGCTTCTGGAATCTCCCTCTTCATTTCTAGTGGTTATGTCAGCAACAGCAGAACCCATATCATGTTGTTGCTTAAAGTTTTTTCTCCACTTAATAGGAAATTCAGTTTTAACACTTGATTTGTTGCCTGCTCAATTAAACATTTGTAGATTCTACAGTAACCTACAGTTTGAACCAAGGTCATAATTTATTCACGGTTGTTTCTCTATTGATTTTCATTTCCTTCTTCCCCCAGTTTGCTGCAGTTTCTTAAAATATTGATCTTCAAGCCAGCTACCTTTGCATGAAAGATTCTTTCTCTTAGTGAAAGCACGCAGGCATTGTTGACTGCCATGCTTGACTGAAGCTGATCTGTTGCCTAGGTTATGACATATATCGTCTGTACATGTTTTATATATGTAGTTTAGGTTATAGGAGGATGATGGTTCCACCTACGATTACCAGTAAGAGTCATCACCATTAAAATAATAGACTCTATTCAGTTTGTCAGCAGTAGTCTTTAAATTACTTTGGTTTGAAAATAAAGTACACTCGGTCTCTTAGTGGATCATTTGAATGTTCTGTAAACTAACAGTGCTTTGATTTATTTTAGTTATATCCTCAGAAACAGTTTCACATTTCTATTAAAAAAATGTAATTATCAGTTGCTTCAGGACCAAGCTATTCTGTAAGATGCCTCCACATCAGCTATTCCTTTCTCTAGGTATATAATAAGGACTATGAAATCAGCAAACTGAGTGCAAGTTTTGTCTCTTGGATGACATAAAATTGCAGCTTTTTGCTCACTGGTTACATTAATAACAGTTACATAATATTGTAGTCTTCATTTGTCTAAAATCCTGACCTTTAACTGAATAATCAAAGATTTATTTTTATCTGTAGTGTTCAGCCTGGAGCTTGTGTATTCATACAATTTCCCCAGTATTTCTAAATTAAAATCTCATCACAGTTGTTGTCTACTTTTCCTCCACAGTAAATAAGATATGACAGAATCATATGTTGTCAGAGGGATTTAAAAACCACAGCAGTAAGCTGAGGTGTGAAAGTGAAGTGCACTTGCTATTGCGCTTGATGGAGCCACACAGCAACACTCCTTGTACCTACTAATGAAAGTCATTATTTTATTGTAAATTCAGTCTCTAGTTTACTGCATTATAACTTCCCAATCTAGACAATCTCTTAATAGATATATTTACTAACTAGTACTCTTATGCTACCCCTAGCTACATGTTTGAGGCCTTGGCTGAAAACTGAACTTTTTTGCTACATGAAAAAAGTTAAAATACACATGGGATACAAACTCATTTGGATTTGGGACATGAAAAATGTCAGTGGATGAGAATTTCTGCAGTTTCATTACAAAGCAAACAAACTTGGATTTTATTTTGGGCTGGTCTGAAACTGCCAGAAGGTGCTTTGCCAGGATCACAGCCTCTGCTCGGACTAGACAGACACATTAAGGAACCTGCAACAACAGGTCACAGTGACTGGGCAGGGAGCAGGATGGAGGGACCCACACCTCAGCAATGTGTATGTGACTTGTGGGTGCATTTGCACTGTGTGCAGATTGCTGGGAGCACTGAGGCTCATGCAGACCTGCAGCACACAGCTCTGCCCAGGAGAGTGTGCAAGGGGGAACCCACACACTAGGATGTGTATCCCACGCTGCTGGGAGGCGTAACTGTGACTATTTATTGGGATTAGAAGGGTATTTAGAAATTCATAGACATATATTAACTTTCTTTAGTTTTTTTTTTGCCTCTTGTATTATGTTTTATCGCTTGCACTGCAAATATTGATCTTGCTTACATAGTTCACTGATTGCTGGTTAATCACATGTTGTTGATAAATCAATAAACCACTCTGATTGTGATTTCGTTTAAACTATGTGAATTGAGTGGTTTTTGCCTGAGACAGACATCAGGTGTTTGTGACTAACAGGCCAGCTGCATCCTGCTGCTTACTTGCTTTAAAGAAACAAATGGTTCCTGGCTAGGGCAGGACCTGGACTCTCCAATATAGCTTTCTGCTCAGTTCTCATTTAAACTATTTGTTACAGCAAGAGTTTGTAAAACTGCTGACTTGTCACTAGTCATTCTATACCCAGAAGAGAAATAAGCACAAATGCAGCTTATGAAGGTGAATAAACATAATTTTGGAGTCATTACATGCTTTTGCATGGAGGAAGACCTACAAAGTAATGAGGTCAGATGGAGTAATATCTTGATATCCTGCATAATGTATATATGTGTATATAAATTCAATATAATATTTCTGTGTTAATTCAGATAGAAAGTTTTCTTCCCTTTACAGTGTACTTGGCTGTTGTCTGAAAAATAAGTTTGTTCACAGATAATATATATATATATACCTATAATTCTAGGCTATATTAAAGTTTGCTGAATGTAATGAGTGATAGTGTTTTCTGTCAGATTGAAAGAAAGCGGTACTTAATAAGCACCGCTTGTTATAGTATAATAAGCATAAGGTACTTAATAATTTGATATTCTCAATAGGGTGACTTCTCAGGTAGCCAGGCACATCTTTCCTCTCTGATTCCCCATCCAGACCATCATGACTAGAACAAAAGAAAACAAGGCCATAACCAAGTGACCCCTTTTTCAGTCTTCTGGGTGATCTCTGTCCTGAATGACAGATGTAGCCAAATTAATGTAAACAAGTTTCGTCTGTCATTTTCAGTATTCCCATGCATCATGAAATCTTTTCTTTTGTTGATAACTTTTAGAAGAGTGGTTGTAGGGAAAGACCAGGTCAGGACAGGGTCCCAAACATGCATCCCTGTTGTTCCAGCTGCAGTTCCCCGCTGGGTGCCCAGGTAGTGCAAGCAATGAAGCTGCTGGGCGGACAGCAGAGGAGGAAAATCAGAGGAAGCAAAGTAGTAGAGAGACAGGAGGGACTGGAGAGAAAATTAGAGGAGGAAGGAAATGGCATTTGTGCCTGCAATGGCAACCAAGGACACAGCAGGAAGAGGAGGCTGAAATAGGGCTTTTTTAGGAACATAGAAACTGGGAACTGAAAGTGGGGCAAAAATTAATAAAAGAGAACAAATGAAACAGAGAAGGAAAGTCCCTGGATAACAGAAGCTCTGACATAGCAGAAAATTCTGAGCATTAACTGCATGCAAACGATGATACTAATCTTAAACCAGAAACACTGAAAATAAAGAACATAGTATTTAATCTGATCCTTAAGTCATTTGCTTCATTTCATACAGGAACTCTGTAGCTATCAGAGGAAAAACAATCCAGGACTGCAAGGCAGTATTCATCTGCCCTCCTCTGGCTACTCTTTCCAAAACTCTTGCTTAATTCTATACGTCTTCCAACTTTTGCTGAAGATGAACCAAGAATATTTTAGAGAATAACTATGTAATCCTCAAGGTTCAAGTCAGCCAGCACACGAGTTAAAGGAGCAACTATGCAAAAAATAATTTGTGATCATGTAATAAAAGGCTGCATCCTGATGTGTATAATCTGCTGAGAAAATGATGCTATCTGAGGACTTTCATGCCTTTCAAAGCTTCACTTTGCAACCTTAAAAAACCATTTTCTTATTGGGAACTTTTGTGCCTGAAGTTAAATATATGCGTTATCCCAGAAGCTCCAAAGTGTTTACAACATAAAAGGACAACTGTTGGTACAAGGATGTAGTCATGCACTGTATCACAAAAGTAGAAGTCAAGCATATGCTGATAGTCCCTTTTCCCCCCACTTTTAAAGTATTGGCCAGCTGGCAGCTGTCAGGGCACCTTTACAGGGCAATAGATGTCTTACCAGGGTTACTGCTGACAATGCAGAAAGGAGGCAGCAGATGATACCTCAGAGGCACAAGTAACTAAATTGCAAGGGGCAAGGCAGGCAAACCAGGTTAACTAATAGAAAATAAAAGGAACAGAATCCTAAAACAGTTGCAATGGTCCTTGAGGATGAGGACAAGGGCTTTGACCTTGATGCTGTGGAATAAGAAAAGCAAGCACTTCATCACCCACACAGCATCTTAAGCAGATATTCTGGTCTTCACGCAGATGTTCATACAGTCTGACAATTCAGTTAGCATTTTGATTAATAAAACATTTTATGAAGAATCAGTTGTACCTCCAAGTTCTCATCTTTTATGTAGGTTTTAATTACTTATTAAACACTCACAGACTTGCTTGGACTACACATGCTGAAAAAATAATATGGCCTTTCTGAAATGCATCATTAAAAAATATTTTTGCACAAAATTTCCCATCAGATAGAAGCACAGGAACCATCTATTAGTTCAATGTAGTGTTAACATTCTAGAGTAGTTTGAATTTTCATTTGCCAGAGGTACTAGTTTCCCCAACTTAAGCACAGCCTTCCTAAAACTTTCCTTCAAAAATTGCTCGTGACAGGAAAGAAGAAAATTTTCCTCAAGAATTATCCAACCTTACTATTTCCAAGAACTAGAAAGAGCTCTTTATCCCCTGGTGGTACCATGCTCTTGTACAGAAGATCAGCACTGTGACAAGTCTCTAAACATTCAAGTTAGGAGATGGGCAGGTAGGCTTCCTGCTAATCTCCAAAAAGTCTCCACCCAGATTCTACCTACACCAACACATGCACAAAGGCCAAGTGTTTGTGATCAGCCAAATAAGTGCTCACAAATGTACCCAATGCAACATTTATCTGTCTCCTGGCCCCTAGTACGCCAGGGAGTAGCAGGTCACCCTTTGATCCCAAGGTTAATTCATACTGTGAAACAAACCCAAAGGCTTATTGAACAGAAAACTCACAAAGAGGGGTAGAGGCTTCAGGATTTAATACAGCTCTGAACTTTTAATGATCAAGCAATTATATCAATGTTGTATTTCTGTAGTCTAGTAGTTTCTGACATTTTTATATCTATATTTAATAAAATATTTATTCACATCAGTTTTGTACAGGTTTGCTTCTTATAGCTAAGATCAGAACTTCAGGGAACATCACTACCATTTTATGGAAGTCTACAAGTCAGGTAAAAAACTGATAATTGTCATTATTAACAGCTGAGACCTTTGAACACCTTCAGGACTTGACTTCCAATTTCTATCAGGATAGAATGCATCACCAACACCTGTTTAAATGGAATATGTGCCTTTCTATATAACTAACACAAAAATGTTTGACACTTAGCAGTTTTATACTAAACTGCATTTTTTTATTGAAGAAATTGATAGGAAGAGCCTAATGTTAGTGCTGGCAAGGTTAGAGGTGCCAAATAATGATGAAGCACACAGCTGGCATCACCCTCAGGGTCCTCTGGCACACAGTAACACTTAAAATGTGCCAGTCCCCTGGCACATGTCTAATGACTTATTTTCATTGGGCACATTAAATAACGTGCTGAGCCTGCAAAGTGAGTGGAGCCTGTGAATACAAGAGAGTTAGTACAAGCCTTTGCAAATTTATGATTGCATATCCATGTATGTACTGAAATAAATGAATATCTAGGCAGGGACAAAAAAATGGATCCTTGGGAATAGATTTCTGAGGATATAATAATAATTATGCACAGTATAAATGTCATCTTCTGATCTAGATATAACACTGTAGTGATTTCTCCTTTTACATATGAAATCATTTTAAATGGTCAAGCATTGATGCCCAACAATGAATGGTAAATAAAAGTGTAGGGAAAACTCTTTGTGAAATTTAGGCCAATATTTCATCAAATGTATTAGTCCATTTTGTTTAATATTTTTTAATGTACATGTCGCTTTTGTGCCTAGAATTTGTATGTGCACTATAGCTGATGCTGATTGGGAGTGTGATAAAACAGCATTTTACATCTTTCATTGCTTGGATTCAATATCCATGTTTCTCAATAAACACTTTTAATCCAAGAGAACATATATTTGATAAATCTTTCTCTTTAAAAAGATTCACCTTCTGATTTTTCTAGTTCAGAAAAAAAATGTCTAAGAAATACTCAAGGCTGCACTATTCAGACATTTTTTCAGTCTTCTATTACAAGAATTACCAATAACATTGCAATAAAATCTGTGGGTTTGGAATCAAAGGTTCTTTAATAGGTATAGAACAAATACACCATTAGTCCGGAAATGAAAAATGACTCAATAAGAGTATATCACCCATCATCTTTGATGCTAAACTAATAGTGGAAAAGGTTTAGGAAATGAGAAATAGTAACACAGTTTTAATATATTAGCATGCTCTCATCTCATTTAGTAAGTATATATGAGCCGTTTGTACCTTCTTTACTGTGATCAATCCAGCTTTTACAGTGATTCTGTTATGATCATCAACAGTCTATTCCTCTCCACTGTAAAATTGCAGAGCATGCTTTATTTCTTTTATAAATATTAACTGACACAATATAACTTTCCTCGAGATAACTTGATCCCATTTTTGCTGTAAAGCACAGTAGTAACCTCAGGGGTATATTTTCTTAGCAACAAACACAGAGAAATTCAAGAACAGCTTATTCGTTTGTGTAATTTATTGAGTAAAGCTTTCTTTTCAGCTCAATAAAAATGATGTATACTAATAACTTACCTTGTAATTAAACCAAAGAAGCAAACATAATTGTACAAATCTTATAAACCCACATTACTGATTTTCTCAGATGTTTTATCCTCTCTTTGTTTATTTGTTGAGCTGTTTCCTTAATGATTAGATTTTTATTAACTATCATTTCTCATTAATGTGTTATGTAAAATTATGTTTTTGAGCACATCAGGGTTTTTCTTTGGTATTTTTATTAAACTGTTTTTTTCCTGCATAGCTAGACTACATTTTTTACACAAATATAATTCCTAATTCAGATGATTTCTAGAATGGGTGAATAATGTTCAATAGCTGTATTAATTAAAGTTTGCCTCTCAGTTCATAAACTGTCTGTAGAACGCTGCAAAATATATGTAAATATATGTAAAATATACATTTATTTTAAACTATATATCCAGTTTCTCTGTATGATTTTTATGTGATTATTTTGTAAATAGCTTGTTAAAAATATTATCAAACCAGGAAATTTTGGTTCGTAACAACCACATGGCATATTTCTGTTATTTGATTTGATTAATTTTACTTCTGCATTTGGTTTTCCAATGTAAATATACATTTTTTTCATTCAAAATTATTTTCTATCAATCATTTTCATTAAAAAAGTTCAAAAACTTTTATCGAACAGTATGTATACATATACACATATATATAAAACGCATTTAGCCTGGTTGTGTTGTAGAACATCTATGAACAGACTAAATTTCCTAACTCTAATTCATTAGAAAGAAAAAAATATTTTGATGGCTTATGAATCAAAGGGTTTCTTGTAAAGCCTTCCCTGCGATTGATTAAATAGCAAATAGAAAAATGTGATAATCCTGTTTAAATGTGGGGTTTTTTCCCTCTTCAATTATTACTTGGATTTACAAATTTAAATTAATACCTTAGCTGGAAGCACTTTCTTTATCATCTTTAATGAGGTGGGCTACATATTTGTAATCTTAGTTTATTGTACCAGTTCATGCAATGCACAGAAAACTCTGCAGAAAAGCACCCATGAGAAAGAGGAATGTCATGACCTTCTTACAAGAGTATATTCAGATTACTTAATCAGTTTTTCTGTTTCTCTTACAGTTTGCCTGTTAGCATTCCACTCAGTACCACCAGCTGGCTCTTAGAAACACCCTCCTATATTCTGAAATTGTTGCTCTACCAGCTCTTGCAAGGGGTATTCCCCAGTAGAGAGTAGCTTCCTTGTTTAATCTACAGAAGTGGCAAAAATGTAATACCATCCTGGGTCTTGAGAGCCCTTGGATGTTAGTTCTACTTCACTCAGATAACTGAGGAATCTTCTTTTGAGGATCAAAAATAGCAAACCTAATTTCACAGTAGAGTTTATGTTCCCTTTTAAGTATGTTTAACTTTTTTAGTATCAAAAAAGAGAAAAAATCCACTTGCTCTTGTCTTTTTTTTTTTTTGCCATTTTGTTGTAATATACCACCCGAGTTCCAGCTACTATGTCTTCATCTGTTTTATTTGACAAGCCATATATAAAGATTCAGTTCAGTGTTTACCACAGTACAAAAGTTATAAAGCCCTAAAAAATGTGGTTTCAAATATAATACAAATGGTGACATACCCTAACCTAGTGTGGCAGTAACAACACTGCTATAATATAAAAGGTTACTAAGACATATTGACAGTCAAGGCTGCTTGCACTGCTATGATTGCTCTTTTTATAGACATGGTAATGCAGCCTAGCTCCTGAGAATCACATGTTGGCAAAGGAGGGTATAGTAGTCAGGAAATATTCTTCCATATGAAAATACTTTTTTTTTTTCCTCTATTTAGGGGGGTGATGTATCTTAAACCACTGATAATTACTGAGCTGAAAGTTCAAGTCTAGGAGAAGCTACCTGTCAGTTCAATCAGTTTATAGTTAGAGTTCTCATTCTGGAAAGAAAAGTACTATTGACGATGCTAAAATGTTGTTTCTGCAAAGGCTAAAAACAATCAAAGGTGAAGAGTGCCAAGGTGTCTTTTCTCCAGAAACAGAGAAGGTACTGCTAGGATATGTGATGCTGGAATAAAAAGTGCTGCTAACATAGAAAGAGGGTACTATACTTTAAATATCAGCACTATGTTCACTGAGAATAGAATAAGAAAAGTATAAGTGGGAAAAAGACAGATGTAAAAATCAGTTCTTATATCTCTTGCTACTGAAATACAATTTTCAAGGGTGCTTCCACCTAAAGATTACCTAAAGCTACATAAATAGTCATGTGACAACTGAAATTAAAATAATGATAATAAAATAGTTTAATTATGCAGGTACTGGATAGAAAAAGAGAAGATGAGAAAGAAAGGTACCAAACAGTTGAGTATTTCAACAAGCATTTTAACATTTGAAGTATGTAAAGCCTCTAAGACCATCTGTCCACTACTAAATAAAGGCGACATCAAGTAGCCCAGAAAGTTACATTCATGCTGCACAGTGCTGGCTCCTGTGTATCATATGGGTCCATGATTCTGCTTCTGAATCTCATTTCTGCTTTTTCTTAAGTTTAAAGGTTTGAAATGTTATAAAGGTTACATTACAGATTCTCACAGTGATGTTTTAGCAGTGTGCAACTGGTGATCCTTGCTTTTGGATGTGGTGTGCTTTTTTTATTCCACTAAATTGTGTGTTAAGAGAACACAGAGGTGCCTGAGAAATGCCTGAAACAGTTTTGGAGACCTATTCTGAGAGGGAGAGAAGCAAAACCTCAGTCAGGCTCCTGCATATTGATTTTGGAAATGGTCCCTCATGCATAAAATTCCCCAACCCTTGCCCAGCCATCTCTCAGAAAGTGCTAACTGGCCTGAGTCGTTATCATGCCAGTTGTATTCTAACTATTCAGCACCACACATACTCACAGTCCAGTACACTAGCTCATTCCTTCTCCAGTTTAACAAGCAAGACATAACTAAAGCCTAAAGATGTGACTATGGTTCCAAGAATGTTATTAATGGAATAACTGGCACACGATCCAGGAATAATTATTTAATTATTTTTCTCCTCACCTCCAGAACTTCACTTTTTTCTGCAAAGTTTTCATCTTGTTTTATACAGCATCTTGCCAAACAAAATTTCACAACGTACTCTCCTATTCTGTCATTATCTCTCCTTCGAGCTGTGGCTGTCTTTTGAGGTTCTGATCATCATTATCTTTCAAGACCTTAAGGAATATGCATTGGTATCAGAAATGTACATTAGTTTTTATGTTCCAGTCACTGAGAGGACTGCCATCAATACTGAGATTATGTCATCCAGCAAACACACAAATTGTCAAGAGTAGGAAGTCCTGAGCAGCAAGGCTTCAGCTGTGTCACTTCTGTTATCAGAGATGGGTCTGAGACTTTTTTAATTTCTAAGCTTCCTTACAGCAAGCACTAGTCGCTCCTTCCAAGGTGAGGACACAAAAGCAGGATATACAGGGGATTATTTATTTGGTAAGTAATTTTATCTTCCAAAACACAACAAACATGGTGAAAAATGAATGTAAGTCTGCAATGTAACACAGCTGAGTAGCAGCACTTATAAGCATTTTATGTAGAGCTATCAGTTCTTCTTCCAGAATTTGACGAGATCATGCTGAACCAAATCCGTAGAGCGAAGGATATTGCCTCTCTACAGCTCTAAAGCTCTGTCAGTGCACGCCAAAGCTGGTGCTAGCTCATTTTTAGTGTTGTAAGCACCTGTGAATTCATGAACTTGTGGTAATGAATTGCAAAATGGAAGTTGCACAGAATGATATTGACAGCACAAGAGATGTCTAAAATAATTTTAAATGGCTCTTATACATTCTCCTTTTTCTCCCTATTTCCTCCTTAAGGATAAGGCTATAAATCATTATTTTCTTCTGCAAGACAAAACTATTCAGGGTTTTTTCACAAGCCATCTAGACAAAAGCAGATACAGCCAGATGGGTTGACCTGTGGAAAGAGAACTTGAAGGGGAGTTTTACAGACTATTACTAATTGCCCTCATGAGGCTTTTATGTTCTTACCCAAGGCCCATCTTTTGGAGAAACTAGCAAGTATAAACCCATGTTATGTGACTGACAAAGACCAAAAAAAATTGACAGGTGTTAACTGGAAAATAAAATGAGCTTGCTGAAGAGCAGAACTGGAAAAAGCATTCTGGTCATGCAACATGGAAAAGAGTCTGGGCATGGTGAATGGAGAGCCAACAGCAGGAAAGGCAATATTTGAATCATCAAGGTTGATGGAAAAAGACTGAATGTACCAGTACACTGGAGTTTTCTATAATTTCAGTGTGGTTTTGTTCCAGTTACAGACAAAGCACATTGTCTACAATTTCCTGAGTACCGGGACTATGAAAGAAAGGAATAGATTGTGAAATTCTTGAAAAACAGGCAGCTGCTGATGACAGGAGAGCCTTCTCCTCACTGAAAGCTGGGCAGCATGATGAGTCACTGAGGAGACAGCAGATCCTACCAAGTGTGCATGACAAAGCTGTCAAAGAGCTGCATATCCTGGAGCCCAGTGGGTTGCTGTGGAAAACCTCCTTATGAAACAACTAATGGTCTCTGAACTTAAAAAACAAAAAACAATTATCAAATATTATACTTCTGAAGTCACAAAACTAAAATTAACTTTTAAAAGACTTACACTGAAAAATTCTTCACGAACACTTACCGAAATTTTAAACTGTTGTTTCTCATTTTCAAGGCAAAATGGCCTTTTCCTTTAACAGAAGCACCAATGCCATTGCAAAATGGTAAATTGACTAAGGTTTATTCATACTCTTGTGTTTTTGTGTTCAGATGGAGCAAAGACTTAGGCATTTGAGCCATAATTCAAGCTTTTTTTCCTACTTAGATCCACTAAACGTCCCCCTCAACTTTAACACATAAGCACATATGTCTTTATTTCTATATGCACACAGACACACACACACTGTCATTGCTTTAATTCCAGTTGGAATATCTTATTCAATCTAATGTTTGGGTTTTTTTTTCTTCTCTATAAGTACTGAGTTACCCAAATTACCATTTTTTTCTTACTTTCAATATTTACATCTTTTGGGAGCTTTCTTCTGTTTACCTTCTTTTTATTTGTAATTAGTACCAACATAGTCTGTAGAATTAATTTGTCTTAGCAATGTTATTATGTGACATGCACTTAAAATGAAATTAAGTACTGTTATAATTTATGGAGGAGTCTGAACCTTCCTGTTTAATACTAGTACCAGTGAAGTCAAAAGACCTTTATTGAAAGCAGATAGGTCCTGTTATGTTCTATTGCAGATTTAAATCAAGTAGCTCCTTTGAAGTGAAGGATTTATATCAGCATAAAATCAATATAAGAATCAAAGTCCAAGCCTATAAAATGTAAATGGTGTACAAAATTGACACGAGTTATTTAACTCCATTGATTTCTCGGTAGACAATCTGTGAGGTATGGATGGGAAACATTTTTTCTACAGACATAGTCTTGAAATGTCACCTGCTGATCTTGGCTTTCTGTTTGTTTTTTTTTTACTTTGGCAGCAGGTGAAACATGGCTGATGTTGAGCTCAGCATTGTGAACTGTGGCCAAACTAACACATATCAGATCATTAGCTCACCTCATTATCCAGTTAAAACATTAGTCCTGAGAGAGACTCAGCATTTTCAGATTTCTCACCTGCTTGTCAGGTAAACTAGCCAACTGAAGTAAAATGGTATCATTTAAGCTCCTGTACTGCATCTGTTTTACAGCTTCCTCCAATGCCTCAGCCATTGCAGTTTTGTGTTGAATTATGGGTACATTTTTGGATGGCTTAGGAAAGATATTGAATGAGACTTTTCAACAAGCTCATATTACTCCATAGCATGGTAGATGCAAGACAAGAACATAATTTCAAACTGGTTGAACCAGGTGTGCAACTACTTTCTCCATGATAATGATGCACTGCAGAACAGGGGGTCTGGTATATAATAAACCTGTCTGATGTGTGACAGCTCTGAGTGGATTGGATCCATCTTTAGTCACCTAATAATTACTTTTAAGGCTTTTACTAGTAAGGAAAGAATAATGAACATTTCAGGCTTTACTTTGTTGTCCATGAATAGGTCTCCAATACCACCCAATATGCCTTAGGCTAACCCAACTGGATAGCCAAAAGTATAAATAACTTTTGGGCCTGGGGTTATATCTGCCAGCCTTATATTGATGTATCTCAGATACAGGAAGGTATGTACTGGAAAAGGTACTAAATCCTTATTTTTAAATGACTGGATCAGACCCATCCACTATGGAATGCATGCCATGTCTTTCTCTAACTGGAATTGAATAAGTAAATCACCCTTCTCAGGTGATTGTTTCTTGCTACTGACTGCACCTGATTTTCTTTTTCTACATGACATTCAGACAGCTTAGAAATATAAGGTGATTCTTCTCATTGTTTCTAGAATGAGGTCTTTGAAAACCTGTTTTTTATTCATAAGTCATCTTGCTTTTAGATTATGCACTTGGAATTAGGGAGAAAAGATCGTAAACTCTTAAACCAGTGGGAACACAACCTTGGGATGCAGAGAGCATCCTGATGCAGTTCCTCTTCCTTACCCTTTCTCAGTTTCTCTGCTAACAGTTCTTCTACTTGCAAGATGAGGAACCAACACTCCCCTTTTACACTTATGACTGGAAAAAGATGTGCAGGAGCTAAGCAGTAGTATTGGTACAGACTTGCTCAGACTTGTAGAAGTGGAATTACTACAACCAGTAACTCATTAAACCACACCAAAACAAGATGTAATCATCCGTTTCTGTACAAAGAAATTGATGTGGATTAAATATTTTTGGCACACTTTCTTGGGCAAATACAGCCTTCCATGTTACAATGTGTTTTATTCTAAAATAGGGTGACTTTGTGCAGCAGGGACTCTTGGCAGATTTAAATGGAAGTGGGGATGAGCAAAGGACTCCTGGCATTAGCACTGGCTGGTTAAGTGCATGCTCCTGGGTCACATGGCAAATATCTATATAGTTCCTTCCTTCCATCATTCAGATGAAGGTTGCATTTGCCCCCAGTGGCAGATAATTACAGGATGAAATCCTTTAAACATTGGTTTTGTACATTTCTCTGTGTAGAGAAGATCTTATGGAGATACAAATGATTTCTGAATCTAAGACTTTTCAATTAAAAAAAAAAAAAAAAAAGGGAAAAATATTATCAAATGAGAGGTCATTCTAAGGTTAAAGTGTAGAGTAGCCCTGACTACACCCTGTTCTGTTCTGGTAATGAATTTTCCCAGGGAAAATAAATGACATCGTTTCTAATTGTTATGAGTGGAATACATAAGCTCCTATACTTCCCAGCAGCTAGGTCTGCTGAGCACTACAGTGCCTGTTGTGTTTCTAGCTGCCTTAAGGAATAACATTGAGCATGAATTTAAGAAGAGGGAAAGCAATGAAAAATGTATAAACTCATTCTTTAAAAAAAGAGTTTATCTCTGCTAGAAGGATGGTTCATATGCAGACAAAATATGAGAGGAACAAAATATGAGGAATTTCTTACAACATTAAGCCCTAACTCCTTCTACAGTAGGTAATCAGCTTGTAAAACCTGATACATAAAACCATTAGTCACTCAAATGTAGGCAGGAAATACCTACTTAAACATGAATATGCTAAAGATTCTACAGGACTGGTGGTATATATTTACTATATGAATGAACTTTCAATTTGACACTTGAAAAAGCACAGGGAAAAAAATCAATGTTCAAAGACTTTAATACCAGAAGTCATTTTTTTATCCATCTTGACACTATAGACACTGGTGTGATGGTATAGAAAATCAGACCTATCCATAATTCAGCTGTGACAGAAACTCGGTGCTGAGAGAATGTGGTTTCCACAGAACATACTGCTTTTATAAACTGTATAGGCAACTAAAGTTGAAGGAAGTTTTTGCTTCATTACCTCAGCAGTTGTGATCTGACCTTTTGGCTGCAGTTGGTAAAAAATCCTTTGTTCTCCTTTGCATAACACGAATTAACGTTTTTTCAAAACTCCATGAACTCAAGCTATGTGAATACTTAGTAGTTTGCAAATAGTTTTTCAATGTCACATTTCTATAACGGTGTTATAGAACAAAACTAATTGGTTTCTGTAGTGGATGCAATTCTACTCACAGCAAGATAAATTGGATTTCTAAACTGCAATTTCCATTGTGTTACCTCCATGTATCATGAGTTATCCTGATGTGCACAGCAGTGGGCCTACTTACTTATACACTGACCTACAGGTTTATGCAGAATGCATCATCTTGTTTTGCTCTCAAAAAAAACAGAGGGAATCTTAAAGTCTAACTGCAGACTGCCATCTGTTGGAAGGGTTTAATGAGCATACTCACATTTAATCAGGTGCTACCTGGAAGAGTAGAAAGCATGACTTCTCTTCATGGATCTAGGGACCATTCCAGATAAGCCAGTGCAATGCTGGATCTCTGTTTTGGCTACCAGGACAATTAAACTATCAGACTTCTTTCACTTTGGTTCTCTAAATGGAAGAATTTATTTATTTATTTATTTATTTTTCATTTAGAATAGTAACTCCTAACGTTAAAAATATATATAAAGCAAATTTTCAGTTTCTGTGTTTCATAAGCTTATACTGTAATTGAAAGAAAGGAAGAAGGAAGAGGAAGAAAGAAGGCCTCACTGGTGTAAGAAGGCAAGAGGAAAAATAAAAGGAATGAAACCAGTTGACTTTGCTAAGCCTAGAGTGTTGTAATCAGTGGTACAAAATTTAGCTGGAGGCCAGACATTAATGGTATGCCCCAGGGGTACCAGTGACAGAGGTATCAGGAACCATACTGTTGAACTTCTTCATTAACAATCCAGAAGATGGAACCAAGTAAAATTTCAGTGAGTTCTCAGATGATACAACACTGAAAGAAGGGGCTGATACACCAGAGGGTCATGCTCCCATTCAGAGAGACATTGTGAGGCTGGAGAAATGGGCAGAGTAAACCCATCGAGTTCAACAAAAGTAAATGTGGACTCCTGTATCTGGAGAGGAATAACCTCAAGTACCAGCACAGGCTGGCTCCAACCAGCTGGAAAACTGCTTGGCAGAAAAAGCCCTGGTCATCCTGGCAGATACCAAGTTGTACGTGAGCCAGCCTAGTACCCTTGCATCAAACAGCCTCCTCAGCTCCAATAGGAAGAGCATTGCCATCAGGGAGAGAGGTGATTCTTCATCTCTGCTCAGCAATGTGAGACTCACCTGAAGTGCTGTGTCCAGTTCTGAGCTCCCAGCACAAGAGAGACAGGGACATATTGGGGTGACATGCTGTGCTTCAGTTTCAGCTTTCCATTTTAAACAACCCAAAGGAAGCAACTACTCTGGATATGAAGCAGAACTGCTTGACTTATCCTGTAAGGTTTTCAGTACTCAAAGGGCCACAAAGATGACAACAGGTTCGGAGCGACTGTCATATGAAAAAAAGGCTGAGAGAGCTGTTTAGCCAGAGGAAGAGAAGGCTTCAGGGGGATCTTATCAATGTTTGTAAATATCTAGTGGAGTGGATAAAGAAGATAGAGTCGAGCTCCTCACAGTGGTGCTGATACTCAAAATCCTACTTGAAGCATCCCTGAGCAACCTGCTCCAGGTGCCCCAGCTCTGAGAAGGGCGTTGGACTAGGAACACCCAGAGGTCTCTTCTAACCTCAGTGATTCAGCCATCCTGTAAAAATGGCTATACTGAAAATCTGAATGGTTGCAGCTCTTTCCTTAGGAGCAAGTGTTTTGACAGATTAAGGCTGCAATATCACAATTCTAGAAGCAGGTGATTAGTTCAATACTGAACTAAAATACACTGCATCTGATTATGTGCAGTAAGAGACATCTCAGAGATTTGAATTCAATCCCATGGTCTGAAAAATGTATGTGAACAGTATAATTCAGACTATGATTTACAGTTAAACTAATGTACCAATAGACTGTGAGATCCCATTTCTATTTAAAACAAACCACTGTCATGTATAATGCAGAAATGTTATTTTGAGCCCTCATATCAAGAAATTGTTGAAAGATCAGATGGCTCAAAGGATTATCAGCAAGTAAAAGGACTCTTGATTGTCCTGGATGACATTGAACAAATTTCCTTATCATTTCATATATAGGTGTTAAAGTAAAAAATGGCTTGAAAATCTCAGACTGTGTCGACACTGGGCAACACCTTAAAATAACTCTAGTGTAGAATGTGTGAATATCAGAGCTTATTCAACATAAGGTATGCAGGCAGACTGATTTTTCCTGCATCTAGTACAAGATATCCCATAATTTTACTTTTATTTAACACTAGTGTCAACAACTTTTATTTTTGTGACAGTGAAAAGCCAGTTCAAGGAGAAGCAACATCAGGGAGATTTAGGGAGCTGTGAGTAATCAACAGAGTTTCAAGGAGCAATCAGGGGAAAGTGAGGGAACAGAAAGGGTTTCAAACTCCCTGTTGCTACAGCAGATCCAGAGATGGTTGGTGAGAGTTGGTTTCCCTTTCTGTCCTGCTGGAGGAGAAATCATAGTCATAGAGTGAGATAGGTCCAAAAGGACCTCTGGAGATCAGATGCAAGCAGCAGTTCATGGCCACCCCATGCAGACAGTCGCCAGCAGAAACTGCTCACTTTTCCCACACTCAAAACCAGCTCTGTTACATGTTATTCTTACCAAATATATAGTATTTTCACTTTTTCATGAAAGGGAAGTAGTATCAGGGCATTTGATGGCAAAAGTTCTTCCAGCACCTGAAGGTTATGAACAGTTATAGAAAGTTGACAGCTATGCCAACAGTCCGCTACTGCTTTTTTGCAGCATTTAAACACTTCAGGTAGACATTTCTTTATCTAACATCATAGTCTGTGAAAAGTTTATGACATAGATGCACATTTATTTAGTAAATTCTTTAATGAAATGAAGTGGAATCCTCTTCATAACAGACTGAACACTGCAGTCAATATCCTCCAAAATTTGTTGTCATATGCTTCCTAAGAAATTTTCAAGTTTACAACAGATTTTCCACAGACACTTCATTTGATGTGCCTTAAAAGACTTCAATGACACTGAAAGTCAGCTTGTTTAACTGCTGCAACATTCGCAACTTAAAATCTTAGTGCCCCTATCCTTACCATGTCTCTTCATGATTTTTTCTCCCTGCTCTGTGAAGTATTTTTCTTGCAGCTCTTCTACAACCTGTCTTCAAAAATTGACACTTTGCTTTTGATAGCCTGTCACTTTCTGCTCATATTTCAGATAATTTTGCCTCCTGATAACCTATGCCACAATAAAATATTGTCAGATATTACCTGAAGAGAAAAGATTTAGAAAGATAAATATTCACTAAAATCAAATAAAACTTTTTATTTTTGTGATCAAGTACCAGAGTTTTATTCATCATTTCTGTTTCAACAATAAAACAATAATAATTTTTATGATGGTTATTATCACTCATGGGTTAAAAAAAAACAGAACTGTCAAGGCTTGTGGCAAACATCAGGGACTAACTCCATTACGAATTTAAGACTAGATTCACAAAACAGCTTCGGTCTGAAAAGCAGGAAAAAACTGATCAAACAGGAATACTGAAATCCAAGAAAGCTACTCTTCTGCTTCTTTTCTTGCATTTTAACTCCACAGGCACTCAAAACTCTGAGATGCTCCTGGGCATTTGGGGCTGTGCTTTTTACACTAACAGAACTTTGTCTAAAATGGACTTTCACAGCATTTCCTTTTTTCTGTATCTCCTCGAGATTCTTATGTGGTTGCTTAGACACCCACATATAGAAAGAGGCTGTGTATATTATACAATGATTGTTTTCAGTAAAAGAGAGACGCAGACTTGAAAGCAAGAGCAGCACCAGCTCCTCACCACTAAACCACAGTGCCACTTCTTTTTGCTCTGCATCCCTGTCTCTACGGATCTTGAATTAAAACCTACACGGCTGCACATGGGACTCTTTCCTGTAGATACAGCTTTATGTATATGGACTCTTCAATGGTGTGAAGAAATAGGTTCTGAAACCCTTCATGAGATGAAAAAGCAAGAATATAAGATTTTTTTGCTCTGCGCAAAAGAATTGCTTTAACCTCTTCCAGTCTATTTTGACCTCTTAAAAATGGTAACATAGAAAATAATTTTACTCACAGAAAAAAATCTTGTCTAAAGGCTGTGAAGATTTGGTTACCCACTCACACTTCAGAAAAAGTCACTGTGGAACAGATATAAGGTTCACAGTAATGTCATGTGGAAATTCAATCTCGTCATGCCATTAAAAATAACTTTTTTCCTTTGTATGGAACAAACACTTTACCTGTGATAAGGTCTGATAGCACACACATTGAGATCAATAGTTGTATCACTTCATGAAGTCAAAATAAACTTGGTTCATCTAAACCAACTAAAAAAATCGTAGCAGAACTGCATCTCCTGAACTACCTCCTGCATTGCTATCTGTGATATTTCACATCACAATTTGCTTACTTTTGACAGTTCTGTGGTGAACTTCCTTTTTGGTCTGCTTTTCTTACACAAATTGGTCATAACTCATTTGGATTTCTACAGTAAAATCTGGCCTTAAAAATTCACAGCTGAAAGGGCACAAGCTTTCACAGATTCATCCAGATTGTCACCTAGATTTACCTTTCCTGATTTCTATGAGGGAAACACATATGTCCCTGATGTTCCTCACCATCATTTAGACTCACTTTAATGCCATCTGTGTTGGATCAGTTGTGTGCCTAACTCTTTTCAGATAGATATCTCTTCCAAAGTGATACCAGAGGCATTACAAATGTGATTAACTTTAAACCCAAATCTGAGCTTAAAATTAAATTCAGTCTGAGGTAGAATTCTTGTTCAAGTCAGGAATTACCAGGAGAAAGACTGTTTCTGATTGACAAAAAGAGTTCCAACAAATGGGATTTTACAGGATATTCTAGTTAATCACTTCATTAATCTGCCTCAGATTTTTGTACTCTTATCTATTTTGTTTGGCATACGATTGTCATCTCGTAAGGAGCTATGGCAGTGGTAGTTACAGGAGATCTTGCTAGTAGTCTTATATTTTATTGTTCATTGAATGTATTTAACTCTCTCAAACCAAGGAGTACTGATCTATAGTGTACACCAGTCACATCAATGGCCAAATCTTGTTCCCATATTCACATGGAGAATTCCCACTGAAGTAAAAGCAAGATGCACATGAGATTAATATAAGCTAGTCACAGTGCAGTCATAGCTGATTTTTTTTTTCTTCTCTAATATCCTTGAAAGGCTACAGAAAGCACCGAAAACTCAGATCTTTACTTTGTCCACAAAACAAGGCAAGCGGGCATGACATCTCCCAATTGAACAACATCACATATAGATTATTGTGAAGGTCCTGAGCTTGGTCTATTTTGAACACAGAGTGAGAAGCAGTAGATTAGATTAGACTCCTTAGAGACTCTGATGACAATTTTTGTTTTTCTTAAGATGAGGTTACACATTTGAGCACCTTCAGTGACAACAGTTCTTATATGAAAGAGGTGATCTACTACAAAGACATGGGTTCCAGAACACTTAAGGCAAGTCCAGCATGGCACATCAAAAGCCACCAAACCTGGCACAGGTTTAATCCACTAGTGATGTACTTCTATTTGGAGACACGGTTTACACACTGGTCTTCCACAGTATAGTCTAACAGAAAGTATGAGAATGGCTCAAAGCTGTGTCAGGGAATGTTCAAACTAGATATTAGGAAACATTTCTTTACCATGAGGGTGATCAAACACTGCAACATGCTTCCTCGAGAACTGGTCAATGCCCCAAGCCTGTCAGTGTTCAAGAATCATTTGGACAATGCCCTTAATAATATATTTTAAATTGATCAGCTCTGAGTTGGTCAGGAAGCTGGACTAGATGATCATTGTAGGTCACTTCCAACTCTAGACCACTGCTATTGTCACCATATTTCTCCTTTCCCCCGGAACCCAATGAAAGACTCAGCTTGGAGCAACCCATATCAGGATGAGTGAGGTCAAAACAGGCTGCTACGTAGGACTCAGGGTAGTTTTAATGGGAAAATGTGAATGATTTCTGGACTGGGATTGAGGCATACTAAGGTAGCTACGAGACAGAAATAGTGAATGATGCTAGGGGTGAAGGCATGTGATAATGAAAGTGAGGAAGCTGATGGGTGTAAGATGACCTACAGGCCTGATGGAAAGGTACTGGGAGAATGTGAAAAAAATTCTTCTCCTGGTCACTGCTCTCCTGGCAGACATATGTGAGTATGACAACAGAAAAACTGCATATATTCATCAAAACAAGGAAAGGGCACAATCAAAAAAATAAATTTTACATCTTCTCTTGTGAGCCAGATTTGGAAATAAATAAAGCATAAGCCTCTCAGATTAGGTTTTTTTGATGCAAAAGTCTTTGGCTTGATTTCTAGTCAGAATGGATTAGGTTTGTGCAAAAGAATTCTTATTTTAATGCTTTTTGATTTACATATTCTTCTCTGTGATACTTTGACCATATTTGATTTCATAATTTTGTTTAGTTGTTTGAAAAAATACTCTTATACCTAGCTCTTAATTACAGTTATTGCTGTAGTGACATTTCCACAGAAAACTCCTGTTTTCAGTTATTAAAAAATTCCAGAACAAATGGACTTTTGAGGGCTGGTTATTTTTTTTAAGTTTCAATAAAATAAATTTAAAAAAAATTCCCAAAACACATATAAAAACAAGTTCAGTGTATTGGTTTAGGGTTTGAGTGGGCTTGTTTTTGTTTTGTATGTTTGTTTGTTTTTAACAAATCTTGTTTCGTCATAACATATATACTCTCATCCCTGTAAAAAATGTCATATAAATATAACACATGGACCCATCAATCTTCCTTCCTGCTAAAAATACAGAGAAATAAACCAAAGTAAAATTGGTTTCTGTTAAAAGTCTGTAAACAGAAAAAAAAATAAGGAACCTCTGAGATGTAGTTTACAGACTTTTACAGACTAGACCTACTTTATGATTCTCATTTATCATACCATTAAGGATCTTTTATTAATATCCTAGTCCAATTCACCTGAAAATGAACCGCAGATTTTAGTTTGATTTCAGCAGGTTTCTGAGATCACAGAAAAGCTGTGTAATTCTTCTTCAAAGAGCCTGGTCCAGGAATAAGAACTAATCTCTGTTTCTTTCAAGGGCCTTTTTCAATTAAGTGAAACAGTGCCTAAAATCATCAATCAGAACACCATTCCTGGGTTTCAGAAGAAAAACTTTCTTTTTTTTTTTTTTTTAAATCAAGACAGAGTAAGCACGTTCTGACTTTACTTGGAGCTCCTGTTAAAACTCTCTTCATTTTTTTTTTGGGTCAGCTGACATTTTGTCCTTTAGGAGGTCAAAAGGTCTCCACAGTTCAGTTTTGGTGACATCTAGAGAGTGACCTAGTTGCTATACTCCTATTGTTAAAAAGCAGGTTCTTCCCTTAACGAGTCATCTGTGCTGGTCTAATCAGAGTTCAAGGTTTTCCAAACCCTGGAACAAAAAATGTGCACTTGTGAACTTCACAGAAGAGAAATTATATCCCCCCTTATAGATCGGGGCCATTCTTTTAACTCTTTATCTGCAATTTTTTCTGGTGATTTCACACAAATATGCACACACATCCATTTCAATTTATACCTCATTCATACAGATCTTAATATCTTTGTTAAAAGTCTTTATGGGTATGAAAAACAGATTTTTAAAAGAATTTTAAGTATGTTAGACAGAAAAAAAATATATAGAAGAAGTACATAGCCTGGAATACTTTCTATGTTCCGTGTAAGTATAAATCTAAGTGTCTTTCATGGGGAGTAGCAGATAAGAAAAATGACATGATAGCAAAATACTGCATATGTGCTTGTTCATGTACACACACAGATGACAGCAATACAGAAATGCATATATTGCTAGTTATAGCTGGAATACTACATTCCACTCTCTAGTGTTATCTGGAAGTAAAAAGTGTTAATTTGTGTGTGAACTTTGTCCAAAATCAGGAAAAAGCAAGTTTATGCAAAATTAGGACTAACCAAGATGTTTTAAGAAACTAAAAGATACTTATACTTCTCCTAATGTGGGTGAGCAAGATGCTGTGGTTATCTTATTTAATTAATACAAAGAATAAAATTAGCAAACAGTTAAGATTAGAAATGACAACAAAACATGATTTGCTGTTTCTTAATATTAAACATTAACCATTCAGGCTGATTTCCTTGGGAGTATATAACTGTCACAGCCATGACTTATGAGGGTTACCTAGCCCACAACTTGGTCATGATAATGGGTTTGTAGGATTCTGTAATACACAGGCACAAGGATTCTTTGTTTCCATTACTTTATTTATTACAAATTGATTTTAGTAAGGTAAGTATACTTATGATTAGTAAAGCAAGCATTATTTACATATATACACATGAATACACACATATTTATATATATTTACAAGTGATTACAAATTCCCACTAGTTAAACAACAAGTACTTATATACGTACCTATATATATATTTTTCATTGAAATTATTTCCAGTACAGTCCATTGAACTGCTCCCAGGAGTGGGGCCAATCGATGTTGGACAGTGTCTCACTGTGGAGGTGATTCATGCCATGAAGTGTGAATTCTACCAGGTGGCCCTGGTGGGTGTAAAGGAGCATTTAGATAAGTACACACAGGAGCAGCTCTTGGAAAGAGAAGCTTGGTTTGGGACAATAGTTACTTTTACATCATTAATGTGGATATATAAGTGGGTGTAGGACACAAGTTCCTGGAACGGTTGTTGCTGATTTCTGCTTTAAGAGATCAGTTTGTAAGTTATAGCAGTTTCTTTGTTTTGCAAGTTATGGCAGTTTTTTGTTTTGAGCCTCAGGCTCAAAGATGCCTCAGGCTCTCAGCTGTGCTTCCAAGGCCACTCATGCTTATCAAGGACGCTCTGGCTTCTCAGGCCAGGTTCCCAGGCTAGCAGTTCACACGTTGGCAGAGATTTTCTCTGTCACTATTTTTCCTCCTCAGAACCAAGTCACCTTTATGGCTGCTCCAACAGAGTATTTATTTTCATTGACATTAACTTGGTAACAGACAATGAGGGAAATACTAGAAACTGAATGTATACCGCTTTATCTATATACTACTTTCATATCCTTTTCATCTCATCATATCCTTGATGGTGAATACAGAATCACAGAATCACAGAACGTTAGGGATTGGAAGGGACCTCAAAAGATCAACTAGCCCAATCCCCCTGCCAGAGCAGGAACACGTTTCCATTAAATCTCCCATTTGCAATACCTGAACCTTTAGAGGGTTCATGTTGAGAAAACTAAAGTGTAGAAATTTACCTTTGTAAATTTACCAACAGACAAAACATTCGCACTCCAGCACTCCAGGTGTCTTTAGGTACATGCTATGAACACTTTTCTATCAAATATCTATTCAGCTTTCAGCTCCACCTCACATTCAGTATTTATAGAGAAACTAGGCTGAAAATTTTGTTTTGCAGCAAATTCACAATAATGTATCACACAAAATCTCTTCAAACAGTTGTACCACTGAATAGTGTTAGCTGATCCTACTGAGAGTCAGTAGCACACTAATCTTCCCAGCATTTGTCTTATTGTGTATTTTTATCTTAATACGACTCTGAGGCTGAAATTGTGATTTGTCTCCAGAGGGTCAGGCACTGTAGAAACATACACAAAAACACAGTCCCTACAATCTAAAGCTTGCATCCTCAAAAAAACCAGCAAACAGACACAAAGGTTCCAGAAAGCCGCATAACATACAACCAAAGTTACCATGACAATGACTTTTGCATACCGTGTTACTTTAGTTTTCTAATGCTTGGGTTGGGATCATAATCCCCTAGCTGTGTCCTGAAGCACGCTGCTTCAAAAGTAATTCTGTAGTTCCTTTATGTCCTTTATGGACTAATAGCTGTTCAACACAAGGAAAAGACCACATTAACTTTATTTCCATCCCAGTAAGAAGGTTCAAAGTTTCCTAAACTATGACCTTTGCTTCATGTATGGAGAAGGTAAAACTAATTGCAATCAAGGAAGAGGTGTGATACTAAGAATCTGGGTGGGAGTGGCAGACAAAGTGAAAAGAGAAAATCTTTTATCCTACATGCTTTTATGAAAAGAAAACCTTAGTTTAAATGAGTTTAAAACCAACAAACAAAAAAGGAACAAAACTTTATCAAATTGTAGTGAAAAGGAACAATGAGAAGATTATTATTTGGCTGAATTGAAACCAGAATGAAAAATCTGTGTTATTTATTTTTCAATTTGTAAATATCTTTAATTTAACAAATTAGTTTCCAAATAATTGAATGGTTTATATACCTAACATAATGTCCTATGGTTATGCAGACAAATCTATCCTTAAAATGATGGATAGATTTTAAATTAAAGCCTGAGCCAACACAAATTTCAGTAGATGGAGAATCCTATTATTAATCAATCATCAAGGCACTTTACAATCAGAATGAAATCAATGTCTGAGCACTTATCCTGTAGAAATTCATACACCTTTTACTCTTGCTGTAATGTATGCAAATGACAACATCCAATAATATGACCTTATTTTTTCAGTAAATTGGGGATAATAAATGAAAATCAAAAGTGATTGTTTAATTAGTAGGCTCTAATATTACAAAGAGCACAGAGTTGAAGTACAGAAAACATAGAATACAAACATCAAACATGTTTTTTTAACTGTGACAGAAAGGTAAAGTCTGAACTTCATAGTCATAATATCATATTGCAGTTTGCATGAAAACACACAGACAATTCCATAGAAATTGCATAGAAACATGATAAATGTGATAATGTTTCATCAAAATAGTAGCAGAACTCTTTAAAGTTCACAAAACCAACGCAGATTATCACAGTGGAAGGAAACATATCATGGCCCAGGGCTAAATGACAACTTTTCTGGCAGTTGGATGTGTCAGAGGAATGTGAAGGTACACATGCTTAACGGAAGTTAATAACCAGCTCCTGCTAGGAACTGACTGGAAACTGGAAATCCTCCCTGACTGGAAATTCCAATCAAATTTTTAAAATTTGTCCTGAAACAAAAAGAAAACCAAAACCTTTTATTTCCCTTTCCTGTATAGTAGGGGGATTTTGAATTATCTTTAGCAAAAAAAAAAAAAAAAAAAAGTAAAACCAAAGTTTTATGTAATATTTTCCAAATTATTCAAAATCCATAGTGGACTACAAAAGTTGGAGGTTAAGAATTGGGTTTTTCTAGAATTAGCATCAAATTGGAGGTCTTGTGGACCCTAGCTCTGGGCTCTTTATTAGAGGACACCCTGGTATCAGTCAGACCCAAGAACCTGTCTCCAGAGAGCACAGCAGCTAAGGATTTGAGAACACCTATCTGACTGAATAACATTTTTTGGGGGGGAAAGAGGGAAGGAATATTTTAGGGTTTTTTTTCCGATGAACAGAAAATGAAATTTCCAGTGCCAAGTCACCCTTGATCATGATCTCTGTTCATTATTTTCTTCAAAAGCCTAGTTTTATGTCCTTCTACTGAGGGTTCGGGATGATGACTGTGCTTCCTCGCTTACAAGATACATTTCTCATTGGATAAACTAACCGTTCTTGTGTCCCTTATATAGCTTGGGATAATTCAAAAATATTGTTCTCACTCTGATCAAGGTAGAAATGGCCTGTGATGAAAATATAGATCCTAAAATGTCCATTCCAAATTGAAACTACATACCTACCAAATCTTTGCTGAGATCTAGCATAGATTCAGGAATAAATGTGAACATAAATTCTAGCTGCTGAGTGCATTGCAACAGCACTTAGATGATTTCAGCATTACATGATACTTCCAAGAACTGAGCGGTTAAGAAAATATTTATTATGTTCTTTAAGTCACCTTAACATTCAGCACTCATATATTCTCCTGAATTTCCTGTATCTTCCAGTATTCTGTATTTTCTTTGCAAAACAAAAACTCCATTTCCTGAAATTCACACTGCCTCGGGACATCTCTAGTGCAACCTCCTGCTCAAAGCAGATTCACATCTGAGCTCAGACCAGGTTGCTCAAGATTTTTCGGGCTGGGCCTTGAAAACCTCCAGGGAAAGAGACTGCACAGCCTCTCTGGGCAGCCTGTCCCCCTCCCTGATTTTCTTTACAGTCAGTCTCCTCACTCTCCGTTTTGTCAAGTCAGAACATGCCCTGTTTCAATTTATGATCCCTATCTCTCATCCCCCTTCCATACGAAGCAATAGGTTCTGTCTTCTCAGAAAACTCCTAGTTGTTGGAAAGCTGTTTACAGCCCTCACAGACTTCTCTGGTATTAATGAGACCTCATGTCCAATAACTCTCCTACCAAATGTTTGACATCCACCACCTAATAGAAAATATGTTTTATTAATTCCACCAGCATCACAATTAAACATCTGCTTTCCATAAATCCTTTAATATTACAGGATTATTTTTCCTGTAAAATGTTAGGAATAAGGGAAAGCAAACAAGTGCATCTCTAAGCTGGTTTTCATGCCTGAATTTGTATAATATGATGTGCCAATGAAGGAGAAAGAGCTGTGTGTTTGTTTCATTGACATAAGCATTGTTTTCTCTTAGTAGACTGTTAAGCTATTTTTAGCATGAGAATGTATTTGTTTATTTGTCACTTCTGCTATTTCCTTCCTCTAGATACAGAGTCCAGGGGTGAAATCTTGGTGCCTTAGATGCCAGCAGGAGTTGTGCTGTTGACAATAGAAAACCTTCTGACTCTACATATTTTTTTTAATACTTTTGTGCTCTCCTCTCCTTTTACATACCAGAGTTATTTTTATTTTTTTCTATACTGTCTGAAATCCCTGCAGTAAAGGCTGCACTTTAAACAGTTTGAAAAACATACTGTGTAGATAGAGTTTAGGTTATAGCTATAATGTATTTGATCAATTGAGGTAACTTTCATCAGCATTTGCTTGAGCTTCCCTGTTTTTTTCCAGACAGGGAATTGCCAGGAATTCATTTCTGTATGTCTGAAATAGCTGCAGAAGTCAATGTGCCAATATCAGCATTACTGGCAGGAATTCTGGGGAATGATGCTGCTGAATGACGAAAGAGGCACTGGTTTTGGAAGAGCACAGGTGTTTATTCAGGTTTGCATGATTTTAATTTTCAGTCACATTGTATTAAAATATGTAACTTTGGGCAAAGAAAGCCTAGACGTGTATTTTAAGTCAAATTAGGACTGACCTGAATGCATGTTGCTTAATATAATGAAAGATACAATAGAGCATCATACCAGTGAATTATCTTTCCAAAGAATCAAAGTACTACTTACAAGAAAATCACCTTTCCATCCTGCAAGATCCTCTTTTAAAAGTCTTATTTCCTTAGTTTTATTCTGTTACTTTTTCTTTTTTCTTGTTCTTGTTACTTTTTTCTTTTTATAAAGATGGTTGTTTGTCAAGAATAATTTATATTTTCTAGGTGTCAGCCACATTACTAAGCTGATACTGAATCTTTCTTGACACTTGAAATGCAGTTGTTCCTCTCCTCATTATTGCATTGCTAACCTGTCTGACTTATTTATAGTCCATTCAAGTAATTTATAAAGATAAGAAATTACAAAAGTCATTTGGAAGCCTGCAGACGTCCCACATGGTAGAACTTCAAATGGATGGGTCTTTTTCCTGTCAAATAAACTCTTGCTATATATTCACTGTTTCTTTTGCAATCCTTGATTTTATTTAGCCCCTCACTTATGGATTGGTCAATGTGGAGCTCTTTGTCAACCAGCCAATTATTCCATCACTGCTGATGTCCTGCTCTTCAAACAGATATCTTCATGGGTAAAAAAATAAAGTGGAAAAAAAAATCTGTGAGTGCACCAGATGATGAAAAAGGGACAATAAATTGGTAAAGATTAAAATGTGATTAAGAAAACCCAGTCTGTGGCAGAAGTAAATTTCATGTGTGACAGGTGGTTTCAGTAGATGACCTAAAACCAAACAAGACAAAGTTTATGCAATGAACACTCAACACAAATGCCAGATCAAAGCTTATAAATGTCTCTGGGAACTGTGTGTGACCTCCTTTTACCTCCCATCAAGCCTTTCCATTATAAACTCCCCACTGTCAATATTTCTTGTAAATTGAAGACCAACAAAGATGGCCTGAGTTTGCTCAGGGTCCTTAAAGATGAGGCAAAATACCTTAGCAAGTCAGTAGATCCAGACACAGCTTTGCTGTCTTAGAACTATCAGACAGCAATCCACAGCAAAGCAATAATGAGTAACTGCTGCTCTGCTAATTAGAAGTCAAGTTGGAGTTTAATGCTTTAATCGGACTGTAAATAAGTAAAGAGACATGCAGAAAGGTCAGCAATAGCTCTTGTGGTGACACTTGTACAGATGGTTTGGGCACTGAGGATGGCATATTTATACATATTTATGTGCATATTATCATGACGTGAAGAATAAAATATTTTCTGCCTGTGAGATATTCTCTTGCCCAGAGGCAAACAAGGAAATCAGAGAATACTGCTAGAGGAGCAGCTGAACGGTGACCTCTCTTTGGAGCCTCCCAGTAAATGACTCAACACAGCAATCGAGTTATTCCCCATGAAGAAGTTACTGGCCTAATACCCAGCTGTATTAGAGATGTTCTTTAACATGCTCTTTTGGAGAATGTGGGAAGGGAGCATCAAACTCCAGCTGAACTGTTCAAGACAAAATTTTGGCAGGCAGAGAATGCAGCAGCCGCATTTGGCAGGTTTTCTCTCTTGGTCCATACATGGAACTAATCTGGATCTACTGAGGCTGTGAGCAGAGGTTGTGAAGGAAAACACATTTTACTATTTTAGTCAATTTATCTAGACATCATGTTCCACCTGGATAAGGTGTCTTACCAGCAAACAGTTTGGGAGGTATTTGATTCCTCATCCCAAGTGATCAGGCATCAGTTGGATTGACAGAAGAGAGTGATTCTAGGACAAATGTTCCAACAGGTGACTGGGTCACATAATGACACCTTCATCTTCCCACCAGAACACCACTTCCAAGCAGATGGCATTTAAAGAACAAGTACTAGCCTAAAGAGTAAATGATATACAAAAACATGGATGAATGTGACTTGACAAGTGTAGAGGACACTCATGGAGGTAATATTGCCCCTGAAGTGCTAAGAAAGCTGTCCCACATGATGGTCACTTCTCCAAAAAACTACTTCTATGTCCCTTTTCACTAAACTTCTGCAATTGCAGTTGATATTCAAGAAGTCAGGGCACTGGCACTAAGGAACCTTCAATCCAGGCAGTAATATTTTTATCTTCTTCTCAAGCTTAAACACCACTCAGTAGAAATTGTACTATGTTGTTAAGTATTCAGGGATTGTGTTTTTACAGTAGAGGTTAGAGCCAGGAATCATGCAATGCTCCTGTGTTTCAGAAGGGACTCTGGAAAACACAAAAATATATATAAGTAAGAGAAACTCGAGAGATCAGAAAGGGCACCTCATCCATAGGTACAATATATCTTTCTGCAGAAAGCATCTCTCTTTTCCATAGGGTGCCACAACATTTGTGTAGCACTTGTGTTCCTAAAGACCCTTCTCCTTCTTCATTTTCTCCCATCTGGAAAGAGTCCAACACAGGACATGGTTCATGAGACTGTTTCATTTCTGTGCCATGTCAGAGCTCCTCCACCCTCATTCTGTCTATCCAAAGCAAACATTATAAAACTCCTTAATAATACCTGTAGGAGAAGGAAGGGAATTTCCAATCAGAACTACAGCTACAGTCTTGGCTTCTTTACCAACCACTCTAACCAATAATAAGGAAAAATATAAAAGATGGAATTTCTGAAGGCAGCATTGAAAGAAGTTAATATGTCTTCCCTAGTCAGTTATTGTAGGGATATATTAAGTGCCCAGACAGCTGGCCAGAGGAAGAATGTCATATAGAATGTCAGACAAATTCTTATTAAAAAAAAAAAAGGCATCATATTAAATTATCATGTTAATGATTCGTCTCTCAACAGTTTCTTGTGACTGATAAACCTGAGCCAAGCTTTTCCTAAGTGTCACATTTTTGTATAAAACTGTTTTGTCATAATACGCCATGCTACCTTTGTCTATGTCAGAGTTCTTTGAAATGAAGTTTCAGGTTCAGAGACTATACGCTTAGGAAATCTTTTATCAATTATAGGAAAATGGTCATGCAAAATCCTGCCTGATAAAAGAGATGCAGATTTAGGTAACTCCTCATGGAGTTATCTTCACTGTGATCATGATGGACTGATAAAGTCTACTTTTAAAAGGATGTGCACTGAGAAACCTCTAGTGTTGATAAAGGTTTCCTGAAGTGTGCATGTGTGTATGTGTACAAAATAAATACCAAATCAGTAGATAGGGACTATAAATTGCTTCTTAATGTAGCTTTGATCACCCCTTAATATGTGATCTTCAATATTTAGAGCTTATTTACATCTATTTGAAATGTTTATTTCAAAACAAAGCCAGTCTTGAAGAATGCTGTTTTTATGCAACTATGTCCAGCTAGTAAACTTGCTGGCTTGTAATTCAGGTTTTGGAGTACCATTGACAACCAGCTAAAAAGTCAATTTTCAGTTTATCATTCATTGTTTGATTCAATTAGTGGAATCTAAGCTCATTTTGCAGCACTTTTTTTTTTGTTGTTGTTTTGTTTTTTTTCAAAATACACATCTGCTAGTCACTAGACAATAACTATTCTTTAATAACATAATTAGTTAGGCTTTGATTTGCATGACATATAACTTGAAACCATACAATTTCCAGGATTCCAGTAATTATTTTCAGTTCAGACTATAAAAATTCCATGCCATATTAACCAGCAAGACTGGGAAAGAAGCCAAAGATGCAGTTTAACTTTTTATGATTAAAAAAATCTTGTTTTCCAAACTCTATTCAACTCCTGGTTTAATAGACAATTTTCTATGCAGATATTTCAGTGCTAAATCTGTGAAGGCTAGTCAGCACAGGATTAATATGAAACAGAATCTCACAAGTAATGTCTTTCATGGGCCAGCTGCTCTACGGACATGGTATGAGAAGGTTTAAAAGGCTCCAGCTCCAACACAGTCACTTGAGGGACTCAGCAAAGCAGGTCACTGTAACCAGTGAGTTAGTGAAGGCTACTTTGAAAGACTGGGCTGAATTCAGCAGATATCAACAAAATCAAGATTGTTGCATTTCATGTCCAGCCTTGAACAGTGTGTCAGGACATCTTTGTCAGCTAAGGAGAGTTCCCTTAGATCTGTTGCACATACATATTTCATCAATGCTTATTGCTCTTAATCTTCGTATTGCACCTCAGCCTTTGTTTTCTCCAGCTTAAAAGAATAAAATAAAATAAATAAATAAATAAATAAATAAAGGACTTGAATAGCATTTCTCTTTAGGGAAGTACTGAAAACCCAAAACTGAACTTTTGGTTACAACTGGGCATTGCCTCAACTATTCCTTTAGGATGTAAAGATAACAGATCTTTACTTAACTCAATCAAAGGCAAAATTCAGAGACGCTATTTCTCCTGTGCAAGAGAAACTTGATGTATTGAGAGACCTTTGATATCAGCCAATATTATCCATTTTAAACAACCCAAAGGAAGCAACTACTCTGGATCTGAGGCAGAACTGCTTGACTTACCCTGCAGGGTTTTTCAGTACTCAAAGAATTTTAAGGGAGATGCCAATTCCTTGCATAGGAAGAAACCACTGCTTTTGATACATACTCATTAATCAAATTTGTACAAGTATCATTGTAAATACCTCTTTGATGTAAACAATTAAATTTTTGAGGAAAACCATTTGTGTTTTCAATAAGCACTATGTGCACAGAGATGCATCCTGACCTACTAAATTCAGTTGATTTATGTGGAGCACACACAAACTGAAAGTCGAGCAGAGTTCTGCCTATGAATGCATGACTTCCATCCATGCCTATACTAGTCAGCTGCAATTTTCCTGAGCCCACTATGAAGGAACTGTTATTTACTTCCAAAATTTTTAAGCAAGTCCATCTTATGCATTCACTCATTCACTAAGGGGCTTTGTTCACTCACACACTCACACCCACTTACTCACAAGCACCATGCATTTACTCCCAGGTGGTTTGTCTACAGAGGATGGGGGACAATGGCTGTCAGGACGTCATTGGGACTCCACTTGATTGGCAATGAGTAACTAGTGTTTGGACAGATATTTCATTTCTTTTAGGAGCAGTTGGCGGTGATAGTGACTTTCTTACTTAAAATTTTTGCTTAGTCCATAAATCTTAGACCATGTTGTGGCACATTTTCTGTTTTCCCTTGTTTGGAAAATATGTTTGAAATATTATCCCATAGTTAATTTTCATGTTGAGCTAGGGGAAAAAGCAAACATTTAACAGGACATGCTGCAACTTTGTCACCATCCTCCTGGCATGAGGGTGCAGACTCCCATTGACATGACATCCGAGCTGGGATATTATCAGAGTACAAGCTGTGTGACCTCAACACAAACATCACTTTCCTCAATCTTACTGCTTTCCATGGACTTAAGTCTTTTGAAATGCTGTCCAACATCTAGAACCAGGAGTTTATTGATGGTTAGAAGAGCATTTCTTATTCTAATCATCTTGCAATAAGTCTACCTATTTTATTTATTTTATATCTTACTGGAGCCTGCTTTTCAATTCAAATTGAATTTTTAAAATTTCTTGTTTATTTGTTTGATTTTATATGTTACTATTTTATTTTTTAACTCACACTAAAACCTTATCTTTTATAGTCTAAACCACTGATTTATAACTCACTTTTCATGAGCAAAGATATTATGGGTTTCCAACTCCATTTTATTTTCTCTTAATTATTAACAACTTAGACTCACCACCATAAGAATGCATATAATCTGTTGTCAGGTATTTTGGCTTTGGTGATGACAATAGAGCACACCAAATCTCTCGGTCAATTTGCATGTTAAAGTACGGTACTCATACAAGTCTTGTTGATGACCAGAAAGCTCCTCTCCAGTGTCAGTAAACTTTCCTGAATCACAGAAGCTGTCAGTCTAAGACATATTAAATGCACTAAAATCTTCCTTCTCTTTGTAACATAAATTGGTAAAATCTCTGTTACATAGACCCTGATGTATGATACTGTCTTTCTTCCCTCAACTCCAGGCAACTCAGTGGTCTTCAACATATTTTCTTTAATTTTTGAAAGTATGGCAAAAGTCTTCATGGCTGTTTAAAAAAAAAAAAAATAATTTGTCCCTGTTTTCCCAGTTTTAGATAGTACCTGCATATCACTTTCTTACTGTATTTGTTGAGCAGAACTGAAGAAAAGTGTTTGACTTTATGCACAAAACTTCTCAACATGAACTTTGTGATAAAGTGCTTTATATTATTAAGAATTGTGAAATTACTACTGCACATCAGTTTGATTATGTAGCTTATTTTAAATGGTGCAGAATATTTTAACAGTCCAAGGAAAGACATATTTTATAACTTACAACTGGAGATATATCTGCATTTTTTCCATAAAATATGCATGAATGATTTTCAGCTCCATTTAACTAATGCATTTTGGGAAAGTCTTTGCAATAGTAAATTAAACAAATCTCAGGCAAGATGGGAAGCAATGTATAAGTGTGGTCAAGAGTAACTTTTCATTTTACAGTTCAAATTTTGGACCAAATATATCATTATGTAGATAGCCTCAGGAGAAGCAAGGGTTAGTTGGTACTGCCCGGTGCAGATGAGAGCTGTCTACAGTCTGTTAAAGTCTCAGAATCCACAAAACATTTAGGCCCGCAAGACCAAACTGTCCCCTGTCCATCTCTCACACATCTGCCATACAAAGTACCTCACACCTTTCCTTTGGTGTTATCCAGACAAAGATCAGCAGTACCAGGACTGAAAGTGTTCCCACACTCTGAAGTCAGTAGGAACAAGCCTGGTTCCTAAAACTGAACAAAGTACAACAAATGTAACTTTGCAAATAATTGATGAGATACAGCAAAAGCACCTTAAGGATGCTGTTAGTAATTATCTGCTCAAAACAGGGAAATTTGTCACAACAGGAGTAGATTGCTAAGGTTTCAAAACTGCAAAAAAAATTCCTGACCCCAGAATCATTCAACTTAACTCAGGCATATAACTCAATGGAACCAGCTCAGGAAATGAGCATCGCAAATGCTCTCTAAAGATCAATAGGTAGAGCTAATCACCTTCATAGAGTAAGTCAGAACACCTAAAATCTTAATCTGCCAGTGCTCGGCCTCCTGGAAGCGAACTGATTTTTAAAACAGACCATGGGAAAAAAATTAAAACCTGTTCCAGACAGAGGGAACAGAATGCCAGTTCTGCTTCAACCCTAGTGAATTTGTAAACCACTCACTGAGAAATAAACCCCCCTTTACCTGTTTCTAGGTCTGTGGTTTTTTTCACTTGCAGTTTCTCAGAAACTTAGTTTCAAGAGACAGAATGAAGCCTATTTTTGCTCTTGATACAGTAAGTCCCATAATTCTGGAACTTGATGAAGCAGCTATTCCTGGAAGCCATTTCCAGGCACATTAAGGAGAAGAAAATAATCAGGAATAATCAGTAAGGAGAAGCCATACTTGACCAATTTGTTAAACTTCTATAATGAAATTTTCTAGGTGAAAGAAGAGGAGTGGATATTGCCAACATGGACTTAATGAGGTCTTTGACATTGTCTTCCAGAAGATCTTCAAAGGGAAGCTATTGATGTTTGTGCTGCATGAACACACAGTGAGCTGGATTGAAAACTGGTCAAATGGCTGGGTCTGAAGGGTGGTGATCAGTGGTGAGCAAAGTCTATTTGGAGGCCAGTCACTAGCGATATATCCCAGGGGTCAATACTGGACCCACTCCTCTTTAACATGATGGGACATAGTGTGCCCTCAGCAAATTCACAGACAACAGCAAACTGGGAGGAATGGCTAATACGCCAGAGGGTCACCCTGCCATCCAGAGGGACCTCAACAAGCTAGAGAAATGTATTGACAGGAACCTCATGAAGTTCAGCAGGGAGAAGTGCAAAGCCCTGCACGTGAGGAAGAATGACCATGCACTAGTATGTGCTGGAAAGCAGCTTGGCAGAAAATGTGGAGAGTTTTTGGGCTGTATGCTGTGAACAAGCCAGGGCTTGTTGTGGCTGTGGTGCACTAGGACCATGCGGAGATAAACAGAAGCTGGTCTGCCCTCGACCCAGGCTGCAGGAGGGCGCCGTCGTCGTCGCTGCGCATGTGGACGGTGCCCTGCAGCTAATCACCATCGTGGGATGGGAAGAGTGACTGCATGTGTAACCAATCGTAGCCTGTGCTTGCTGCATGGCCTTTTGGGTATAGAGTATATAAGGGTTGGAAAAACGTGGTTTCGGGGACATTGATATTCAGTGTTGTTAAGAGTTCATTAAAGGGTATTGATGGTAAATTCATATTGAATTAGATTCTTTACTCTCGCGGCCCGCCCGTCGTGCTCAAAGAGGTCCTGCCGGCAGTTTTGCATTCTCCACGTCGTCTCACGACAAGAAAAGGCACTGGGAGTCCCTGGTGGTCACCAAGTTGGACATGAGTCAGCAATGTGCCCTTGGCTGTATCAGGCAAAGTATTGCAAGCACCCACTTTTGCTTGTTGTTCTCAAGTTAGCTAATGGCAAACAGCGTTATCAAATTTAGGAGATATGTCCTAAAGAATAAACAGTTCTTAAACGTAAATATTCATGCATAGGACTCAGATCACATCTGCAATTAGCTAACGTGGCAAGTAAAGAACTCTCAAAGTGTGCCATCCTTCAGCTCTGTTCTATGGCCAAATATCACACAATTTTCTCAAGAGAAAGCCTTTGACTTTAAACCAATGCTGTTTAACTAACACAGAATCACACAGAAGGTTAGGGATTGGAAGGGACCTCGAGAGGTCATCTAGTCCAACTCCCTCACAAACTTTGTACATCTGCAAATATTGTCAATATATACATTTTTTTGGTGTTTGAAAAGCTGCCTTGATATAGTCCTTTTTTGCAGATATTATAACAAATAATGGAAAAAAAAGTATGAGAAGCATGACATGATACTTTACATGACTATTAGTATTGAAGTGAAAACATAGTTATACAGCCATCTTACTTCACTTTAAAAACCTGAACATTACTATTCATGGAAAGGTGAGATTGAAAATATAGCAGAGAGTAGAAGAAATATAACATATGCAATGGCAATGCACTATTTATTATATGCTAAATTGCCCCATTAACATGACTTTTTCCAACCTTGAAATATCACACTGAAGATAAAGAGTAGTTCTGCATCAATGCTTGTTGGTTTTTGCATTTTGTGTGGAAAATGAAATGATAGCTGGGATAAGTGTATCTGTTGCTACTCCTTGTCAAGAACATACATTCAGCATAATATTCAGATAAGGAATGTGTGAAAGAAAGGTCAACTAAACAATATTTGAGGAAGTATAGACTAGAGATTGATCTAACATTCCATTTCCTAGGACGAGAAAAATATCTGAGGATTAAAGGATTATAAATAGGTGTGCAAGCTATGTGTCACCTCTGCATGTAACAGAGATTTTAAGATCCGAAAGTAAAAGCCACCACTACCTGGAATGTAGACCTTACATTTGTTTTCTTATACTAGTGGCAGATCAGGTTAGTACATATCCAAAAGTCTGGTTGTTCCCCAGAAAACAAAGAAACAAACAAACAAACAAACAAAAAACTATGACTCTCTTTTTTTTTTAAATGTCCCTGCTATAATTGATGGTTGAGCTCCATCCTATCCAATTTCTCATCAATACAGTATTATCCACCTCAGTGTTTCTGATTTAGCTGTTTTTTCCAGTGGGAATAAATCAAATGGCTAAGAATTAGGTCAACAATGTTAAGTATTTCAGTGCCCTGATAATAAAGGGATGAATGGAATAAAATTATGGAAATATTTTTAACTAATTAATTTTACTGTCATGTAGGATAGGTGTTGGTGGTTGATAATTTCCATTTTCTTTTCCATGCAGTAGGAACTCACACCCGAGAAGAGCAGCAGTCTTGAGGAACATTTGGCAGATTTCCCAATATTACTCCCCTCTAAAGGCAAAATTAACATCAACAAGTTAGATATAGTGTATGACAACAACTGGGATAGAGCCAAGCCAAATGTTCTAGGCATATTGCCTGGATATATTCAGATTTCAAGGAGGTGCTGTCAACATCACTGAGTATTTAGTCAGATGCTTATAATATGTTAACAATTTGCTCAGATAAGAGCCCTGTGTAGCAGACACAGAAAGTTTCATTTTTTATTTCCTATAAAAATTATCAATAAAAAATTCTGTTTCATATTAAAATTTGAAAGCACTTGTTCAAAATCTTGCAGCACTAGAACTGCAAGTTAAAGCTTCAGTCCAACTTCCAATTCAATATTTTGAAGATCTTATATGGATATGTATATCTATGTATCTGTGTGTGGGAGGGAAAGAGTGTGTGTATGCGCAAACACACATCGCTGCATGTAAAATAAAAGGTACATATAATATAGAAAATGACACTTTAAAAAATGGTGATGTTGTACTGTTGATTTGGAACGCTGAAATAAAGTCTTGCATATAAATATATCTTTTATACCAGATTAGTGCCAATACTTTATTCTGAACCAAAACCACACACAATGCAATGTCAGTAACAAGACATTTCATTTAAATATGAATTATATTCCCTCTCTTCCCCAAGAGAATTATCTTTTCTTTTTTTTTTTCTTTTTTTTTTTCACTAAGGAAAAGATTTCAAGGAACACAGTTTGCAAATGATATGTTAGAGGAGCTTTTCACAGTGAGAGTGAAAGATATTAAAGACATTAATTATCCTCAGATTAAGGTATGGATTTATAGAGGATATAAAAATCAATTTGGTAAGAAAATGTGAAGTTAGTATGAAAGTTGGATATGTATCTTAAATTAATTTTTTGCTATCTTAAGTATTACTCTAACATTGGAAAACTGTGATTACTTTCTAATATGAAATTGGTATACTCTTATTCCTATTTAAAGTGAATTACTGGGCTTCATTAAAGTCCTTCAGAATTTTTATTCCTAACTTGAATTAGGTCATCTCTTCACCTTTGACTTTTCTAAGATACATTTGATCAAGTTATTATAAGTCATACCTTTTTCTGTTATCGTATATGTTAATATGTCAATAAAGAATTATAGGAGAGTAGTATTGTTCTCTTTCCCCAATTTCCTCTGTGACATTTGGTAAAATTTAGTTCATCACTCTATAATACACTTAAGGAACCACATGAGTAACTTTGTTCTGTCTTACCATGCTCTGGTGACACCCTGAGTTTTATATAATATTTCTTGGACCAAGAGAGGATAAGATGACAAAAACTCTTGACATACCATCACAACAATGAATGTAGAGTTGAGATTCACTAGTTACCTGGTGATTGCACGAAGGAGCAATAATAAAAAAATTTAAAAATAGTAAGTATGTGTTTATCATTTCTCTTTTATCCCTAAAGACACCTCAGCTTGCAGCATTTTGTAACCACATTGTCATTCAAATCTCACACTCAGTGAAATGATCTTTACCAAGGTTCCATGTCTCATATGAATGACAGAGCATAAGAGCCCCAAAATGTTTACCTTGTGGCAGAAAAGGATCAGCTTGTTCTTTGATTATGCTGTTAAGTGAACTTTTCATGCCAAGAGTGGGTTCTAAAATATCTTGGGATTTTTTTCCTCATAACCATTTTTTGTAACTGAATATTAGGAATGCTTTTCCACATTACATCAATTATATAAAACCTGATGTATTTCTTGAAAAAATTTCCAAATAAATTATATGCCTATAGCCACCCTCCAAGAAATCATAGACAAAAATCATGTTTCTTTCTTTCATTATTTAGACTTCAGGTTGAGGAAAGAAGACTCACTTTTAAAGGTATGACTTTCTTTTTACTAATAATGAACACTTTCACAGCATGTTTCATCTACAGTTTGTTCTCCCTTTGCTGGGGAAACAGAAGTGCAGAGAGCATTCCATCATCCTCCCCCATCCGCAGAGCCAGGCCATGGTAGCAGCACAGCTGGAGCCCACATCCTCATCCCTCGGTTACTAAAGCATTCTGCCTCCCAAGAACCAATTTTTGGAGGGTGAAATATATACTGCACCTATCAGCATATAAGAAGATAATTTTCATTGATCTTTCTTGTGACACAGTTTTGCTTCAAGAAAAAAAAAAAGAGGAAACAATTACAATTAGTGAATGTCCAGTCCATCATCTTGGAAAGGCACCCTAAGGTGAGGAAGATGTCATAAACACTTCCTAATTTACCTAATAGACTAAATGAAGTAAAACTCATGCTCCACTTTTTTTTTAAGAGTACAAAAACAGATGTAGAGTTTATGTCAAAATGGTTTAAGTACAGGCTAAACACAATACAAGCTGTGCTGTTATGTGTGTTGAGCTAAGAGTTTTGGGATCAAGTAACATGGTTCATATCTAAATTATTCATGCTCCACCTTAATGCTTCTCAACCCCCTGTACATGGCAGGTAATATTGCATTATTAACGATCTTTTTCATTTTTGCTTTTATCTCAATAGTAAATTGCTGGCAAATCTTTCAGATAGTCTTAAAAAGATACTCTTAAAAAATAGATTTAACATGCATGAACAAATACAAATTGCAAGTGTTTGGCCTTGAGAGTATTTCTTTTATGTATAACTTTCTTGATGCCATGAAGAAAGATAAATTGGTGGGAATATTTAACTCACTGCTGACAAATTTATTCATCCAAGTTTTAAATGAAGAAAGCAGAAAATACTACTGTCAAGGACTGAAGTCCTAGCCACTTTGCATATCCATATGACACTAAACTTTCATTTAATTAAGGTATTCTATTCACAAACAGTGAAGCTGAAACCTCTGTAAAGCAAGAAAATAACTAATGAGAAGCACACAGCGGCTGAAGCCTGGTTTCCAAATAATTTGTCTTGGCTTTACAATGCACAACAACAACAGATCTACATCTCCCTACATTTTCCATGAACATTTTATTCTCCCTTTATCACAAAGCTCTCAGCTTCTTCATCTTCTACCTTCAGCACTACCAGCAGCACTCTCAGGGCTTCCATGTAATGCCTCCACTTTTCTGTGACCCATACAAATTTATTCTCAGCTACCTCTCACATTCTCAATTCTCCAATTCTCTCGCTTTCTCAAACCTTTTGGAACACGGGAAATGGATAGAATGGATGGATGGATGGATGGATGGATGGATGGATGGATGGACGGTCACACTAGCAGCATGCACTCATAAGCTGTATGAGCCCATTAGAGAATTGGGCTGGATGGGGCTGCCCACTCAGTATTTTAGAGGCACCCAATTCCACAGAACAGAGGTTGGCAGCTGTACCTCAGACCCCACTTACAGATCCATTTCCTCCAGCAGTTTATTTAAAATTCCCAGGCTCTCAGTTCAATGCACTTCCTGAAAACTCAGGGTTCAAAGTGTGTGCATCTTGCAGACCTGATGGCACAACCCTTCTTTTGTCCATATAGACCCATAAATATCTTTCAAATAAGTGCATCACAATAAAACCTGATGTTACCTGCAATATCATGTTATTCAACACATCACCCAGGGAAAAGACTGAAGTAGAAAGTTGCACCATATCATTACAGCATGAATTTGTCCACTTCCTCTCTGATTTGTTACACAAGTTAAAGAGTGGATATGCTGGAGTATGCTGGGTGCTGTGTGGGTGCTCTGTGCAGCTAATCAGCACACGCCTCACAAGCCTTACTAAGGACAGTTTTAGCACATCCACAATGTGTGAGCAGACGGGTTCTGCAACACCTACACAGTGGTCAACACATTCACAATTCAAGTGCATACCCAAGGGCAATCAATTGGACTAACCAAGCATGCAAAATATAGATGACCTGAACACAGACACCTTTCATTTGCCCTGCTACAGTTTTGCGTGGACTGCTGGGCACCCAGAAATCTCAGAGAAAATGGCTAAAGCTGGTAGGAGAGCAAGAGGTGAGACATAAAAGCAATCAGCTACTGCCAAAAGCAGTGACATTAGCAGGTGCATATTCCCTCATCCACTCCTGAGGCAACCTGGAGAGGACCATTGTGAAGTTATAGGCAGGACACACTATGAAGCTGCAGCACAGTAATTACTGTACAATACAAAATCTTGTATTCAGTCATTGTCTAAAGCTACTGTGGTTCTCACTATAGAGAAAGAAGTCATTAAAAGTTAAAGTAGGTAATAGAAACATTGCCATCAGTTTTGTTCCGTGGCAAAATTACTACATAGGACCTAGTTAAAGCTCTTCATGGCTGTCTAAGAGAAGAATTTGGCCTATTATGTCTCTAACAATTATTTGTCTGTGCTCTCCATGCTTATTGTTTCACCTTTTCAGATTGATTTTTTCATTTACTTTAGTGTTCACTCTCAGACAGGTCTTAGTAACAGCCACCATAAAATATTTCTCAGAATTTGTTTTGTTAGGTTAACCATTAAGATCATTGTGATTCTTCCTATTTTCATTATCAGAACCAATACTGGGATGCTAAACCCCAAAACACTCTGGTGTGCATGACTTAGGTATTTGTATGCATATTAATATGTTTTTCACATGACACATATTGAAATGTAGCAGATCACACACAAAATATGGTAACATACTCAGAGATATAGTATCTATTTTTTAAAGCATGCAAATTGTGTGTTTGTCTCAATAGGTCACAAACAGATGGATTGTTGTCTTCAGCACATTTCTTCAGAGTTTCTAAATCTGCCTGATGGGAATTCCACTACCTGCACCAGCTGTACAGGTGACCTCTTTGACTTCCACTTGTCAGGCTCTGAATATATGAGGCAGTGCTGGCATGTTTTTAAAATAAAGTATATGCAAATTTGGACATATTTGACATGTTGCTGTAGTGCCTATTTAAAATGTATGCTATCTGTTTTAACCCTTGCACTCATAATTATAAAGTGTTTCAAACTGTCTATGCAAAAAAAATGTTTTTATGTCTTTCTCTTGATTAATCTACTTTAGGTTTTTGTTGTTGTTGTTTTTTTCTCTTAATCAGAAGCAATTAAGATTTCATCTTTAATTATGAGTCTTTTTTGTTTCATTTCACTATGAAAAGTTACTACTGTACTCCTAGGGCTGAATTTTCCAAGCACTGAATGCCTACTTTCTACTCTAGGTGCAAATGCTCAGGAAGGTCTTCAAAGACTTCCAAATTAGGAGATTTATTATACAAGAAACAGGACACATTTCTTGCTTTGGTATAGCATATATATAATACAGGACATAAAATATTATCATTTACTTCAAAATACCAAAGGAACACATCCACTATATAATGTTTCAAAGATATAGTAAGGCCCATATTGAAAAATGACCAGTAGTTGTGCTGGTGTCTAGTCATTTTCTGGCTAAGAGCAATCAGACATTTGAGACTGTCCCCCTATTACACAAAAGACAAAACGGTCCTTTCCTAGGAGTATGAATAACCCGCATAAGTCAATAGGCCCGATTTTAAGAAAACATATACCTGAGTCCAGCTGATTTTGATGGGTTTCAGGTGCTCACACGAGTATGGTTTTGAAGGAGGTTGTATGGCCCCAATAAGGTTATGGTTGATCAATGCAGTACAAGTTAATGAAAACGTAATGGGCCCCAGCAAATGGACCAGCCCATGGAAGAAGGCTCTCTCCCTCTACATGAAGCTGGCCTCTGGAAGGACTTTTGAAAGGTTAGAAAGCCACAGTAATAAGAAGACAAAACCTCATTAGTTCCTGGAATTCTGCTTATGATCTTTTTCCATTTCCAGTAGTTAGTGTTGCTATGCTCAAATTTTTGTCTACAAACAAAGGGAAAATATATCTCATATGTAAAACCAAGAATTTGCTCAAAACCATAACAGTGTAATCCCAGAAACATTATTGCATTTAGATCTAATTATTGCAGAAACAGAAAGACTCATTTTCTATTGGGAAAAATGTCTCTCATAATAATAATAATTTACCACTTTTATACTCTTAGTTCCTACTCCTTTTTCTAGTGATATACACACCCTCTCCCTGCTCCTGCAGGTCCTGAAGTCAGTGATTTCAGCCTAGTGGCAGTGGTGGGTATTATGATGAGTGTTGATACCTGGAGTCCTTCACTGGGAGGAATGTTGGTGATATGTTCTCCCTTTCTCTATGATATTACTAGGGACTTTTCTGTATGTTTGCCAATACATTTTATCCTTTGTTCCTTCTCCACTGTTCTGAACCTCCATGTTAGAACCAAATTTACTATATATAGTGCCTATGTTAGATACTATTTACTTGTTTTCTTTGTTATTGCTAAAAGCAGTTTTATCCAGCTCCAGGCTTCCCTTTCTTTAACTGCCCACTGGTGAGTTGTTTATAGCCCTGGAGTCTCCAGTGCCAGCCTGTGCCCATGTCTTACCATCCCATGTCTTCCCTCCTCTGTGCCACATCCTGTGGCTCCACTTCTCGATGTTGCTGCTATCCTACCAGGCTGACATGTCTGTATACTATGTCTTTATGGCAGTTTTAAATACCTCATTCTACAGAGAACAACAGCTTAGTATTGTTATCTCAATAAAACTATGGTCATACTCTATGAAGAAAAAGGAAAGTAGAACAAATTAGTGACCACTACCTAGTTATTGGGAAAATTGCTGTTAAAGCTAACCCAAGTAAAACAAGAACAACAGTTCAGACAAGGTAAGTCTGACGCATTTCTATCCTGGGCCTTGCAAACTCAGTTTGAAGCCTATGGCCAGGTAATGGCAATGTCACTACTGAAGTGCAGGTCTGCAAGGTCACAGAGTTAAATATGTGTTTTGTAACTATAACCATATCTCATGAAAACCCACCAGAGATTTTGTGTCATGACAGTTGCCTCAGATCACTTTGGACTGTGTTAAATTCCTGTGCTGAATTATTGTCTGGCAAACTTTCACACTCTGGATTTTAACACAGCTCTTCTGATCAGTGTGCAAAACACATCCTGACCTAACATACCCCATTGCTGCCTCGAGTCCTCTTCTGTCTCCAATACGCAGACTGTGAGACACCTGCCTCCCTGCTGATGCATCAACTGGGACTAGAAATTTGCACAGTAAAGTGAAGACAGATACTCCAGGCAACCTTAGGAAAGAATTGAAAAGAAAGTGATGTGGGGCAGAAATAGGACAGAAAAAAGGATTAAGCAGGTTTTAGGAATAGGATAGTGGGAAGAACAGGAGGTGGCAAAGAGTCTGAGCTCTCAGGAGAGGAAAAGACATGATCAGCAAGAAAGCAGCTAAGTGTCTGTTACGTATGAGGGAGAGAACTCATAAATGTAGAATCAGCAACGTGTTCACCTTCAGCTTCATGATTGATGTCACTGTGCAAAGTATAGGGTTAATTTACATAGCAGTTGCCAAATAATCTTCATAAAATATCTAGATGAAATATCAGATTTATTTTCTACATGAACTGCAACAAACTCTACAGATCTACCCATAACCTGAAACATAATAGATTTCCTCTGGCTAGCATTAACCCTCTATTTATGTTTCTCAGCACTAGTGAATTTGAAAAATATATTTACTTTCAATGTTAAAACTCTCAGGCAGTAATAATTCTAATCTAAATTTACAAGGATCAAGTAACTACTTATGGAAAGTGCTCCGTAGGTATTGCAGAAATCATTCATAGTTTACAATGGTCCAACAAATGCAACAAGAAGCTATGCTTGTAGACCATAAAAATGAAGTAAAAATTTAAGCTTGCTGCTATGAATTTGAACTATTGATATAAAATCAATCTTTAGCTAGTGTGGTCTAGAAAAGTGATTGTAGCATTTTTATTATGAAGTCTAGATATTGCAAAAGTTTTGCACAGTTTGATATCTAAAAGTAAAAACCATAATTCTTTAATTTACTTCAAAAAATATTATTTTCTATCAAAAACCATCTGAAATGTGCAAGGATTTATCTACCTTTAAAAGCACCTTTAAGCAACAGCAGTAATCCTTTCTTAGATGAAGAACATTGAAGCTACCTGTAAACCAAATTGCATTTTCCACACATGACAAGGCAACTCAGTATAATGGAACCCAGGTGTTAGACTAATTTCTAATTTAACCATAAATGAAGAAAAGAGAAATATTAATCCTCAATGCAAGTTGTTGTGGTATTACAGAATCCATCATAATGAAGAAATGACCTCACTTTGCACAAAGGTTAACTGTACAAATGGTACTGCATTGACAAAAATGTTAATGAGTTTGTGTGGCAGCAGGTAAGCAAGAGCTGGCAGAAGGAAACTATTGTGATAGGCAGATAATTACAATGGAAGTCATGTCTTTGGTAATGACTAGGATTCACATCACATATCTTTTCAGTCACAGTACAATTTTGCTAGCTCTGTTTATGGTAATCTATGGGATTATTTGACAGCAAGGTGACACTTTGACTTTGGAACAAATTTCTTTCACAGACAGCACAATTACTGATATTGTGACATTCAATTAGTTACATCACTGCTGTATAATTTTGATTTTAGAAAATATACAAACATGAGGTATATTTTCATCAGTACATGAAGTTCTTTGGTTCTCAGTTCAGGTTTCATCATGCTAAATGCTTTGATCTTACTAATGTGCAGAAACCACGAGAAATTTAATAGCTGTGAGCTGTTAACCATTCAACTGCAGGATTAATAAAGAAAAAGGAAAAAAAATCCATTCCAATTATTTAATTATCTTAAAGAGGAGGAATATAGATTTCCAGGCACTATATAACAAGTACAAAATATGCTTTTTGGAAAGGAATTCTCTGACAGTAGTTACAGACATTATATCACATTTTAGGCCAAATCTCCAGCTAATCTATTTACCTCCATCTCACAAAACAGCTACAAATAGGAAAATATTCAGGTAAATAATCAAATCTCTGTCGCTCATTCTTCCCTTTATGGAAGGAACGTGAAATAACAGGGAGAGGATAAGACTGACAGCAAACATTGTGAGTGGCTCCTGAAGTTTCACCATATCCCTGGTCCATGGTGATAAGCAGCACCTTACTGTGAGCATTTCATTGCAAGAGCAGAGACTACAGCAACCCATCAGTACTTGTGTGTAAGTAAAGTGTTCTGAAACCATAACTGATAAAAGATGTGCTTCGGCAAACAGACAGCAGTTTTTAAGAAAAATGTTTTCTGTTTGAAATTGTTCAAGAAATGCTTTGTGCCAACAAACTTTGGCTTCTGGGATGCTCATCAATGTTTTCTCCTTGTGTTTCATGTGCATGTTTCAGTGCCTGAGCTTGTGTGATTTGTCACCTAAAGTACATTTTGTTACTTCAGTTCTTTCAGTGGCTGACATAATCTTCCACAACTGCCTCACCTGAAGTCTCTCTAGCTTCACAAAGTTGTATCTTCACAAATGTATCATTGTAAATATTAATTTTACGGAAGAAAAAACATAAAAGAAAGTAGAATATAAAAAGAGGTATGAATATATCAGAAGCAAAAACTTGTTTAGAAGACATAAGAATTTCTACAAATACATTGCATTACTATTAGCACGGCTCTTGTTTTACTAGTGATTTCCACTCCCACCTTGATGTAGGTTTTACAATCTAAAGTTTATGTATCCACCTTCTTTGTAACCCTCAATCTATGTGAAATATTCAATATCTTAAGATATGTGAGGTAAGCATTAATCAAAGAACAGCATTAAGGAGCAATAGCCATTCTTACTCTGCATGATGTCTGCATCACTCCTTCCATTGAACTTAGGTGTAAACTTTTATTCTGCAATTGGATTAGAAAAGTTGGCTTAAGTAACTTATTTATAGTCATGATGTGGAAAAGAACAATTTGCTGTCAGTATTCTATTATTTCCAGTTCTGCTCAGTAATTTGTGACTTGAATGAACAAAACTGAAGGCTTTAATGGGATGAGAATGTTGCTAAGATTTGTTAGTGCAGTCACATTTTTTCTCTCCAAAGAGACAAGTTGCAATCATAATGATCTTACATTTGTAGAGTGGTTTTCATGCCAAAGGACCCCCCAAATGCTTTAAAAAATTGGCAAATTACATACAGGAATCTTACCATTCACCACTGAATTTCAGCAGCCTCTGTTGTGAAAGGTTTTTAACAACGCACAGTAAAGTTTAGTTCACTTTAGGACAAGATATGACTACTATAAAGCAGGAAGACTCTCAGCAGGCAGGCAATAACACTTCAAATGGAAATGCAGAGAGACCACTGAAGTTAACATACTACTTAGAAAGTGTGGCACATAGATTTAATGACCTTCCTTTTGTGTTTCAAGAGGACCATCCATTCAATAACTCATTGAACAAGTCCAAGTGCACTTGATGCACTTAGAGCACAGTTCTTCAAGGTGCTGAGTACTGTGGTTCACAAGACAACAAATGGTAAATCTGTAAAAATGACATGAATAAATGTAAGTAAGTGCTTAAGTGCTTTACTGATGAGAACTTCCAGAACTGTATGAAAGAGTCTGTGTCCCTGAGAGCCCAACTTCACATCTTGAAAGCAAGATATCTGAAGGAGAGAAACAGAAGCAGTAGAGTGGTTGGTATTTTTCACTGGCACAGTTTACAAGGACAGAAAAAGGTAATTCCCCTCTCGTGCATTCTTTGAGAATTGGCTTTATGATGCTACAGCTGAAGAGGACAAAGGTTCTGTTATTTTATTTTTTTTTTAATTAAAAGTACTAAAAAAAAGCAGAAGCTATTTAGACAAAACCCAGATCTCTAAAAACTTCTACCCAGTTATTAATCTAACTGTGGAGATGCCTATTTCTATAGACATCTCAGTGCTGCAGTGAAGCTTGTACATGAGGGACGTCTACCATAAACAGTAGTTTAAGAAGTATCTCAGATGGAAGCAAATGTGCCTGAGGACAGATATCTGGTTCAGACATGGCTGATGAAGGCACATGGTGATGGAAAGAGCAGGCAGCATTCTGATGAGACTCTCGGGAGATAATAAGCATGTCTGAGGGTCTCAAAGAAGCAAGAAGGAGGGTCACCACAGGGAAGGATGATTTTGAATAGGAAAATCTGTTATACTAGTATTCTTCTAAAGTTCACTCATAGGTGACTCAGCCACACTTTGATGATCTTGGGCCATCTGTCCTCAGACATCCTGCCTCTGAGACCACAACCAGCGAAAAGGGAAAAGAAGGGTGGGCATCCTTTACTTATACACACACGTGAAGAAGTCGAGGAGGAAAGAGGAACAAGTGTCGTGTGTTCACTGAGAGGAAACTCCCTTAAACAAGGAGAAAACAGCAGGCTGAAAATGGAAATGAAGGAAAACCGTTCAACTATGAAGCCTTTTGGGGAGAAGGAACGGTGTCCCTGAGGCTGCTCCACTGCATGGGGAAGGAGGGAGGAGAACCAGCCAAAGTTGCTGGATACCAGAGGCTTCCAGCACCCTCTGCAGCCACCACTTTGCCCAACCTGTCACCCAGGTCTGCTCAGTTTACAGCTTTTTCCCTGGCTGATGCCTGCAAGTGGGGACCGTGGGTGTAAATCCGGCAAGCACTTCTGTACTTTTGAGTAGAGCAGGAGCTGAAACCAAGATCTCTCTTCATTTATTGGTTCCTTACCCACCAGCACATAGAGTCCTTTGTACATACCCTTCTTCTCCTTTTTCTTCTTCCCATCTTCTTTTCAAGGAAAGTGGGAGTAATGGTTTCACTCTCTCCCAAGATCTGAACAAATTCCGCATGTACCATTAAAGAAGTACAACATCAATTTAAAAAACCCTATTGAATAAATAGATTATGTAAATATGTGTTTTCTAGTTTTCTTTTTGATCAAGCTTACAGGCAAGCTAGAGGAGGAAGGATTGTCCATGAATTTGTGTGGAGTTCTGATGAATTATAACCTCCTGGTGCCGAACTTTTCAGTTCTAACAAGAGAAAGCCCTGAAAATTTCTGAACTTTTCACTATATCAGAGTTGTACTTTTATGCTTACTGATTATTTTTGTTGCTTTCACTTATAATTACTATTCTCTAAAACAGTTCTGAAAAACTACAATCAACAGATGAAGGCTTCTGTGGTAACTGGCACACATCCATGCAACTGAAAACTAAATACTACAAACTTTAGGAATACTTCTGCCAAGGAACTATTCAGGGAAGTATGTCATGGCTAGCACTTCTTCTCTAGGAAAAAAAAACATCTGGACTCTTTATTAGATTACTCTCCTTCGTAAAATTGTATCTCTTTACTATTTGGACAATGATGATCTGTTTTCCCTTCTTTTGGTTTTGTCAAAAATTTGAAATCTTTCAGATATAAAAGACAAAATTAAAATGTGGTGGAAATTCAGGCACAAGGAACAAGGAATTGAGCTAATTTAAACTGCATGATTCTGATTACTGATGATGGGTCTTCATAGCTTGATGTTTTATTCTGCTGAATAAACCCCAGCATGTGCCCAGCACAGATGGCAAAAGTACTTCCATGTATGTTTTGAGGTGGTCTTCTAAAGAAAGCAAATATTCTGAAGAAGCAGAATAGTTATACTGAAATATGTTTAATTTTTAACCTATTTTAACATTAGACTTCTGCAAATTTGATTAAAACAGAAATTTAAACCAAAACCGAACTGCACACTGAGCAACAGCTGTGTATGATCTGCAGGTGGTTTTCCACAGCAGCACACTATTCCACAGTCCTTCAGCTCCCTCTGCTGCTTAATCAGTTCCCTTATTTTTCAAATTTGCCATAAGCTTTTTTACTCATTTAACCTTTGTTTTGATGATAAAAAATGATGCAGATTAAAATTGCACCTAAAGCAAAGAAATGATTGCTTGAATCGATAAACAGTGTGTGCAAAGTTTCATGTCATTATTGTCTCTTTTCAGGGAGAGGCAGAAAGCTCATCAGATTCTTCTGATTGCTTTTTGGTGACTTGTAGTGCATATATTCTGCCATTAAAATTTGATTTTATGTAACTGGAATGTATCTGTTGCTTAAGCTGACATTTCCTGGTTATGCAATTTTATTTCATACTGATCATTTTTTTAAAATAATTATGCCTTTATATACTTCAGTGTGCTCTTTATTACGAATGTCTCTTTCTGACATCTCTCGAATACTTTCTTTCCCAGATTTTGATGGTGTTCACTTATCAACAATGCTAAAGAAAAGAAGCAGCAGCTTGTGTGTTTGTATATTCTAGACTTTATTGCTGTATTTTCTATTTCTAAATAGACTTGACAAAGCTTATCCCAGATAACAGACAACCATATATATTCAAACAATGTGTTGGTCAAAATGCAATATAAATGCAAAAGACATAAATACACACACACACACATTCATTAAAGTAGAACTTTGGTTAATGAGGTATAAAGAAGGGAAGGAATTATCTGCCAGAATATTTGTGGGAAGTATTATTAAAAACCTCAGCATCACACATCATACTGACTAAAATGGGGACCTGGAAAACAGTAAAGGTTAAGGGAATATTAACACGCAAGATTATGCCATTCCAAGGCACCTCTGATCCTCAGGGGATTTTCAAAAACCCAGTAGGTCTATCTAGATTACATCAAAGATGGGAAGCTTAGAATTCAATGTGTAATTTTCTCCATAGGTATGTAGGGTATTATATCAATTTTTCTATTCAGTTATTCAGCCATGCGATTATATCAGTCGCTGACAGAATTACCCCAGGAAAACAAGATTATGAATTCTCCATGTGAAATTCTGCAAAACTATTGAAAGTGCAAGTTCGGGGAATCTTGGCTAAGACTTTACTTCCTCCAAGACAATGAGGATGACTTTCTGAGAGATCTGCATTAATGCTTAGCCCCGAAAGCAATGGCACCTGTGTGTATGTACTATGCTACACCTGTGAATAAATGCAATCCATCTGTAGCCCAACATGCACAGAACAATTCAAACAACTCAGGCTTGATCAGACTCCTCAGGCACTGTTTGGATGCACGGCTTTGTCCTTTGTGAGGACAGTGTTTATATTTGAATCTTTTCAAAGTATTTGCTGCTGTTCAGGAAATGGTGACATGCTGCTGCCTCTGCTCAGGGGACAGGAAGCGGTTGTCTTCACTATCACCTTCTTCACGCAGCTTATTTTAGAGTGACAACTTAGGAGCAGGACCATTGGACTGGAGATTAATTACATGACTGCATACGTCTCAGGAGGACATTACAGAATGACAGTCGCATCCAAAGGATACAGGCAAGTGGAATAAAAGGATGGATGGCAGGAGCCCAAAGCTGAAGTCAAACAAGAGTACTTCAGAGGATGCCGAATTTCAGAGGTATTTGGGAGGACCATCCCATCTCCTTCCAGCCTTAGAGTCTGTTAGGCACTTGAAATCCGTGCATGTCCTGACCTTCCCTAGGCAGTTCAGTGCCTCACTCCTGCTCAAGTCTCACCATGGAGTCTGCTGCTCCACAGCAGCTAAACCCAGCAGTTATATATCACCTGAAAAAGCTTCATACATTGACAGTCCCATTGTCACAATATATATAGGGACACAAACAGGAGAAGGCAACACTGATCATCATGTCCAGTACTCCACCACCAGCAACAACCAGAACATAAGCAGCAATTCAGGCCACAAAGGAATCAAAACATAAAAGCTTTCCCATTGTTGACAAATATTAGACCTGCAGTAAAAAGGCCAACGTCCCAGCTGGCACGTCCCATAGTCAGGAAAGAGAAAACATTTGAGGTCACAACAATGAGCTTCAACACAGCAACAAGAAGTACCATCACTTACCATGAAATATTTGGGCAATTCAGATGGCTTCTCCTTGCAGGTCTGCCTTTCTCTTTGGTCACTATGGGCTCAGGAAACTTAAGTTCCTACTGACACTCTGACGTGCAGGGCAGCTCTTACTGCACAGGTGTGACTGCCTACTTCAGAGCCCCTGTCAGAGCTCATTTCTGAGGGCCAGACTCACACAACCTTGCCACTATCTCAGTTCAATTCTGCACTGAGTCATGCAGGACTCTGTTCAGAGCAGGAGTATCAGGCTGCAAATGTAAAGCTGTGCACTGCTGCCTGCACAGCACGAAATAACATCCAGCTGCTCAACAGCTCAAATTCAAAGAATTCAAATCAACAGCTCTTTATTATGTGCATTTAATTAGGTCCTTATATGTTATATCACACTGTTTATCCTACTATTCACAGTCCCCTCCAGGCAATTCTGCTCTGCTCACACCTAAGTACACATGCAGACATCAGCCATTAGCGGCACTGCTATGTTCCACTCATGCTATATATTGTTATATGTGAATGTCTTCCTCTGCTCAATGTTATGGGCGACTGGCATGGACCTTAGCTAGCCCTTTAATTTAACTGCTTCCCTACCCACACATTATCCAGTTTCTCATTCCTTCACTAGAACAGTTGCAGTAACTATAGTAGCTCTTCTTCAAACCTTTAGAGTACTTCTTCTGTCTTCTTAATACTACAGAGTAATGGAAAAGAAATATGTCATCCCTGTCAAATTAATAAAGGAAAATTTTGTTTCTGATCTCAAATTTGGTGATTAGTTTAACTCTGAACATGTGAGTAAAATACACCAAGGTGGCACTAAAAGAGTTTAAGATCTCAAATCCATCAGATCATACTAACTCAACTGTACTCAGCTTATCACTGCAGCCTCCCCACTGCTGCAAGGGAGGGCAGCAAAAAACTGGAAACCAAAGTCATACATCTTAGGGGATGGAAAGGACAAAAGAAGCAGAATAGCTCTTTCCTTTACAAACATTGCCAATAATTAGGAGAAACCCTGAAGTACGGGAGGATTACTACAACAGAAATAAAATGCAAATAAATGTGAACACACTGCAATTTAGTTTCAGTTCATCCATTTTGGAATACTAAAGGATTTAATGTTTTTCATTCTGAGATCAAACCTTTCACTAAATTTTTCATCCCTATTACAAACAATGCATGTTCCTTGTCCTCTATCTTACTTAGAATACTTTTACTCTTCAGATGCTTATGTATCATCTTCTCATTTCCTATTTAAATTAACTGTGATAATTTTATAACTGTTTGGTGTTGTACCACGACTTAAATTCCCTCTCCCAATATATTTATAGACATCACTTCCACTCTCATACAATTTTTCTTGCTTTCTTTCCAGACATTGTAGAGAAAGAGAACTGAGGAAAGCAAAATGCACAGGGCCAAGAGCAGAACCACAAAATTATGGCCCTGTGACAGGGACATTCTCTTGGGGGTGGGTGAGTGAGAACCTGGGCATCAGGACCTGGATGTCCAGGTCTCCCAGGACTGCTTTTGCATTTTTATAATAAACAGAGAACAAAAGAAAATGTCTGTACATACACAGCTGTTCTTCCAGGTGGTTAAGTCTGAGCTCTGGGTTCAAACCGTGACTTTGCATGGTGACCTTACACACTGTTTGCGCCTCTCCAAGTAGCTGGTGTTACTCTACTGCTATTTCCAGATAGTTTTAAAACTCAACAAGTAGCAGAGCTAAGCAGGTTTTTTTGCCTGACTGAACTCAATGTGAACAAAACATGAGCTGATTCTTGTTTAGGGCCCAAGTTCCAGGTACTTAACATATAATTACACCTACAGCAACAAATAAAACATGCCTGGAATGGTTTTCTGACACTTAAGGTAAGCAAACAGAACAATTCACATTGATATTTTCAAACTTTTTAAGTCACCAGACAGCATGTATACAAACTACTCAGCTGAAATGTTCCAAAGTCCATCTTGATTCTTTAACCATATCTAGGGCTTACTCACTTAAGTGATGTGTTCCAGGTATTGGTACCAGGGTCAATGCTGTTCAACCTCTTCAGTAACAACCTGGAACACAGGAGTAGTGCAACTTCTCCAGGTTCACAGACAATTCAATACTGGGGGGCATGGGAGATACACTAGAGCTTTGTGCTGCCATTCAGAGACCTCGAGGTGGCAAAGAGAAATCCCAGCAAGTTCCAAGGGATCTGACAACTACTTCAGTTCAGGAGGAATAACCACAAGCACCAGCACATAACACGGACAGATCAACTAGCTGGATAAGAAGCTTGGCAGTAAAGGTCCTGGCAGTGTTAGTGGACACCAACTTGTATTAAAGTAACACAGCCTTGCCAAAAACAAGGAAGAGTGTTGCCAGCAGGTCAAAGGAGGTGATTTTCCACTCTCCTCAGCACTGGTGAGACATCTGGAGTGCTGGGTCCAGTTCTAAGCTTCCCAATACAAGATATGAGCATAGTAGAGTGAGTCCAGCAAACTGTCATAAAGATGATAAATGGATTGGAACATGTGACCTACAAAGAAAGACTGAGGGCTAGGACCCTTTAATCCTGGAGAAGGGGAAGTTCAGGGAGATCTTATCAATGTGTACAAATACCTGATAAAGCAAGGGTGGAAGTAGAGAAGACTGAGTCAGAGTCTTCTTGGTGGTACCCAAAGAAAGAACACGAGGCAACTGTCACATTGAAATACAGGAAACTCCATTTACACATAAGGAGAAAAAAAATCCTAAACAAACCAACCTGCGAGGGTGATCAAATGCTGGAACAAGTTATCCTGACAGGCTGTAGTCTCCATCCTTCTAAATACTCAAAACCCAACTATGCACACTAATCAGCAACCCGCTTTAGGTGATCCTGCTCTGTGCTGTGTGGTTGTAACAAGCGTCTCCAGAGGTCCCATCCAACCTCAGCAATTGTTTCTGCAGTTGTGTCTAAAATGTTTTGCAGTTTGCATGAAACAGCAACAATCAGGGCACCATTTCATCTTCTGTGGAACTAAACTTCCCATGTGAGTCTGGATCCAGTAACTGTTACAGCAGCTATACCTACAAACCTTCGACTGGGGAGCCACATCTCCATTACGTTTGTGAACTGCAGCTGTGGTTGAATCTCACCTTTAATCTCAAGAACGAGAAGAAAATGTGTTTCTCTTGCATTCCTGTGTAACCTCATCTAGGTGTTCCCGCACTGGCAGGAGGATTGGACTAGATGATGTTTTGAGGTCCCTTTCAATCCCTAACATTCTGTGATCCGTGACAATTATTATAATACCTTATATTTGGAAATAATAGAGAAATGAGACAACTTACCTCAGTCTTAGGATGAAGCTAGCAGCTCCTTGCTTTCCTCAGACCCACCTAACAAGTACAGGAAGAAGACGATAAGCTACACCAATGTTTTGAGCACGGCTCAACCTGGTGAATGGACTCTCACCAGTGCTTATCTAGCTTGCAGGTTTGATCTGGTAAGCAAAATTGTCAAATTCCTAAAAAGCCAAAGGGTATTATGTACTTGTAAAGTTAAGATTAGATGAGCTGGAATTCCAAGAATTTCAGGAGATGCTCAAAAATAAATGTGGTGGTTTATTAAATTTGGGTTATACATAGCTATTAAACCTACACCTGAGAGCTGTAGTTCAGGTGTCCATCTTTAAAAATGGTATGATGAAGATCATCAGGTTTGTGACTGTGTATCAAAGATAGTGGAAATGTAAAGATTTTATGAAAAGATTTATTTAGCAAGAACAAAACTTCTAGAAACCAAGTCCTAGTCAGACTGAGCAGAACTAAATGTGCATTGAAATGTGCAGATCATTATTTAACAAGTCATTTGGTGTACTAAATTATCTTGCTAGAATAACAGGTGAGGAAACAGTTTTTAGTCTTGTTCATTTACTTTGTTTACTTTCATAGAAGCTGGTTCCTGGAAAATTTACAAAAACAATTGATGCATTTGATAAAATTACCCCTTCCACCAGAACTTTGCATGCAGACTTTAACTCCATATGTCACAGAACAATCAAATATTAAGGTAATTTTTAATGTTTTTTTGCTTTACAAGTTAGCATTGTAACGATCTCTGTTCTGAAAGTCTCTATAAGCACGTTTTGCATCTGTTTTACTGTGTGGGATTCTTCCAAAAGGTTCCAGATCATTGAAGCAGGCATCAAAAACTTCATCCACAGCTTTTTCTGCCGTTTCCTTGCTAACTTTTCTAACAGCCAGAATGGATCGAATTGCTCTGTCTCGTACACACGTCTAAAGTGGGAATTAGATAAAGAAAAATGTCAGTATTAGTGTAAATAAATTTTTTTTCAGATTTTATCAAGTATCAAGTCCTACTACGTATGCAATAATTTTGTATTACAGAAGAGTTAAACAATGCCTGTAATAAGCTTTAAAGTACACTTTTGTTCCATCTGGTGTTAACTGTGTGATTTAGTTTTCCAGTCAGGTAAGTAATCGATGTTCCTTAGAAGAGGAATTAAAATAGAACTTGGCATTTGTTGTAGGTATCAAGAGTTTGTACAACTTAACTTGAACACAAGAGAAAAATATGCCAGACAGAAATAGAGAAACGGACAAATGCCAGTTAGTACTTTTCTAATTGAAAGGCTATAAAACACAAAGGAACGACCTCTCTACTGGCCTTCATTCTGATACCACTCTTTACGGCTACTTTTGCTTACATGGTTTGTCTACTAAAACATGAAAAAAAAAGATGTAAACATCCCCAGCTACAAGCTAACTGCCACTCTAGCATGAGCAACTAACAGGGACTCAACCCATAGTTTTTATTACTATAAAAAAAATTAATTCCTTTAAGACTTAACACACATGGTTATTTAGAACTCTTGTCATCCTCCTTCCTTCAGTTTTCAAAGACTTTTTAGAGTTTTACTCACTAATAGCATGTAAGGTATTCCCACTACATTTCCTGGAAATTCTGGGGTATTTTTGGTTCTTACTAACCACCCACTGTCAGGGTAACACTCTACAATATGACTAAGTATTCAGGAATTTCATTCCAACAAAAATAATAGTAAAAAAAAATTAATATGAATTATTAAAAGTTATGAAAGCTTAATTAAGAGGAAGCAGCAAGTCCATGGCATCTACTTCTTCTTCTTATATTTTCAGCTATGAAAGTGTATAAGGCTGAGATTAAGTAAGTAAAGATGGCTCATGTACTTCAACAACTACAGTCTTTACCTGATGGTGTCCTTTTAATCCAAATTTAAACCTGGCTATTTCATTAATCAGTGTACAGTCTCCACTGAGATTAGCAGCTCGAATCTATTGAGAAAAAAAGGCACACAATCAGAAAACCACATGGAAACACACAATGAAGAAAGCTGTAAGAAATCTTTTTCTTCACTATCATTCTGGAAGCTGCTGGTAGAGAATATTCCCAGGGCCACATGTGCTTATTAAATACATATTAACCTTCCTACCTATCCTCTCGGGCTCAATGAACTGCGAAGTATTACTATAGAACCTGTACGTTTCTCCAGGGATCTAGTCTCACATATTCCCGAAGCTTAAATGAATGAGCAGAAGAGATCGTATGTATGTGTATACATATATCTATGAACTGCTAAAAGAACATGGAAAGTAATATTCTCCCCAGACTATTTATACCAGAAACTGATACAAGAATCAGTCATAAAGGCAATTACCTTTTGAAGACTACAGCTTCAATACCCAGAAGAACACTAATCCACCTGTTTTAGGAAATGCCACATTTAAATAAGCATTTATGTTTCAGCTTGTTAACTATCTTGTCCTGTGCACTGTGATTTCTTTCGTCTGCAAACTGTACCACATCCTGCCCCCTCAGTGAGGAAACGTAACTAAAACTAGACTTCCTGTAACTAAGAATCACATTGAGAATAAATGTATGGAACATATGAAATGGAAGAATTAAAAAGCTAACAATATAAGTTGTAAACACCATGTTTATATAAAGTAAGTGCCAAAGAACTGAAGCAAACAATCTCAACAAAAGCAAGAACATGCACAATCTTGTTTTATAGATTTTCTCTAATTTTATGTTTGAGGCTTAAATGTTACATATGTCACTGTACAAATGCTCAGAAAAAAATAGATAATCATTAATAATTCTGAATTATTTTACTGGGTTCATGTGGCAGGATGTTGGCAGCATGGGGCCTGGTGGGATGACTTCTGTGAGAAGAGACAAGGGGCTGCCCCCATGTCAGACAGAGCCAGTTCCAGATGGCTTGAAAATGGATCCACTGCTGGTCAAAGCTGAGCTTATCAGTGATGATGGTGGTACCCCAGTAATGACATATCTAAGAAATGGTAAAAAACACTAGATGGCAGCTGTGAAAGAAAGGGGTCAGAAAAAAATGATACAAACAGCCCCACAGACACCAAGGTCAGTGAAGGAGGAAATGGTTCAGGCACCAGAGAAGAGATTTCCCCTGCTGCCTCTGGAGAAGACCATGGTGACACACGTCATCTCTCAGCAGTCTGTGAAAGAACACAGCAGAGCAGGTATCCTGACTGCAGTCCAAGGAGCAGCCCATGCCAAAGCAGATGGACACGAGGAAGAAACTTTTTATAATGAGGGTGGTAAAACACTGGCACAGGTTGCCCAGAGAGGTGGTAGATGCCCCATCCCCAGAAATATTCAAGACCAGGCTGGGTGTGGCTCTGAGCAACCTGATCTAGTTGGCGGTGTCCCTGCTCATTGCAGAGTCGGGGGACTAGATGACTTTTGAAGGTCCCTTCCAACCAAAACTACTTTGTGATTCTATGACATGCTCTGAAAGAAAATGCAGCCCACAGAGAGCCCACCTAGAGGTTTTCTGGCAGGAACTGTGGCCCATGGGGAACCCAAGCTGGATCAGGAGTGACCTCACACTGGAGCTGTGAAACAGCACAAGGAGGAAGCAGCAGCAGCAGAGACAAAGTGTTATGAACTGACCACATTCTCTATCCCTCACTCTCCTGTGCAGTTTGTAAGGAAAGGAGATAGAAGAGCCAGGAATGAAACAGCAAAATTGAGCCTAGGAAGAAGGGGAGGTGGAGGGAAGGTATTAGTTTTATTTCTCACTACCCTACTCTCTCATTAATAGGCAATAAATTACATTCATCTTCTCCAAGTTGAGTGTATTTTATCCATGACCTCCATGCCCTTACCTTGATCCACGAGCTGTTTAATCTTATTTTTCTCCCCTGTCCTACTGAGGAGAGAGAGTTGCAGATTGGCTTGGTGGATCCAAGCAAGCCAAGGTCAACCACCCCCTGGCCCCAGTTATATAGAATGGCTTTACTGATACCCCATAAGGTTACTTCATTAAGTTTTATCTATAAAAAGATAAAGATAATATGTAACTGTGTCTCTCTTCCACAGCAAATATGAATTCAAGTAACTAATTAAAAATTTTTATGAAATCCGATTTTTTTTCTGTACCAAACTCATAATTTTGCTTCTCTCACATACTATTACAGGCAAAACCTGTGCACATCTTAAGACTGGAATCAAATATGTTCTCATTAAAAACAAAGAAAAAAATCCTACAACTAAAAAGAAAAAAAAAAACAAAACAAAGCTAATGTAACATTTTAATATAATTTTATGTATTTTTTAAAAACACTTAAAAAGCCACCTAATTCACACAATAATGTACTTCCATAACACTAATTATAAGGGGATGTTTTTCTGTGACCAAGTGATTTGGATTCCATTAGAAACCAAATAAAAGCATGTGAATACACACAAGTTGTGTACACAAGAGAATCTTTACTAGCATGTGCTCAGTTTAATTTCACCTCCTAATGCACCAAATTTTAAGGCTTTTCAAACAGCAAATTCCTTTGTCCGCTGTAATGGACATGGAGTTATAACTATACTATTATAATAGCAACACCACAATAATCAAAAATGTATGTTATAGGAAAAGACAAGTCTGTTGTTAGCAAAAAAAAAAACTAAACAAAAAGGTTACTGTACTGCTGTGATAGCTACCCACTATACTAAGATTTGTAGGAGAGAAAAAGAACCCGGTAAACTTTTGATTAATGTGTGAATGCGTTTTTACCTCTAACTACTCTCATTTGTTAATATCCACTTTTTGTTATGATCAAACGCACAGTGATCACATTCTACTTTGTATGACACTGTCTTATTAATATCTGTGAAAACTAAATATTTGTTTTCTGAATTAAACTGCTCAGGTTGACTTAACAGAAAGGACAAAATGTATTAACAGGATTAAACCAAATGAAGTCTGAGTAACAGCATGACTATTTAAACATAAAGTATCAAATAATCAGCAGTACTTAATATAACGACAACATTAGAGGTATTTTAACTTACCTCTGAACATGCCAAATGTTTGACATTTTTAAACCAGTCAACATGTGCGCGGCAGTGATCAAAAGCATGTATCAATTCATGTGTGACCACTCGGTTCATATGGGATTGTTGGCGAATGTTGTTCTGACACAGAACAATCTGTAGAACAAAAGATAAAGGTTGCCTTTTCACCAAGTTTCAGCATCTCCCTTACTTCTCAGAGACTCAGCACATATCACCTACAGCATTTAGGCTCTTCAGATTAGCATTTTTCAAGGTTAACAGCCTTGTAATTCTGCAGTGGTACCATGGAGCATCTTTCATTTATCTTGTTTTAATGACTTTAACTTAGATATCAGCATTAGTAAATTTAATACTAGTAACAAAACACTAAAAACTGTAGTCCTTCGAAAGATGTGCAGTGCCTACCTGAGATGTAGCAGAATCAAAACCTCCACTGACACAGCCATCACAGTTTTCACAAGAAAAGTGCCGGTCATTGAAGACAGTGCTGAAAGGCCCAAGCAAACAAAGTTATAGGGAAGAATTTGAAAAAGACGAGTAACTCCATGTAATAGTGTTGCCACTACATAGAACACAATAAATTAGTTTACATACCAACCAGACTGCTTCATAGCCTCAAGAAGAAGTTGAGCATAGGGATCTAGAAAAACATTGCTGCAATAAATTTCTCTAGACAATGGTTTTGAAAGTCATCTATAATTCAAATACAAAGACAAGTCAGTCTGATGTTAGTTTATTAGTAGGCATTAACAGAGTGGCTTACTGTGACAAATGTCTTGAGTAACCTTCGCAGTCAACATAATGTAATGAAAAAGAAACAAATGAAATAAAAAACACTAGATTCACTCAAATTTTCATGACAAAAAGGAGAGGACCTGCTGATAGAAAAAAGAAAAAAAGCTCACAACTACTTTTTGTGTTATATTTATATTTCCTTTGTCTTAACCAAACCCTCAAGCAGCAGCCCCATCCGGCCGCCCCGGAGGGTCGTGGGCAGTGAGCCCTGGGCCGGAGGGTGGGCAGCAGCAGGGGAGCAGCTCCAGCCCCCGCAGCGGTTCCCGGAGGCGCCAGGGCCCAAGGTCACCACGCAAGCCACGGCCAAACCGTTCCAGCGGGGCGCACGGATGTCCCCAGTTGCACTCGGGGCGCCCTCCGCTACGCCAGGGCCGGGCCCGGGCCTGCCGGGAAGCGCTTACTCGTGTCCAGGGTCATCCTCAGCATCAGCTGGCACTTGTTGTGGAACGTGAAGAGGCTGCGGACCAGGAAGCTCTGCGGCTTTTTGTTGCGGTCCGGGAAAAGCCGGTAACCCAAGTCATCCTCCTCCTCTTCCCCCGCCTTCTCCTCGGCCGCCGGCGCAGCAGCTTCTGCCCCGTCCATAATCGGCCCCTGCACCTCCCCACGCCCAGCGGCCCCAGCCCCGCCGGCGGGGCAAAGGGCGAGGGACACAGCAGAGCCAATCGCCGGACCCGCTCACTGACACGTGAGGCGGCGGGGGCGTGGCCAGGCAGCGCGGGGGGCTGCGGACCGCGGGCCGGCAGAGGCAGCGCATGCGCTCCTGTGCCACCGCGCTGCCCCGCCCTCTTCCCCGGGGTTTGTCCCGCTGCGGGGCCGCGGTGCATCCTGGGAGGAGGCTCGGCTGCGCGGGGAGGGCGTCCGGCGGCGGCGGGAAGAGGCGGGACCCGGCGCAGGTGAGGCCGAGGCTGGGCCTGGTCTCCGGTGCTGCCTCTGCGCAGCCTGCGGCTCGCCGGGCCACGCGGGGCTGCAGGCGAGGGGGGCCCCGTTCTGAGGGACATCGTCTGTAACGGCGGGCGGTGCGGGGGCGGGTGTCGGAACTCAGACGGGCTGGTTTTGCCCCGGGGCCTTTTCGGCGTGAGCCCGGGCCTCCGGGGCGCGGCCTCGGCTGCCCGCCAGGCCTCCTGGGTAACGCGGCTGCTCCCCCGTGGAGCCGCTGGGCCAAGGCATCCTCGGGCGTTGGGTAAAGCAAGGGAAAGCCCTGGCGCTGAGATTCTAATAAAGTTGCTTTAAAGCGCCTAAGAGCCGCCCTGCCCCGGAGCCTGGGCCAGCGGGGGATGAAGGTTGCTGCCAAGCTGTAGGCAGCAAACAGGCCAGTGCACGGGTGTCAAACTCATTTTCGCCTCGGGGGCAACATCAGCCTTGCGGTTGCCTTCAAAGGGCCGAATGCAATTTTAGGACTGTATAAATGTAACTGCTTGTAGTTACCCTGGGCTAGTGGGTAACAGGAGCAGGAGTACACCGTAAACTTGTGCAAGACACTTTAGAATGCCAGAAAACAAACAGCTAGATTTAATATTAGATTTTCACATGTATGTGAATATTATTTTAGTTAGTGATAGCAAAAAGGACAGTTCAGCAGATCACAATGTAGTTTCTTATGCCTTTTGAAGCATCTTGTTCTAGCTACTGTTACCTGAGGTGTGCGAAGTGATACAGAATATTAGGTGTGTCCATGACCAGTTTTCATGAAATGAGCTGGCTAAATATTGTGGAGACAGTTCAGTATGGGGGAACAGTTGTAGACAGAAAAGTAAAAATAACACCTGAATTGGAAAGATGATGAAAAATACCCATTTATTTGGGCTTTACCTAGAGTTTCTTTCAGATTAGTTTCAAGCAGGCAAAATATTTAAAAGATTTCAGGAAAAATATATTGCTAAGGGTAAGCATGTTACCACCTATGCATAGGAGGTAACTAGGGAGAAGCACAGCTTTTATATCAGGGCATCTGCTCAGCTGCTTACTCCTGAGATCCAAAAACTGCTTTTGCTTTGGTCACATTACTTCATTAGTAACATGCAGCATATTTTTCCATCTTTTATGAGACTTAGTCTGTAATTATGGACAGTGTATTGTATTGCGGAAATCATTAGCTTGGTTTGTCTTGTATGTTTTTATATTTCTATAGGTTATTGTTTCACTGGATGTTAAAAATAATTAAATAAAAATTTGGTCCTTTCTCTCCCTTAAAAGTTGTGTGTACTATCTATAAATAGCTTATATGAGGATTGTAACTGATCCTGAAATTCTTTCAGTCAAGAAGTTATAGTATCAACTGTTCATAGCTTTCTTTGGCTAAGTCTGTAGTTAGTTCACCATGAATTACTTATTCATGATTGTTTTCAAAATAATTTTGGCTTTTTGTGCTATGGAGTGTACAAATGTGGAGATTTTTTTTCAGTTGTAACCAAGAGTTTTTTTAAGGTTGCTTTTTACTTGTGACTTGATATTTCTGTGAAAATAAAACATCTTTCATTAAAGACACTACAGTTAAGAAAACAAAATTTATGAAGGCTATTAAATATTAATAATTATTAAGCAGTATTTTAAGGATTTGGGGGGCACATTCAAATAACATTCTGGATTTGTAATTCATTGGACTTGGTAATAAAACACTTCATGTGTTTACTCATTCCTGTCCTAAAAAATGTGTGCATATTTGAGCTCACTTACTGGTAGCAGTTGAAAGTGCTTTTGGGGTTTGTTTGTCAGATGATGTGTTTATGTTCAGATACAAGGCAGAATGTATACCTTAATTGCCTTTTTATGTTAAAACTTAAACATTAGTGTGTCAAATTTTATTTCATTCCGTTGTCTGGGAAACACTGCAGAAGTTGATTTAAACTCAGATCACCTTGTTATCATTTTAAGCATTTTCACTGACTTGTTGGGCCCTTTACTTTACACTTAGTTAGGAAAGCATGACTTGGTGTTCCAATATACTTTCTTTTATCTAAAAAATGTGGCTTCTCATTGTTTTTTCAAAGATATTTAAATTATGTTTCTTCTTAGTCTCTTATTATATTATATTCCTACTATGCTATTGGGAAGCCTGTTTTACATGTAAGTCAGATTTGTCATTTTGAAGTATCTAGCTTCCTTCAGTACATATTTTCCAGTTCTCTTTATAAAGGTTTTTTCCTTGAAATTTGACAGATCACAATGAGTTCACCAAATAAAGCACTAGAACTACAGCTGCAAATGAAGCAAAATGCTGAAGAGCTGCAGGATTTTATGAGAGAATTGGAGAGCTGGGAAAAAGATATTAAAGAAGTGGATTCTGAACTCCGGAAACAGAGCGGTGTCCCAGAAGAGGTAAAAATCACAAGTCCAATGTCAATATTAACTCAGCCATTCATGTGATCGTGTTTATAATAATTACTTTCTGCTTCTGCAAAATTACATGTATTGACTTAAAATATCTGAATAGAAGGTGTGAGCTGACTCTGATGATTTGTTCCTCATCTGAAGCAGACCAAAGATTTCTCTGTAAACAGTTCCACCAACAGCTGTGGGGCAGTAGCCTCTGGAGGTGATGGGGCCAGTAAATTTTTAATCAGTTCCAGGTAGATCTAGAACGATATTTATGTTTGTAGCATCAGTATTATTTGTGGCTGACTTTTAATGTATTGATGTTATTATTCACTGATACTCTGCAGACAATTGTCTACTGAAGCTTAACTTTATATCCTACATGTAATATCTGCTATTATTATGTATTGAAAGATAGAAAACTTGCTGTCCTTAGTGGTTTTGTAGCATTCCTGAGAATAGCTTGCTGGGTGAATTTCTAAAATAAGCCAGTAGACACAGATGCTATATCTAGTTATGGGTATTACAGATTCTTCAGTACAAGTGACTTTCATGCATCTGTTTTGTAATAAATTACTTATTTCAATTTAGAATTTGCCACCAATTCGAAATAAAGCTTTTAAGAAAAAGAAGAAAAACAAAAGTAAGCTCCCTTCAAAGATAACCAGCGTGGAAAACAAGAAAAACAAGATCAAGTCTTATGATTATGAAGCATGGGGAAAACTTGATGTGGTGAGTCAGAATATTGGCTTGTTAACTTAGTCCTGTTCCCAGTTGATTATGTCTTAAATGAGATTTTCTTATAGTGCTGGAAGTTCAGTCCGCAGGTCAGTATCTTACTGGGCTGGGTACTATATAAAAACAAAAAGCAACTTTCTTCCAAAAAGGTCATATGTTTAAAATTTGGAATATTAAGAAATACTAGTTTTCTGTTGACTGTGCTCTCAACAGCAAATCAAATTTAACTTTAAGGAAAAAGCATGGTTGAACTATAAATCTATTAAAAGGTCATAATTCTAATAGAATATAAGACTAAACATGGTTGGCAGTATTAGAGGATAGGTCTCGGACTTTGAAAGTGTGGAATGCTCCTTGGTAAAGAGGACTTGAGCAGTAGAGATTTTTAAAAATGCACTACTAATTCTCCTAAGGTCTTACTTTGTTTTGTATCATTAAATTATAATGAAGTTAATTTATTTTTATCTGTTGCAGGATAAAATACTTGAAGAACTTGATAAAGAAGATAGTACTCATGATTCTGTATCTCCAGAATCAGACTCAGAGGAAGATGGAATCCATATAGATGCAGAAAAATCTCTTGCAGAGAAGGAAAAGGTGGTAGCATTATAACTGTTTATTATATTTGTTATTTGGGCCAGTTCTGTTTAATATCTTCATCAGTGATCTGGGTGAGGGGATCAAGTGCACCCTCAGTAAGTTTGCAGATGACACCAAGTTGGTCGGGAGTGTTGATCTGCTCAAGGGTAGGAAGGCTCTGCAGAGGAATCCGTCCAGGCTGGATCATTGCCATATGGATCAAACTGGTGTTTACCTCAACACAAGGGCTGAATGCCCCAAACTAAATTACTGAGAATTTAAGATTAGTTCCTTTGCAAGGCCAGTACATCTGGGAATGATGGGCAAACTTGTCTGTCTTCCCAGCCTTGGTAATGGCAAGTTGGTACCACTTCAGTGTTACCTTATTTTACAAGTAGAATACAGCAAAGCTTATCTCATGCTTCATTGCCATGTGAGTTACACCAAGTCAGTTGTATGGCAACTTCTGTAGTTCTGAGAAACTTCTTTGTTTACAAACAATCACCTAACACCATATGTCAGTCCATACTTTCCTTCAGTAGGGTTTCTTGGATTTTTTTATTTTTTTTTTACCGTCTGCATGGGTGACATCTGCCTTCTTTCCCTGCTGCTGTAGAAATTCCACAATTTATAATCTGCAGTCTGCACTGAGAAACTGAGATATCTTTGACTATTATCGTGTGGGCTGCAGTGAAGCATTTGATGGCACACAGAATGAAAGTTCTGTCCCAAACGAGGCAGAAATGAGAATATTTACCTTGGAAAGCAAAGATGCCTAATCTAGTTACTAAAAGCTCAAAAAAACTTAAGTAATTCTCTTTGGCAATGTAAGCAGTTATTATGTGCGTGTTATAGGTGTCTGGAAATGACCTACAGGTACTGAAATTAGGTGTATAGTAAAACACTCCTATTGCATAAATCTTGAGAAATAATATGGGATACTTGGAATATTTTAGTGAAAAGTAATGTTTTACTGTAAAGGAGTACTTTGTGAGAGATGTTAAACAAAAATATTTGAGCATTCTAAAATACAAGATCGAATTTTTTCACCAAAAATTATTAATATGTCTTTGAATGTACAACAATTTGCTAATAAGAGTTTCCTCTGTTTACAGGGTAATAACTACTTTAAACAAGGGAAGTTTGATGAAGCTATAAAATGCTATACTAGAGGGATGCATTATGATCCCTACAATCCAGTATTGCCCACAAACAGAGCATCGGCTTTTTATAGAATGAAAAAGTAAGGCTTGTTAAATCCTTAAATATTTTTTTCTTTCAGATGCTACCTTCAGATTTTCTATCTGATAATTTATTATGCTATACTACAGTCTGAGTAAGACTGCTATTGCAACCTGCTTTGCAGTTTCAAAGCAAAATACGAATTGATGGCATAAGGAATCTGGTAGTCTCTCATCTTTTTTCCCCTCTGCTTTCATGCTGGATGTTCACTGTCTTCTCTGTTACAGTGTGAGACTTCAAAAAAAGAAAAGAGAGTGAGATAAAGTTCACTATCTAATTTGCCTTTCAGATTCAGTAATCTCTGAGGCTTTAATTTGTTTTGAGAGAAGAAAGGGCATAGGAGAGTTGGTTATTCTTTCTTTTGCCGCAGAGATTGTTTGCCTCTCTTTCCTTTCCTGTTTTAATGACTTCTGAATTGAGAGATGTTTAAGTACTTGTTCTTTGCCCCTTCTGAAGCATGTAACATTTCCACTTTAAAGAAAACCTGTAAAGCTTCAGAGTAAGCTAACTTGCTGAAGTTCTGTTTTTTGTTACCTAGATGTGTCCAAACTAACTCATTCATATTTTTATAGGTATTCTGTTGCAGAATCTGACTGCAATTTAGCACTTGCTTTAGATAAGAATTACACAAAGGCGTATGCCAGAAGAGGGGCTGCTCGCTTTGCTTTGAAGAATCTTCAAGGTGCTAAAGAAGGTGGGTCTTGTTTCAATTCTTTCCTTATAAGAGATACAAACTGTTCATCTTTCTGCTTGATTAAAACTTGTGTGATTTGTTTATTTGGTGTAGGAATTTAATTTTCATTTCCTGTAAACAAAGAAATGATATATGACATATTCTTCTGGCAAGGTAAAATTCAAACGGCAAGTCTAAATGGTTACTGTAGGCATTAGAAGTTCTATAATAATTCAGTGTTAAATGTTTTAGAACAATGTGTTCCTTTAATATCTCAGGCTTTTTAGGTAACTACAAAAAAGAGTTCTCTGAAAAGAATGCTATTATTTTATGTTCTGGTTACTAACCTATAGTTCCTAACTGAAATACTGTTTTCTGATCTTTTGATAGATTATGAAAAAGTTTTAGAGCTGGATGCAAACAACTTTGAAGCAAAAAATGAACTGAAGAAAATTCATCAGGTAATAAGATTAATAGGTCCTAACATAAGTTAATGCAGATATAAACTGAAGAGGGTGTATTAATTTATCACAAGAACTGAATTCATTGAACTCTTATGTGCTTTTTCTGGCATTTAAACTGCCTTGAGGTACAAATCTGTAATTGAGTTTCTTCTGGATTAACTAGCATGTATGCAAACATCAGTGTGATGGTGGGTTATCAAACTAAGACTGGATGCGTGTACTGACATCTGTGTTTTTTTTTAAAAAAAATCTTCCCTCAGATGTTTTTCTACCTCCTGTGTTAATGTTTTGTTTGTTTGTTTTGCTTTTGTTTTTTTGTTTTTTTTTTTCAGTCATGCTTAGTATTTTGTAGCAAGGTAGCACTACATATGAGAGAACCTCAGTGTTCTCTTGGCAGTAAGGCTGAACCCTTAACCTGCTTGTAGCCCCACTGATTTCTGTGGTCTACCAAAACAGAAAGTAGCTTTATGCCTATGAGGACATAATACTCTACTGCAAGTCTGATGACAGGGAGAGAAGGTTAATTATGATGACCTCAGTAATTATAAGCTCACTCGTCATTACTGTATGAATATGTTTATACCTCTTCACCTGTAGTTTTGAAAGTACTTGAAAAAATGTAGTTTCAGAATGAAGACCCATAGTCTCCATGATTGAAGAAATAAATTATTTGTGAATTGGAATACATATAAACAGGTTCACTGGGTTATTTACATTGTGCTTCAGAAATAACATACTTTTTATTTGCCAATATTCTGACTCGCAGTCCCTCACTGAAATACATTTTTGAGAACAATTTAGAATGATTTCTTCAATTTGCATTCAACTTACAACACAAGCACTTCTGTTAAAATGCTTGGTGATTTTTAAATCTTAAAAGTTCAGAATTTATCATAATTTTATGTTATGAAAATCTGTAAGTGGGAGAAATACTGAGTAAAAAAAATACATATTCGCAGGCTCTGTCATCAAAAGAAAGTGCAGAACAAAAAGAGCTTGAAGATACAGTCAGACCAGAGTTAACAGATGAAGAGAAGAAGTGCATTGAAGACCAGCAGCTCAAGCAGAAGGCTATTACAGAAAAAGATCTGGTAAGTCACAGGTGGTGGAACAGGAGAGAACTAGCAAAGAAAAATGTTGTGTTGTGCTATTAGCTATGCGATTGTGTTAATTAAACTTGGTACTGTCTTGAACTTCGTAAATACAATGTCCTTGATATAACCTTAATTGTTTCCCATTTTGGGCTATATAGGGACCAGAGGGGAACAGTAAGTTCTGTTTGGACTCTTCTGGAGGAATAATTATACAAGGTAGCTTTTACAGCCCAAATTGTACCTGATACATTTTAAATTTGTAGCAAAATAAGTAGAACTTGAACTGTATCTTACAGAGATCTCATTTCTCCAATATTATATGCATCTTGACCCCTGCTTGTCCAAGTTGAGTTGTGGACTATTTCCCGTGTTTTCAAATCTCTGATTACATGGTCAAAAGTAGTTATAAAAAGGACTTGAGGGAGTGCAGGCAACATTGACAATAAAAATGTATTTCTGGATACATGGTCTTGATTCACAGTTAGTTTATTGATTTCTCCATCTCCCTAGTGCTGCAATTAAGAAATAACATTAGCAACTAAAATATAATTTTGTTTCTGTTCTCTTTTCTAGCTATTTAACTTCTGACTTTTTATCAATATTCAGATTTCCTACACTGGTTGTAAGAGGTAATTAGTAGGAAGAGAATGAAAGCATACATTAAGTAGGTAAAACAGAACAAAAGTTTGAAAAGGTCAGGGAAAATAAATTTCAGTCTAGTGCAATACTTTATTGGCAGCAGAGTTGAGTAGTAGCGGACAAGATAACACATGGCTTTATGAGTACAGAGAAGCAAAAAATAGTCTCTTGGAACCAAACAAAAAACATAATGTAATTTTCTTGTATGGAACATTATTTAGAAAATAACAGCAACATTTGGGCCAAACTAATATTTCAGGATAACAGTTTCATAGATGTAGCAGGATAGAGAAGGTTTTGTGCAGCACAGAAAGGTGTCTTGAAAGGGGAATTGTAAAGGTTCAGCTTGCGTTTAAATTCAGGAGGTACATAATGACTTATCCTGCACATCAAGGGTAAAGAAAAATCACAAGATACGGACTTATAAATCTGCACTTGATCTATGTGTATAGCATTTTTTTTTTAAATCCTTGAAGTTCTAGGAAAAAATAAGATATTTTTGTGGTCTGTCTCCAGGCTTAGATATGAAGAAATATGCCATAAATATCTGCCCTGATGTGGGTGTTCTTTGTGATCCATCTTCTTGATATTGTGACCCTGTCTACTAAAAGGGATAAGAAAAACTCATTGTACTAGATCTTTCTCAACGCTATTTTTCTCTAATCTAAATATTACAGGGTAATGGTTATTTCAAAGAAGGAAAGTATGAGGCTGCAATAGAATGTTATACCCGTGGTATAGCTGCAGATGGCACCAACGCGCTTCTGCCAGCTAACAGAGCCATGGCCTATCTGAAGATTGAAAAGTAAGTCAGGTTGCATGGGCTGTACTGTTTCTTTCTTTGTTACGAAGTAGATATTCACTGAAGTTGAGTTACTGTCACTCCTAATTCTTTCTAGAATTCAGTACAGGGTAAATGGTAATTTATCCTGTAAGGGAGAGAAAACAACTCAATATGTGTGATCTTACAATGCGTTTCATAGGTAAGAAGTTTCGAGAAAATAGAAACTGTAATTTCATACTGATGCTAAAGTTTGCTTTTCATTCTTTCATGTGTCTAAAACTTTAGATATTCACCTCTCTCAAAGGACTTGCCAGAAGCTTTATGTCTTTTTTTTAACCATAAAACCCAGTCAGCTACTAAATGTTGCACTGTAAAAAGAAGTGGATTATGACCTCTGAATTCAAAGGGAATGGAGAGGAGTTTTTTCTGGAAATGTTCATATTTTGATGTATTTTTCCTTAACTCCACTAATGGAGATATGAATGTGTAGTTAATTTATTTTTAATTAAGCTTTATTTAAATAATCCAGTAACAGTAGTAAATGCATTCTTTCTAGCAAATGAGAGAAATTTCATGTGATCAGTTTTGAAATCTGGATTTTTTTTGACTCCCCGATGGTATGGTAGTTTAAACCTTTTAAAATGGTAGCATAAGAAGCAGAGAGCTGAGCATTATTTTGATCTTCTGTTCTAACATGATGTGGTTGGGTATCTGTAGAGACAATACATTGATCTCAAATTATGAGAGAGTAAAATAGGTAGCACAGGTAATATTTCTGACGTAGCATCTGTAATTTAGTACTGAAGCCATAGAGGGCATCATAATGCAAATCATGTTCTCAGAGAATCAGGGAAGTGATACTTTAATTGAATTGACCAAGCAAGAAAATTGATTTTGTATGATATATCACTGTATCATGAGTCTTTACATTTCAAAGAGGACCCAAACATAAAACGAAACAGAAGCTCATTGGTATTCTTATGAACCTCTAGAATTGATAAGAACTGGAAAAAAAAAAATACTGTTCCCATAAATTTAGTGATACATTGAAGGAAGAGAAGAGGAATGAATGAAAATACTTAAATATGCACATAGTGGAATCATTAATATAACTGGAGTGAAGAAATTTGGTCTTACAGTGGAGTAAAGGACTTTAATGCAAGAGCATACTGACTTCTCATTCTTGAAGTAGTTAAGGACAAGTCACAAAAATTCAGATGTAGAGAAATTGTCATTTATGCTTGCTTCTCCTTTCTTGCCTCTTTTTTATTTTTTTTTTTTTTTGCAGGTTTCTTTGTAGTGATATTTCTGCTTTTTGGAAGTACAAAACTATGATACTGACTTTCATTTTAAAGCTATTTAGCGTTTAAAGTGGATTCTGGTCTGACAGGCTTTAAGCATTTATTTTCACAGAGGAAATTAATTTCTCTGTGATGATAAAAAGAGAATTATCAGTTTGCCATGAGATACCAAAAGATAGGGTGAAATTTCAAGGTACTGAGAATCCATATTTTGTATGTTGACTTTTATTTTGCATTTTAGCTCAGTGATGTGTATTTACATGTATATAGGTAATTACTTTCTGTCTTCATATTTTAATTGTTTTGGGTAGCTCTGTCTTTTCTGTTGAAACTGTGTTTTGAAACATCATTAATTATGTACTACTCTTTCAATGAGATATGAAGAGGCAGAACAAGACTGTACACAAGCTCTGCTCTTGGATGCCTCCTATTGTAAAGCCTTTGCCAGAAGAGGATCTGCCAGAGTTGCTCTTGGAAAGCTGGAAGAAGCTGTGCAAGGTATGGCTTTGAATTAGCCTAAGTGTGAGAGGTAAAGGATGAGTATAAGGACATCTTGATTTTTTTTGTTTTAATCTTCTAATACCAATTAAATCAGTTGCTGACTAACTTAGGCAATGGGGGCAAAAGTTAAGAACGATGGGGTTCTGTTGTGTTTCATTGAACCTGTGTAAAACTTTTTGTGTTGGTATCCACATGAATGAAAGACAGTTTTGTGTGAAATTACAACTATTGTTGCTTATGATAAGTAGTAACAAATAGTTTGAAAACTGTGTTTAAAACTAGGTAATGATATAAGCATTATGATGACTTACCTGCCTTTAATTATTTTAGATCTCTGAAAGGAAAACGCAAGGTTTAAAAATTTGTCAGAAGTACTTTCTAACTTGAAATGTCTACAGTTTTTGTATGTTGTTTTTCACTCAGATTTTGAAGCAGTTCTGAAGTTGGAACCTGGAAATAAACAAGCAATAAATGAACTCACTAAAATAAGGAATGTATGTATACTTGTGATTTTTTTTTTTTTGTGTAAGCCTGTAGTAATAGAATTTGAATGTTTTCATTCTTTATTATGTAGTTTTTAACATATCTTATAATTATTCCTCAATTTTTGTATCTTTTGGACAACTTACTATTTTTTTCAGGAATTGGCTGAGAAAGCACAGCAGACGCATCAAGAATATCCCTCAGTATTGATAAAAGAATCAGAAATAAAAAATATAGTGAAAGTGATTGATAATCCATTACACTTGAAATCAACAGTAAGTTGTTTTTTTGTGAGTAGCTTTCTATAGTGACAGGAAAATTAGAGCTTAAAGTTAAAATTCACTCCTTGCTTATTTATGTGGGCTAACTCCTGATAGATACAGCTTGCCTGTAAAAAGCCCAAAATTTACAGATTTATGCTGTTGATATTTTTCAATAACATAACTCCAGCATTTCCCTGTGTGTGTGACAGTAGCCATGGTGTAAGCATTCAGCCTGCAGTAGCACACACAGAAATACGGTGTATGCACATCTGTAATGTTAAATGGGGTGATAAGTGGGAAAACAGAAAGCAGATTCTGAGATTCTCTACAGTAAGGATAACCTCGTTTATGAGGGTAGGGCAATAAAATTATCATATAAGGCTTCCTGTAGAATGTCATGAAGTTTCTTTTTTTGCCATTTATCTTTATTTAATGTATCTTCCATGTGCACCACCAGAGGTGAAACTGATTATCATGAGATTATTTAAAATGAAACACAGCTGTTTATCTATGGGCTTTTATATACACTGATGTTGAGGCTAAACACAGGACATGAGGTTTGTGTTCTGTTTAGAAGCCTTTACGAAGAATACCCATTGAAGAAATTGATGATGACACAACAAATAGTGATTTGCCCACCACTGCTTCTTCAGTCAGTAACTGGAGGAATTCAATGAGCATTGAAGGAACAGAGAATCTAGATGAAGATGATCAGTTGGCTGCAATGGACATTCCAAAAGCAAAGCACTTGAAAATAGAGGAAATCAGTGATGCGTCACCTTTACAGTAAGTATAAAAATTCTGATTCTCTTTTTCTAAGGTAAATGTAGTTGAAGTATAATCTTCATTTTCAGATTTCTACATGTGATGAGGTATTAAACATATTTTGGACAATTTGAATGAAAAAGAAAACGTTGAAAGAAACTACAGTTCTTATGACTGCCTCTTTGATCGGGTAGTAATTAAGACAAATATGATCTATTTAGTGTCGGATGGAAAACTAGTCTCCTTACATTTCAAATATAAAAAAGTTCATCGTATTTCCTATATGCCATACTCTCTTCCTTGTGCACTTCATCTTCCCTAGCTATGAATTTTATTTGTCACGTTTTAGAGTAGATGCTGAGCAGAGTTCAAACACTTTTTACACACCAGTTGTGTGAGAGAAAAGGAGCAGGCGAGAGTGTCACCGCTCTTTTCCATGCTGAACAGGCAGCTGATAACTTCAGGTTTGGTCAAAGTTCCCAAGTTCCACTGTGTTAGCTGAGCAAACTCAAGTCTGGTTGACTGAAACTGGGCTCAAGTGTAGAAGCTACTGGCCTGACTTGATCCTACTAAGTGTTGGAACTCTACTTGTTGTCCGCTTAGGAGAGCGCTGTATGCGTTGGCATCATCTCAGTTCTGCTAATAGTAAATACGTTTTATGGAATTCTGATGGAAGAATTTATATAAGAAACACAAACACCAGCCTTTTCCAACTCAGTCAGGTGAATTTACTGTGAAGTGTTGAAGAAAAAAATATATATCTTAGCTGTTTTATAACTTCTGAAAAATAAATGGACTTAACTGACAAATTATAGGACAAAAAATAGCTCCACTGTAATCAGTGTTGAAAACAGTTTGTTCATTGGACATGGTTATTGTTTTGCATTGTGAAATTGCAGAAAATGTAATTTTTTTTTCAGTTGTGTATGGTAGCAATCATACCATAAAATGCAGTTATTTCCAGAAACAAAGTAGAGAAAGGCAGAGCATATTTGTAAGTATTTGCAGATGTATGTTTTTTCAGAAAAGATTGATTGAGTATCAAACTTCCATAATTTGAAGGGTTTTTTAGATACCTGCTTGAACTGAAATACATTATTTTTAAAAATTTTGATACTATTTTAGATTTTTTAAGGAACTGAAAGGTCTCCAGCTAGGAGGTCTCAGTGTAGGATTTTCTTAAATGTTTTCTTGGTTATGTTTTTCAAAATCTCTTTGCAGGCATCTTGCTAGTGTGAAAGGAATTTCATCGGTATTGCATCCATCTTTCCCTGTGAACAAAGAGCAAGAGAAAGAAATCAAAAGGTCATTCAGCTCTGCTTATCCAGTCCCTGCCATTCCTGCAAATTCTTTCCAGCTTGAGTCTGACTTCAGGAAGTTAAAAGACTGCCCAGAACATATGTACTTGTACCTGAAGGTATGAGACGTAGTATTGATTAACAGTGCTTGGACAGTTTCTTCAACTGACATGGAAGAAACAGCACAGGCTTAGGTGGAAAGGTTCGCTGTGTCTTAACAGTGTACAACAGTCACTTTTGTTAGTTGTCCTCACATAATGCTAAGGACTTTGATCCACATTTCAGTATTTGTCCTCTTGTACCTGGCTTTCCACATACCTCGCTTTGAGTACAGTCTTCGCATAATCTGTCTCTTCTTTCAAATGTAGACCCTGATTCTGTAAAGAGTTAAATGTACAAGTAACAAATTGTAGTTTTTCAAATGAATGCTTCTAGGGTAGTTAGACATAGCAACATTCTTATTTCTTTAGACTGGAAAATGGCTGAAACACATCTAGTTAATGTGTACTTCTGCTTATGTATATTTTGTAAAAAATCGCTTAGAATTCTTTTAAAAGAGATTAGCAATTTTGACCAAAAAAAAGTAATGTTCAGTGTCAAATAGTGCAAGTGATTTGTTTTTGTTGGTTTGGTTTGGGTTGGTTTTGGGTTTGTTGTGTTTTGGTTTTTTTTGTTTTTTCATGTATTTAGCATTGTTCAAGCTATTCTAAAAACTCATTTCTAATTCTTATGACTCAACTGTATTTTTTTTTTTTGCCTAAAAGTAACACTTTTTAAATTTTTTCCAAAGCAAATAGAGCCTTCGCTTTATCCAAAACTGTTCCAGAAATCCTTAGATCCAGATTTGTTTAACCAGATACTGAAAATTCTACATGATTTCTACATTGAGTAAGTTTAACTCTTCCTTTGTTTTACATTGCTTATTACTATTCTGATTTTTTGCCTTGTTTTGTTTTGTTTTGTTTTTTGTCCCTAGCCCCACCATTGGGCTTACAAAATCATTTCCAGCATGCAGCATTACATGAGCATCATGCAGTAATTGGAATGATTCAATTATTCCTTCTAAAGAAATTAAACATATCTTGAAAAATCATATAGAAAAGAAGTAAAGAAATAAATAGACTTTTTGTATGTTGTTGAATTCGGTTCTGCTAAATAGCATCGGAAACTGTATATTAGATTGCATGAAAAAGATTTTCATTACATTACTGTGCACATTCTGTTATGACATATAATTGCACAGCATTACCTTTCTATATTAACTTTCTAATGCTGAGAAATGCAGCGGGTTTCATTTTTGTGCGATGCTTGTTGTGGTGCATTCCAGCTTGTATTTTTAATTACCTGCTAGCATTTTAAAGCAGCTTGTAGTAAATGTGTATTGGAGCTACAAGTTCTGATTGTTACAAATACTAACAAGGCAGGACCTGACAAGTATTTTTTGAATTTCTGTCCAAGCTACAATTTGAGTCTTAAAGTATATTTTGCCTGTCAGAGGTAGTGTACCACTTCTCTGAATTACTCTGAGAGCACACACTCAGAGTGTTTTTAGGGTGTTGATTTACGTTTGCTTTTCTCCATGAAACAATGTTAGCCATTTTCTCGCTTTCTTTAAAAGTAAATATCCATCATGTGGGTAGAACATGACATCTTAAAGAGACGTAGTCCTGCATTTGGTGGTATGACATATAAAGGCTAGGAAGTTGAAATTGTCTGCAGTAAGGTAAAAGCCATTTCTTCTGGAGGGAAACAGGACAAGTTATGAAAGAAAAAATACTATTTCTTGTTAGTATTTGTAACAAAGACAGTGTCTGTTTACTGTGGACCAGAAAAATGTAAAATTAACGCAATCTAGGCATTTTCTGTATAGATAAAAATGATGGTAACTTTAACGCGATGCTTTTTCCTGAGCTTCCTGTGACCACTTGCCCTCACATACCCCCATATGTGTAAAAATGTTGACGTTATGGCAAGCTGTAAGCATTAAATAGCTATTCTGTACGTGAACAGCTGTCAGATTGCATCAGTCTAGGTTTTTATATTTCTTCACTCTTGCTCTATATCAGAATGATATTTACATAAAGATTTCTGGATGTTGACTTCTTGCTTTGTGGGTGGAAGAATGAACAGGAAAGATGAGAAAGGCAGGGAATATGAGAGAGAGAGAGAAGGGAATTCCATTGGTCCTTTAATTTCTTGTTCCTGAAGTCTTTAATATTGCTTGCTGCTACTGAATCTAATCAAGAGTAGTTATTTTTATATTTCTAATAATCTTCTTTAGGAAAGAGGAGCCATCACTCATCCTTGAAATCCTCCAGAGGCTATCTGAATTAAAAAGATTTGATATGGCGGTAATGTTTATGTCAGGCTCGGAGAAAAAAAGTAAGTAATTCAGTAGTGTCTTTTTAAACTTCATTTGTGATACTGTAGAATCTAGTGCTATTCTTGTTGTTAAGTCCATGTAATAATCAGATAAGATTAGTTAGTTGTCCAGCTTTTTGATTGTTTTAGAAGTTAATATGAATGTCATGTAATTTTTCTTTATCTTTTGATTCCTTATTAATTGTTGAAAACTACACCTAAATAATCTTGTTTCTATCGGTAATACCACTGCATTTTAGTCTGATAAAGCAGGTTCTCCAGCATGTCAGTTTGTAGCTGGTAATGTTGCCAATATATGAACTTGTATGACATCTCTTATCAGAGATGCAAGATATCCAAATTACATAGTTTCCACAGTTTACAACCATTTCTTGGCAATCCTGACTTTACTGTTGGCAAAAAGAATGCAGACATCTCTAAACCACTCAGCCTGGTCATCTGTCCTGTTCTGAGGCATCACTTAAAATTAGTTTGCAATTCAGGATGACATTGGCTGGAGTTCATGATTTAAAAAAGTAGGTTTTGTCTCAAGCATCTTCTTTATTTAGCACACCAGACAAACTATGTAACAGTGAGACACTTATAAGCAGAACATTTATGTGGGACAAAATAATATCAAATTTACTGTCTACAGTAAGTAAGTTTCACTTATAACTATTATACTTTCAAAATTTTGATATCTCAATCTCCTTAAAATAAAATTACTTGTTTTACTTAACTGAAGTACAAGTAAATTCCTCTTATGAATTGCATTCACACCTTTAACCTGATGTAAGTTTTATCTGCCATCTGGCACTTTTATCTGCTGCATTTAATGGCATAGTGCCAAGATAGTAAACAAAATAAAAGCTGTCTGTTTACGTTGTCAGGATTATGTACCTGTTTACAGAAGTGTTACTAGGCAGCTCATGGGCACCAAAACAAAATGAGATTCCCTTTGCTACTTTTTTTCATCCTCTCAGTAGTTCTGAAAATTTACTTGTGTTTCAGCTATATAATCCAACTCTTACTGTCACTGAGGAAAGAACTGGACTAATTTACCTTAAAACTGTGAACTGCAAAAATAAGTTTATGGTGGGATTTTCTTTTACAGTCACACAGGCATTATTCAATCATGTGAACCACATGGGACTGAGAGATACTTCTGTTCAAGAACTGGAGAAGAAATACGGCATTTTCTCTCAGTGAGATGACTGATGTACATTTCTGTTTATGCACTTCTTTCATGCGGAAATCAGCTGAAGAAGCCTATAAAGACTGGAATTTTGCTGCTTTTGTATAAATAATGAAACTATTAAACTTGGTTTAGCCAAATGGCAAGTGCCTGAAGAGGTAATTATCTAGTTCTGCAGGTACATTTGCTTTCCAGCACCTGAAACAATACAGATTTACATTGACTTCAGTAGAACCTGTTTGCCTAAAAAGCAATTGGGCAGATTGCCATTCAAGATTTGTAGATAGATATCTGTATTAAAAGGAAGAAAAAATATTTATAAACATGTTGTTGGTAAGAATCAAATGGTGTATCTTACAAATGTGCATGTTTTTTATTTTTGAAAATAAACTGAATGTGAAGTGAAGATAGTAAATTTTTAAGGAATTCTTTTTTTATTAAGGTGCCTAAATAATTTTTCTTTAAGGATACACCACATCAGAACATGTAATGTGCAAAGCAAACTTGAGTTATGATGGCCAAATAATTCTAGAATTCTTTTATTTGAGTTTACCCAAAAGCTTAGTTTTAGCATTGACTCAACTGTAATTGAAGAATAGAAGGAAGCCAAATACTGTAGAATTAAACTAAAAAGGAAAAACACTTTTTGTCTTTTTTGGTGAGTACTTTTAAAATAATCTCATGAAATTTACCTTTTGGGTCAGTTATTCCTAGGCTCATAAAGCCCTTAGAAGCCTCAGGAAGCTTAAGCAGAATACCTTTCCAGTATGACAAAGACAAAGGCATGAGATTGCCTGAAATTCTTAGATGAGATAAGAAATAACATCAGGCACAATATACTATTCATACTGATCACAGGTCCAGAAGGAAAAAAACAGCACTTGTCGAGTATACTGTAAGATTTAACTATAGTATCCAAGTAACGGCATCTAAAAATTTACCTGTGTCTTTAGGCTTGACTGCTCTCTCATTCATTCTGCTCATACTAATATTCTCTCAACTTGTTTTCGTCCTGATTCAGCCCTTGTGCTTTACTGATGCTTCTCTACGGAAGCCTTCTGACATTAACGCTTTTGTTTTGGTAGTTGTACTCTTTTTTTTGGAGGAATGGCAGCTGTAGCATTCAAAAAGACTTGAAACTTCCAAGGTTGCTTAATAAATAGGAAAAGGTATGAAGTAGTCAGTATTAAACTGATTTTAAAACGTTTGAAGCTGTGTAATGTCCTAGTTCAGATATAATCCAGTTAAAAAAAATGTAACTGAGCTACATCCTTGGGCAGGGTCGCAGCTGACAGAATGGAGACTAGATGCCTGAGGTAGCTTCCAGTTAGCCCTGGAACTGAGCACTGGAAGAATAGCTGGTGTTATTGGGAAATCAAAGAGATTTTGTATAACACTGCAGCTTACCTACAGTATGAACTGTTATTATTAGGTATGTCCCAAGTTACTTGGTAACTGGCTGTTTCTTTACCTTCTTGTAAAGCATTTCTGATAACACATGAGGGATGTTGTTGTGACTAATACAAGGAGGAAGGGAGTAGTTACCAAAGTGATTTTATACGTTTTTGGAGATACAGTATACCTTCTTATGGACTATTATGAGTTGTTCAGTATAGAGCAGAGGTATATGCCTGACTGAGCATTCACCATGTTCTCAGAAGCCACGTCTTGAAGGCTGTTGGATGAAAACAGGTGATTGTAATATAGATCCTTGATAGTAAAAGCAAGATGATAGCATAAAGGTTTGAAAACTGTAGGCCAGAAGTCACCTACAACTCCATCCAGTTTGCTGTGCTTTTAGTGAGAATAAGTTGCTGTATTTGGTTCTGGTCCCATTCCTAATTTTATGGAGATTTCTGTCCAGCATTTTTAGGTGGTAAGGAAGGCCAATTGATAGGAAACTGTTCAAGCCTGTAGAATTTGGTGGGGTGTATAGGTGGACCTGATGCACGTTGCTACTGAGCTTAGACCACCAAGATTTACCTTGCAAGTGGTACAGTACTGTAAGCTTTTGCTTGTATTTCTAAATGCAACATCTGATGGTGACTTGCAAAGTTCCTGAGGTTACTTTTCAGTGCATAGGAAACAGTGCAAAATGGAGGCAGAGAGCTGGTAGCTCCACTTGCTCCAGGAGGTGGCAGTGTTTTTCCCTTCTAAATTGTAAAAGCTTTCCAAATCTCTCAACAGAAGACTTTAATGATACATGGGGAAGATTCATAGATCTTAAGTAAGTCAACAATTCTTTGTGTGGAGAGAAGGGGATGGTTTTTTTTTACCCCAACACTCTTTCACTGGATATATCCCTGTTGTGTCTGGGGAAAAAAGTCCAAGGTAAATAGTCTGAGGCAATTAAACAATGTGGAATATTTTATAGCCCTTTGCTATATCACAGCATTCCAAGTGTCAAAAATCTGAGGTCATGTTTGCTGCAGTGACTGATTTGGATGTGAGCTTTGAATGATTCTTTTATTTGTTAGTATTAAATGTTATATTTTTCTAGACAACTTTTTAACTTGTCAAGATAATTTTTTAATTTTAATGTTGTCCTCAAGTAGATCTGGGAGACATTCAAACTGCATATTGTCTATTGATGTAATAATTTAGGTTATTGCAATGTTGATAGAATCGATCCTAGTACATACTTCTGCAGAAAGTCCTTACAGCTTTCTGTTTTGACAGTAGACTGTGATTTTCTTTTGTGATAAGTCTAGCTAACTCTGCATTCATATAGAAGTAGTTTCATCTGAGCTGTGTTCATCTTGCTTTATAAGAATGTCCTGTGATAGTCAGATGTCAAGATAAAGATACTTCATCTACTGTTTTTTTATTACACTACTGTGGGAGGATTTTAACATAACTTGTCCTTGGCTGACTTGTGTCGATTACTGTGGAAAGCATAAATGAGTATAGTTTGAGTACTTGTTCCAAAATATTTTTTAGATTTAAAAATTTAGATTTAAATCTTGAGTCTGGTCAAGAAGTTATTGCTTCTTCTCTTCTTCCCTGCCTTTCTGTTTAAAAATGGGCATTTCAGCATGCCAATTCTCAAATATAGCTACTACTGCTACTGATTTTGGGGCTACTTCTTTAACTTGTCATATTAATATGAGATTAACATACCAGTTTTTAATGTATCCTACAGAGAAGTCTTTGTGGCCCAGAGAACCTGTGAACATTGAACTTCAGGAAAGTTACGTTCTAACTCGTTCTTTTCTTTTAGTAGACAGAGATCTTTCTTCATAATAGGTGTAAATACAGTTGCTTATAGTTGCCATCATAGGGAATACTGAAGCAAAACCAGCCATCGAACAGTTCATTTCTAATGTCATCAGCTGTCTGTTGTTTTTCTTCCATCTTGCACAACTAATACTTTGTTTCTTTTCTTTTAATGAAGGTATATTTACAGAGCAATCTCTTCATACTCTTGTCAGCTGCTGCTTATTTTCTCCTCTGATGTGGTCCCTGTGTTCTCTTCTTGTTCCTACTTTATCATTTTTAAAAAATATGTCCTTGTTTCCATTACTTATATGCTTTTCTCTTTTGAGATTATGTCAGAGCTTTGTTGGTCAGGTTGGTCCCTTTTTACACTTGCTGTCCATTCTTTCAATTGGCATAATTTGGGCTTGTTATCTTGATACCATTTATTTGAGAACTGCCAGGTCTTCTGTAGCCTTTTCAACCCTTGGATTTTTCTCCCATGAAACCTTACTGAGCAGTGTTAGAACAGAGGAAGAAGTTGAGAGAAGATGAAGTACATGAAGCTTGCCAAGTTGGGTTTAGGTGCTGTGATGTCTAGGCAGCTTGAGATTGCTCTACTGTCAGTACTAGTAACTTCGGGGCACTAAATACACATCCTCTTTTCCCTCCTCCACCTATGTCATCTGATAGCAACTGTAAGCCAAGGAGGCTATGCCAGTCTTCTGCCACTCGTTTTTTGTTTTGTTTTCTTTCAGTAAATTAGTGCTTTCCTAGGAATAGCAAGAAAGGCCGTAATAAAAGCATAGGGCTGCACAATTGTTGACTCTCACTTCTCCCCAGGAAAGATTCATCCTGTAACTTTTCTTATGTAGCAGCTGTCAACTACACTATATTTTTCTTTCTTGGATCTTACAGAGCCAATGGTGTTCTTAACTGCATTGTATCACTGCTACCTTTGCATGGTGCTTTAGTAACTTCCTTAATATGTGTATTTCTATGGGTTGTGTTATTCAAAGTACAAAATTACCCTACAGAATCCTTTGTTATTGATTATCCTTGAGAGACCGGGAAGCTAGCCTGACCTCTCAGGACCACATCCTAAGTTTGTATTTAGCCTTCATTTAACATTAACAGATGCAAATCTGAAAAAAGACCTGGAGTTGCATTAGTGATTAATCTGATCCTTATCTGCTTTGCTGATTAGGCTTAGGGAGAATGCAACTTTTGGAACAGAAAATGAAATTGTATTTTTCACTGTCGTCACATCTCTGAAGTATGCAGTTCAGCCTGATTGCAGCAGTGAAGTTGTGTGGTTTTATGCATCTGTCTGTTCCTTCACGCTCTTTCACATGAACCATTTGTATCAGATCTTTCTCATTACATCTGCCTGAATTTCAGTCTTCCTTTTCACTGTGCCCTTTCTGTTTTCCATCAAGTTAAAACATTGTATTCTCCACTGCCTTCCCTCTGCTGTCCTTAGTTTCAAGCAGCTCTGCCTCTGAAAGTGTCCTCTGAAGGCTTCTTTTAGTTTTCTAAATATCTCTGCTCAAGGCTCTTTGTTTCTGAAAGCTCCTCCCAACAGCTCTGTTTCTTCAGTCTCAATTTTGTAGGAATATTCCGCTCTAATATCTGACTTTATAAAATGAAGCAAATACAGCATAGAAACCAAGGGAATTCCTTTTTTTTTCCTTTTTTTTTTCCTTTTTTTTTCTTTTTTTTTTTTTTCCTTTTTTTATCCTTCCTATTCAAGTGGTGGTTGAGTTTAGTTGTGGCTGGATACACTGGAAACTTCTTCTTTCTGAATAGCAGCACGAAGCAGTGATTCCTTTCCAGATGTCATGTTCAGTCTTCAGACCTTCCAGTCTCTCTTCTGACAGTTGTTGCATTAATGAAGTTTAATATGGTGGTGTAAAACATAAATTTGCGCCCTTGTTCCTTCATACCAAATAAGTCTGCCTGGATTTTAAAGCAAGAAATGTACCAGCAGGCACAAAAACTGACTACATTAACCACCAACTGAGTATATTAAAATCTTCCTTGTTCTGATGTCTGATGGGATAGGACACATTAATATTCTGTTTTAAAGACCTGGTTTGTGGCTACATACTTGAACCGGTCTGCCACAACAGAGTCTAAGTGAGAAAACCCACAAAAAAACCCAAAAAACAAATAAACAACAACAAAAAAAAAAGCCAGATTTTTTTTGCTTTTATATGTATTACAGGAATGACTGCTTGTACTTAAGGTACAAAGGGCAGGTACTCAGAGGCAGCTTCATCCCTGAAGCATCAGCAGTCTGTAGGAGTATCACCAAAAAAGCAGAGAAAGATTAAATGGTTGATTTGCCCGGCTGTGATTGTGGTGGGAGAATAGCATCTGACTCCTTAAGTCAAAGTCTGGTATCTTTCTGGCTGCCCTAGGCAGTTTGACAAGTGGTGCTTGAACTTCTTTTATAATGAATTGCTATCACTTTTGGAAAAATCAAGAACACTTTGCTGACTTCAGAAAAGTGTACTCCAGAGTCTTCATTGGGAAGTGGAAATGCTGCCAACTTTTTCTGAAATAGCCTGAAGTTCAGATTGTTGAAATAAGTAATGAGCTCCCGCTGTACACTGAAGCCTGAGTGTAACACCATGTAGCACATGAGCCTTGAGGACTCCAATTCTGTCCTTAGTGTTAAGATTTCTTTTCATTTTATGATTGAATTCTAGCGGTTGTGAAAATTAGCAAGGCTATTAAAGGGTTACATCTCATTAAATGCAGTATTTAAGTGTGTGTTTTCAACAGATGGGTAAAAACATCTTAGGGAATATTTTCTGTACAATCTGTAACAAAGAAAGGACAGGAAATAAATACTTAAGAATTTGCCAGTTCTCGGAGATTTTGTTCTGCTTCATATTTCATTCTTCTGTGGACGAGCTTGTCTGATTGATTGGTAAAGCTGGCATCTCTCACCCAAAAATCTGCAATCATTAATCGTGTTTAAGGAGAACATCATCCTTGTTTAAATTTGTATCATCCCTAGATTTTAAAGCAAGGGAGAGAAACAGATCCACTCATTGCACTGGTTTTCAACTGTCAGGCTTTGGCTTGATCTGACCTTGAGAGAGCCCTCGTCTCGTGTCCCAAACCTGGTTGCACTTGAAATACTGCTGCAAGTGACTTGATGCTGCCCTAAAATGGGTACAGACCACAGCAAGTGGGGTCTTAATGTGGCTGGAACCTTTTTGAGGAGCTGAGGAGCAACATCATCTATTTTTGTCTTAAATTTCCAAGATGGTATCTGGGTAAAACAAATTATTTGCAGCTTAATTGCCTGCTGTGCTCAAACTAACTGTGGTGCATGCTTTGAAATACAGAGCCCTGGGAGTCCCTGGGGACTTTCTGGTTGCCTTTCTGGCTTTCAGAGAGCCTCAGGCAAGGCAGATGCCTTGAGGATCTTGTACAGGGACCAGTGGTTTCTGGTCATGGGCTTATAGCGGCACAGAGTAAGTCCTTCTTCCAGGGGTTTGCAATCTAAATATACAATGTGTCGCATAGTCTGCCCTCTGTTAGAGACGTGGGACTGAATAACAGAGAGGCTGAGGTGAAACCTCCCTTTTTTCAGTAAAACCCTTTCTGTCCATGGTCTGTCTTGATGATTCTTCCCGAGGTGCAGTGGGAAGGCCTTGGCTGCCCAGCTGAGAGGGAAGAGAGATGGTACATCTCTCTGAGCTGTGATGGAGACTGGGCCATCAGGTGACACATCATGTCATTTGGGGTGCAGAAGAGGCTGTTTTACCAATGTGAGTGCCAGCTTGAAAGCAGGATCTCAGTGACTGTGAGACTCAGAGACATGAGTTTCCATTTCACAGAACTCAAAATCAGTGTATTTTTTATGACTTTTGTATTTCAAACTCAGTTTCAATATTCAGTGTTTTCAACATTTCTTTCTACTTCAGTAAAATCTAAACACTAATAAACATTTTTAACATGAGATTTGGAGAAGCTAGGAACAGAACAAATGGCACTAGCCCTTTCTGAGCCCCAGGTCTGTTTTAGTAACTTCAGCTAGCTTTCCTCTCTCAGAATTACATTTTGTCCTTGTCTTTGTCCTTCCTTGTTTTTGCCTGTCACATACCAGGTTTCTGTGAAGCCATCTGTACTAAGGACAGATTGCTGCGGTCAGTGTTCCCATTATCAGATTTTGTCAGAACAGCTTTGCTGGTTCAGAAGCGAAGAAGAAATTTGGCTTGATCAGGATACCCACGTGCTGCATATAAAACACCCAGAGAGTCTTCAGTTCTATTCCCATGGGGTTTGTGCTGATAGAAACAAGAAGCCAGTGTACCACAGGGCCAGAGCTCCAGTCTCAGATAATTTCATAAGGCTTCTTTCTCCAACAACAGCAATGCAAATGCAAAATAACATTATAGGGATCAGGTGCTGTATTGAGAGACTGACTAGGGGTCTTATTTATTCCTGTTCAGCTACCTGGGGTTACAACACAGAGCTCTTTATCCTAAGACTCTCAAACTTTAGCACTTGATCAGGGAAGTGTATCATTCTTGGTTGCCTACTGCATGAAACAGAGCTTGTTCTAATCTTCATTCCTTTCTGCCGCTTCCCTCTAGGCTGATACTTGCCACGCTTCATCCTGCCTGTGCTCTCTGTCATTGCCAGCTCCTGGCTGAATATAGCCCATGTGTTTATCAGAGCAGGAGGGACATTTTGAATGGGTCAAAATCAAATCAGAACAACAGACCAAAGCAGCCTCAGTGTATTCAACCTCCCTGTGTACAGGATTTCCCCAGGTACAGTACTGTACACTGACAGATTTCAAAACTTAACAAGATGGTTCTTTCCAAACTGATGAGTATCTGTTGGGAGGCTGCCAATGACCTAAGTGACAATTAGATGCCCATGTACCTCTGAATCTCAGGAAAAAGCAGCTGCATTATATAGCATGCAGTTGCAGTGCTAGGTCCAAATTCATGGCAGACTGCAGGGACACTTGGACTAATCAGTGCTTCGGCAAAGAAAGGAAACCAGGCGATGAAGTGAGTGACAAGAACAAACCCATCCATCATTATCTTCCATTACTATAATCAATCGCTTGTGTTGAGAACTGCCCCACGTCTGTGCACAGCCCCATGCCTCAGGCAAGTTCCATCCTAGAAATTAGTTGTTATCCCATTAGGCTCAGGATTTGGAATTTTTTGTTTTCAACTTCATTGGTAAGATGTGGCTGTGCTGTTTTATCCTTTTGCTCAGGCTTTTACTCCCGTGTTAGGTTTATGAAGGAGCAAAGCAGGTTTGATTGAAGTGATGTGGAAAATTGAAAAGACATAATCACAGAAGGTCTCTCTTTCAACAGAAATCGACTATGTCACTGTGCTAACTCTAAAACCTTTATCAAAGAGCTAATTTGCAAGTGTTGATAGTTTTTGTTTAGCTCTGTTTGTTTGTTTTATTATTATTATTGAAAGCATTCTGGGTTTGCCACCCCAGTGTCTCAGGCGAAAAATTATTAGAGAGCTTCCATAGGTCAATTATGACTAGAGACATGCAGAGAGAACTTGTTTTCCCTCAGGAAATATTTTTCAGATGTCTGCTTGAAGATAGACTGGTATGTGATTTCATTGTGTTTTTTATTTTTCTAGATTCTGATAAATACTCTCTTCCCTGGAGAAAATCATATTTCCAATAAATACTCTTTTTCCCACAATTGCTCTCTTCTTTTTTTAGCCTGTCCCGTTTTTTCACCTCCTATGTGCTGCCTTTCTGCACTGGAGCTCTGCCATGAGCCTCATGCTTAGCCAAGCCAGCTCCTGTTACGCCTCCGTCTCCCTGAATATCAGGTGGGCCCCACCTGTGTTTGGAGGGTGCTGTCCTTATAGGCTTCATTTTAGAAAAATATAACATTAGATTCCTTCTACAGACCTCAAGTGTTTGTTTAGCTGCCAGCCTGAAGTGAAGTCTTTCTCCAGGTTAAGTTCCTCACCTACATCTATATCTGCTGGCATTCAGAAAGACAAACATGATCAAAACTTTCCCGAAGTGAGCACTGAGGGGGGTGTCAAGCTGATGTGAAGATTCTGTCATGTCACCTGTACCCCTCCCTCATGTGCTGTCACTGCTGCCTAAGAAACAAATCATAAGTGTGTGAAATTGCAGTGCAGCGGTGGAGCTGGAATCTGCCGTACGCAGGAGGTGAAGCATCTGGGGCTGTTTGAGATCCCATAATTAGGAAGACTGTTGCCTGACTGTAAAAATGTGATTTTCTTCATTGCCAGGAGAAGGTAACAATGTTTTCTGCTGATGGGGAAGGCAGCTTTAGATCTGCAGGGAGAGTCAGGAATGGGGTAGGTGTGCTGAACCTCTCAGTGGGGCAGGAAATTCTCTGAGGAGCCTGAGGAAAACTGGGAATGAAGAGGGAAATACCTCAGAACAGCTTTTGGGCTCATGTAGCTAATAGTGCTACTCATTAAACATCGTATTTTATTAAATTTGCTTGAAATTTCCTTTTCCCTTCCTAATTCTAGAGCTGGCATAAGGATTCAAGAATATTCACAGACTATTTATGAAGTGAATTTTGTGAAGGGAAAGCTATAAGTTGTATTTGATCTGTTTAATTTATTTGACAAGCTTTGAGTCTGACCCAGCTTGGGGGCAAAGAAATGCTGGAAGAGAAAGAGCACAAGGCCTTCATCTTCACTGAATTATCTCTGCCAGCAAAGAAAACCTTTGGCTCTTCAATTATTTCAGTCCCAGCCTGATGTTTGTTTCCTGTCACCCAGCCCTGGATCATCTGACTTGTCATACAGGATCATGGTTGCGTTTTCAACCTAATGCTAAAAATGAAAAACTCAATTCCTCGTCTTACACAACAGCCTACTGATGAGGTGTGTTTTGACAAGAAATTTAGAAACTGCACAGAATTGCTATAAAATCCAATATCGGGGAAAATGATCACCCTTGACAGCTAGGGCAAACTGGAAATAGGTCTTCCAGGTCAATGTGTCTTGGGACATCGCTGTTGCTATTAAAGCGTAGCGCAAGGCAGTTAGGGATGCAGGGAAGGTGTGAATCCCAACATAAACAGATACATAGAAAGAGACAGTAGTGGCCAGCTCTTGGCTCATGGGCAGCTTTTCTTCTCTGAGCTCACTCACTGGCACTATTCAGAGTCAAGGGAAATAAAAAAGTTAGAAGAGAGCCACAGCTTTCTGCCCTGATGGGAAGAACAAATTTTGTCACAACTCCTTGCTGGTTTTGCCATGATTTATCCCAGAATCATTGAGATATCATAATAGCTGATTCAGCAGTTTCTTCTGATCTCTGATTCATTCTCTTAGAAAATGTTAAGTGTGTGCATTGATTAGTGAATAAATAGAATGCATTGGCAGTACTGGGCCTACTATATCGTCCTTGTATACAGTCAAGGAAGCAATGCTCTTTCTGAACAAGTAGAATTGCAAACTCAGGCAATCAAAAAGCTCAAAGTGTCAGTTATGCCCAAAGTGATACTTAGCCTTTATTCAGCCCATTTGTGTATTTGTCATAGCATAGTATAATGTTTAATTACATGCTACACCCCATTTCTTACCTTCTAGCAGCAAGGCTCAATATTTATCGTCCTGTAGTCAGTGGATTCTTTGAAAGACTGTGGCTTTTTTCCAGGAAGCTCTTTGGTGCCAGTATTTAGCCATTGAGAGTGTAACCTGTGACTGCTCTGGCATAGTTCATGCTTTTAAGCCTTTCATAATACAGTTGGGCAAAAAAATCTAATGATGAGTTGCAATCACAGGGAGAAAAGGCAAGTGAGACTAGTGGCCCTTGTTCAGCTGGTTGTTAAAAATTTCATGATGGCATCAATGACACCCACACAGACAATATTCTCCCTCTTGAAGTTCTCTTCTGTTTCCTGGCCGTTTGTCTCCAGGGAGGCACCTGTGTGACAGACAGATATACCTGTGTATGCACTGGCTCAGCTGGACTTCATGCCACGTGATATTTGTTTCATATTGAACAGACTGGGAATGAAAAATCATTATAAAAACTACAGCATCAATGTATTTTTTTATTAATTTTTGAGTGCGTTGCTTTTATAGACTTCCATTGTTTTTCTTCCAGTTCATTTTTGTTGTTCTTACTCCTTTAATATTCCTTCCTACTTTTCTTTTATTCATAAGTGCTAATTAACTATGCCTATGAGCCGTAACACTTTCCTAATGAACGAGCCACGGGCTTTGTGTGCCTCAAAAGTGCCTCAAAAGACAAGGAAAGAACCGCATCCAGCTGAGCCAAACCTAGCACATCTCCTTGTGTGTCAGCCAGATGGGGAGAGGGCGGCTGCGTTTAACAGCCTTTTGGAGAGCTGCCCGTGCTGTGTGATTAAAAGAAAGCCTGTGAGTGGTGAAAACACGGAGGGGGTGAGCGCCTTGCTGCGACCTATGCAGGAGAGACCATGCCAGGAGGAGAGGGGCTTCCCGGGAACCTGCTGAAGCTGCTCTGGCTCCAACTGGCGAGGTCGTCTTCTGACCTTGCCTGAAAACACACCACATTCAAGAAAAGAGAAAAATGCCTGAGGACAGAGTGAAAGGAAAATATTGGAGGGAAGAGCCAGCTCAGCAGGAAGATGTGAAGTTAGTGTAAATGGAGGTGCATGGGAGTGCCACACATGTAGGGGACTTTAAATGGAAAGGAAGGATTAGACCTTTCTGGGAAAAGGCAAAATGGAAGAAATGGGTTGATTTACTGTCTCTGCACTAACAGCAAATAAGATGTGTCTGTATTTCCATCCCTTTTTTTGCAGGCAGAGTCAAAAAGGAAACAGTGTCGTGCTCTTCAGAGCTTTTAAATTGTGCAACATAATAGCCAAAAAATGGCACTGGGAAGAAATAATCTAATTCATGCTGTTTCCTTATTTTTTATGCTTTTTAGATGAAAGGCCCCATGTTGGATTGTCCTTTCTATGTTAATGTAAGTACAAATAATGGAAAAGAGAGAATAGGAATGGACTTCCATTTGGAGAAACTAAAATCTTTTAATATAATACCAAATGAAATTGTTGTTATGAATCATTGTGTAACAGAGAAAAAAAGAATGGATGTTTGATTTGCAGAAGTTCCTACTTATCATTCATGGCAAATGAAGCAAATGCAGTTTTATTGCATGAAGGAACAATCTTCAAGTGACTTGGACTATTAAGCACTCCGTTTAGCCCAGAGGCAAAATGAGACACACAGCAAGAAGGAATGTTATGTAAAATAGGCATAGGTGGAGGGAAAGCTGCAAGAATGAGGCAGCATGGGGCTGAAAAATGCCTGTCCTAAATTTTTCTGTTCCTTCCACTTTGCCCACAGAACAGGGCCTGGAAGAAACCCAGAAATGGCATCTCTGAGGCTGAGCTTGCTCTTCTGTGTGGTGAGCAGCACCTGTGTCAAGCGGCTGCAAGGAGGGAAGGAGAGGTCTGGTGGGCTATAAAGGAGCACTGGGACTCCCTCAATGGCTGTCAGACCAATGTTTGACCTTTGTACCTCCATGCTTGTTGAAATCACAGCAATTCTTCCTGTGGAAAGGCAAGTTTCCTCAACACAAAGAATGAATGAAAAACACTGCTTTCAGTCACAGAGCTGCATGTCACACATACCCCACACCAGCTGAGATTATCCAATATCATATGCAACACACATATTTCCCTTCTGGGCTTTCAAAAACTCTTTCCTCAGTTAAATCCACCTTGTGAAAACATGACAAATATAAATCTTTCATGATTCCTTGGTGCTCCTTTGGACTTTACATTACAGTCTTGTTCCCAACATGAAGCAAAACAAGGTTAGAGCAACACTGATTTTTCCCCATAATGCTCTTTTATCTGTAAACATAAGTGGAAGAAAAGCAAAGCAATAAACAGCTCTACAGAATATCTTCCACCAAAGGGGTCTTTATGCCAAAGAAAAAAAGAAAGAAGAGGTTAAAAGTGTGTGGTGAAACCAAAAAGTACACTGTGACTTTCTGTTTGATTGGTAAGTTGCGCTGCAAAAGCCAGCATTAAACCTGATTTAGTAAAGAAAAGCACAGGGAGGAATATCTAGTCGGAATAACCTGACTGCCAGCCTCAAGATTACTTTTGTAGCCCATAATTTTTTTCTAAATCATCTTTAAGAACATGAAATATACAAGAAGATATTATTAAAAGAAAAATAAATAAGGCAGGAAAGCACCCACAGAAAAACCGACATAATGAAAACAGTAACAAAAATAATAAAACTAAATCAGGCTGAGCACAATGGAGTGTGCTCAAAAGCCGAGGCTTTCAAAGTAAATTAGAATAAAAATGGAGTCTAGCTTTTTCTCTTTCAAAGTGTTCTACACTCAGCCTTCTTAACTTGTACAACTTGCACTCGTGAGCACAACTATTGCTATTTTGCATTCTTATTTAAGAAGGCTTTTTATCCTAAGTCATTAAAATTCCAATATTCCTGCTGGAGTCTCTCAAGTCATTTAATAATTCTGTGATTTAATTATTGAAATGATTGCAATCTACGTTCAGTAAGTGCAGCAGCATGTTGGTGATTTGAAGAGTGTGATATACATGTATTCTCAGTGGCAGAGGAAACACAGTCATCAGTCATGTTGGCTCCTCCACATAAAACAATGATAAGGAAAAAGGCTTTTTGAAGATCTAACAACCCTAAGAGGATTTGAGACCCAAATTACTGTATCAGATCCTCCTCTTCTCCTTGATAGGTAAAATTTCTTCAGCACATCAATTTCTCCTACTGAATTTTCACAATCATCTTACTTTCCTCACAGTGGGTACATGTAGACCACCAAAATCTGGGCAGGATAGAGTTGCACCACACTTACCCGATGCTGAAACCAGTTTGGGATATTTAACTCCCCTATCAACAGGGCCTGATCCTTGAGTTTAACTGTGCCTCAAGGGAAAACTTGGCACCCCTATGCACTCCCTGAGATCAGAGTGGATGCGCATTGACATGTGAAATCCTGGTTCAAGTTCCTTTCTCCATCTTCATAGCACAAGCCAGTGCCCTAGAACATCCTGGGACAGTGGGTCCTAAATCCCTCTGAAAATTCCAGTTTGCATGACCTAATTAGAGGTAATTATTTGCAATAAAATTCCTGGCTTGTATTAAAAGGAATTCATCTTACTCAAGTTTTTGCATGCAAGGGCAGCACCTTCAGCAGACAATGCTGTTGGCGCCACCTTTCTCTTCTTGCCACCTGAAGATTACTGTAGTCTGGTGGGGTACAGAAGAAAATGTAGACTTGGACAGATGGAAAACCTGAATTCAACTTCATACCATCCCAGGCATGTTTGCCCTGACTATTAGCTTATTTACTATGTCAAACAGAAAATGTCCTACCCTGATACGCTTTTAGAACAAGAAAGAACCCCTATAAAGGTGTTTTAAAGGCACTGAGCATTAGCAGGTAGCTAATGATTGTGTATCCAAGGCAGAGACAGGAATCTCAAACAAATGAAGTGTTTGGTGCTGTCTTCAAGGAAGTGGAACTTGAGTGTGTCTCTTTCTACACTTTATAATAATTGCTTGAGAAGTTTCTTTTCTCCTTCTGCCCAGACAGGACATGGACTGGTATATACCCGTCTAATAGAAAAAAGAAAAACACAGAAAATACTGTCTGCATGGGGAAATCGTGCATTGCAGTTAAGATTTACAAGATAGGACTACCACTTACCTCAAGCACTTGTAGGGCATGGATCATTGTTTTGAAAAGATGTGGAAGAACATGGTAGAATACAAAGATACAAAACTTTATCTCTCTACAGCTTCTTAGAACAAGTTTCATAACTAGTTCGTAGCTGCATAAATACTGGATTGGTTGCTCCAGCAGCAGTCTCTGGCATGTGGGACATATATCATGTGTAAAATCCTGTGCTAAAACTGGAGCTGCTAATGGAAAAAAAAACCCATGATGCTATCTGCAGAACATCCCTCTCCCCAATATTAGTTGTACCTGCAGCAGTCAGTCTTGGTGTGCATGCTGGCTTTCTGGCTCTCTTTCCCTCCCTTATCAATCCTTCTTCCTCCTGTGGAAATAAAACCCAGACTTAGGGGAAAAAGAACATGCAGAAGGTTCCAGGCAGATCTCCAGTCTGGATAGTCAAATCCCAAACTACCAGGTTATGGTGATACTCTGCTGGAGAGCCTTTTATAATAAATAATTTTCTTAAGGAAATCACTAAGGTCTGCACTTGTGTTGTAGCATTCTCACATCCATCTTTGATAACAGAGAAGGAAGAGGGTTGATGGAAAACCGCCAATATGCTGGGAACAAAAGCACGTGTTGCCCAATGTGTTTTTAGGCACAGCAGGAATCCATGCACGAACATGAATTTCCAGAGACAGAAAATGCCTCAGCATCAATGCCATGTTCAGTGCATGGGAGAGCCTCAATGCCAGCTCAAATATAGCACAGTGAGCAGATGTCTTTACTACAGCAGTCATACTTAGACCACCCTGGATTCACAGCAACAGCATAGAATTACAGTTTCTTTCATTCAGAAATTACAGCAAAAATCTGTGTTGCCGTTCACCTTTTATATAAGCATGGGAGGCTACAACACTCACCCACAGTGAGAGTTCTACAGTAAAGACAGAAAAGAACAGGAGAAATTAAAGGAGGAAGGGAACTATTTCCATTCTTCCCATTGAAGCCAGGTTTCCTTACATGGAAAGACACAAAATTCCTTGTAGACAAACTCAGGAGGTGTAAGACTGTATGGGGAGGCTACAAGATAGGTGAATAACTGGATGAACCTTCAGGTTTCAAAAGTCATGATAAATCACTTGAAGTCTACTGAGTGGTTGGTAGTGACTTGTGTTTCTCAGTGGCTGATGCTGGGGCCAATACTATTCAGCATCTTCACCTGGACAATGTGGTGGAATGCATTATCAACAAGACAGTGGTTCGCATGCAATGAGGATGCCAGGTGACACACCAAATGGCAAAGCTGCTCTTTGAAAACACCTTGACAAGCTAGAAGAATGGACTGGCAGGAACCTAGTGAAGTTCAGCAATGACAAATGTAAAGCCCCTGGAATGGAATAAACCTGTGCAACAGCAGAGACTCTGCATTGGCTGGGTAGAAAGCACTTTGCAGAAAAGGACCTGTAAATTGTTATCCTGATGGACAACAAAATGAACCTTGAGGCAGCAGTGTGCCCCTGTAGTGAAGAAAGCCAGCTTCATAAGATATTAGCAAGAATACAGCCAGTAGATCAAAGGAATGACTCATCATCTCTTTTTAACAGTTATGGGGTTGCATCTGTCCTACTGGATTCATCGTTGCACTGTAAAGCAAAAGAAACATCAACAAACTGGAGCAAGTCCAACAGAGGCCTCCCAGGCTTGTTGGGGCTGGAGCACTTGACCTGTCAGGAGAGGCTGGGGGACATGGGCTGGTTCAGCCTGGAGGAGAAGTGGCTTCAGGGACACCTAATTGCTACCTTCAGCTGCCTAAAAGGTAGTTGTAGAAAAGGTAGTGCCATACTCTTCTCATCGGTGCACAAAGGTGGTCTCTTCCCTAATAGAGTAAGAGGCAATGGACACAAGTTGTGACAAGAGAGATTTCAAATGCATGTATTGAAAACCACGTTCACAATTAAGGTGGTTAGACAGCAAAGCCCATTGCCCTGAGAGGTTGTGAAAGCTCCATCCTAACACACACATAAAAGCTCACTAGAAACAGCCTTAAGCAACCTGATCTAGCTTAAACAGATGGCCTGGCTCGTAGACCTTCACAGCTCCCTTACGACATGTTTTTCTTTTTTATTCCCGTGATGTTATGCTTCATAGACCCCAAGAGAGAAAGCAGGCAACAGAAACCCTAAATTCTTAATGTAATGCTCAAAACTTTCCCTGAGAGAGGCAGTTTCCAGGACGTGGAGAGCCCTGGTGTCTGTTTCCAGCCTTGATAGCAGAAAGGTCCATGCCTGAACCTCACAAGTTTAATAGCAGCCCTACATATTCAGAGATAATTTTTGTTCCCAGGCTTTGAGTGATAGTTTCCTGCTTATAAAAATCTCACAATTGTGAATGTTGTTTCTACGAATAGCTGTTAGGAAAAGCTTTGGGTTTGTATGAGGGTGACTGACAGTTATCCCCACCTTATCAGATATATAAGGATACGTTAAAATGCTTGCTCCCTTTTTACTGGAGAGATTTTCACAGCCCATTTCACAGTGTTTGTTTCTTTAAGCTCTGAACTACAAGCATCATGTCAAGTTTCTGGAAGATATTCCTCCACACCTACCCCTCTGGCTTTGAAATAGCTCCCCAGAGACAGTCACAGAAAATTGGTAGGTAAAGGAATTAATAAATACATAGCAACAAAAATTACTATGAATACAAAACAAGGCAGCAGGAGAAGTAACTATCATGTTTAATCCCCCCTAGCACCCTTCCTGTAACACACATTATAGGAGAAGCTGTTTAAAACTAGTTGTTGACATGCAGTTCTGTTGGAAAATATTATATAAAGCCTTACTGAGTATGACTTTTTTCACTTTGCCTCAATCCAGTGAAATACAGGTTGGGCAACCTTAATGGAAAACTTAATTTCAAATGAAACTCATTTGTGATTTAATATGAGAAGCTACTATTAATGAGCTCTTAAGAACAGGACACTAATATAAATTCTTTATTGAGATGTTGTCATTAAAAACTCTTCTTCCCATCTTAAAGCTGAATTACTGAAAAACAACACTGAAGTGTGAAATATTTCTATTTTATGATGATTCTGAAGGTATGGAATCAAATTTTTCTGAGAGATTTACTGTTTTTAATTAGAATCAAGACAGCAGACTAAGGCAATAGTTATAACAAAATCTTAAACTTGCATTAATATTTTAGTAGAGGCATCTGAAGCAATGATTTTGCCCAGAAAAACAGGTCAACTATCTGAATATTTGATTTCAAAACCTAAGTAGAACTAAAAATATTGGCTTAAAGTGTTAAGTACGTCAACCAGGTATTGCCTTGAAGAAATAGACTCGTGTGGGACAAAACAAAAAACCCCAATTTTTATCTTTTTATTAGAATGTTAGGAACAAATATATGGAATTCTAACTGAATGCATTAAGTCAGGCCTCTCAAATAATTTCATTTTTGTAATGTAAATGAAAATCGATGCTAATGTAGCATTTTCTGAATGGATACTAAAGCTATAATGCTTCATCTTTTTGATTATTCTCTTAGGCATACACTGCAGTTTACATTAACAATGAAATCATATATGAATTTACTGAGCCAAGGATGCAGCCTTGTCCTAGTTAAAACACATACTTTGTGTGCATCCATTGCCTATATCACATTTTGAAGAGAGGAGAATGGTTCTGAGCTGCACTGGTAGCAAAAGCTTTGAGCCTCTTTCTCCGCTTGCCCATCATTACTTGTCCCACCTCTTAAAATGCATATACAGTTGTGGGTAAAATTCAGCATGTCAACTGAATATGAAAAATAATCAGAGGACTTTAGCTTGTTGATGCATGTATTGGTTTGCCAGTCTCTTTTAATGTGTCATAAACAATATAAATTCAAGCTCAGTTTTGCCCTTTTTTTTTAAAGTATAGCGGGAATTTGAAGACACTTCTAAAGAAGTCATCACAAGGTACATGGGTGCAGCACAGCCTGAAAGTACTACCTTTACCTCTAAAGCCATGCAAGTGTGACACTGTGACCCAAGCAGACAGGCTGCAGCTGTGTTGCTCCAGACCACTGGTTTTTTCCACCGCCTTATGAAATATCCCATATACAACAAACTAGATTTCTCTTTCCTGTCCCTGTATTGAGACCAGTAATTGTATTTAGACAGAGCAGATCACAGGAAGGCATCTGGATGTGATCTGGAGACAGCAGGAGAAGGAAAACTGCCTGTTCCTTGGTCATGGTTTCTAAATTCTAGTTCATCACTGAAAGGGTAGTGCCTAAGATCTAGCTGGATTTGGGCTTAATTTCCAAACATTATTCTTTGTTTTGGTAGAGTAATGAGTTCTTCAGTACCTCTGATTTTCTTCTCCCCAAAATGTTCTTTGGTAATGTTTAAACTGTCTTGGAAAGTTTAATGAGCTTGACAGACTTTTATAGTGTCTCCCAGTACAACATCTTTTGCACCACTACCTTTCGATATTTAACATATAGAATTAATGATCAGGGAACATAGAATCATAGAATCATTTAGGTTTGAGAAGACCTTTAATATCATGGAGTCCAATCCTAAACAATAGATGAGAACATAAGATGAGATTTAAAGTACGGTGTAAAGTTTAAAGCTTCTTTGGTTGCATTCAGTCTTAAAAACCTCAGGATTAGTGTGAATATTATCTTTTAAATACCTCTGTCCATAAAACGTGCACATCAGTGTAATGCTTGAGCTGACAGAGATCATGCCTTTCATATAAGCTCCATGTTGAGCTTATGTCCCACACCAAGAACCACCACTGTGTTCTTCAGGTGGGGTTAGCTCCCACCACTCCCCTCAGGCAAGTGCCCATGTTAAGTTGCAGGGTGGAGCAGCGAGTCCTGTGTTAGCAGAAACTGAGCAAACACCAGAACCGTCCAGCACTGACTCTGCATCCCAGACCATCATCTTCACTGGCAAGAATGGGTGGCTGGCACAGACACAACTTTCTGACTGAAATCCATCTGACTGCTCAGTGCCACATGGATGTGGATATGAAGATGTTGGGCTGGGCTGGTGCTGGCTGGGCTGTTTCTGAATAGATGCTCCCAGGTTTAGGAGATGATCCAAGAAGGACCAGCTGTGCTCAGTCAAGAGCTCAGTTTGGAGTGCTCTTGACAAGTTGCTACAAGTAATTCATTATCATCCTGGACTTCTTTGGCTTCCTTCTGTATCTTCCTTGGGAGCACTGCAAAAGCCAAAGGTGTGTTTACGTAGCTCTGTTCCACCTTGCAACCTCCTTATCTTTTTGAAAACGGAGGCATGAAAACTGAACGCTGCAGGCACATTTCTAGTAACCTTAACTTTCTCTATCCATAAAACAAGAGGTATAACAAGTGGCTATTCTGCCTTCAGCCTCTTTTTTTTTGAAAATAGTACTGGAAAGGCTCACATATTCTGTATCAATTAAACAACATACAGATGCCATGAACTGACCCAGAAAAGGACAGCAATTTACTGGAATCTGGGCTAGCATCAGAAAAACCTACAGCCTATTTCTAATCAGGGCTTATTGTGCAGTGCCTTGAAAAGGATGGATGGGATGAACAGGGTTGGTAGGGAGCCTCATGAACCACAGAAAAGACCACGAAGAGTTTCCCCTTCTGAATCCCTCTCCTTCGTTCAAAGGATTGTTTTCATCACTCTGAGCCTCTTTCAGACACAGATGCCTATGACATTTTCCCCACAAGACATGCCAAAGGCAAACACACAATCTTTTTATGGCTGGAACAGCTCAACAAAGAGTAGAGTAGAGTTCAAATCTTTCCTTTGGCTTGGGGGCGGAGATTCAAAGTCATATCTCATATTTCCCAGGTTAATGTCCTAGTTGTTGCCTAACTGTTCTCTATTCATTTCACTTAATAAAGCTTCAATTAGTCTGCTTGAAATGGGAAGCAGTAAACGAAAGAGACCAGGAGCCTCTTTCTCTGCCCAGTTCACCAGAGTGGCTGATAGTTTAGAGATCAGGTGAGATATGGAGACTGAATTTCTCCAGAGAAGAGACTGAGTAACCTAGAGATTCCATGTGCTGGGTGACTCCTCTCATTATAGAGCTATTGAATAATAATAGTAATAATAAAAAAAAAGGTTAAGGTGCATTTTTTCATAGTTCCCAACCCGACTGGAGCATTTTTCCAGTCAGATGTTCCACTACCCCCTGACCAGACATGAACGCTAAATATGTTTGCTCAAGTTTTCTTCACAAGAGCAAGTTCCTTCCTGAGACTTCTCCATATGGTTGGTGCTATATTATAGTAATGACCAAAAAAATCTCACTAAAGGAAAATAATTCATAAGAGTATTTTCAAGAAACATCCTGCTATCCTCATGCTACCCTCAATTATTTTAGGTCAGATGTTTGTGAGAAAGGTTGAGGACCCTCTTCTTTCTGGCGAAAGAACTCTGCCTAATTAAAAGAACATAATCTGGAAAAACAGACACAGATCAAGCAATAAATGGTATAACATTAAATTGGATCACAAAACAAGAGAGCAGGTTTATATTTGTCACCAAACCAGTTTCTTACCTCTTCCCTTTCACCAATGAGATGTAGTTTAGCCATGTTAAGTGTTTTTGCATTGCTATCATATGTGATATCTAGATCACTCCATGAGCAATTTTTACATTGCACAGCAGAATAAACAGCTCTCAAAACATACCAGAGAGACACCTCCTCTGTATAATATTTTCATGGCAAAATTAACTCTTGCAAAAATAAATTGTGAAGGGAATCTTACAGAAATTGTTCTGAAATAGTGTGCTGTGAAAACTGAAGTGTTGTTATATAAAACCTTACACTGTCTACAATGTTTTTAAAAAATCAGTATGTTTTCTAGATGGAGAATTTGCAACACTGGCCAAAACACCTAAGCAATGCCATAGCCATTAATTTGACTTTGTAAATGTTATTTTCATCCCTCTTACTGCAATTTCTTTAGCCTATTATTGAAGGAGTACATGTTGTTCCTGAGTTATTCCCTGCACCTCAGAATTTTCAGTAGTCTCAGAGGAACAGATTTGTTCTCAAGCAATGTAATGAAAGTAATGAAGCCAGAAAACTTTATATGTCATACCAAACTTCTTCCAGTTGGATCATCAGGCCTGTCAAACTACTAAACTCTTGCGAAGGAAGGCAGACAACATTTGTGATACCGTTGTGACTAGCAATAATGACAGGATGGAGGATTTAGTTCTAAAGGCCTTCAGAGAATGATAGGAGGCTTGAATCTGTCCAAAAGCTATTAGGCTAAGTTGTCTTGCAGTGGAAGCATTTCATCATACACAGAGTAGCTCCTGAACCTCTTCAGCCTACACGATGGCGTGTTCATCTACCCCAGAAGAAGCTTTGATTTAGTTGTGTGGGCTGACACTGAGGAGCTACACATGCGGTTCACTCGTTACCACAGAGAGGGCAGGATGACCGTGAAAGGGGTAAACAGGCATGGTGAGCAGCCATCTCATTTTAATCTACTTCTTTGTGTGCAAGTCATCACCCACAACTACACACTGAAGGAGAAAAGAAGAAGAAAAATAGCACCATGCAAGACCTGATGACAACAGAGGAGGAGGAAGCCCTCTGGCACTCCCATGTGACTTGCTGGTCACTCTTACAGTGAGTTAAATCAGCATTCGGGCTGGATTGCATCAATTCTGGTATGTCATGGCGTAAATTCATTGAAAAAGCAACCAAAAGCCATTATTTAATAGAGGGATTGATCTATGCGAAGACATTTTGCCTAAATTGTGGTTATTCGTTCTCCCACTATGTGTATCAGCTCTGCAAGATGTGTCTTCATTCAAAATCCCAACCCTGTCCAGCAAGAAATATGCTCATCTCTTCTGATGTGATTTATTTTTACTGCTTTGTGTCAATATTAAACAAGCTTCTTAATACTTTTGGAGCAAGTAAGAATGTGATAAAGAGAATGGCAGTTTTTCCCTATTAAGTTGCCATTACCTAAATAATTGTAAATGTTGTGCTATTGCTTTCATAAAACTTAAGATACTGCTATATAGACAATATTTCACTATGTGATCTTTAAATCTTCCTTCAACTTTTATAAAGTCATCTGTCACATTACAATTTACAAACTCTATTTACTGTGAAGGAAACCAGTTCATTACACTTCACTGAAATGTTTAATTAATGCAGTCACTTTTGTGAAACTTTGTTAATTTACAAATTATTTGTCTTTATTCATTAAGCATGTGGATATGCAGGTAATTTTGGTTTTTTAAACCTTCAGACTGTGAAAATGAGTCATTTCATACACCCTCTTCTATCTCACGTAACATCTATTAGCTTCTTAAGAGAGTCATTCTGATAAGAATATCTCATTATAACACCCAGAATACATTTCCTACGTTTGTTTATGTGAATGTTGGGGAAATTAAAATTTTAATGTATGAATACATGTCTAGCCCAAACATGACTAAGAAAAGGCACACATTTACATAGACAAAAGATACATAAGGCATTTCTTCTTTGACATAAGAATTCTGCCTGAGAAAAGAATACCATGAAATACTAAATACAAACTTGTGGACTCCAGAATTAGATGGCTACATTACTGCTTTGAAAGAGTAAGTTAAGTTAGCCAGCAATGAAAAGTTACCCTTGTGCTGATAGCTGCAAGAGCAAATACAAAACTAACTTCTCCTCTGTACTTTTTTTTTTTTCTTAAGAAAAGAGACAAGGTAAAGATCTCCCTTTTGCTCTCTGGACCCTTGGAAACAGTAGCTGTAGTATGAGCTGGTTTCATGATTCTGCTTCTGTTATTAGAGCTTCCATTAGGGACTTCTAGCACTCAAAGGAAAAGCAGCCTACCTTCCATCTGCCTTCCTACATGTCCGGGGAGGGAAATTGTACAACATTTCCAAAGTTCCACTTGGCTGTGCCTGAGGGGTTGGGAAGTATATAAGAAGTCTGTTTATATTGAGTGGGATTTTGAAGCCCGAATGGGAGCTGGGCAGAACCTGTCAGTTTAAAACTTCAGGCACATGCCAGAGGTGAAAGTTACAGCTGTGTTACTAAACGGTATAGTCTGGAGACTGTTCTTTGCAGTGCAGCCACAGGATACTGGAACTTGCCAGCTAAATTCCCTTCCTCTCCCAAGTAGCCTGGCTGCACACAAGCTGCCATTGCCAGCTCTATCAGTGCTGTCTTGGGACAATGTAAGTTGCTGTGTCTGCACCAAAACCGCACCAGGAGCAATGTGTGCTGTCTAACAATGCCTGTTCCTTGCTGCTCTTATACTAAAGCACATTTATAGATGTAGTCCTGTGGACCCAAGCTATGGGACAAGCCCCAGGCTCTACTCATGGTAATGAACATCACATCTTACTGGGAATTTTACTAGGTGATAGGATGGGTGTCAGGTAACCAGGGTTGTTGTTACATTGTTAGAACTCCTCTTTTTTTTTTTTCCTTTTAATTTATCTTTTGACTAAAATTCCTATCTCTTGAAAAAAAAAATCCCCTATCCTACCTAATATGCATAAGAATCCCTCAGCAAAAGAAGGATGGGGTGTATCAGGAAACTTATGCCTACCTTTGAACCATTAGGATTTGGAAAGGGATGGCTTATTCAGATGCTTAGGCTTTCTCCTCTTTTTTTTTATTTCCTATCTCAGTCCATAACTCCAGTTGCTAGCAAAAGCTGCAGCAATGCTATTGCACCAAAAAAAAAGAAGATTGACTATTTCTATTTCTTTTGTTGCTCACAAACAATGAGTTTCTTTTAAAGGAAGCTTATTTTCATTGGAGTTTCTTGAATTACATAAATTGCTCTTTATAAAGGAAACCACAGCACTATTGATCATGAAAGGTGGTTATTTGTGTGAAGATCTGTATGAACTCAAGGGATTACATTTTGAGATGTCCAGGTTATGACCATTGTTGGGAGTCTGTTGTAAGTGATTAAGATAAGTGCAAAAAATATTTCTACATCTTACTGCAGAGGTGATGCTGTGTGGTGTTCTGAAGGGGTGCTGCTAGGAGAATTACAGATGTAAGAATTAGGTATTCTGAAAAGTGTTTGCAGATTATGAAGTGGCAATATGAATCGGACAATCACCTTGCTTGGCACAATACAGTCTACCTCAAAATGTCATAAATTGAGTTTCATTAATGAGTAGGAAAAAATGCATGCTTTTAGTTTTGTATTTTGGGGTGTGTGTGTGTGTGCATGTACGTGTGCATTTTTTTTTACATAAAAACATTTATTTCAGTATTTTTGATGCTGCATTTTAAACACGCATTTAATTGAATCTAATTAAATGCAGCTATGAAAAATTCAAAAGATATTTCAAATATTCCACCATGGACAATTTGTTTTCAACCTGATCATTATTTTCCAAGGTTTAGGGAGAAGAGAGGAGATGTTTTATAAGAAAAATTGAAGAAATATCTTTACATCAAAGGATTTTCCTTTTTTCTGTTTTGCCATGGATTTATATATATTCACAATGCTAGCACTGATAATGAACCCATGTCTGTCACCCATAGTCATGCTATTTTTCAGATTAATGAAGAAGAGCAACATCTGGTCCTTAATGAAGACATACCTTGTTTTGTTCCTGCAAATCTATATTGAGTTTTTATCTTATCTGTGACAAAAATAATTTGAAATCACATCTTGGGATATATTCTTCATATCACTCATTTTAAAGTGAGTTTAATCAAACCTTTGATTTTTATTTATGCATTTCATTATCCATGTACTTATTTGGATTGTACAGTCATTATTAGAGTCTCTTAAAAAGGAAAGAAATAGGATCTTCTAATCATGAGTAGAAGTTGCAAAATAAACCAAGAGGGCATTAGTAAATAAATTAGTATCTGGATAAACTTGATTAAACAAATCTTGCTAAAAGCACCAGATGCAGAAAAGACAAAAGACTAATTGTCAGCATCCATGATGCTAAGTAAATGTTTTACTTACTGATTATAATGAACCAGTGCTGTTAGTGGGAGTTTTGTGAGAATTGTTTGTTCTTGAATTATTCTTCCATAATGAAAATACTGTTTCAGTGGAATATTTTATATGCATTTGGTTTTTTCTATTGATATACAGCTCATTTGCCCCAGGAAAATGTCTCTTAATGTAAATTGGGTTTTTTGTAGTATGCAAGTAATTTTTCTGTAAACAATATTGATTAGAATGGTATTGATGGGTTTTAATTTTAAAGCTCTACACAGCATCTAGTTTGCCTCCCTTAGTCATAATTTTTGATACTTGAACTTTCTTCTAATTTCCACTGAATGTCATTTGCAACCTTATAGTGCTTTATAAATAATGAGTCTGAAAAATCAGAAACTCTTCAACTACTGGAAGTCATTAAATGTTCAAGACGTAGCAGAGATTCACAAAATGGCATATGACTAAATACTTGTAACAAAAAAATTCTCTAATAAGACCTAGTTGATCTGTGTGAATATAATCAACCATCTCCCATTGCTAAAAATATTTAGTTCAAAAGACCTGCCTAATATATAACTTTGGCATTTCATGCATTTTAATTCATGTAATTGAAACAGAAAAGATAATATAAATAACTATCAAACTATCAAGACATTTACTGGACATGGCTGTTGTTTTCTTAATGGCACTAAAAAAAAAAATAATTAAAAGTCATAAATGTCTGGAATATTTAGAAAGCAGCATGACTTTGTTTGTAGATTTTGGCTTGTCATCTGTGTTAGTGCTGTGCATATACCTAGGAGTACTCCTGAAGAGAAAAAGGGGGAAAGACTGCTCTTTTAGTGGCTCTGTTCTTAAGGTATCTATTTTGTCACATCTTAGTATATAAGGATTTTTGTTCTCTGTCAAGCTCATACTGCCAGGTGCCTTCTGAGTAAGGACTAACATGCCTGCATGATCAGCAGGCAACTAAACTCCCTACAGATGCAGTCAAAGCGGTTGCAGACCCATACCTGACACTTTGGCCTGGAATATTTTTACACCTGAACCACAGTAACAAGAAGTTCTAGTTCTCCAATCTGAATTACCCCATTATTGACTGTTATAGCTTAAATCCTCCTTATGGAATACTAGGGTGGAAAAAAGGTTTGACCCAAGCATTTGTGAGGGGCAGTCAATGAAAAGGGATGAATCATGATAAGAAAGAGGCAAGTATTAATGGCAAAAAAGTGTAGCAACGTATTATTCCAAAAATGTTTGTCTCCTCTTCCTATCTATCTTTCCTAGTGATGAGCTAGCTTTGATGGACTTATCTCAAAGTTTCACTTTGCATCTCTGCAACCGTCTCGTGGGTCACTTTTTTCAGGTTTAAAGGAACTTGAAGGAGACAGCTAAAAAGCTGTGTGCAAAGAGGCTCTGCAAGAAAGATTTGCACAAATTTATAGAGGAAAGCAATTGTTGTCTATGACTCCAAATGCTGTAAGTCTAAGCTTTAGTGTGCTCAACACACTGAAGAGACACCTGAAGAGGCTTTGCTGGTCAGAAGGTGCCAGTCAGGAAGGAAAGAGCTGGCTTCTGTCCTTGGATTGGATCCCTCATGCTGATGAGTTGTCATCTACTGCTCCACCTTTTTCCCTTTAGAGTTTCATTCCTTTCTATGATACTATTTTTCCTTTTGAATCTATCAGCTGCCAACAAAAACTGTGTCCGGTATTTCTATTCGCAATTTTACCCTTCTTATTTTGCATGGTTCTCTCTAAAGGCTTTCCTATAGCCTTTTTCAAAGTTTAGTTACTTGCTAAGAAGTCTGGGATATGTTTATACAATGGAGACATTCCAGAAATAGGCCTGAGCCATAGAAAGACAGACACTCATGGTGAGAGTGGTCAGAGAAGTGTGGGGATCATGTTTCTTTTTCAGTGTGTCAAGCTCATAGAAGATTCAGAAACTCTTTCTCTGCTGAACAGGGTATCTTTCTTTATTAGCAAGTGTCTTGCAGCAAGATTACATCAGTGCTCTGTTTTGGTTCTGAGTGTAGCAGAGAGTAAGTATTTATCTATAAAATTAATGGTGCAGTTTGGCCCTAACTGTACAGCAGATACCTAGATAGATGCTCTTCTACTGACACCCTGACCCTAGAATTATGGAAAACTTCTCACAGTTGTACTGCTTTCTTGACTGGATCCCCATTTTCCAGTTCCTGATATACTTCAAGACAGTGTCCCAATCTTTTTGTTCCAAACTGACACCATGACCTTCTCATGTGACAGCTTTTGCAGAGGCTTCCCTGCAAATACACTAAAACACATGTTGTTGAACTCTCTAAGGGGGAAAAAAATGATCCTGGAGAAACAGGGGCTGCTTGTTTTATAACCATGCAGGTGCTTTGGGTCACGTTATGTGCTTTCTCATTCAGAGTCTAATCACAGCACTTTTTGTCTGTCACAGAGGACTGCTGGGGGTAGATTCAAAATGCCACCTACTCACCTACTCAGCACATAAGTTTTCTGTGTGCTGTGCAAGGGAGTGCAAAATAAATGGGCATTAAGTTAGCATTTTGTTGACTCTGAGATCTCTAATATGCGCAGAAAGTAAAGCAATGCCTTGCTGCATTTGCATGTCGTGTCACGTATATGTTAAAGAGAAACATTCTGGCAGATGTCTGATGGTGGTCACCAAAATGTTCTTTACTTTTTGTACAACTGAATATGCTGAGTTAATTTCCTCAAAAGTATGTTTTAGGAGAACATGTTAGTTGTTATGTGGAAATGTAAAAGCTGTAACTTTGTGCAAAAATGTTGATTTAATATCCATGGTATTCATCACTAACAAAGGGGTCTGATGAAGAGTTTCCTGACATGAATAGAAAGATTTCCATTGTCTTAAAGCACTAAGCATCAACATTACTAAGCTAATGACTACTTTGAGGCAATGTCTGACAATGACAACTGGAGGATTTCTGAAGCTGACGTCTGTTCCTGGCAGAAATCAATTACTTTTATATCAGTGATGGTAAATAAAAAATACTGAGATCAGAAAATGGACATGTTGTTAGCCTGACGTGACCCACACAACTGGAACATTTGATTGGAGGAAGTAATACACAACAAAAGAAATTACTCTTCTGTAAATCAATTGTTATTATGTGTACAGTTTCTATAGTGCTAATCAATTGTTAAGAAATGAAATGGAAAACATTACACTTTAAACAAAGTGACACCTTCATCACTATTCAAGCAGAGACTTTCTGGAAATAATTAGTTTTTTCTAGGTGGGTTTGAATCAAAACCTAACTCTGAATAGAACCAAAGTTTTTTTTCTGAAGCCATTGTGAATATTATCTCTTCTCCTCTGGGAACAATCATGCCTGTCTTTGCATTTTGGAACTGTCTTCTCTGTCTTCAAATTAGTTTAATTAGTTCCTGCAAACTGAAGATAAAATGGTTTGCTGAGCCGTCTCATGAAGAAGCAACTTTCGTCAATTTAGGTCATTAAAACCCTATCAAACTCTCCTATTACTGCTGTTCTCGGAGGAAAGGATTTTTCTGTTGCCCAGCAAAACCTTACAGAGAATAAACAGTCTGCATTTCAAGGGAACAGGATGAATTGTTTCAACTTTTACTTAGAGATAAAAAGATAAGGTTATAGATCAAGGAAATGAGTCCATATGAACTGGAATATAATGACATCACAATATTGCTAATCATTATATCACTAATTTACTAAAAGAGTGTGTGCTCAAACCAAATAATATTAAATTAATTCCAGAAAAGCTTTGGATACAACTGCTGGTCTTTCATCTCCTGGAGCCTAAAGTGAGGTTCCATGGCTCCCTAGGCTATCACACAGAGAAAACCAGGGGCCTAAGAAGGTACGTCAACATATTCTTTACAGAGCGTTGGAAGAGCCATATTTATTTTGTATGTGAGGCTCTTCAGGGTATTTTTTGATGCTACCTCAATCTTTCTCTGCAGAGCATGTTTATTCTAGAATGTACAGGATCTGGAATAAAAATGTTTAGGCAGATCTTTAGTTAGGTTGTTATTTCACAGGATGTGGTCATAGAGAAATAATAGCTAGACAAATGTAGAGTAATTTAGATCTAAAAGTAACACAGCTGCCATAGTAGGGTGCTGTAGCTAAGCAGTTAAACTTCCTTACATAGTATGTGCCATGCATGAAGAACTGGGTCTAGTAAAAGTGAGTTTTAAGTAATATTAGACTAGACAGCCAACTTTTAGATGGCTAAAGTTCGGGTAGAATTAATCCCAGCTTGGCTCTCAATTCCAAAATTACAATTCTAACTCAAATGCTAGATCCAAAATTGCAGCCCTCAGTGTCAGCATGTACCTAACAGTACTGGGAACCTTCCCTTGCACCCAAAAGTTCCCTCAGCATCTTGGGGCTATGACTGCTCCCACTCAGCCATCCAGCTTTACATAACACATAAAACTGATCCACATGAAAGGTCCAAGGCACTGCAGAAGAATATGTGCCACACTATATCTCATGTTACAGGATGTCTGTTTTAGAAATGCTGCAATTCCACCAATAATCACAACAAAAAATATGACACTTTGAAAGAAAAATAGCTAATCACAGAAAACACACAATGGTTTCCCATTCTGCTTACAGCTGTGCAAAAGCATTTTATTTTTTTTTAATGGGAAATGTATGCCAGGTTTGCCTTTGTCAACTGAAGGCTGAAAAGCACTTGTTAGTGACAGCATATGTTCTGTATTATTTTATGTTCTCAGTATAATAAAAAAGTAGAAAGGGAAGGTTAATGCAGGAAGTGTGCTGGCAGCTAGACATGTTCATGGGAGAGAGGAAAGATGAAGATGCAGCCTCTTTCTAGAAGTTGTCTACCTGGCAGTGCTACATCAGTGAAGCATGATAAGGCTTAAAAATTTGAAACCCTATAGTGGAGAATGCTTGGACTTTACAGCAGTGTTTCTGAACAGGGCCTACATTTTGTTTCACAAGCTAATACAACTGCTTTATCAATGCAATTTCCCTTCACCTGTCCACAGTGCAGCTGCAGCCAACTCCTGCTTAAAGGGATTTAGCCATCAGCCAATTCCTCTGATTCTTGGAAGGGATGAATGAATGATCTTTGCTCTGTTTGGGTTTAATTTTAGAGCAAAGGGGATCCTGTTGAACATGTCAAGTCACTAAGTCAATAAGGTAACACATGTGAATCATCTGGGGGGATTTGCTCTGAGTGTTGTCAAAGCATGGGATTAGCCTTTCAGGCTTGTGGGACTCTACCTACTTTGAAATTTGGTTATGTTTCATGTTTAGATGAAACACTGGAACAAAGGCAACTCATCTGAAAGAGCTGAAGGCTCATCTGCCTATTTTGATCTCAGATTACACCACTGAGCTCACTTGGTTTTCCCTCACAACAAAGACCAGCCAAGTGCCACTCAGCTGCAACCCTCGGTCAGGATGAGAGTCAGAGCCTTTGACAGATCTTCACTAGACCTGTCCTGAATTTCTTTCTGTCCTAGGTATTTTGATACATTGGGAAGCCTTGTCTTCCTAGTGGCCTCATCTCTTCTTTCATCTTGGTAAAAAGAGCATTTGCTCCCTTCCTCTCCCTCCAACCAGTGTATGGGCAGAAGGCAGCCTCCACCCACCCAGCCCTAGTTCTCCAGACTTTCTCCCCAGTTCACTGCCTCTGCATGCTCCCCAGCTGCTCATGCATGCCTTCCAAACTGTCACTGCCATTTAGCCGCTATCCACCCCAAGACTGGTCTCCACAATCACCTCTACATGTCTGTCCTTCAGTCACTCCATTTTCTCACCCTTACCTCCTGCCAGACACCAAAAGATGGGATCTCATCCTTTGGGAAGAAAGGGAGAGTGGTGGTGTGTGTGAAGAACCCCTGAGAGCCAGCCTCCACTTGGACCTGAGGCCATGGGTGGCACATGCAGGAATTTCCTTCATAGGTTTCCTGCATGGGTGCATCCCCCTCACTATGGGTACCTTGGCTCATGACCTTTCTGTAGCAAAAGGTAGATTCTGGCACACATGGTCATCAGGTGCTTCTAAGTCATTGTAACACTGCCAGCTCCTCCAGAACCTCTTGCTGAAGCTTTGGCTGCACATCTCCTCACCTCTTCCTCTGTCTGAGGCCCAACCAACTCACTCCACGTTCTCATCCTGGTCCCGTCCTTTCTGTCCATTCCCATCACCTGGAGGAGGAAAGTCAATGTGGAGAGGAGTTTTCTAACGGCTTCTGCTCCCTCATTAGCCATGCCCCCAAGCACTACTATATCTCTGTCCCATGGATGCCTCCTAGAACAAGTGGATGCTCTCAAAAGTGTTCTGCTGAGTGTCACTCACCATCTCCTCTGCCACCCATGTCTGAGCCCTGAACCCTCACACTCCTCCTTTTTTCATTCATTGTCCCCATCACCAGGTATCTGTCCTCCTTGTGTTTCATTTTTCATTGTTCTCTCCCTCTCATGCACAAGGCACAACATCACCTACAGGACTTACACAGTTCTTTGTCCACTAGTGTTCACCATGCTCCAAACAACCCTTTAGTTTCCCTACTACTACAATCACCCTTTTGTTGGCATTTCTGCTTGTCTTCCACAGAAAAAGCTACGACAGTGCATTAGAAAAATATGAGAAATAATTTAATCCCACAGCGAAATTCTGCAGCTGCAATAATAGGTGCTTTATCCAAAAACAAGGCAAAACCCTCCACAAAGAAAAATGCAAGACAGCCCTTTGTCTGTGCACACCTTTGGTTTGAACAACAACATACACCTCTGAGTTTTGGATGAAAGTTTCTTTTAATTTAATTTCATAAAGAACTATAACTATTTTTTAATGTAACACAAAGGGGCTACAAAAATGATTAAGGCTCTGGAGCATCTTTCATATGAGGAAAGACTGAGAGAGCTCAGTCTGTTCCACCTGGAGAAGGCTGAGATGGGACCTTATTTATAGTCTGAATGTCAAGAGGATACGACAAGACTCTTTTCAGTGCTGCCCAACAATAGGATGAGGGACAATGGGGATGGGCTGAAGCACAGGAGGTTCCATCTAAACATGAGAAGAAACTTCTCTATTTTGAGGGTGCCAGAGCACTGAAACAGGCTGCCCAGAGAGGTTGTGGAGTCTCCTTCTCTAGAGACATTCAATGCCTGCCTGGACACATTCCTGTGCAAACTACTCCAGGTGAACCTGCTTTAGCAGGTGGGCTGGACTAGATGACCGCCAGAGGTCCCTTCCAACCCAAACCATTCTGTGATTCTGTGTGACACAATGTTGCATAACTATTGTTAAACACAGTGACTTTACTGAGGTTACTTTAATATGTAGTTTCTTTATAAGTACAAAAAAAGCCCTAAAGTCACATTATTATTTTAACATGGAGGCTTCATACAGTTCAGATAAAAATTTATCATTCCCATGTCTCCTTTTCTTTCTTCTTCCTTTTTTTTTTTTTTTCCAGTTTGATAGCCAAATATTTGAATTACTCACAAGGCAGAATACATAAAATTCATAATGTAATTTAGGAATATATTATGAAATAAAATAATTACACCTATTATTGCTTTGTCTTTTAAAAATATTATCCCATATTTCATATCTTTTATGGTCTTAAGTCTACAGTACTCTATAAAGACTTCAAAGTTAAGATTAAGATCTTGCTTTGTGCTTTAACAATGCTTCATGTCTGACAGCACTAGAACTTTCTAAAGTGCTACACTTAAACAGCTAGGAAAGTAAGAAAGTAAAACCCAAGAATTTCTGATCTTCACTTTGTGTTATAATTTTCATGTTGAGGCACTACAATTACATTTGAATTGTGTCTTGTTCTTAATGAAAATCTCACATATTCTGAGTTCCTGCATTCATGAATATCTGCTGTCTCCCATTATTGAACTTCCCATCATGATATTTTGCACATATAGGAGCTATAAAAAATTGATACAAAGCTTTAGTCTGGAGGTTGTTTCTAATGAATTCTGAAAGCAAAGTTGAAAAAACATGAATGCAGCTTGAATCCTAACACTGGCTTCATTTTAAATTTTGTTTTGCATGAATTAAGCACAAGATGATTATTTGACAAAGATATAGAGACCATCTTAGCACAAATTTAGAAAACTATAGGTCTGCAGATGGCTCTGTCACACATGTAAGCTCTTCTGTATTCCTGAAAGATGCTCTGTTAAAAATGACAGTCCATTCAGACAGTGAGTAGATGCCAAGACCAGACAGGAGATCACTGGACTGAAACAATATGAACTGAAATATGAAAACAGGAAATAATTGTATATGTGAGACAGTACCTGGATTTGTGAGTCTGAGAAGAGTAAAACTTGGAGAAAGCAGGGAAGAAAGGGAAGTGTCTTAATGAGGCAAGGACATCCACAAGGCAGACCAGGCAGATCTCTGGTAATGAGTACCACAGGAAAAGCCACCACATGCAGATGACGGTGTTTGTCAGGATGGGGTGGGAGCCGATCACAGGTCCAATTCACACAGCAGCAGCAATGAACATAGATGCACCACGTAGATTTTTCCAAAGCCAGAGAGGATAATGCCCACAATCCCTAAGCTGATGAGCCAGACACTCTGCAGGGAGAGGAAGGCAGACCTCAGACATGACAACTGTTATTCTTTCTATTGTTTTATTACAAAAGGGAGTTCATGTGATTAAATTATATAGACAGGAACAGTTTAACTAAGGTTAAATTACATTCTTAATTTTACCTTTCTTCCTTTCTAATCTTACCTTTCTTCCCTTTTTCCAGTAACCTTTTATTAAAATCAAACACTGAGAAGCTAATTCATATGTGATTCATGCAGATCCTTTCTTGTTTGCCTCTGATTTTTAGTCCCACACAGACAGACAGAATACTGCTCATATTGATATAATTGGAAACACTACCATTGATTTCAGTAGGAGCAGCATCCAGCACAGCATAGGTGGGTTACTGAGTTTCCATGGGATATCCATTGTCACCATTCACTTCCAGTATCATGCAGGCCTATTACAGGAGCACAAAGTACCATATGACAATTACAGCATTAAAGATCAGTACATTACAATCACATCCAAATTGTCAGCCTTAGTGTAGAGCAGTGTTTAAAGGGAAAACTGCTCTGTTGCTGGCAAATGCTTAAAGAACAGAAATAGCTGGATGATTTTTTTGTACAAAAATGTATACAATATCAGATTTTCTATAGAAGACCATCAGGAATTATCTAAATTATCGTGTTCACTCGAGTTAGGGCTTCATGTGGTTCAAATTCATGTAATCCTTCTTTGAAGCTACCATGTGAATTCCATAAACCTACATGGCAACAATGCTTGGCTTTCAAAGCACTTTTGTTAAACAGCTGTACAGAGTCCATTTCAAGTCATCAAAATGAATAGTTATTTTGACAGCCAAGGCAGTGATGCTGAGATGCTAAGAACTACTTTCCACATCACTAACCACAGACTTTCCCCCTTGCTAAAATAGCTGGTAAAAAAGGCAGGCTCCTTTTTGTCATGATAGCTTCTCAAAGGCTCATTTTGTAGCATATTAATCATAAATATGTTTTCACCTTTAAAAAAATTATATTTTTAGTATAATAGGCGAGGTATAATATTCACCAAATTGACATACTATGATAGACAACTGAATTACTGAAGTTTATTGAATTTGAGATTAGGTATTCTAACCTTCTGAAAACTTCAGCCAGTGCAAGATGCAACCACCTTCTCAAACACAGCCTCAGCGTAACACTACCCAGTGTTTAGTGTGGACTCTTCAGCATACCTTTTCTTAATAGGAAAGGTCAGTGGACTATTTACCTTCAGTGAGATCACTGAAATTAACCATGAGAGCTCATGAGAGCTTTCAAAGCATCTGAATCATACCTGGAGAGCTTTATGAAGAATGACAATCAATCTCTGAATCTAAGGACTGAAGAACAAAATTCCCTGCTTTGGCTCTGGCACAATAAGGAGAGGAGTGTTGAATGTGGAAGAGCTTTGTATTCAGGCATGGTTTAAGACACTGATTGCACTCAAAAATTGGCCTTGTCTGCACAAAATTAAAAGCAGAGGCTGGACTACTATCTTCCAGTCATTTTCCGTCTGTATTATTACCTGTTTGCTTTTGTTTTCCTCTCAAAAGATGTATTTTGTGGAAAACCCCAGTTCAAGATAGGAGCTCCAGGATAAACTGTGAAGGTGCTCCAGGATAAACTGTGAATGCTTTGCCCCATTTGTACATGACCTGATCAGAATAACCTACTCCATGTCGATGTTCAGGTGGTCCTACACTGAGACTCCAGAGATAATCCAGAGCTAAGACTGAATCTGCACCTTGGATATCTATAATAGGGATGGAGCATGAGGAAAAATATTTTGACAGCAGAGTTTGGCTTGCCATTCAAGTCCTTAGGGCTCTGTTTCTTTGGAGGAAGGGGAGCACTTGTCTATGGAGCTCAGCGCTAGATAACAATAAAGACAGACAAGGAATGCAATAAGGATCAAAGGCCTGGCATACAAGCTGCACAACACGCTCAGCAAAACAATAGTATTATGAAAGTACTGACATAAAACAAATGTATTTTTCTGTATTTATTAATATAAGAACTTGGTTGCCAGAAAGAGATCTCAGGGGGTGATAAATAGGTTTTCTTCTTTTTTTTTTTTTTTTTATTGAATATGGTAAAGTTAGTATTGTGGGCTTAGAAGATGAACATAGGCGATCTGGATTCCATTAATTTCCTGGCTATTGTAATGGTACAAATAAAAAGAATTTTCTACAGCAGGGAACTGACTTGAGAGAAGGGTTGAATCCACTGGGGTATGAGTGTACTGATTAAGAAGATATTGAAAACACTGTTTATCTACACCCTGGCTGAAAAAGAAATGGATAGAAAAGAACATTTGGTGCCATTTGAAACATTAACTTTTAAAGGTCCCACAAAGTGCTGCTCTTCTTAAGGAGTATAAAACAAAGGCTTGCTGTTATAAGCAGTTTGGGATTTATTTCAGTGAAACATTTGCCTTCTGAAATAATTCATGATTTTCTCATGGGGAAGATTTTTCTTTCTTTTTAATAAAGACTTGGAAATCGGTGAAATTTAAACTGCCAATCTTGCAGTTCAGAATTTTCATTAAGAGTTTTCTGTTTAGAATTACATGACATAAGACTGTAGGGCCAAAACTGTAAGTTAATTATGATAACATATTTTTTAAATGTAGAAAAAAAAGAGTTCTCAAAGTATTTAAAACGAAATATCTAACTTAAATTCTATTTCCCTAGTATTCTGATTTATAAAAAATGTCAAAATTAATTTACATAGCTTTTGTAGAGGTCAAATAAATACAACGTATCAACAATATACAGAATAGAAAAACATCTTCCACCCAGCTAGACTCCTAGCACTGTTTCTCAGAGCTCCTAAAAGTCATATCTCAACTCCAATGTTTATTTCTATTTAAAGACAAATCATTTATAGTATTTTTAATGATTATGCACTAAGTGGAAATAAAACAAAAATACTGAAATAATTACTTACAGCATCAGTATTTGTATATCCAGGACAGAAACTTCATCCAGCAATGTGTTGATCCTCTGAATTCTGAAGCACAAACTGCTGTTGTCTTCTGGTAAAACCACTATGGCAAAATCTGACTAAGCAGCACTTACTGCCAGGGTTATAATTTGAGACAATGCCCCAGTGGTGTGCCTTGCCCATGTGCACTCCTGGCTTGCTGGTATAAAACAGTGCCTTGTGATCTTTGCACAGACAACTGACTGCAGAGGTGCCAAGCGCTGGTGACTTTGCCTTGGAGTGGCTGCACAAAATTCGAGTTGGCAGAATGCAACTGGATATACTTGAAAACAACTTATTTACATTGTTCTTCAGAATTTTTGTGCATGTGAAAACCCATCAGGATTTAAGGAATCATCTAAATGTAAAAAAAATAATTAATGTTTTTAATCTGGAGTTGAAAACCTCAACATGTGAACAGTTTTGGGAGCTGTGAACAGTCCCTCTGTCAAAAAAAGATGGATGGTGGAAATGCAAACATTTTCCTATTCCCTGCCACTGTAATCTATTCACAAGCACAATGCTAGCAAGGTCATACCTTCCTCAGCTCAGTCACAAATCTGTTCTGCCTTATTCCATGATATAACTAGACAAATAATGGTCCCATTCCACCTCTCCATTGCAAAGTGGGGCAAGAAGACTGAAGCAGTTGAGACACAGGGAGAGACATAAAATATTCCTTTCCTTCTGTTTTCTGATTACATGCATAGGTGAAATATTTGAGGCAGATGGGGACCATCCTCACTGAGAACTCATACGAACAGCAGGATAAACAGTTGCCTGATTATGTGCAGTACACATTGCAGGGCTTCTTATTCAAAGGAAGTAGATTAATATCATGAAACATCTACTACTCAAATGCACATTATAATGCAAGCTGTATATGCATTGTGCATATCAGCAGTTTGGTGGTGACATACAGAAACCTGAACAAAGTGTTTAGTCATTCAACTCTGTGAAAAAAATGAAAGCACTTAATTAGTAGTTACAAAGAGATTACAACAAAACAAATTTGCATGCGATTTTTGCACTTATGTTTTAAGTGACAGAGGAGCACTGTCTCAGTCTGTAATGGGTATCTTTGAATAGATGGCTTAGCCAGACAAGCAATTTTTGCACAGTATCGTGCCTGGTTCAACCTGAAATATGCATTTCATTTGTCACTGAACATCATGAAAATATCCTATACAGCTTTATATCAGAAAATAGATGAAAAATAGAGGTTTTGGGCTATACCTTTTAATTCAACAAAACCCATGTTTTTCTAATGGAATCCCATAAGGATGTAAAATATCCCATGAAAGTCTTGGTTTAATATGATAAATTTTAAAGCAGTTTTAATGGATGTCAACTGTAGTTTCACAAGTGCAAATAAATTTGTCCACCTACTTTTAACGCCTTCTCTAGCACCACTACAAATGACTAAATATTGATTACCTTCAGACACAGAAAGCAGCTGTGGCATAGAAAATGTTGGGTTATAAAGAACCAGAGAACTTTCTGAAAGGTTCTTCAGAGTTTTCTCCTATATCAAGAGAGAAGTGTCCTACCTTTCAGGATATGAGGGATAGTAAGATTGCTTCAACACAGTTGATATGGGGCAAATCTTCTGGAAAAGCATCAAATATAGGAACAAAGCTTCACCTCTCCACAAAAGAAGTTTAATAAGGAACCAAAATTTCATGTCAGTGCAGCTGAAATATTAGCAATTCAATTCCAACAGAAAACTTTCTACTTTGTGAAGAACATCAAAATAGATGCTTTACAGGGTTGAGTAACAGTGCTCCTCCTGAATTTTCACTGGACAAACCTATCAAAGCTAGGTGCAGCTGGAGCCTGTTAGCCTTACAGGTCACACAGTGTAAATAATGACAAGTGTAAGAGAATGATCCTCATAGTTTTATGCCACTTTTTTTCTCTGGCCCTGCTTCCTGCTGTCTTGACATGCTGACTGGACTTCCTAGATGGACCTGGACCTGATTTGTTACCTCACCTTGTCTGACGATCACTGAATTGTCACTGGACTCTGTTCATACCATCACCATGGTCTTGCCTGGGTGCTGTGGATCTGCATTCTGAAGGTGTCTCTGATTGCCTGTGCTAGGGTCAGCCTCTCCTCCTGCCTCATCCTCCTTCCTGGAGCATCCTTGCTTTTGCTGCTCCCTGACATATGCATCTCCTGTAAGCACCCACCCCAAAAGTACCTATGTATTTCCACTGACTATTAATGGGTTATGAGATGCATAATTTGAATGTAGATAGTCCATGGTATACATGGAAAGGAATCCCACCTAAGGTAATAATTTAGTGCCCAATACCTCCTAGAAAGTACTGTTTGTGTTTTAATTAATGCTAACACTCTGGAAATATTTTGTATTTTTCAGTAATTTTCTGAAAATGCAGTTGTATATCATTTTATTCTCATCTGGACAATGGTGAGATTCCTAAGGTCAATCAGTTGTTTTTAAATTGATGGTCTTTGATATGATACCTTGATACTTCCTTCATGTTTTTGTATCATTCTCCAGCTGTATCCATGGCTCTACTCAAAGAACTTCTAGTGATATTGTAAGACACCTGCTTGTGTTTTCTATAAAAAGACTCTTCAATGATCTTTCCATCCTATCCCAGGATTTATTAGTGATACAACAGAAACTTTTACCTTTCCTGGTGTTCCTTTAAATGCAGATTTAACTTTTCCATACCCTATCTTGTAGGAATAAAGCTCTAACTATTCTGGGATTATTTTTGCCTCTTCTCTGTCTTCTGCTGATATCTCTAAACTTCTTATGCAGTTTTTGACCTAGAAAACAGTTGACTATGAATGAGGTGGGCATAAAATTTCCTTCCTTCTGGAATTCTACAGGAGGAATTAATCTGGATCATTTCAAGGTTTTCAATATAGAAAATAAAAATTTTGAAACTTAAAAAGCTGAAGTTTTTACTGTCAAATTCCACTTCAGCCGAACTAGTTACACTCAAAAAGAGGAGGCAATACGGAAGCCATGCACAAACTTCTAAGTTTCTTTAATAAAGGAATACAATGAGCTCCGTAGCTATTGAGATTGGAGGGAAGAGGGGAATGGTCCATAAATGATTGTGTAATTTATTCTCCTGCTGAATCTTTCTACTCACTTATCAAGAAATACTATTCTTTCAAAGGTTTACTCATACCCACTTCACTATTCAGTTCTGCCCAGTTTTACCACTCTTGTTTGTAAAGCATATTGTGTAAGAATTACATCTACTGCATGGTTCCGCAGTTTATATCACATGGTGACTTAATAGTTTCCTGTGCTTGAAATGTGATACTCACTTTGAACTGTAATAGTCCAAAGTAAGTGTATCTACAAGCTCTGTATGATTAAGAATGTTTCAAGCCTATTGTTGTTTTCCCTGGAATTGCTTCTATTTAAGGGCTTACAGGATTTGATTAAGGATGGGAGGGGCATCCTTTCAATATTTTAGATTCTACTTTGAATTGTACATATGAGAGTAGGTATATGTTTATTTTATGTACATAAAGTGCAACACAAGATCGAATAATTGGTGTATAGATATCAGGATCCTTGCAAATGAATATCTGCTTGAAGATCTTAAACATATATGTCATGCTTAAGACACCTTGTGGTGCAACAGAATAGATAATTTGCTAATAAGAAATCAAATTCTGTTATTCTTTCTCACACGGGATCCTCATTCTATGTGTATAGGTGTTTTACACTGACTCACGGATCTTTCTACCTCTAATATGCCTACAGTTTGCAAATCTTCCCAGAAGGATATTAGGCTATGTAACACATCAAAACTCAAACAGCAAGAAACAGTGGGAGTATAGATAATTTTATATAGTTACATTCAGTTGTAAATCATAGTGAGAGTTTAAGATGTAACAAAAGACTTGGATTAAGGGCAATGAGTTGTGTAAAAGGAGCTCTGATGATTTTATTTCTAATGAAAACATTTGCAAACATGCGAACCATGCAGCATGCTGCAGCAGAAAGATAATAAAAATTCTGTGATAATCCCAAATGCATTTCCTTTCAGTGAGTTCACAGAGCATCACACTTCAAAATGTGTTATTTCTGTTTACAGCAAATCACTGCTAAGTTGCAAATTTGACAAATCTGTAAATATTTATTTCATATTATGTAAGAAGGAGATTAGCAGATGGGACTTTATGGAGTGATAAGGACGTAGGCAGCTATAACAGAAGGGAAAAAAATAAAAAAGACAAACCAAAACCCAAATGAAAACAAACAAACAAACAAACAAAATCCCACAAATGAATTAGGGTTTGGTTTTGTTTTTAATTATTTTTTGTTGTTGTTGATTTTTGGTTGCCAAATGCTATGGTTTCATTTCAGAAACACAGCAGGTTTTAACTCTACAAGACGAGAATGAGATGTTCTTTTAGCTGCCAGATGATAAGTTTGACTAAAACTATTCTCATAGAAACCTAAGTCACTTTACTTTTAATTACTTTCAAATCAGTAACCTGAAACATTCACATGATTGTCAAGATAATACAGACTCCAGCAAGAAAGTAAGCGCTATCTTTGCAGACAAGGAATATCAAAATTGTGAGGAAGGTCAGTGAAGCTGAGACCAGCTCCAGCACGGTTGTTCATCAGCTATGTTGTAATCCAGCGTGCATTTTAAAAGTGTATTATTTTAGAAGATCAAACAAAAACATGTAAAAGATATAGATTTGTCTTGTAAAAGATCTTAGGATCAGTTTGACACAAATGGCTTCTTCGTATAACCTCACACTTAGATATACTATAAAAATAAGATGATAACACATCCTTTGAACTCTTTAAGATTTGTTACAATGAAACTGCAAGTCCCCATCATTGGGTGAAGGTAAAGAAGTCAGTACACATGGACACCAGCTCATATCTATCAGTACTACAGAACTGCTGAGGAAGAACACTTATCACCTTCTCAAAGTTTATTTGTGAAACTTTCTGACATTCAAAAAAGAATGTGATGATCTCCAGAGAAAAGACATTTTTTTTATGCAGACAGAAGGCAATAAATCATTTTACAACACTTATTCAGGGCTGCCTAAAATTATTTTGTACACTCAAAATAACAGTAGGCATTGTTAACCTTTAAGTTTCTCAAAGCAGATGCCAAATCATCTCCTATATTCTTCAGCCTATAATGGGAGAACTGGTGCAATCAATCCTTCTGTCTTTCTAATACAGAAAAATACTTCCATTTAGCAGATTATTCTGCTGCTCTTGTTATCTTCCAGGCAAACCAGCACAAGACACTTATAATATTCGACAGTATATTTGGTATATGTGTCCATTTACTGGAAGTGGGGAGGCTGCAGGATTGGCTTCTGCGAGAAGAGACTAGTTGCCCCCATGTCAGGCAGAACAAGTTCCAGGCATCTCCAAGATGGACCTGCTGCTAGCCAAAGCTGAGCTGTGCTGGTTTTGGCTGAGATATAGTTAATTTTCTTCATAGTAGCTAGTATGAGTCTATGCTTTGGAACTGTGCTGCAAACAGTGTTGATAATGCAGGGATGTTTTGGTTACTGCTGAGCAGTGCTCACACAGAGTCAAAGCCTTTTCTGCTCCTCACACCACCCCACCAGCAAGTGGGCTGGGGGTGCACAAGGAGTCAGGAGGGGACACAGCCGGGACAGCTGACCCCAACTGACCAAAGAGATATTCCATACCATACCATATGATGTTATGCTCAGCAATATAAAACTGGGTGAAGAAGAAGGAAGGGTGAGATGTTCAGAGTGATGGTGATTGTCTTCCCAAGTAACCGTTATGCATGACTGGGCCCTGCTGTCCTAGAGGTGGCTGAACACCTGCCTACACATGGGAAGCAGAGAATGAATTCCTTGCTTTGCTTTGCTTGCTTGTGCAGCTTTTGCTTTACCTATTAAATCTCATTTATCGCAATCCACAAATTTTCTCACTTTTACTCTTTTATCCATCTCACTGGGGGAGAATGAGTGAGTGGCTGCGTTGCTGGCTGTGAAGGGCTTAGTTGCTGGTTGAGGTTAAACCATGACATGAGCCCATCAACAACACTGGCAGTACCTCTGTGATAACATATTCAAGAAAGTGTAAACATGATATGCAGCAGCTCTGAGAGAGAGGAATGAGAGAAACAACTTGCAGACATGAAGGTCAGAGAAAAAGGCGGGGGAAGAGATGCTCCAGGTGCCAGAGCAGAGATTACTCTGCAGCCCATGGTGTAGACCATGGTGATGCAAGTTGTTTTCCTGCAGCCATGGAGGACAACTGTGGAGCAGATATCCCTATTACAGCCCATTGAGGACTCTGTGCTGCAGCAGATGAATATGTCTTGGAGGAAGCTGCAGCCTGTGGAGAAGAGCCCACACAGGAGCAGACTCTTGGCAGGAGCTGTGGTTCTTGGGGGACAGATGCTGGAGCAGTCTGGTCCTGAAAGACTGTTCCTTTTTGTGGAAAGGACCCATGCTGGAGCAGGTCTTGAAGAACTGCAGCCTATGAGAAAAAAGCATATCAGTGCAGTTCATGAAGGACTGTATCTTGTGGGTAGGACCCCATGCTGGAGCAGGGGAAAAAAGTGAGGAGGAAGGAGTGGCAGAGACAGAATGTTATAAACTGATACAACCTCCATTCCCCAACCCCCTGCACCCTCAGGGAGAACAAGGTAGAAGAGTCAGGAGTGAAGGAACTAAGTTGAGCCTGGAAAGAAAGAGAGGTGGGGGGAAGGTGGTTTTAATTTTATTCTTTTTTGTCACTATCCTACTCTGTCATTAATTGGCAATTAATTTAATTAACCTTCCCCATGTCAAGTCTGTTTTGGCTGTGACAATAACTAGTGGGCAATCTCCCTGTCCTTATCTTGACCCAAAAGCTTCTTCATCTAATTTTCTCCTCCTGTCCTCCTAAAGAGGGGGAGTGAGAGAGCATTTTGGTCGCTGCCTGGCAGCCAGCCAAGCTTAACCCACCACTGAACGCAATTTATATTAGTTGTAAAAATAAAGGAAAGTAGAGATATAAATGAAATAAGTTTCTCAAATAAATGTTTGAGATATTAAAAAACTGTCATTTCATCAAGCTACAAAATCAAGAATCTAATTTAATTTCCTTATTTTCCATAATAAGTAGTTAGAGTCCAATGAAACATACATCTATATCTAAACCACTTTTAATTTTTTTTTATTGACTTTGGTTTAACTCATATTTTGACCTGGTTTTGAACCACTGCCACAGATTTTGTTTATCTTGGCACTCTCCAAAGGCAAAGCGTAAACAATTATACTGACCATTTTCTGCTAAAAAGAATTTCAGTGATTCAGCCCTTTATCATGAGAAACTATGGAGATTAAAAACTTCCTGAATTTTCACTTATACTTTTTATAGGATTGAGCTTTTCTAGAGTCTCCATATTTCATCCATATCATACATAATTTTAATGATTTGGCAGGCAGTATTAATTTACAGGGAATTAATAAAATAGTTGTATAAAACAAATGAACAATATATTCAGTTCATACATTGTATTCTTTCTGATATTAACAGAAATTACACATGCATATCAAAAGAAACAAAGAGTTCAGGTGACCTGTTCAACTTCAGTAACTTAAGTTCAAATCCTTTTATATGTACCTCTAGGGACTTATTCATTCTACCTTCTCAAAAGGGATTAAACACTATAAGGAAGGCCTTGCCCATTAGATGGAGTCTAGACAACATGCATGAGAGGTACCAAACTTTAAGCTGAGCATTAGTTTTAAATCTTAAAGCTGTCCGTATCCTAGTGCTTAACAATGTAAATGAATGGAAGAACTTTTTCTGCCTTCATATTACTACTATGTACCACTATGGTCTGGTTTAGACAAGCCCTTTGAGTACAAAGCAGGATAACAAGTTTTGTTAAAACTAGTCAGAGATGCAGGAGAGTAGAACTCAAAAAATGTTTATATTGTTTTGGTTTTGTTTTTTATTTTTGTTGTAGCTATTTGTTTGTTTTCTTAATGGTGTTTAAATCATATTGAAATTGCTAAATTGCTTCTGTTTCCTTCATTTACCTCTGACTGCAGATGGCAACAGACAGCAACTAGGGTATTGTAGACAGAGAAGAAAAATAGCCTTCTTCTGAAAAACCTCAGCCAAAACCATAATTTGAGAAGGACATAGTTTTCACAGGGAAACAATGGGAGCAAGCATATATTAAAGATAAGTGGATTTGAAAGGACAGATTTAATATATTACCACTTCCTGAACAAGAATAGGCTCATATGCATTTTTTTTTCTCAAACTTGACTAAATTTCTTTTAGAAAACTCTGTCTTGAGTATTAATAAATGGCAATTAATCATGTTCATTTGTTTCCAAGCAACTCTGGTGCCCAGGAGTGCTCTGATACAGATTTATTACATTATTTGTAAATAGGAACCCTGCTTTCCAAAATGCTTATTCTGGCTTTTCCTACAGGAGAAAGTTAATGATACTCGTATGAGCAGCTGATTAAAGGGTTTCAGTGGAACAAAATCTATTTTACCATTGAACAGCTCTTTCATCTTCCTGAAAAATAAACAGATTTTTAATGCAGGACACTAGAAAAGAAAAAGTAGGATAATTTATCTGAGGTATCTGTGTAATTTAACTTAGTTACTGAGCTTAGGTGGACTCTTCCTGGACTACACACTTTCCAAAAGATAAGCAGTTTGAACAAGAACCCATTTTTGTCAAGAAAAATAAAACAATTTTCAAATGAAAAAAATGGAAAAATGGTAGAATTGAAACGAACTCTTCCCAATGATTGCCAAATAGAAAATCAGGTTTTCTTAAATCACTGGATTAATATAGCTGAAAGAATTATTCTCAAGGAATGGTCACCTTATTGAGCAGGTCCTGAGGAGATCCATGAAGATATTAAGGCTGCTGGAGCACCTCTATATGAGGACAGGCTAAGAGAGCTGGCATGAGGGAGAGGGAGAGAGAGAGGGAGAGGGAGAGGGAGAGGGAGAGGGAGAGGGAGAGGAAGAGGAAGAGGAAGAGGAAGAGGAAGAGGAAGAGGAAGAGGAAGAGGGAGAGGGAGAGGGAGAGGGAGAGGGAGAGGGAGACCTTCTGGTACTTAAAGGAGGCCTACAGGAAAGATGGGGAGGAACTCTATCAGAGAGTGTAGTGATAGGACAAGGGGTAATGATTTTAAACAGAAAGAGGGTAGATTTAGCTTATATATGAGGAATAAATTCTTTACCTTCCAGCCCAACTCTAAGTCACTATCATGATAGAATAGTACAATTAAGTCTACTGATTTTCTAAAATTGTTCAAAAACCCATTGAAACTGATGGGAGCTTTTACATCAGGCTCAGAAATCAAAAGACTAAGCAGATACTCCAGGTCTGGAGGGTGTTGCTCAGCACCCTGATGGACAGGACCCCTCATTATGAGAATTATATTATTTTGGAACATGTTGGATGTTCCAGTTTTGGAACAATGAACTAGAGCAGGAGAAGCTGAAATACCATAATCCCCACACCTCTCCACAATCTTCCTACTGAAAGGGTTCCCAGAACCTGTGACAATCTTGCAAGAATACTGTCTGCATAGAAATTACCTGACTCCCCTTCCTTCCAGGTTTATACCCTAAAGATTAGAAGTAGTACTTTGGGAATAACTACCAATTCAAAACAAGCTGGAACTGTTTTGCTCTGTCTCTTAATGAAGCCCTATTTCTCTCGTTATAGATTGAAAGACCATAACATTAGACTGAAAATCACATGAAAAATAAACCTCAGTTTTAATGGGACTCCATATTAACCTTACTGCCCTGACAACAGTAACTAGATAAGAAGCACCGTGACAATCAATCCTTACCTTAACTCACTTTTTTCCTAAACTATTACTAAAAAGCTAGTTATTTCTGATACTTTTCCCTCCAGTGTTTTAGCTATGGCTAAACAGACACATACATGTTCAGGAAAGGAGTTAGCAATGAGTTAAATAACCAAAAAGATTACTTAGATTCTTCTGCATTCCAGGCAAATGAAGGTCTTAGTATTTTTCAAGTGGTAAGACAAGCATCATTGTAATTTTGAGAATTGTCCAGGGCAAAAACAAACACTGTATGAAATTTGCAGTGACACATTTTTTCTCATTTAAAAAATCTCACAGTTACCGAGTAACTAAATCAACACTATACAACATTTTTCATGCTTGTAATTGTTCTTTCAGATTTATAAAATCACATGTTCATTCTGATACAATACGCTGATTGGGGGAAACCAGTCATAATACATGAGTGTTTGTTTTATGAAATTGCAGTACCATTGATGGACTCAATATGCAGTCAGTCAGTCCCAGGCTGAAAGAAAAACAAGAAAGAAAGAAAAGAATTTATTATCATTGACAGCAAAGCTGTGTCAGGCCTTTGGAATATTGCACAGGAGTGCCTGATTTAACAAAACAAAACAATTTCACCAACTTCAGCTGCAAAGACTAGTCAACAAAAAAAAAAACAACAACAAAAAAAAACCACACCAACAACCAAACACAAACAAACAAACAACAACAACAACAAACCACAACAAGAAAAACCCACACACACAAACTGGAAAAGTCTGCATCAAGATGGTAATAAAAAAGAAAGTTCAGGAGAAAAGTGGGAAGGGGAAACAAGTGTACAAACCCTTTGAAATAAATAAACTCTGTTTTTGATTATGAGACAAAGGTCAAAGAAAGCTGGATGAAAGATAAGGTCATAACATCTCAACTTTCAGAGGAGTTGCCATGAGGGAAGACACCCAAAAGAAATGGTTTAGAAGCCCAAAAGGACACTTGCACCTCCCAGGAGGAGCAGTCCACAACAGTAAAGAAAGCAGTAGGTGTTGACCTGAACTGACTTGTAGCTCTTTATTTAACCATGTATACGCCATAACACTGAACCTCTGAGAAAAGATGGATTGAAGCTCTTAGAAAGTTTGGGGGAACCAGTTTCATGTTTAGTGCCTCAATAGTTTTGGTGGCCCTCTTTTCAGTATGTTGACTTTTATGCAAATCATGGATCTGGAAACAAGTAGGATTATCCTGCATAGTGCTTTACCTCTCAAATTAAGTGTTCTAGTCTAAGATAGACATTTAAGTTCTGGACAGGCACCAATACAGAGAGACAGGTATCTTTTAAACAGAAAAAAAACCCCAACGCCTCTACATCGGCTCCCTGAGTCAGGATGTGATGAGTTATCCTCTGGAAGTGTCTCTCTCTCTTCGTTAACCACTAAAGGCAAAAAACTAGATAAAGTTAGATATGTACCCATTAAACAAGTTAATTTAAGTGAGGTGAATCCTAACCTGAAAGGAATTATTTGGAATTGCTGAGACTTGGAAAATTTTAAATAACAGTGACTCCCCATGTATGACCTGAAGCAGTCTGTAACCAACAGTCTAGTGATCAACCCATGCAGTGGCCCAGCATTACCTAAATTCTAAACTATAAAATATTATCATAATGGTAGTAATGTTTTCTTACTCGTGTTCTGATTATATTTCTCACACATGATTCCCTTTATCTCTCTCTTCTCATTACTGAAAAAATGTGTTTGGACATAGGCAGAGTTTCTACCCTCTTCCAGCCTTTCAAGATTGATTTCACACAGAGAAACTGTCTACACAAAAATAGGCAAAATTACCTGAAGTATCTATTCAAATCTGGAGTGGAAGAAAGAGAGGGGAGTCCCGCCTTGGGTCCATCACATGATTAAGTAACAGTCCTGCCAAAACCAAGTAGAAAGGAAGTTGAATATCAGAGGCAGAGACATTTTTTACATATTTGTGTATCACAGTTCACAGATGTCTGTATTATCAGACACATTAAATAATTCCTTCATACAATCATCAGTTTTAAAGAATGCAGAAATACTGCATTTTCTGTAGTGTGGACTCAAATTGATATTATTCTATGAAACTTTGGATCATTAATTACACATTAGATTTAAAAAGCTGCTTTCTGATTGTGAATCAAACGTCAAAGTGGTTTAAATTTGACTCAGATTCGGAAGAACTCAACCAGCAGGCATGTGGAAAAATTATTGCAACCAGTGTGCAAATACACAGTAGGCACCTGAAAGTCCCTGAAACGGAATCTCCCTCATCTGCTTTTTTCCTTCAAACTCTCAAAAATGTTTATGGAACTGAACCTTTTTGATCTTTGCAGGTCTTCTCTTTCCTTGAAGTTGTTTCAGGGGAAGGCCATTGTCACCCCTTTATAACTAGTCTCTGGTGTACTGAAGTATGAAGTAGCCTGTTCCAGTTCAAGGGAAAGAAAATGTAGAGGCCAAATATCTTAGTTGTTAGACAGTCTTTATGTAAGGAAGTCAGCACGTTGCACTTGATGTTTCTTTCTGGACTGCTGCCTTTTCCCTGGGGATACATGAAACAGGACATTGACTTAAACAGATGGTTGTTGCCTCTGAATTATTTAACAGCTAAATCAATTCTGTTGCCATGAAAGGGAAGAGTGTGCTGGAAGCATTTCTCCTCCTCCTCTCTCTCGACCTCCTTTTCATGTTAGAAGTGGCCAGGAACAGAATCTGCTATTGGCAGCATCAGAGCCTGCAGGGGTGGAAGTGGAGGTTGCAAAAGTGAAACCTGGATTCTAGAGCTACTGAAGAAGAGCAGCCATTACACCAGAAATGTGTTTATCCTCTTCAGATGGTATTGCATCCAGTTTGGTACACATCTATGGTTACTAGATACGGTTAATGGGATAAAAGAATGAAAAAAATATCTGGACAGCCTGTATAGCCTGTAGCTATGTAGTTTACATAAGATATGTTCAGATCTCATTTTTAAAATGCAGAGACAACTAGCTAATTTATTTGAGCCATGGACTCCGCTCTGGGACAGTTTATAGACAATATGTCAGGAAAATGTTGGAAGACCAAATTTTTCCTGTTATTTTGAGATGAAAGTGCATAAACTGTTGCAATGGCTGAGTGTAGTTCTACTGTCACAAAAAGGAACACTCCTTGCTGTCAGTGCTATCAGACTTGTAAAAGCCTGGTCTTTCCTTAGAAAACAGAATGTTTGTGTGAACTTCATGCACAAAAGGTAAAATGACCCTCAACCCCAAATTTCCAGCCTCCTAATCTCAAAAACAAATGTGAAACCTTGATCAAAGTCACAGAGATAAGAGGTTCTCCTTAGTCCTCCAAATGTGCTTTATTGGAACACTGCTGGCTCCAGTGGCCCCCAAAATCAGCCCTGTACGTCACACACCCCTCGCCAGCACTGAGCAGTTTACACTGGAGGGCAAGCATCTGGAATGAACTGCACAGTGTGAGGCAAGCAGGATAGTTTTGCTTAGCTTATAATCAGTCCTGATTACTGTTTTTGCTTTAGCTGAACAACCCAAGCACCCGTCAGTCATTAGGCTGACTGCTGAGCTAAGCAGGTTGTGCACAATGGCATTTACTTTATAGCCCACAGGGGAATGTCAAACAGACATATAGAAATCTTCTCATTTGCTGTCATTGAGCAATTCTTTGGACCTTAAATCCAAAGAGAAAATGTGACTTTAAAGTTGCTGGAAGAACTTGTGTCAAATACTATAAAGAGAGCTGCTCAGAAGTAGAAAGGAACAGATTAGAGACATTGTCAGAAATCCCTCAGTTTCTGGGTATGGAAAACATAAAGACAAAAACCTGAGTATCATTCTTTTATTAATTCACCTGCCTGCAAATTATGCCAGCAGACACCCTTATTCTTTTTTAATTGCACAAAAATTAGCCTGTTTACATTCTTGCAACAATGATTCATTATGCTTAATGAACAAATCAGTGATAACAGAAATCTGGTGTTAAGGAAAGGAAGCACTAAAAAAACTGATGACCTATTGGTGCCCAATTCCTTAATGTGATGAATATCTTTAAACATTTCGACATGGTACAACACTTTCCATACCACAAAGCAATCGAGTACATTCTGGATCTCACTAAACTGACACACACTTAAGTTGTTTGGAGAATAAGAATGTGTTGATGTAGCTGCTTATAACAGTTGAGCTTACACTAGGCAAATGAATAAGTCAGTAAACAGCAGACACTCACAGGTTCTCTGCAAAAAAACTTCAGTTAGACAGCACATGGAACTAAAGCATGTGTAAATATGATCCACCAATTTTTTAGTTATACATTTCCTTGTTAATGTGTTGTCATGCTTTTTTTAAAAACAACCAGTCTGGCTATAAATCCAGATCTGCCTTTCCAATTCAGTCTGAAAGTTATCATTAATGAAAGTAAACGGCTTCTCTCTATTATTCTTTAATTATTGTAATGGTATGTAAATGATATTCATTAGATTGTAATGCCTTTCCTTGCAAATCTGCCTGGGGTAGGGAATTCTTAACCTTTTTTTGCACTAGATTTTTCCATCAGCTTTAAAGGACTTCAGCATACTTTATTGACTCTGAAGGAAAACAGTGACATATACTAGTAAAAGTTCTATATTAACTTTTTTCTGTATCATATGAGCAAAGATAAACCAAGCTGCTCTTGAAGAGCAACAGTCTGCAACACACTAGACACGTGAACTATCTGGAGGATACCTATATGTTACAAACAGAATAAAAGGAGCCATGGTTGTTTATCTGGTAAGCAGCATTCTGCAGAAAGTTCTCAAGAACTCAAGAGTTCTTTTGAGGCTATCAAGACTTCAAATGTAACTGCTAGATAGGACATACTAACATCTTGTACAGGCTACTTTCTTTATTCTCTGGTGTTGTTTGACTCAACTACAAGACCAAATTTAATTCTGTAGATTTAGGCCTTAATTGTGCAAAATTGTAGGCAGCCTTCCTGCTGTCTAGCTGGAATCTCCATCAGCTGGGAAATAGGTAGGTTTGCATATATCTGTAAGTGTGGGTGTGTGCATATGCATCTAAGGATGGGCTTGATGTTCTTGCATATAAGTTTTCCCTTGGAAATAAAGTCAAGGCAAATGAAAACCAATGTGATCTTTCTTTTTTTTTTTTTTTCCCCTCATCTTAAATATAATAATTTTTAAGTCTGATCTGTGATTTTCAAACAGTCTGTGCAGATTAGTAGAGAATATACAGACCAAGAAACAGACATTTTTTATGTTCCAAACACTCTGAAAACAGCAAGATCTGCAGTTACTCGAAAATGCAATAATATCAATTTGAAGGTATCTTTTTCAAGTAGAAGAATGTCAAAGAATGATGTAATTCTGTCCAAGGGTCTGACAAGAATAATTCTGTTTTACCACTGATGGACTGACAGCCATTCTCCCTCACAGCCTTCATTCTGTTTCAAGTAAATCACTAAATATAGTAGCAAAATTTCAGAGTTCATTGAGGGGAACATAATTTTTGTGGCAACATAGTAAACATCCTTACATTTATTCAAAAATAGAAGTAGTTGCCTAGTAATGTCTATGAAAGTGAAAAAGCAGTGCACTGTTAATTGTCCCATCCACCAAAGAAAATATGCTCAGCAGCCTGCAAAACTGTGGTGGTTATAAGATACATGTACAAGTTTGGCATAGCTGGGACTGTTGCAAACAAAAATAGGACAATTACATATAGCAAAAACTAATATCTTCCCTATGAGAGCTGCCAATACTTTGACATTGTGACAAACATAATCAAGGAAAAAGCTAATACACATTCCATCATCCATTCTTAAACAAGCATGGGTGGATGCAGTCAGGCTTCGGAGGTGAACATCTGGGGGATGTTCATACACTATATATTAATGAATCTGAGGACAATTATTTTTATATATTCCACACGCAGATGAGCACACACCTGCTAAAACAGACCAATTTACTATATTGTCATCCAAGACATATATTGGCTCTCTTCCAAAAATGAAATGGATGAAAACCATTCCACATCAGGGCTTCCACATTTCTATTTTAATCACTAAATATGCCTTCACATCATCTTCACATACAAAGACATATATGCATATCATATACATATACACATGTACATGTATTTATATAAAGTGATCAAAGTGATAAGGGGGAAGATATGTGTCTACTTGATTCTGTACATAATATCACTTTCCAATAGCAAACTATCTCTTGACTCTGTAAGGAAATAAAATAAAGTTAATAATATTGCCACCCTCATAGTCCAATATAAAACACGAAGCTTTTAACATAATTGCCTTTTTAAAAAACATTTTAAATGCTCTCATTCTGTCAAATACATTTCTTTCAGGTGTATAGCTGAAGCCAGTTTTCATGAAAATAGCCTGGTACTTTATACTATTACATGTGACAGCACAAGCTCACTGTGTTCCATTTCATTTTCTTAACTAGGTGACTGTAGCAGAGAAGGACATTATACGCAGTGGGTGTCCAAATGAGCCTCTTTCTCATCCTTGCTACAGCAATTTGCAGAGACTTGTGGAGGACAACCACTCTGCTGCCGTTTGCAAAGGTTTTCATGTGTTCTCCCACCTGTAGAGAGTTCTCTGCAGTGCTTCATGATGGTGTCACCTGAGGGAGGCCACTCTTCTTCCTGGAAGATCCTTAATGGATGTTTGTCACTCAAAGACAGGAGAATAATTTGTAATAAGGAGGCACAAAGGAGAGAAATGACTCTTTGTACCATCTATCTTTGTTACACAACGAGACTACAAGCCTTAATGTTTAAGCGGCTTTTATTAGAATTTCAGCTAATAAAAAGGGAGATTTCATGATAATGTTGCTAAGCTGATAGAAAAACGCATTGCACTCTAAAACACTCTGTGAGATTCTTGGGTTTTTTGTGCAATATTGACAGTCTGACACTTAGAGACTAATGGTATGACACTCAGACAATGTAACACTTGGCTGTCTCTGAGTCATGCAATGACATCTGTGCAGAAGGCTTGTTGTTTATCATCTGAACTCATTCTTCAGTCCCTTCTATATCACTTAGCTAACCACTCCATTAACATTAATTTGTCCTCACAAAAAATAGGGAAGTGTTATTATCATTATTTTATTGTAAGCGATACGTCCGAGTTAGCATAGTAAGTTGAGGTAAGACTATGTGCAGAAACCAGAGGAGTTGAGTTCTAGCTGAGAGTCTCACCTACAGGCCATTCACTTTCCATCTCAGAGTGATCCCTCATTCTTTGAAAAGTTGAATATCCCAGCTTCCAAGGGTCTGTAACCAGCCAATGAAACTCACAGCCAAGGGAAAGAAAAGTCCACAAACAAAAGAGGGAAAGCAGGACCAGTACAACAACACTGCTCAAACCGAGAAAACAATCCTTAAATTCACTGTCCCATGTTACAGCATCCTTTGGGCAATAAAATTGAAATAAGTTTGTTAAGCTTGGCAATTATCACCAAGAAAGGTTGATTCCCTCAGTTTCAGCAGTGAGAGGAAAGACTCAGTTGCAGTCTTTGCTTAATTATGCGTTTGGAAGGGACACTAGTAATGGCCCTTTTACTTCTTGTGAAATGCATATGGGAAGTCAGGCTCTTGGGCCCATCCTAAGTATAATAAAGAAAAAATGTATTCATTTTTATGAAGTGAGGCACATACAGATGCAACCTTTTGTTTCCCTGAAAAATGCTAAGTAAATAGTTACGGCAGAGGACAATAGAAGCTGACTTCTAGTCTCACTACATAGAAAAGGATTCAGAAAATTCCTTAGTTTCTCTCTAATTGTTTCAAGCTGAGACAATATAGAGAAAAAAAATCTTTCTCTAGCTATTTGTACACATTTTGCTTTGACATGATTGCTATCAGCTTACATTTTTTTGTTCAAATATTTGTATGATCAAATCACACTGGCACAAATGTTCATGGAAAAGAGATTTCAAAGTCCATGCACACGGATTCACAGAAGCCGAATATTCTGTCCTCCCACAAGACAATTTATTTTAGAAAGGCTCATTTATCAATAAATCAGAGCAAGAAAATAGCATCAAAGGATTTATCTGACCTATCGCTACCAGGCAATACAACTGAAATATCAAGTATTCTGAGAACCAGTCACAGGCGAGCCACAGATTAAAAATTCTAATTGCAAATGCATTGATTTAGTAATTTCAAAAAAACAAAGAAGTCCTGAAAAGCATGATATGCTTGCAAATATCCTTTTAGTAACAAAGCAGTACATTGGTTCTGTGAATTATTCACCAAGACCTCATAAATATGTATTTTATAACAGCAGGGTATAGTAATCCATAACTTCTCCTAATAACTTGAATTAAAAGTGAACTGTAAATAAAAATATTAAGAAGTTTTGTGCCCTTTTATGGTCAGCAAAATTTCAAAGGGCCTTCTTTCTGCATTTTAAGTTTAGAAGTACCATCAAGTCTAGGCTTGATTTTATTCAAAGGCTTGATGTGGCTCTCAAAAGCATAGTTGAAATTTTTCCTTACATTGGTTGAAGAAGAAAATATGCTAAATCTTTAAACACCTTCCTTTTTGAGTGTTTATTTGCTGGAGTTCAGTAAGAGAGAAATACTAAAGCAAGATATGTGGCAGCAAAGCTATAAGACTTATGAGAGAAACACTCAAAGTGCATTGTTCACCTCCTTTCCCCATCTCTACACTGAATGTGACCCAACTACATGACCATTATGAACAAAGCACCAGCATGTGACCTGAAACTCAGGCACCCCCTTGATAGGGTGCACTTGTGTGTCAGGTTGTGTCACCTCATGGCTATGTGATTTCCACCTAAAGCTGCATACATGTGCACTTACTGGAGCTTTAGTTGTGATGTCTCTTTGTGTGACCTGCTCTGTGCGTGCGTGCATACATGTAAGTGTGTGTGCATGTGTGCAGGACCAGTGTTGTACATCTATGCAGAGAATGTCTACATTTTGCTGGTGTGTTGTCCACTCATGTCCAGCAGGGTAGCAGCAACTGTGAGGTCCTTGGGAAAAACTGACACAAGAAATTTGTCTGCCAGGTTTGCAAGGCTTGTAGTCTGACTGTCCCCAATAGACCTCTGAGAAATAAAGCAAATAATGTTTGGGGGTTTTTTGGTTTGGTTTTGGTTGGTTGGTTGGTTGGTTGTTTTTTTGGTTTTGTGGGGTTTGTTTGTTTGTTTGTTTGTGGTTTTGTTTTTGTTTGTGTTTTTGTTTTTGTTTTTTTTTCTGCCAGTCTCTAGTTTGCAGTAGGCTGGTAGGCTGTGCTTGGTCATCTTGGACAAGGAGGAGGGAGATTACAATTCTGGCCAGTAACCACATCATATACTTCACCATAAAACCCTTTGGTTCCACAATACTGATTAGAAATTTTTCTGAAAAAAAAAAATTGCCTGAGTGTCATAGACCTCTCCATCTAAGTACCTTTCTCAGTAGTTTATTCCAATCTGTTATGTACAACCATGTGCTTTAGCTTAATTGTTTCTTTCCCTTTTCTAGTGTTTACCCATATGCATTCATTTCAGAAATCAATCAAATTCCCTCTCAGCCAGGAAACTCCACAAATGTGACAGAGTCTACGTTTTTTGATCCAGATGAAGCTCTGGTAATGTGGGATACTTACGCACTATGTTTAGTCATTAAGAGGTTACTATGGTGACAGAGTAATTTCAAGGTAGGATTTGAGAACAACCTAGAAGATACGCGACTTTGGCTTATATTTTCAGGTAAGAGCCTGCTGGCAGCTCTTCACTCTGATTTTTCTTAAAAACATAAAAACACAATCCTCCTTGGTAAAGTCCAAGCACAATTATGTGAAATTCCAGATTGCTACTGAAAGCTCTCTAAAATCATCATATCTTTTCTTTTTGCAAACTCCTTTTAAAATCAAACAAGTGATTTGTAATTCCCCCATCTCCTGATCCACAGAAAGGTTTTTGCACATAAAAATTGAAATCTTTACACCTAGTTTCTGTTTTAATCTGTTACTGTTTTTAGAATGCTTTGGGATCTTTTTCAAAATGAAGGCGCTTTCATAATGCAAAACCAAAAATTGTAAAATCAAACTTGAAATTACAGGGGATCATGATAGTGCTGCTGTAAATAGGAACTGGAAGAAATTTAATACGATATTTTCTGCCTGTGAGGAGGAGAAGACAGTAGTTCATGTCAAAATATCGTATTCAGATATCTTTCATAGACAGAAAGCACAAGAAAAACATGTGTCTTTAGTTGAATGCATATGCATTATAATAACAAATTTTGCGTAAAAAGATAGCCATTATTTATTTATGGCATATTTTGTTCCATTTTCAAGACACAATAATGTCAGCCAGAAGAGGGAATGCAGTTTACCAGCCCTGGTGTATAGTGTTGTGCTATCATAACGATGTTGGTGGCACTGGTGATAAATGAAGGCAAAGGAGATGCCTCCAAATTAGATCCATATTGGGATTTTTTCTTCATGAAGACAAGCAGAAGCCCTGTCACTTTTTAGAGGGAAAAAAAAAAAAATAATTAATGGAGCAAGAAAGTAAATTTTACTCTGGCTTTTGAATTCATTATCACTAACAATGGAAGGCACTAAAATTCAGCATTTTGGAATCCCCTTCTTAATATACTGTTTTGCTCATTTGATATATCTTTTCATTGTAATTAGTGTAATTCTGGAAACAATTAAACAGCTGTTCTTTTTGGAACCTGTCATTAAAATTAATGGGAAAGAGCTGTGGAACACAAGTCTGATGGCTGAAATGAATGTTACCTGTGAAAAGGCAGAATGTGGCACTCCAGTAACTCCTTGAGTCATTCCCATTCTGAGATCTGAGGAGAAAGGAAGTGTTTTATTGCTTGTATGAAAATAGCTGGGTCTCTGTTACACCTTCCTTAGGGATAAAGTTTGTTTACTTCAGGGTTTTGGGGAATGTAGGGAGGATAAGAGAATTTTTGCTAAGTAGAGTGAATTCCACTCCATCAGCCACCTGTGTGCACAAGAACTGCTATATTGGGTCAGGTAAAGGAAACATCTAGGCCCACATTGGCTAAGCACCGATATTTCGACAAAGGCACTGTCCTGATTTTGGCTGGGATAGGGTTAATTTTATTGAATCATAGAATGGTTTGGGTTGGATGACACCTTAAAAATCATCTACTTCCAACCTCCCTGCCAGCAGCAGGGACACCTTCCACTAAACAGGTTACTCAAAGCCCCATCTGACCTGGCCTTGAACATTTCCAGGGATGGGGCATCCACAGCTTCCCTGAGCAATAAGTTCCAGTGCCTCACTACCCTCATAGTGAAGCATTTCCTTCTTATATCTAATCTGAATCTACCCTCTTTCAGTTTAAAGCCATTACCCCTTGCACTATCACTACATGCCCTTATAAAAAGTCTGTCTTGAGCTTTCTTGTAGTCCCGCTTTATGTACTGGAAGGCTGCTGTAAGATCTCTCTGCATCCCTGCAGCCTTCTCTTCTCCCAGCTGCACAACCCCAGCTCTCTCAGTCTGTCCTCATATGGCAGGTGCTCCAGTCATCTGATCATCTTTGTGGGTCTCCTCCTGACTTGCTCTGACAGGTCCATGCCCTTCTTATATTGGGGACCCAAGAACTGGATGCAGTACTCCAGGTGGGTTCTCTCACAAGGGAAAAACAGACAGGCAGAATAATGTCCCTCAACCTACTGGTCATGTTTCTTTTGATGAGACCTAGGATCCAGTTGGTTTTCTGGTCTGCAAGCACACATAGCCAGATCATGTTGAGCTTCTCATCAGCCAGCACTCACAAGTTCTTCTCCTCAGGGGTGCTCTCAATCCATTATCTGCCCAGCCTGTATTTCTGCTTTGGATTGCCCTGACCCATGTGCCAGATCTTGCACTTGGCCTTGTTGAACTTCATGAGATTCTCACAGGCCCACTCCTCAAGCTTGTCAGGATCCCTTTGGATGACATCCCTTCCCTTCAGCATGTTGACAGCACCACACAGCTTGGTGTTGTCAGCAAACTTTTGGAGAGTGCACTCAATCCCACTGTCCATGTCACTGATGAAGATGTTAAACAGCGTCGGTCCCAATACCAATCCTTGAGAAACACCACTCGTCACTGGTCTCCACTTGAACATCAGCCATTGACCACAAATCTTTGAGTGTGACCATCCAGCCAATTTCTTATCCACTGAGTGGTCCATCTGTCAAATCTATGTCTCCAATTTAGAGACAAGGATGTCATGCAGGAGTGTCAAATGCTTTGCACAAGTACAGGTAGACAATGTCTGTTGCTCTTACATTACCCACCAAAGCTGTGACCCTGTCATAGAAGACCACCAAATCCTTTAGGCAAAATTTGCCCTTAGTGAAGCAATGTTGGCTGTCACCAATATTCTTCCCAAGGGCTGGTATAGTGCTGTGTCTTGAATTTAGAATGAGCAAAATGTTGATAATGCACCAATGTTCTAGTTGTTGCTAAGTAGTCAAGGGCTTTTCAGGTTCTTACACCATGCCAGATGCACACAAAGCTGGGAAGGGTCATAGCCAAACTGGCTAAAGGGATGTTCGATACTGCATGATGTCATACTCAGCATACATTTTGGGGAAAGCTGTCTGGGGGAACCGCTGCTTGGGTATGGGCTGAGCATCAATCATGAGGAGGTAAGTAATTGCATTGTGCATCTCTTGTTTTGTGTCTTATTTGATCATTATTGTTGTTATGATTGTTTTCTCTTCATTGCTGTCCTATTAAACTGTCTTTATCTCACCCCACATTTTTTACTTTTTTCTTTTCCATTCCTTCTCCCATTCCACTGGGGTGGGGAGGGAAGCAAGTGGCTGCATGATCTTTCCCTAGTCTGCCCTTAGTGTTCTTAGAAACCAGGGTCTTAATTTGAAGCTAATTTAGACTATTTTTGAATGCCCTATCATTCAGAAATATGATTAAAACTTTTTGTAGCTCTGCACAATATCACATAAAAATGATCTGTAGAAACTCTTTCCCCAGCTCCACTACGTGAAATATGAAGTAGTGTTGATTTTCTTAACCTCAGTTTAACCCTGACTCTTTTTAGTCAGCTCTTACAAGTAAAAGAGGTTTCAAGCAGATGAACACTGTGAATTCAGACCTCTCAGCTAAATAAGATCACTTTCTGTCAGGCCATGGGAAAGGCATCTCATCAGCTTTTGGATGGCATCTGAACATAACATGATGCTCTCCAAATCATGGCACCATCTTGACCCTCAGGTGTATCACAGTATGTGGCAGGGAATGTTTTTGCAGCACTTGATTTCTGGTGAGCAGGTGCTTTCTACCACTAGCTTCTCTGGGTTATAGCACAGTTCTGTTCAGCCGTTCTCATTTGGGGCTCCCAGCACCAGGGACTGGCAGACAGGGACATGATGAATACACATGCCTGGTCCATGGGGATAGACACAGGGGACCTGCATGGCCATCATGCTTCGTCTATGTATTGCTACAGTGGAGTGTGAAAGGGGGCAGGTTGTATTGAATCTCACATTCAGCATGCAAGCCAAGACAGCTTGGGTTATGATCCTAACAGCTGCATGCAACCAGGGGTTGCTGTCAAAATTTTAATGGTCATATAGAAAAAAAAATGTATATAGGTGCTAAGCAAAAATATTTTTACTTACCTTTGAAATGGAGGGTTTGTGAATAAAGTTGCTCACTATTCAGTTTGTTCTCTTCTATTAGATCCCCTACAAAATACCAGCACCTGGGTTTTCTCAGGAATGTCCTTTTCTCAAACTATTTCTGCATATAGAAAGAGCTTTTGAGTAGATACATATTATAGTGATAATGTAACTAAATATATCATCCACCCATACACTTGCAATTGACTTTCATCTAAAGCTGGTCTTTTTTCCATAGTTCTTGCATCTAATTATCATCAATTTCAGCTCAGGAAGGAAATGATCCAACAATGAAGAGATCAATTATCTTAGCAGCAAAAGAAAAAAAATCAAATTAGTAAACCGGGAATTTTAGATGGCAATTTGATCTTTGGGACATGTGGTACTTAGAGGAACAATGCACAAAACAGAACTTATCCTGTGGAAAGCCATTTGAATTCAGCAAAACAACGTATCAGTGGCTTCTGTCACTGAACTATCAGAGTAAATAATTTCCATTCAATACCTGACAATAGCAAAGTGTCCTGTATAAAATATGTTTAAACAAAACAAGGGAAGTGATTATGCACTGTTCTGAAAGAGAATTATGTTCTTCTCTGAGGAGATGATCTGTTTTGTTCTACAGTGATACTTCACCAGAGTCAAACATAATGATTTATTAACACACAGGAAGTACCCCTTGCAGGCATAGTTAATATTTTAGTACTGCAGGCAATGGAATGTGACAGTTTCACTTGTTGCTCTGACCTTTATTTTTCTTTGTAGCATAATTTCCTAGAACTTCCATTTATCCTGAGAACATGCAATTAGAGATATCCTTTTAAATAAGCCTCAATCATTTCTCACATAACTTTAACACTTATTTTTTCTAAATGAAGCTTGCTCTTCACAGTGCACACTTCAAAACAGTTCAGAGTGGTTCACTGAAAACCATAAAGACCTTAGACAAGACACATTAAAATACACCAATTAGTAAGCTGAGAATTTTAGACTACAATTTTATTTTTTAGCAGCTCAGTATGTCAGAGAAGACTGCACACCAAAAAGCACAGATATAATCAGAGTGAGAAGAAATATTCATTTACATCTTTAGCTGAAAGAAGAAGCACCTGAGTGACAACTTCATTAAATTTGAATAAATTGTCTCTACCTTCTGCCGTAAAAGCTTCAGGAGCAATTAATTTCCTTTCTACTGGTAGTGATAATATATCATGGAACAAGAAACAAGAGCACTGAAAACAAAACAGGCAAGGCATGCTAATTGAGGAATCTGAAGAGCTAAATCTTATTTTGATAATGTATAGGGTTGTTTTTACCTTCTTTCTCTAATACTATTTAATAATCTTCCTTAAAAATTACAACTTATTGGAAAACAGAAGTACCTTTTCTTGTCAGGTCTGGTTAATATTTTAGTTTCTTGTAGAGCTGGATATGACAGTTTTCCTGCCTCCACACAGTTATCTTTGATTTTTCTGTTGCATCCCCAACTCTGAGAGGTGACTGATGAGATTTCTGCAGTAGAAAGAAAACACCACATAACCAAATTTACCAGAAATACATGACTTGCATTTTCTCATATGGCTTTTCTGGAACTTTATTTGGTGGCGACCTTAACTGGAATATCCCAGCATGTTCAGGTTCACTTCTGAATAATCCAATGAGAACCGCATGTACCTATGTGTTGGGGCCACAAAGCAGGCAAGGTTTTGAGCAAGATCTGCCCAAACTTTTGCATTACACTGAGGATGTGTTTCCCTTCTCCTCCCCTTAGACCCAGCTTGCTCTTCCCTACACATCTCAGGAGCCCTGTGCAAGCTTCCTGCTTTCCCAGGATTCTTCTCTCCCATCCCTTCTCTGCAGTCCTTGAGAAGGGAACTTTCTCCCTCCTCATCTAGCAAGAAGCTCCTAAAGGCAGGAGTAAACCTTTCCCTTATAAGAGGTTTCCAGCATCCCAGCAAGCCACATCACAAACATCACTTACAAACTGCCAACAAGCAAATTAATTACACCACATCAATAGCTACAGCATGTTAAAGCTATTCCCAAAGTTTTTTTTTAAAAACAACATCATTGACTTGCCTCTTCAGAGAACCTCCAAACTGAAGTGGCAATAATACCTATTTGTCAAAAATTGCACCCCAAAAGTCTCAAGTACAAACTCGGTTTGACTAGCAAAAACTTGGCAATGTGGGTCAGTGATGAAATTATCAATATTAAATATTTGATGAAGCCAGTAGAACTGAACTCTCAAGAAAAATAAGCAGGTAAAGTCCACACAGGCTAACTTTTGAATGGGGAGGTAGGCTGATAAATTCCATCTAGAGTCACCAGAGAGAAATGCACTCCTCTGACAGATGAATCAGAGCACTTACAGTTAGGCTGCTACTCTGAATCACTCTGCAGTTATTTTTCTTTATTCACAGGGAAGAGCAGCCTCAGAAATCCACATCATCTAACTTAAAACAAGTTCCACTATACTGAACAGTCTATTCAGGTCTTTCAAAGCCGACCAATGGTATGCAATTAAGGTAAGATTTTTCAAATAATTAAAATTAACTATAAAATTCACTCTTATTTGCAAAAGCATATTTAAAGGCAATGGCACATTTGAAAATGCTGCTATATTGACATTCCTCTGAAAAAAACACCATTTTGAAAAAAGCAGCTTTGTGATCTAACTTCAAATTAATGAACGTGTTTGAGGTCAAAGTGGGAGTAAGGTCTGGAACAAAAACCTAGGGTAAGTACTTAGAACAAATATTTTTCGTGTTAAAGAGAATGACTATTAATTCAGATTCTGGCACCCTTGAGAGTTTGCTTGGCATCACAAAAAAGCAAATACAGGGAGATCCGAAATGTTAGCAGACAGCTATAAAAATTTATAGGTTGAAATGAAAATCTTGAATTCTTTCTGAAAATGAACTTAATAAGCCATTATATTTTACACTTGCTCAGTATTCTGAATAATTTTAAGTTATAGTTTCATGCACAGCAAATAAGGTTATTTTCCTTTCCAGTGCATTTGTTTGCACTGTATTTACACAGTACAGATTTAAAGATGAATTCATGGTGTAGTTCTGTACCCAAAGGCCCAAAATGTTCTCCAACAGCAGAGCAGGCACTAACAGTGTGGAAGTGTCCAGTTCTATCCAAATGACAGATACTTCTTTGATTCTGTCTCCATTAATTCTTGACGAAACAGATGGTTATCCAGGCTTGAATTCTAACCTATATGTTAAAACTTTGCTCCATTACACAAACCAATTTGAAAGAAAGTTGAGTAACTTCATTATAGACTAAAACACTAAACAGTGTGCTTCTACTGGCCTTCCTAAGTGTCTGGTATTCACATTAAAAAATATGTACATGATGAAATAGTGAAGAGCTAAAGTAATTGTTGCGTATTTTAGAAATAATAGATCAGTGCTGTTCATCGGGGAAAAAAATAAGAATGTTAGATGCTGCAAGGAGTTCTGTGAGGAGTTCACCAATAAAACTCAAGACTTGCAGTGTTCACTTGTCTGATTTTCTATTAAAACTAATGATCTCTGCTCTCAGAAGTGTACCAAATGACAGTTCTGGAGAAGTAAGTAAAACTATTGTGTTAATTTCTTACCCTTGTTACCCAGGCAAGCTTGGGTTTCAGATCACACTGTATGATAATGCAATTGTGTGCTGTGGGCACTGCACTGGTTTCCAGTGCAAAGTTTGTCACATATGTGCCTAGGCTGTATGATGACTGTAACAGCCCATCTTTCCCCTGATTTCTGATCTATCCTTCCTGGTGGACCACAACAGGAGCTCTACTACAAGGACCTCCTTGAGTTCTGCAGGGGCCTGACCACCATTCCCAGCCCACAGGGCAGAAACACATCTCCTCTTAAAATGCTGGATGAAGAGTAGCATCTGGCAGAGAAAGCTGATAGGAGTGATGGAAAAAAGACCCATGAACAACAGTCTGGAAATTAGGGTACCACAACCTCATTGTTAGATGCAGACTGAATCCCTTTGACAAGAACTGACTTATTTCCCAGCTTCATTTACCACATATGCTCTAGTCTTATTTTGAACACCTAAACCCAAGCTGCAGTATCACTTTCCAGATGACACACAGCCTTCCTTAACCATGGGAGAGTCCTTCAGGCTTTTTGAGAGCATGTGAATTCATTCCAGCACATCCTGAATGGAGGGACAGAGCCTGTTACAGCAGAGAAAAGGCACTGTCCTTTGTGAACACAGCAAAACATCAGCTTTTGGGGTGTGTGTGGTGTTGTGGTTTGGTTTTGTTTTGGTTGGTTGGTGGTTTTTATTGTTTTTTGTTGTTTGTTTTTCGTTGTTTTGTTTTGTTTTTATTTCAAAGGTATTTTTGAACTGAAAAATAATAGATTACACAGACAAAGAAACAGCATATATTTTAAAGCATCCATCTAGAGTTATCACCTCATTCCTGCCAAAATAAATGGAATTTTGTTGCACTAGAGTTAATACTCCATTTGGGGCTTACATGTAAGCAATCAGTTACTGTTGGTCTTGAGACTTCATTTGTACAAAACAAATAGGTATACCAGTGGGTATTGGAAGCAATACTTTGACTAAACAAAAATAATGAAGAATCCTTTGCTCTAGAGAACATAGTGAATTAACTACATTTTTCTTCTTCCTAGCTATTAATTAAGTTGTGAAGTTCCAGAAGATGATTTATTTGCTATCTGAATGCTGCAGTTGCTCTTTGCTGAAGCAATACAGGCAGGACTGCAGAAGGCAGCATTTTTTCTCAGACTTCTCTATGGTTTATTCCTTTATAAATGTAGACTGGCATTATACCTTCCTCAATATAAAAATCGAAGCACTTCTCTGGAAACACTGTCAGTGATAATTTTCTTATCATTACAGTCTATAATTAGAAATCTTACCCTATGGAAATTAATACAGAGATCAGGTATCAGTGCCAAGCCTTGGCAAAGGACCAGCTGAGCTAGTATGACACATGTCATAATCCTGTCCTACTCACAGGGAATTAGATGGGAGTGAATTTTCCTTTATAAACACCTGCACCTGGATAGTTATTGCCTGTTACTGTCTTGTGGGTTTTTTTATTAATCTACAATTCTCCTTATCTGTATGTTACAGGTTAGAGATGTTAACACTAGTAATTTTAAGAGTGAAATAGCACTTAAAAAATGTTACTGTCTTATGATAATTGAGTTGAATTTACTGGGGGTCATCTTTTATGTTCCTTACTGTGAAAGCTTAGAAAGCACTCATTGAGCTATATTCTTCTGTGGCAGAAAGATAACTTTTAATTTTAAGGATGCCTGTTTACTTTCACTGTTAACTGAATTCAACTGAGCATTTTGTGGTCAGACTATGAAATATGTGATATAATACCTCCTGAAGTATTTAATACATTTTTTTTCACCCTGAATGTTCATGTTTGGGAGTTACTGCACAACCCATCTTTCTAAATGGCACAGGGGACCTTGAAAACGTGGATAATTGAGGATTTGAATATCTGAAGGGCATTGCGATGTAATGTGTCTATTCTGGATGACATGAACTTCTTGCAGAAAACAGAATAATAGATGTTTATAATATCCATACCCTAGTGCTCTTCCAAATGATTTTCTACTGTAGGATAACTACTTTGTGGAAACTTTCCCCAAAGTAAAATAGACTTTATTTTTTATTCCCTGCCTGTAGTCCAAATTAGTCTGTGTATGTGAGAAGACCAGTGTTTTAGTTTGTTTATTTTCCTATCTCTAGAAGACAGATGGGAGTCTCCAGGGTGAATATGAAAAACTCCAGGTGAGCAATGATGATGAAAACTTCTCCTGGAGGAAAGTTCATTCTAAAATAACCAGTTAGTGTCCCAAAATTTTTTGACAAATCCCTAGCTCTGTTCTTGCTGAAAACTTGGAAATTCAGTGATTTCTTATAACAGTGACTTCTATATGTGCCACTAGAGAGTTTTATGGACATGAGAGCTACCTTACACTCATGTTATAAATTATGACAAGTTGTCATAATTTATGGAGTAATTGACTCTCCCAGATCAGTTACAAAAAAGTTTAAATGAACCCAGCTATAACCTAATCTCTTTCATATGTACCTTACACCTAAAAGTGCTGATGTTTAGAATTATAGAATCACAGAATAGTTTAGGTTGGAAGGGACTTTCAAAGGTCATCTAATCCAACCGTCCTGCAATGAGCAGGGACCTCCAACTAGATCATGTTGCTCAGACCCCTGTCCAGCCTGGTCTTGAATGTCTCCAGGAAGGGGGCATCAACTACCTCTCTGGGCAACCTGTGCCAGTCTTTTACCACCCTCATTGTAAAAAATTTCTTTTTCATGTCTAGCCTGAATTACCCTCTTTTAGTTTAAAACACTTACCCTTTGTCCTGTCATAACATACCTTTCTAAAAAGTATGTCAACATTGTTCTTATAGGCTCCTTTTAAGTACTGAAAGGCTGCAATAAGGTCTCCCTGGAGCCTTCCCTTCTCCAGGCTAAATGACCACAAGTCTCTCAGCCTGTCCTCATAGCAGAGGTGTTCCAGCCCTCTGATCACCATGGTGGCCTCCTCTAGACCCTCTTCAACAGGTCCATGTCTTTCCTGTACTGAGGGCTCCAGAGCTGGATGCAGGACTCCAGGTGGGGTCTCACCAGAGCAGAGCAGAGGGGAAGAATCACCTCCCTTGACCTGCTGGCCACGCTGATTTTGATGCAATACAAGTCACCATTGGCTTTCTGGGCTGCAAGCACACATTGCTGGCTCATGTCAAATATTGTACCTACCCCCAAGTCCTTTTCCTCAGGGCTGCTCTGAATCTCTTCATTCCCCAGCCTGTATTAACACCTGGGGCTGGCCCAACCAGGATGCAGGACCTTGCACTTGGCCTTGTTAAACCTCACTGGGTTCATGTGAGCCCACTTCTCGAGCCTGTCCAGGTCCCTCCGGATGGCATCCCTTCCCTCAGGTATGTCAACCACACCGTTCAGCTTGGTGTCATCCACAAACTTGCTAAGGGTGCACTCGAAACCACTGTCTATGTCATTGATGAACATATTAAACAGTACTGGTCCCAGTACAGACCCCTGAGGGACACCACCTATCACCGGTGTCCATCCAGACATTGTGCCATTGACCACTACTCTCTGGGTGCAACCATCCAGCCATTTTTTCATCCGTCAAATAGTCTGTTCATCAAATCCACATCTCCCCAGTTTAGAGAGAAGGTGTTGTGGGGGATTGTGTCAAAGACTTTACAGAAGTCCAGATAGCCAACATCTGCAGCCCTTTGTCCACTGATGATGTTACTCCATTATAGAAGGCCACTAGATTGGTCAGGCAGGATTTGCCCTTGGTTCTGAATCACCTATGTTTCACAACATAAAACACTTTCAGTAACACCTCTTTCTATCTCTCAGCCTCTGGGGAATCAGTGTTTTGCACAGACAAAACTGATGACTTGGGATATCTGTTTTTCATATAGTGGCTCAGATGGAAGGAATGAAAACCAGGCAAACAAAGAGCAAGACTGATGTGATGTGTGTCACATAGAGGTGGGAGGTAATTTAAAGTTCCTTACTAGAGCAGCCTATTTCATGCCAGATTTTATACAGTTTCTGAGTGTTTTCCAAACAAAATTATATTTACCAGAAACCAATGGTTACTTGTGTTATTGATATATTTGCTCAATAACCATCAATAACTGTTATTGATGCATTCTATCTATAAATTATACTAATAAATGAGTTAAAATATCCCATGAAAGATTTCAGTCCCACAATTCCCAAATATTTTCAATTCAAAATGTACAACTACATTTTTCACTTATATTACACCATAGTAAGGAGAAAGGGGTATTTGCTCTTTAACATGGAAAGGCAGTCGGGTCAGGTCAGCCACAGTACATTTTCAAACTCTATTTTACCTCTGGTTTAAAAAAAATGCCGATTGAAGAAGTGGATGATTTATAGTCCTCTTCAGCCACTGATTATTACCTCTTAAATCTTCCAGCTAGAGACAAATCAAGCAGGGAATGTCCAGCATTGACATTATAATATTGTAAAGACAATCTTTTAAATCATACATATATTGTAGTTAACTCTAATTTAGAATATAAATCTTTGTGATAGATGATTGTGACATCATCCTCCTCTGAGTTTCATTGCAAAGAACTGGAACTTAAAGATAATGAAATACTTTATGTCCCAGCCACCTTTCAAAGGTCAACTGGGGGGAAGTATTGGGACACTGCTGTGTGAGGGCACCATGAGTGAGTTCATCCAGGTTCAGCACTCAGTGCTAGTAATCCTATTTTTCTCCATCTATTCAGGAAATTCCCAGAAGACTACCTGATCTTTTGACTTCCCCAGATTTTTCCTCTTTCATGCTTTCTTGCTAGAAGAATGTAAGTTGTAAATAGTTCAGTGTTTGAAAGATTTTGGGATATGTTACTTTTTATTCATTTGATTGCAATACCATGAGATTCATTATGCTTGTGGTACCATGCAATAAGTACTCAAATTGCAATGTCAGTACTAACTTTTGTCAACCTCTTTGAAATAAATAAAATGAGTATTCCAGGGTACAGGTGTGCTTTGACTAGTAAGTGAGAGAAGAGAATTGGTGTAAGACTCCATATTGTTTTTCTAATGAATGTCGCTAGGTAGAAAGTGTTACCTTTTGGAGAAAGCCAAAGCATGGTAGAAAGCACGATTTGTTGCCTATTGGAGCATTACCTCTGTCCACTCTGAACTTCATTTACATCATCATAGAAGACATCTAAAGAATCAGACCCATATTAACTTAAGACTGCTATGGACATTGCTCTTTGTCAATTTAACACCAGTATGTGATTTTACAGGATCTCTGTAAAACTTGTTTTTTCCCCTAATAGCATGAATATATTTCTGATCAAGATTAAATATTTTAAAATATTTATTTCAGTCTTATAATGGAAAATGTAGTGAAATACAATTTCAAGACTGCACTTAGACTGATTTAATACTACAAACACAAACAGACTATTAGTGTTCGTCAGTGAAAAGAAAAAAGACAGAGCAAGTGAGCAAAAAAGAAATGTAGAACTATGTAGAACTTTCTTCTGTCATAAGATGCAACTCATTCAAAATCAAGTGACATCCAGAAATCACGGCATTCTTTCTTGTGAAAAGAAAAACAAAGCAAACCCCATTTTTTTCCAGCCTACTTAACTTTTCAGCTGGAAATAATTTTTCGTTCTGCTGCTTTAAAATAAGTCTGTTGAAGAATTTCCAGTGTCAACACTGCAATGGAATGTTTTTATTTTGTTGAAAGGTTCTGATAGTTCTGACACAAAATATTTGGATTTTTTCTCCTTGAGAAGCAAGTATGAGTAACTGAGAGAGCAAAGATATAAGAAGTTGCTGTGGGGGAGTGACCATGTCCCTTATCCTTCTTAAGTCTTCATCTGTAAGAAAGGTTCTGGTGGAGAAGAGTTAACTCCATCATGTTAGACATAAATTGACACAAGGAAAATTACAATGGAACAACTGATAAAGCAAAAAAATGGTAATTTTGTTTCTTTCCCTCTTGTATATCAACAAGGTAACAGGAGACACAACCATCACTTTCAAAGGCCTTGTGCAGATAAGTGGCATGGTTTGGATTTTATTGTTCTGTCAAACTGATCTAAGTCAAGAGTAACTCGGTGAAATTCAAGGGATTTACACTAGTTCAAGACTGACGTGAATGAAAAAGTAGGCTCAGAAGTCCAGTCACATTCAGAAACATTATACAGACACATTGATAATGGGGCAAATTAGCAGGAAACAATATATTCATTTCAGGACTGATTTTCAACATATTAAGAACTACTTTCTACTTGCACTTCCAAATGCTCGTCATTTCTGAAAAAATAAGCCTTAAAATTTTTTGTTATATCTGCCCATTTTTTGCAAACCTACTGCAAACAGAGTGGAAAGTGCTAGGTGGGTTTAGACGGTTCATAGATGCTCAGACTTAGGTGCAAACATTCTGCAAACTCCCTGTTTCCCCAGGAGGAAAGGAATTTCTGTACCCTGTATGGTTTATTTTATTACACTGTTATTTGTTAACCTCAGATAACCACTTTCTTATCTAAAGAAACCAAAAGTGGATGCTTTTGTTGTTGGATGAGAAATGTTTCTAAAGAATAATCCACTTGCAGGAAATCTGCAATAAAAATGTGTTTCCCAGACATGTGAAGGCTGGCAAACCAACTGACCCCAACTCTCTTGAAACAAGTATTTATACATACTCTTCCATTAGGCTTAGAACAAAAATGTTTCAGTCTTTATACAGATTGAAGTAATTGGCTTCAGCAGAAAGTAGTCAAGGAAAGACAAGACTTTGCGAAAAAAAAACCATGTACCTCTGTAGCTCTGGATAGAAGGAAGCCAGTGGAAATCAATATAAATATTCTTGACTGCAAGCCCAATTTTACAAGGTGATAAATTAAATGTGTCAGTGAAGAGCTGAATCCTATTAAAGCCAGTGAGATCAAGCACATGCCAAAACATACTCACATGCCAAAAGCTCTGATGAAAGGAGGCCAAAAACGTTAAGGACAGATTGGGAATCCTGATTCCAAAGTCTCAGGTTTTCCTTTCACTTGTGACGGCATAAAAACACTGAGGACTATGGATGAGGCAGATATAAGTCCCACAGACATGAGTAGGCATCAGCAACTCAAATAATACTGTCGAATGCAAACTGAGTTCCTGATCTGCTCTTAAATATTCATTGTAAATAATCTTTCAGATCTGGATCTTCTCAAATTGAATCTGAGGGAGAAAAGGGAACTGAAATTCTTCAGTAACACAAGTAAGGCTAATTGTTCATGCATGAAAGCCAAGGACAGGCAGCTCTGCTTTTCCTGAAATACTTGACTTTGTACTTAAGCCTAAAATATACTTATGCATTCATGACTACATCCAGAAAAAAAATATAAGGGTCATTAGCCTTTTCTAGTAATGGGTACACGATGTCCCCCATGATTTTCTTGCTGATATATTTTCCCTCCTGATGGATCTAATGTTTGGGGAATTTCAGCTCTCAGCAGGGCAGCATCTGTTGCGCTCCTTGGCACTTTCAGAGGTGTTCCCAAAACATTCAGACTGGGGCATGATGTAAGAATTGGGATACTCAGCACATAAGGCACACAGATGTTTCCCTCGTAAGTCTCTAGCTGGGAAGAAAGTTGGAGTGTGTTTGGCTTCCAGCTCAGGATTTAGGTACCTACAGCTTACCTACACCTTGCTTTACATGCCAAAGTCCTCTCATAAATCTAGCCAGCAGCCATAAGAGGATTGTATGCACCGTTATTCTACACAAGACTGGAGGAAGCATAGGCAGTGAAAGAGAGCTTACCAATTTTCACCCCAGATATCTTCACCTTTGTGTCTATTAGTAGTTTTCTTTATGGACTTCTATCATCCTCTGGGGTATCATCCTGGTTCTCTGAATCTCTCTTCAACTCTGTGCTCATCTCTCTCCAAAAGGAAAACCTCTGAACCCCATTCCATAGAGAGGACTACCCAAGCACTGAAATATCTAGGAGAGAAGTAATGAATGTAACTCCATGGATAACTGCAGTATGTGTATGCAAATTTCTAACCTACAGAAAGTGCACAAATTGGCAAAGACCACTGAATTAGCCAATAGGAAATTCAAAACTGATTAAAATTTTACAGCAGATTAATTATTGAAGTAGCTGTCATGAGCATGAAGTTTTAGTGATATTATTGGAAATTATCCTGTTCAACTGCATCTTTACAGTCAGCTATGTCACTGTTTTTTATTAAATCCACTTGAATGGGAAATGACTTTTTAAACAGGGATAAAGGAAACCTAGAAAATGCAATTGTCAGTCCAGTCCTGAGACTAGCCTTGCCAACTGCTCATGATTTGGAGAACGTCAAAAGAATTTCTAGAGTGTATAAATATAAAATAACCCGGTGCTAGTTCAGAGAGTTGAGAGCAGAAGGAAAGCATCAGACCTTAACAAGCTGCCTTTCAGAACTTCCACTCCTGCAGCTTTTTTTTTGTTTTGAAACAGAATAATGAGAACTGAACATCCTTGATGCCTTCTACAGTCACTTCAGCGAAGTCTATAAAGACACCAGAAGATTTTTTTCGTGTTTTGTTACATCCTCTCATTTACACAGGTCCACAAGCAAGCAGAATTAAAAGTTATATATATTGTGAAGTCAAGTATTCAAAAGTTAAGATGAAGATATATATATCATGTAGGAGAAACATTAATTTGACTCCAACTTGTGCACAAATTTATGAATGAGTTCAGATCACTTGCAAACAAACAAACAAACAAAACAAAGCAAAACAAAAAACAAAACAAAACAAAACAAAACCAACATGTAATCCTGCAGCTGAAGTCTGTACCATAATATGTAGGTGCAATGAGGGCAGGAAAAAAGAGGGAAGCTGTGACTCATTGTATGGGCCAAGGGTATACGCCCAATAACAAGGCTGACTCTTCCGTTGCTATGGCTGATCTCATACTTCTGAGAGGTTCTTAGTACAGGCTGTTCTACAGAAGCCAGTGATTTGGTTTAACGGGTGATAGCTCCACTAAATTGAAACAGAATTTCCTGGGACAAAGAAAAGCCTTTTTATTTTTTTCTCTCTTTTTTCTTTTTTTTTTTTTTTCTCCTCCACAAAGTTTCAAAGCCTTGCTGCAAACACTGGAGATGGCGAAGCTTCTCAGAAAGAAAAATAAAAAAGGTCATCTGTGTCTGCTACGAGGGAATATTAGAAAATCAAAGGGTTTTGCTTTTGTCAGTAAAGCAGAGATTTTCAGAATTATTTCAAGGCTTTTTACCTGACTAGTTACATTTAGCACAGGATCAAGCACAAATACTGGCTCACAGATATTCCTTCCAATCTGCATTATTTGTTTCATTTGCTTATCACTTAATTTTACTTGCTTGCAGGCCATCCAGTTTGAAAATTATCAGTATGTCCTTCGGACACTGATACTTCAGATGCTTCTTCCCTAAACAAACTAATTTACATATTTAAAATTCCTCATGAACAGTTATACACATATGTTTATACACATATGGATATGTATGTGTAGGTATGCAAATATATGCATATGCATTAAATGTATATGCCTATGTATTTATATTTTAACCCCATGAATATGGTGGAACATTTTTGCAGACCAGCAGAAAATAAAACGTTGAGCTCTTAAGTTCTGAAGACTTAATTTGTCAATATTTTACAATTTATTTGTGTTTAGCACAAAGGAATGTATCAAAAAATTCTTATCATTATCAATTTGACTTATTTTTGCTAGGTTTTTCTGCTCTCATTTTATGAGCATAGCAGAAAATATCAACTGTCTGCTGTGTGTGACACTTTGCAAAGATGAATCCATAAAACTTTATGATTGCACTTCTCTCATGGTTGGAAAACTCCTGTGAAGGATGGTGAATAGATTACCCGAGGACATGTCCACAGGGTACACACTGGGATATAGTCAAGTCAGCTCTCAGGGTACAGCTTTGAAGCATCACCGTGCAGAGACAGTAGGACTAGTTCAGGAGAAGCTGAGCTCTGCAGTTGTCACAACATCAAGCTCATTAGCTTCTGCTTGGGAGGGTTCTCGGGAGGACTGATGAGGAAGGGTGCAGTGATACTCTTAGAGGTCAGACTAGTGATTCACAGAATCACAGAATCACAGAATCTCACGGATTGGAAGGGATTTCAAAAGATCATCTAGTCCAATCCCCCTGCCGGAGCAGGAACACCTAGATGAGGCTGCAAAGGAATGTGTCCAGGCAAGTTTTTAATGTCTCCAGAGTAGGAGACTCCACAACCACCCTGGGCAGCCTGTTCCAGTGTTCTGTTACCCTTACTAAGAAGTTTCTTCTCAAATTTAAGTGGAACCTCTAGTGTTCCAGTTTGAACCCATTACCCCATTCCTGCATTGCATTCTGTCCAGTGTCACAAAAGTTCTTATTTGAGGAATTTGACTTTTCGGACAAGTTCAGAAGTAATGCCTGGATTGTACTTTTAGTTACACCAGTAACCTTAAAGAGCCTGTGGGTGGTCTTTGCAGTTGGAAAGTTTCTGTATACACAGAATTTTGTATTGATATGGCAGGCTGGAACTGGAATTTACATGTCTTGATGGCATGTCTGCATCAGTTAAGTATTAAAAAATCCACCATAATCCAAGCCCCAAAAAGTGTCTCATAGGCAAAGGTTAATAGCACCACATTACTTTGTCTGACATAACTGCTCCAATACGCTATCTAATTTCACTAGGAGGATTGCTCTAAACTATAGAAAAGTATCATATTGACTTCCATGGTACTTTTGCAACCAACATTTGCATGATTCTTTGATACGATTAACTACTGCTCTGCTGGCATATACCAACGGCATCAAGTTCTCCTAGGTGTAGAAAGATAAATACAACTAAGAAAAAAACCCCAGACCTCTACCTTTATAGCTCTTTAGTGAGGACACTCTTTTGCTTGTGAAAAGTACTGTTATCATTATAAAGCTTTTCATAGCCATGTCTCCTACCTAGAGAGAAAGTTCCAAAAACTGTAATCATGAAAGAAAGACATAGACCATCAAGTCTACATTCTTATTACAAGGCAGGATGTATGTGATGGTATTCTATTGTTTTTGCTATCAATCTACTGCCAGTGTTTCACAGTGTCTTTAGCTGCCTTAACTCTAAGTATCTTTAACTGCTAAACGGACTTCTCAACATCCATTACTTCTCAGTCTGATGACACTGGAGAAAATAAGTAGCTTTTTCTTTCTTTAGAGTAACTTTGGAATATTGAAGTCTTTATCAGATCTGTCATCAATTGCAATTTATCAAAACCCATTTCTAAACCAGCATTTTTGTATTTGTAGAAAGAAATGAAACCATGTATCCGAGAGATCACTATTTATAGAAGTAAAAATGAACACTGCCATAACTAAATCGTAATCAATGAGCAATGGAAAATCTGTGGATATTCAGTAAAAGGTAACTAGAAAAAATTGCTGTCAGTAGGCTGAACACACTACAACGGGGCCAGTGTCTCAGCCCAAGAACTGAAAATATTCTAAAAATCAGAAAGCATTTTGAACCACTGATATTCTTTTATTAATGCTGGAATTAGGCCATTTAGATCTAGTTGGGTGTGTTTACTAAACACTGAAATAATACAACATGACTGAAGACATACAAGAATATGGTTTTGCCCAAAGCAAGAAGTATCATTTTTTGCTGGTTCAGGTTTGTTTTCTGTCAATTTAACCTATATACAGAGATTGACCTAGGCATGAATTCATCCAGACTTGCTTTGGACTGAAAGAGTGATTATAAAACAGAAAGTATGAGTACGTGAGTAGAATGGGAAAAAAAAAAAAAAAAAGAAAAAAAAAAAAGAAAAATATTAAAGCCTAAGAGACAGTACAAAGTCTTAAAACTGTCAAGCTTCTTCAAGGAGGAAAGAAGATTTAAAATAAGCAATAAGTGATTAGATATAAAGATCTGGAAGGTCATGGACATTCAATTCAAGGAAAATCTTCCTACATTAGGATGAGAAGAAATTATGTAAATAAGAATTATGACTCTTTAGGAAATGATTCAGAAAAGATTTGTGGCTATTTCAAACAAAAGTATAATTGAATTTTTTTAGATCATACATAGTAAATGGATTATTAGAGCCTGCAGAAAACAATTTTTGTAATGGGAAAATAATAAAAAAATCACGTCATTGAAATTTCCATAGAAATTATTTTTCCTTTCAGGTTCTGATGAAAGTATTGGTTTATGAAGGTCTGATTGAAAAATTAGTTTTGCTGAAAGACTAAAACATACTGTAAAAATGAAAAAGCTATTTTTTTTAAATTCAGAAATTATCTGTAACTTCCTGTTGCAATATTCTCTGTGTCTGGCTATCATTAAACATTTCTTAGATGTCACTGTATTTTTTCAGGCATCTTGTGGTTAGTGTAAAGTCAAAATTTCAGTGAAGTGAATAAGAAAAAGGATCAAATTGTGCAATTTAATAAGGTGTCCACATAACTTACAACTAGAACTTTACAAATACTGAATTCTATAAAAGAGATCCTCTTCCCTCATTAGATATGATGAACTGGATGTTTGAAGACAGGGACTACAAGAAATCCGCCCAGCTTGGGGAGAATGGCAGAAAGGGAGGGAGAGAGGGATGCAGGGAGGAGATTCCTATGGCTTTATATCAGGAAGCGCAATTTCATTTCTTTCCTAAATATTCAAAGACAAACCTGTAACTTTTCCTACTGAAATGTGTGGGACTTGGCTTCTTTGGTAATCTGATTAGACTCATGTTGGTATGCATCAGCAAATACTCCAGTAAATCAAAGAGAAATTAAAGATTCTGCTTTTTATAAATAAACTGATTGTCATTCCTGTTTATCCATCTCTAGCAAAGACAACATCGGCCAGATAGTGAGACTTGACATTTCAAAGAAAGGAATAACTTCAAGAGAGGATGTGAAAAAACCCCTTGAAAAGCTCTGGTATTTGGAAACAATTATTTAATTTGAATTCTGAAAGTTCATGAAACCCTATTTTATTTTCCTGTTAAGCTCTGTAAGAGGAGATATTTGCTCTGATTGCAGTTAAGCAGGTAGAAACACTGAAAGCTTCCTCTCCAGTGCCAAAATATCAGGAAATTAGTATAATATATTCAAGGAGTTGATACAAGCATACACAGAAATTCAAAGCAGGGTTGTCAACTCCAGTTAAAGCTTAAGCTGTGCTATAGCCAGAGTAAAAACGCACATGTCTTTTGAAATGAAATATTGTGGTTACCACATGGTACAAAAAGGCTCATAGCAAAAGTATCACATTTTCAAAGTAATGTTTCTGTCTGCTCATTTGATAAGCAAGACCCATCTATTGCTGTATGTATAGCCATGTTAGAAATTGCTTTTCAGGGTGATTTCCATTTGTCCTCATTTTCTGTGCTTGGATTCATGGTGTGGGGTGCTCTGAGGTTGCAGGAGTGGGACTGCTCCTGAATAAGACTGAGGAACATGCACCAGGAGGTGTCATCTGCTGTGTTGCAGCTGCTGATGGGAACCCAGTACATGGGGCCAGAGTGAGGCAAATGTGAAGGAGAAGCCCTGTGACTCTGCAAGGTTGTCCCCAGAGGTACAACCTCAGCTGTCTCCTCAGCACCTCTGCTCCTGCAACACTATGTGGCTCTTTCATATAGACACAGTCTTTACCTCACTCAGTGTTTCACATTTTGTCTTTTATAAGATTGAGTAGTTTTGAGATTGAGTGATGGAAGTTTGTAAATACATGTGTATTCAGATACGTCTTAAAGCAGATTTTCCTCTTTCTGTTACATTTGTGAAACAATGAAGAAGAGTCCACTTGAACTCACTTTCTTGAGTGTCTTCTAGGTAGTTATGAGATCTGGGTCTCCTGAAATACATTTCCCGTCAAGGAGCACACAGCAAACCCCTCAGATTTGAGGATCCCATTAGTACTATGCACAGAGCACTTCAAATCCTGGGTACTTCAGTGCTTGACAGAGATGAAAGGAAACCTCTTGATACAGCATATGGCCTTCAAAATGACAAAATGCAGACTGGGGATACCTTCAGGTTTCTGTTAAGAGTTTCTGTTATTTGAAGCAATCTGATTTTCTACAAAACAAAACCTCTGTTTAAAGAACATGTTATAAAGAAGAAATTGCTATGTTCACTTGATTTTTTTCCCACATTATTCTTTTCCCATTTTCTTGGGTTAAATCTTTTCACAAGGAGGAGAATGTGTATATAAAAAATGACAGCATAGATCTGGACTTGGTCAAGCCTCAGCTTAACAAGACTATCTGATGAGGTGAAGAGAGAGATTAGACCAAAGGAGTCATGATCTGAGGCAGGTGGCTGTGTCTCCAGTATCCGCTAGTCTAAAATGTATTTTTCCACCTGTGATATTTTTCCACCTGCATATTACAGGCGTTTCTGGGGATGAAATTAAGTGATTTAATTGTCTGAATCAAGTTCACTTCTGAAGGTGGGAGTTTACATCAATCTCAGCCTTACTAGTATGTTTTGTGCGAAGTCATTTTCTTTTATTAAAATACAAACACCTTGTTAATCTTCTTTTTATGTGGTATGTCTCCAGAAGAAAAAGTAAATAAATAAATAAATAAATAAAAATAACACGTTGTGCATGAGAGCTATTGCAACTTCTCTGCAAATGTTTTTCTTTTACACTAAGTCATTTCAGTCTTCAATCTTGTTCATCTTTTCTTTTAAATAGAGCTTGACTTTCACTCCGAGTGAGTATTATTTAAACATTATATTCGGACAGAAGCAGGATAAATTTATTGAAGAAATTCTAACATATTTCATATTAGATAATAATGTAAAAGTTGCAGCAGTTTTTCAACTGTAAAACTATGATTTTGTAAGCGTATCAGAATTCTGATCATAAGAAGTTCTTGTAGTTAATTTTTCTTTTTGTTTTGAAACAAAAGACATTCAAATGGTTGTAGTTTTCCAGTCCACTGAGGACTCACCATGTGTCCAGTTCTCCAAGTGTCTTGGAAAGGTGCTAAAGCAAAATGTAAACAAGATAATAAACCAGATGAAACCTACTCCCTACAGCCTTATCTATGCAGTCATATGCCCACAAAGGATAACTTTAACAGACAAATTAGCTTTTCTTATTTAGAATAATAATCACAACAAATAGCATAAAGTGCTGAAATACAACCTTATATGAAAGCTAATAAAGAAAACTTGCTTCAGTTTTCACAAAAAAAAAAAATTGAGTTTGAATCTTAAATATTCTGTTATATATAATTGAATAATACACAGTAGATTTGACTTGCTAATTGCATTCACTCTGTATACATAAGGTCACTTTTTAATACTACATGGCTGCAGAAAGGCTGGAGCATACAAAAAAAAAAAAATGAACACGTCAGTGTGACATACATTTTTCACATTCCAAGAGTGTATTTAGGTTACAGTTTTACAAAACATGAAGTTCCCTTACAGAAGACTTCTGAAAAGTGAAGACAGCTTTTGCAATCAAAACAAATGCAAACTAAATTATTCATCTTTACTAAATTTTGTTATTACATCTTGGACATTTTCTGTTGTCAGAAGAAGTGATTTCCAGACAAGACACATTTACAACAGTTCCTACTAGATTCAAGTTGTCTTTGATGAATTTAGTGAAACTGCAGAATATATGTGACAGGATTGTAGGTTAACAACTCAGCCAAGGCAAAATGAGGTAAACAGTCACTATGGAGTGTAGATTTACTGATAGGTCTAGCAATCTGGATAACACAGATGCAGTCCAGAATCTAACAGGAAATTAATCTTGTGGAAAGGCAAATCAATAAAACAAAAATAAAACTATTTCATCTTAAAGTTATTTCTGGAAAAGATATTATTTGAGGAAGGAGACAGGGTGTGCAAAGAAAATATAGTATATAGTCATTACTTACATGAGTATGGAACTGGTATAGTAAAGCCAGTTCTTAATATCTGAAACAGACACAAAAATCAACCACTATGACCACAATAAAAAATAACTAATAGATAGGAAACATCAAATTGAAGTTGAATGATAATTGAAAGGGAGGCTGGGCATTTGGTAGGTGCTTGAATAATCCCAAATTTAAGTCTAGAATTAGTAGGATGCCTTCCTGTCTAAGAATTTTCAGATTTAGAGTGGAGAAAAAGGAACAGAAGCTTGAAAAAAAGTTGTGCGGACAAAACTAGGGAACTGATTTAGCTGGCTCCATGCCACTCCTCCTAATTTTGCAGCATAAAGAGATGTACATGTAAAGCCCTTTTTTAAACTTTTGAACAAAACAGAAATAACTGTGTGCATTGTCAGGACTTTTGGCAAATTTCGGGATTGGTAAAATGATGAAGTGAAAAAAATAATGTTTCTTTTCTTCTCTTCCTTATGCCTCTCCCAGCTGCAGCTCAGAAGTTTTGTTGTAGTTGTTTTGATGTAAAGTAATTAAGATATGAATAAGGAGATTTAAAGGAATTGTATGAACAAGAAGCTTATGAAGCTTGAAAATAAAGCTATGCACTGTGCCAGTAAAATACTGGCTCTGTAGAGTGATTTGCCTCTTGAGGAGTGTTATTGACCTGGTACAGAAAAGACATGAGAGAGAAATAGTTACTTGATTCATTAAGATGACATTTCTTCTTGTTTGTCTTTTGGGTTTTTTTGATAGGTTGCTTGGTTGTTTTTGTTTTGTTTTGTTTTGTTTTTATTTTCCTTATTCTTTTTCTTATAACTAAGCATGATGGGATCTGGTTTTGCCTTGTCAGGCAGTATATGGGAAGCAGTTTGTCTCCAGATTACGAACATTATTCCTTCTCTTTTCCCATTAAATTTCTTAACAGAAAAGCTGTACACACTGGTAAGTGTCCAAGTATAAGGCAGCTGACAGGATGCTGACAGGCAAAGGGTTTGCTTGCTGATCTGTTCAATGATAAAAGTGGGAACAGTAATCAAAAGATAAAGAAGTTATACTGGTGTTGAAAAAAGCAACCCAAAAATCGAAAAGATGTTGTACTGACTGCCTAGCTGGAACTGAGTATAGTAGTCTGCTGGCATCCGGATGACCTGCTGAGGTTTTCACAAGAGCCTTCTCAACGTGTTATATATTGTATGATGATAACTTGACTGTCCAGCTGGCATCCTTCAGAGCAATAACCTTTTCTCTAATAGGATATGGAAGAGTAAGAAACATGTTTGTGCTGATTATATTTGATTTATGGTCACAGAGGAAGGATATGAATTATATGACTAAGACTTTTATTATTCATGCAATATCCTATATGAGCATAACTTGTAATAGACCATCAAATAAAGGTTGATTTTTATAGAACTTGTTAATCACAGAGGTCCAGAATTTGAGAAGTTATTGATTTCAACAGGAATGAGCCATTTAAATATCTCTGAACATCTGGTCTTGAATTAATGTGGGGTTATGTCGTTAATTCATACCTAAGTAGAGCTCCCATTGATTGATTTGAAAATATAAAACCAGGTGTGTTAACAGAAAATGAAGGTGACCTCCTGTTCTTGTATCAAATCATCAGTAGTGAGTTATTTTTAGTGGTATAATAATTATACATTATAGCTAAAACCTTCTATTAGAAAAATATCTTGTCTCCTGATTTTACAAAGTTCTGTTTAGGTAGACTGAATCACTTTCAGAAAATCTATCTCTCTGCGCTGACTTTGCAGAAAACCTAGGATGACTAAGCTCCCACCTGGGTTAAATGAAAGGTGGGATAAATTGAGGACTGAAGACATCAACTATCTTTAAAATTCTCCAGGGATCATGATTCAGCTGTAGGACCCTAAATAGTTTGTTCCAAAACCTAATGGCATGTCCTTTCAAAAATATATTTTTTTTCTATCTAAAGAGGTTTCATCTGTTTTTCTTCACACCATCTCTTAGTTTCATGTAAGTTTTAATATTGAGGGCTGAACAAATAATCTGGGAGACAAAAAAAATACTTCTGAAGGAACTGGGTTCAAGCCTATCAATTCATTTTGCAAGTCCTGATTCAATAGATAGAAGCATTGTTAGCTCCACCATGAGCAAGTTATTACCATAAAATCCTTAGGATCAACGACTTTGGGTCTAAAGTCAATCACACTTACTACCTTCAGGAGTTAATTCAGTGCCCAGTTTAGGGCAAAGAGCTGAATGTCAAGGAGATTCTCTTCTGGAATTTTATTAGCTTTAGCACTCATTTAAATATATCTTTATGCCAATGTGGCATAAACTAGGTTTTCCTTGCCAACACTGTCTGCCTCAGTGCTGCGATGATGACACATGGCTAACATTAAGTAGACAAGACTGCCTGGAAACCTTCTCAAAGGGGCCTGACATAATTTGCCAGAAAGACATGGGTGAATTAGGGGAAACTGAAGATCATATCACCTAAAAAAGAAACTATAATTTCCTTAAAATTGAGTCTTGGCACTGCACTCAGCTCTGTGTCTTCTCATGTCTACCTAAATGACTGAGGGCTTTGAAGTACAATACGGTTCTGACCTCTTCTAGGGCTGAATTACAAATTCATGAAGTCAAAGACACAGAAGACTGACATTATTTCAGTGAAATGGAAGGTCAGATAGCACAGCATCAGGGCAACGGAGAGCTCTGAGGATAGGATCAAAGGCTTGAACTGTCCTTTACCTTCAGGAAACAGTAAAAGAGATGGTTTTCAGCATTTTAGCGGAAGAAGCAAGTAGGTGAAGAAGAGCAGTCTGATATAAAATAAAAATATTAACCTGTAAATCAAAATCCTAATAAAATAGTAGTTATTGCATGACAAACACCAGGCAAACTCACATGCTTGATCACAAACATTATTTTTAATAAGATGTTAATATAGTATCATATAATTTGGGTTTGTAAATCAATGTGGTCCTGACACACAGTATCAAGATAACACACAGCTCTGCACTCACAAGTTCACACACAGAATTTTCTGAGTGGTTTCTATAGCATATTTGGCAGAACCAGGGAGCCTTGGAAACTGTCCTTATACAGCAGAAAGCATTATATCATGCAGATAGTTTTCTTCAAAGGACAGTTTTAAGGAAAACAGAGGCAAATGAGCAGCACAACCTGTGCTACTATAAAAATGTAAACTCTAATGAACTGCTAAACATCTTGAACTATTTAGCATAGATCTTCAGAGCAGTAGCGGAGAAACCAAGTTTGTATTCTCCCCTAGAAATATAAACAATGATACATCCTCCAAATGCTGAAATCCAGAGGAAAGTTTAAGACCCTCCAATGTGATTTCTCAACAATTTCTTAAAGGCTTTTTCACATTTCTAGTGCTGACTTGAAATATTTTACAGGCTTGGTTTCTCTCCAGATTGTATCTCTTAATCACAACAAACTGTCACACATTGTCAGTCTCCACCAGCAGAAATGATAATGAGCAGCTTCACTTTACAAAAACACATCCAACTGATTTCAGATTGATGGGGATGGCAAACAATTTTGCCCCAGCCTTTGATGAACATATTTGTGAAGTTTGGAAATTCCATCCCAGAAGAGTAAATATGCTCTTGGCAGTTGGAAGACAAATAGTGCCAGGGCTCTCTTCTAGTACCACTGAATTTATAATGGAGCAGATGTTGATTTGCCGCCCTTCATGCATCATTCTCTAAATTGTGGGCTGCCATTAAGGCTGTTGTCTCTAATGGCCACTTCCAAATATAGACCACTGAGTAACAAATCCTCTCTTGGTAACATTGGTCTTAAAAATGCCATAGTTCCTTTTCCAAAATCCCAAACGTGGCATGGGTCTTTACTCATTAATACTGCAAGGGTTTTACTTTCCTTACTTTATTACTTCTGAACTGAAAATACAGGCTAAAGCCAAGTTCAAATAAAGGGTAAACTTGCCTTGCTGGCACATATTCAGGAGTCCTGTCATTGCACCCATGCAGTCTGGTGAAGCATATGCAATGTGCAATGACAAACGTACAAAGACAAAATGCTATTTCCTATAGGAGCTCAGAGAGCAGATTGCTGGCTATACATTCTCTCTACTTTGGTAACAGCTTCCCTTGCTACCAACAATACAACAGGAACTGGAATTGATGCTTTGCTTAGAGCCATGGTCATGGTAATCAATGTGTCTTGCTTCTAGTTTAAGCAACAAAGGTGACTTGGGCTTCAAATATCCTTCAGCTCTTTCTGAAATTCAAGCTTTTATGATGTTTTCCTGGCAGATGGTAAATTTAAAATTATCATTAAATACAGCTTGTTGGCAAATCCTGGTGCTGTCCCTAGCATCATGTCCATAATATGTGATATGGAAATCATTCCACTGACCCCAAAGACCTGCAGATAGATCCTGGTAATGTAGCAGAGTATAGCCATACTACCATTTTGGACATAATGAAATAATTGAACCACAGAAAGAGTTGACAAGGACGTGATCATGTGGAGTATAGTAGAGCATGTTGGAAAGGTGAAGTACCAGCAAAGGGTACAAGACCAATATCTATACCTGTACAATGCTTCTATCTGTCCTCCATTTAATTCTGATTGTGAACAAAATCCTAGATTATTAAGGACTCACTATGGACTCAAAGTAATTGTCTTCTTAAACACTCATAACAGGATAAAATATTTATTATACTTTATTTTCCATCTTTTTTTGCAACTAATTTACAGAATTGTAAATATTAAAGTAATGACAGCTTTCCACACTATGGTCCGCAAGTCTCTAATTACATTTCATCCATAAAAGCTAACTGTTACAAAAATGCTCTCTGAATTGGGAAAGAAACTAGATGCATGCTCATTTGCCCACACTATGGTATAATACCACAGAGATCTCAAGCTGCTTGACTTTTCAAAGGTATATTTGAAAGAAAATAATGATATACTTTCTGCTCTTTTTGTCATGTGAAAGAAATGAAAATTGAGCTTCATGCAGGGATTGATAATTTAAGAGCCTTTGAATTAGTCCCAAACACACTACTTTATGAAACTTGAAAATAGAGCAGTTACAGTAGCAGTAACTGCAGAAAATTGAAGTAACTTTATAACTAAGTATAACTATAACTTTGTAACTAAGTATAACTATAACTTTGTAACTAAGTACAGTGGGTGTCAGGGAAAAATCAGCATTCAGCACAGGGGAATGTGGTGTAATATCTATGAGAAGTGCAGGAGTTACTACAGCTACTGAGAACACTTGGAGTGGCAAGTGGTGCTCAGGAAGATAAGTAATGGAGAAGGTTATCACCATCCTGCCAAATTATAACTGATTACAGGTATTTATAACCAATTAAACGATCAATGCAATCACTGTATAACAACACTTCCACTACTGAGATTGGTATGAAGTTTTCAGAGAGCTTATCGGTGAATAACTAATCTCTGAAACAAATATGTGAGATAATTGAGATATGCTTATTTATGGAGAAGAAAAAAACTGTAAATATATGTTTTCAGAGTGTCTGAGTTTTCTCACCTGACACACAATACCTCAAGCCTGTTTCAAAATGTACAAGCATCTGCAGTCCTTCCTGAATCCAGTGGAGGTATTGGTCATCAGCCCTTCTAAAATCAGGTGCACACACCTATACTTATGACTTTAAATGGAGGATGAAATATTAAAAAAATTGTAATTTTTCTTAGGGAACCAATTTGTTCTCTTACCATGTTCTGAGGAACACCCATATGGCATTCTGCTACAGATTAGCATATTTCAGTCACTGTATATAGACAACAGCATTTGGAAGAAAGCAACCACTTCAACAGATTCAATACCATGCAGTCAGACTTTTGATGATTTTAGGCAGCTGAACGCCTCTAAAAAGCCAGCCTCTAGTGATTTTCCAGGTACCTCACAGAAAATCAGACACCAAGTCAGGTTTAAAGGTTAGATATTCCTGACTTCACAGGTAATTGACTATTCTAAATTACTAACTTGAAAGATTGTTTTGAATGACTGCAGGTACCTTACAACACAGCTAAATTGTATAGGCCTGCACACTTCATCCTCACGTGGAGACATCTACCACTAAATCTTAAAGAGTTATGTCTACCTACTTACGCCTATTGGCACTTCATGTCATTTGGACTAGGGAAAATTTGCAGGTGGAGGACGTATTATCCAGATTCACTGCAAGAAGCCAAATCTATGTCACATCAACATCTGCTAAATGAGGAGAACTTCTGCAAAGGATGAGGAATCAGGAAGGTGTCATCATTCACAGAAGCCAGGGATCTGCTGGAGGCATATGCGGAGGCCAGCTACTCCCTTTAGCACAGCCACATTGACTTTACCCTTGTTATTCAGAAGGCCACAGCATGACTAGTTCATTATTTGGCTTTTAGCTGCAGTTTTACCTTACCGTAGATCAACATTTTTAACCTACACGTCAAGTCAGGTTGCTGTCATGGTTTAAGTGAATTAAAACCAAATTAGTAGTAGATGCAGGGGAGGTGATTTGGTGCTGGTAGAAATCCTCTCCCTCTTGAGCTTCCCCTAAATTCAATAGAGATGTGTAATCACATACCCTAAAAGCAGGAGCAGGAGTTTGTGTTTGGGCATATTTTACCAATGAGCACACCCTGTGCACTCTGTCGTGCTTTCTCTGTCACCCCAATAGGAGATTTCCTGACCCCCTCCAGGTAGTGACGAATTTCTGCTTCCCTGAACCAGTTGTTGTTTGGAGATGCATATGGTCTTAGCAGCCCTTTGAAACAAGACACACATTTGACTGTTGCTGCTGATTTACTGCAAGACCATGTGCACCCATGGTGCTATATAAATAATATACTTCTTCTAAATGAAGTCCATGCCTCTTCATCCCGTGCTTCGTTGGACTGCACAATGCAATCTAAAAGATTAATTTCTTCCCACCAGCAGCACATATTGGAGATATTCAAAGGACAAACATGGGCTCTGTCAGGCTCTTGATGGAAGCTTTCTAGCTCTGTTTCCACATTCAGCTGCAACACCAGGAAGCTGAGAAACTTAGAGAGAAGTGTAAAGGATCTACAGTATGTATCCACAAGAGAAAGAGGACAAAAAGGAAAATAAAAGACAGAATGTTTTCTTTATTTGTGTTTTTCTCTTCAGTACCATTTTCGTATATTCTGGTTTGTTCGTTAGCTATATATTTTATATTAAAAGAGAAGCTGTCTTTGTTTATATATTAATTATGGTTTATTTTTAGTTTACACATCTAATATATATAACAATGCCCTAAGGGAATAAAAACATTTTCCTTTGTGGGAATATTCCTGTGCAAAGTTATTATTTTATTCAATTTTTGTCACTTTTTTCTGTGTTCTAGGATCATATGAGAAATAAGGATATCTCTTGACTGTGCAGAGAATTCATAAGTGTTTCCAAAAACATTATGTTACTGTAATACCAAAAGTGTTTTAATTTTATATAACTCTAATTTTTTATTGCTTAGTTGCCATGGAAAAAAATTCGAAGCCCCTAAAGTAACCATGCAGAGAAGATAGACTGGCAGTCTAAAATACAGGGTTTGGCTTCATCTTACTTGTTCACTGGAAAAGACGAAGTATTTTATGGTTATTATTTTTGTATTTTTTATTGCCTTTATAGTTTTTTTATGCCAAAATATAATAAATCCTAGTAAAATATAAGAATTACTGAATGCATTCTCTAGGCTTACATCACCATGCTCTACTTAGTTAATAATGAACCTTTTTCATAACTCGTAAAAGATGTCACTAAATTAGTTTTGAAATTATTGAATACTAAAATAGCAACTGAAATTTTGACAAAGGTGACAGGTCTAAAAATCATTTCTATATGATCACTAAACAAGTTCTAGATTTAAAGAAAAATAGGTACTCATTAAAGTATCATCTCTTGTATGCAGAGTTATTTCTTATAAGGTAAATTTTGTGTGTATTGTACCTAAATGATATTTTTGCCCTTTATATTTGTCCCTTTGCAACCAATCTATGACTTTCCTTTCAAGCCACATCACACCAACGCAACACAGCAGAGCAACACAACGATGCCACCAATTATTTTTTCTCAGCTGCTGCTTAGTAACAATGAATGTTTATTTTTAAAGTACTTTGCCACCTTTAGAACCCTAAAATTAGTACAAAACTATAAAAAATGTTTTGTTCCCAGAAAAAAAAAAAAAGACTTGGGGTGTCTAAAGTACATGACAAATTAAATATGAGTTTGCTATGATTAACTAATCAAAATTAACATATTTCTGTCACCTCATGATGGTTTCTACTTATAATAATAAAAGATACATTATTCAAAAATTGCCTTGATTATTTTTAATCTATAATTTTGAAATGCTTTCTCATGTCTGTCCCTTAATATATGTATTTTAAATGAGTGGCAGTATCATTTTTTTCCTGGTTCCAATTATTAAGATCTCTGAAGCGAGTAAGAAATGAGTGTACTACACAAAGTACACTCTGTACTGTGAATTACTCTCTGAGCTGTTACCTGTTTGGACATAATTTTCAAGCATGTAATTGCTGATGCCAGAAACCCATCTCAGATTGTTTGTACCACTGTGTTTCCTAGTGAGTTTGCAATAATTGATTTCCTTTCTACTTGCACTTACATCAAACAATAATATGCAGTGTTTATTTATTGACAATAGAAAGCTGTCAACTGCTTGTTCATCTTGTGGGCAGCTTGAGAATTGAGTAGCAAAACTGATTCATAGTGGTTGGTTAACCTTTTTAAATCATGCAATTTTTTTTTTTTTTTTTACTAAAAGGAACCTAAAGCCATTTTACAGGACTCAAAATACTGCTTATGTGCCTAATGTCCAGCTAGATATGTAAATTCAGAGAAGCAAACTAGAAAATCCCTACTTTGCTCTTTCAGACACTTGAATCAATACATGTATCTGCATTTTTCAATGAAACCTACGTTCTGTCTGTAAAGCTGTGCTTTTGTACCCGTGAAAAGAATCTTTTTCATTCTTTCATTCATTGAATCATCAGCTTAGGCTGATGAAACCTGCTCAAAGTTTTGTGATTCACAAACTGTGTGATTCTTACAGTTATGTTCCTTGAATGTCCAGAATTATTTGGTGTATTCTGAGTGCTGATGCTGAAGCACAGGATTCAACAGTTCTGCTCATCATTGTTTAAAGGAAACAGCAAGTTAAGGGTGGTGTTTAATGGGCCCAGACATAAAATAGGACTTCGCTCCTCTGCCCTCAATCAGTTGCAGGAGAGTGTCCTAGTTGCGCAGTGACAGACAGAGGGAGACCTTTCTAGTGCTCTTTGTTACAACTACATCACTCTACAGATAGGTATAGAGAGGAAGCCAAAGCCAGAGAGTAGGCCCCAGTAGAAGTGTAATTTCATACTTTGGCAGATGAGTTGTCATGCAGGAATGGTTCCTTCCCTCCCTGGTTCTTCTGTGGTTTTCCCAATGTCTACCTAATGTAAACCACACAAAACCCCACAGGACAGGTCACAGAGCCCCTCATTCCCCAGCCCTTCTCTTTCTCACTCTCCCCTGAACTCCCGCTCCTGTTTACACCAAGAAAGCTTTGCACAGATGGGTAGAGGGTGTCTCCTGCCGGAACACTGCAAAGACCCCCAACTTCAGCTCTTAGTGTGATCTATAGGTTCATCTCTTTTCACTTCTCCTCTCTGGGACTGAACTGGGATCTAATTTCTTGCTTCTCAGCAAAATGCCCCCAGCATCTCAGAAAGAGAATAAGTGTCAGTGTGACCTCCTTTATCCATGTTATAGGTAGAAAAAAGTAATCCAGCTGCTGGAACATGGTTTTCTTGTTGACCTTAATCAGACAACGCTGAGCCATTGCTGTTTGACTTGACTAGAAGACCAAGTCAGGCAGTAAATCCTCTCAGTGAAGGGGCCACATTTGCACCATTCTCTTTGGTCCTTCCCTTAATTTGGCACAGGCCCTGTCATTGTTCTATCTGAAACTCAGTCAGCACAGAAAATACCGTAATTCTACTGCAGAACATGAAGTCTTTCTTTTAGACCTGTTTCTTTATTCAAACTTTCTGAACCACAGACAATACACAAATGAGTCTAATTACATGTCAGATCTTCAAATGACATAGACTGGAGTTCTTCTGTGGAGAGGAGTATAGCTATAATGATTTCTAGTGTCCAAGGCTTATATCAGCAATGCAAGCCCTTTGGCTTAGTATGGACAACTTCTGTCACAGACAACAATTAATCAGCTTGTGGGTGGGGTAAGAGAGCTTCCCCTTCAATAAAAGGCAACTTTGAAATACTTCACTAATTGCTAGATTAGTCAGGATACTTTATCAGTGACTCCTCACATTCACAGAAAATACTAGACTTCTTACCTTGTAATTCTTCCATGCTCCTAATTTTGGCAACTAAACTCCTTCTCTGTCTGTTTTTCAGCCAAATTCAACAATTTAATTATGTATATGGAACTGAAACATAGGCTTATACCTACCTGGAAGTGGATTTGTGTTCAATTTTTAAAAATAGAAGCCTATTATTTATCTTATTAACAGAAAATGCAAGTTCTTCTAATCCAGAACAACAGCAACAAAAAAAAGCATTTTGTTAGTTGGAAATTGCTAGATCAATGACCAGGTTACAAACACTCATACAAATAATTGGAGAAAGAATGTTATTCAGGAATATTTAACAGACTTTTTTAAGAAAAGTAAAATGGGCCCAGATTAACAGGTAAAATGATTTCAAACTCCTTATCTTATGCAGTAAATATCTGGTGCTGATTTGGGAATTGATTGCGAGAGGTAGTAGATGTTGCCCTGACCCCAAGGAGAAAACCCAGCCCATGATGGACATTGTGTCCCCCAGGGAGAGGTGAGTGGCAACATGAAGTGACCAGCAAGGAACCCTGCAGCTGCAGCAGCTATTTTCTCTGGCATTATGAGTGTCATTTAGATAATACAAATATAACTATCCCATTACTCCCTCAGAACATGGTCATAGCTGAACCACTGAGGAACTGGAAATTGCTTTAAACTCTATTTGCTGAGAGCTTATTACTCACAAGGGGCTGGTTCTTCCTCTGTGTTTCCCACTGTGCTTCTAAGGACACTTTTCTACATAAGCATTCACTGCAGTGACTTTAGAGGAGTCAAGGAAGTGACGTGAAAAACATTACTGTAGTGCAAACTACACAGAACCTGGAAACATCCCATTTTAAAAGCATTTTTGTAGCTGAAAGTTGGGGCAGTACAAGTCCATTCTTTACTTTTCAAAGTATTTTCTGAGAGTACTTTGCTACTAATCCTTCTATTCAGGGTAGAAATCCACCCTGTCAAAAAGACCATATTTTCATCTGATTGTGACACCTTTGATAAGAAGAAAGCGTTGTTTTATCTTCCAGCAGCTGATATATCCTAAAGGTACTATAGTAGTTGAATCCTGGGCATTCATTTACTACAGAGAGGCAACTCCAAAATAACTTAGAGATTGCTCTCTCTCCAATCCCCAACCATCAACACACTGGAAGTTCCCTTTGAAATTCCAATTTCATTGCAAAACAAACAAACCAACAAATAAATAAAGTGCAAACACTATTTTGTAAGAAAGTGAAGATTAAAGTCAGAGATTAAGTTATATTTGTATTTTTAAAAATGTCTTACACTGATGCAAAGGTAAAGAATTATGGTCTTTCACATGCACAGATGTACTTACACCTGTAAAAATTAGCATGTGGGCAAACTCACCAGATTAATATTACTTATTTGGAAAATAAAGGTGAACTAGTTGGAGCTTGAAATTCTCATGATAGTTTTATACTGAGTTTAACATTATTTTTTTTAGTGGCAAAAGTAAAGGGTGAACTACTTTTTTTAAACAGACCTTCTAAAGAACAAACAGATCATTAGAATAAATTACTAACTACACACAACATAAATACGATACCTTAGTGCTATGTCAACACTAATGCTCAGCAGTGCATGAGACAGGAAGGTGAGGAGGTGATGACCTCAAGCATCAGGTGTAATGGTACTAACAATAGTCTTGTGTTCATTATGTTGATAACCACTAGTACGTAATGTTTTGCATGGATCATAATTCAGACTAGAAAAACTGAAGTGTGCAAAGGAGACAGTTCAACATTCTTCAGACAATCTTTTCCCAAGACCTGGAAGTTTCACAGGTGCCCAGCACTGGCTTCTCTGACAAAACTAGCCCTCTGAATACATTCTGATCCCCTCAGGCACTGTAAGAAATGAAAAACACATCCATTGGTCAGGGGATTAATTGCAGAAAGGAGAAGACTCTGGAGAATGATGTGTTTCTTAAGGAAAATTTTAACATTTTTAGGGCTGCGTCTTGGAGACAGAAATAAGAAATAAAAGATGGAATGTAACTTTTCTCTTTTGGTCTTGCTGCAGAAGGAGAGATCTGGCCAAGGTACTAGGCAGCAGATCAGTACAATAATCTGTAAAGATTGCCACCAGGGGTACCTCATTTGTGAATTCGTTTACTAAATAGCTCTTCCTACTCAGCCATATGGATATCCTACTGTGTTTATGTAATTTAGGCACAAATACACAATCTTAGTGTGAGTCACCACAATCTCCCCCATGTGTTATGAAATTAATTAGACTCTAGTCCCCAGCTATTAAAAAAAAAAATAACAAACCACACCAAACACTAGTGCTGTGCTCTCAGACACTCACTTCACTGTCCTTGATTTCCACACGAGCTCACTATGAGGTATATTCGAGCTTTCAGCATGCCCCCTCCAGCACAGGGAATACAGATATCATTTAGCTTGAAACACTCTCAAAACGTTGTTCCCCTTCCCAAGTGAATGTAGTTTGTGGTGGGCTGTGTAGGATGCAATGGCAAAGCATCAGCTTAAATTAGCAAAACCCTTGTCCTTTGCAACAGGATTGTAATTGTTTTCCTCTTCCCTCTTTTCAGTTTCCCAGAGCAGTGAACTAAAACACTACCACTCTAAAATGCAGTTGCTGATCAGATAGTCTCCATAATAACCAGATACTCACAGCTAGGTCTCAATAACCTCTGCAGAGTTTATTGTAAGTGGGCAGGGATTCTGCCCTGGGGCTCTGAGTGCCCTCAGTTTTTTGCATCATTTTCTGGAGGGCAAAAAATTGCTGCTGAACTTCCTGAGCCAAATTTGGACTAGGAGCATTTTAGCTGCTTTGAGGTTAGCACAAAAACCTATGTAAATCATATTGGAAAATGTAGCATACAGTGTCACCACCAGTGACACTGCATCCCAACTCTCACACCACAAAAATTAGTGACAATGTTGTAGTCAGGTATCTTCAGACAACCAGCCTGTGTCTCCACACCACACTCAGTACATGTGCAAACAGTTCTCCTCATCCTAGATGGCACCCCAGCTGTCAGTGTTGACTGCACTCATACTCTGAAGGTTAAGATAACCCTTTTGTTAACTTCATATACTTTTACATAAATTAGCAGATCTTTCATCTTTTATAATTATGTGCAGCTGAGACTAATGGCCTGATTTTCATAAGTACTTGTCAGTAACTATGAGATTTCTGTATTTACAACAATGTGCAAGCTTCCCAAATGCACAGAGAGGCTGGCTGGGAGAAAATGACTCTTAAATGCACTGAGTATCCTCAGCTTCCCCTCTGATCAGTATTCACTCAACATGGGCACATGCTCATGCACTGACTGAGCCATCAGTGTTGCTGTTCTATTTATACCTTTTCTTAAATGTAATTATATATGCAAAATATGACAATTTCTTCTTCTCAATAGCTTGGGCACTAAATGAGTGGTTTAATCATTCATTTTTATTGTTATTGCTTTGATACATTCTTCAAGTTTCTTCTTATAGGAAAAATGTTTTGTAGAGAAGTCTGATGTTTTTAACCGTAAATCCTATCTGTTTTGTTGGTTGTTTTTTTCCTTTTTTCTTTGTTTTATTGTTTTTGTTATTCATTTGTTTTGTGGGTTTTTTGTTTTGTTTTGTTGTTGGTTGGTTTATGGGTTTGTTTGTTTGTTTGTTTTTAAAAGCGAAGGTTAGTTTTGCTCTGCTACAGTGAGGGTAGCAGTAATACTTGGAGGGTTATTTCAGCATGATTATAAAGATGAAGACTACATTTCTTTGTTCTTAACATCTCTTTTCAGATCCATTTCCAATATTCCCGAAAAAACAAAAAGTACTTTGGTGTCACAAAAATTGACATTTTTATATATCAGTTTGCTACATGCCACTGCTCCCATGTTGCTACAGTAATTACCTTAGTGACATTGCAAGTGCCAGTTCAGGGTTGGAGAACAACAAAAAATCAAGAAGACTTGAAAAATAAAGATTTAGGATCCAACACTGATACCTTTTCTATTTCTTGACTAAATATATTTCCTTTACACAATTTGATATAGATAATCATTATACTTAGAGGAAATTGTTGAATATCTTCTACAGATGAGTTCTGAGTCATCATATGGCTAAGAAAGCATTACTGAAGCTCCAAGACAAGTACCCAAGACTCTATGACAGTCCAATCATCAAATAAAATCTAGGACATTTCTCCTGCTACTTAATTTACAAGTAAATTAATTGTATAACATTTTCTGCTTGGCTTGGGTTTTTTTTTAATGGGATGTACTGCACTCTTTATTGTTGAAAGTGGGTAACTGAAGTGTGCATGTTGTCAAGGAGTATATATGGTAGGGTATATATTTTTGCGATCCCAAAGAAGCCATGTGGAAACTTCGAGAGCAACAAATGATTGAATAAATGTGTTGCCAGAAAGTCCATGACAGAAAGTTGCCAGAACGATCATGAAGTGATCAACAATCAACATTTTAACAGACCTCAAAGTGCTGAAGGTACTTGGTTATGTGATATCCCGCTGATGTAAAGACAGCAGTTTTATTTCCTAAGGATGACTGTTTCAAAATGATAGCAGCACTGCAGTGTTATGGTAATGCTGTAGAACCCTGAAGGACTAGCAGCATAATTATTTTAAATATAATAATTAAATTTATAAAGCTACTTAGTGTTACCAGGTCAATTTTTTGGCAAAGTCTGCTAAGGGAGCAGGGACTTCTCTCTCAGTCCTTACTTAGATACTGATTTTTCAACTAAACTTAAAGGGTCTTCAATGTCCTAATTCTTTTTTCAAGCCAGACTGCAAATATTTCATTCAGAAACTATTAGGGGAAAGACTGACAGACAAGGGATGACTAGACACATAAATAGACTCTACTATAGTCTCATTTTCTTAGGAAACCAGACTATAGATACAACCCAGTTACACATAAACCTTTGAGTTCTTTTCATGTCAATATTTGTTCAATGCGTACAACAGCTGTCTGCAACCAGGATGAAGCCTTGTTATTCATTTACCTACCCAAGTGCTCATTTAGTCACTTCTACCACATAAAACTTAAGTAGTTTTTTATAAAATCCCAAAATTTTAGAGATAAGACATTAAAAATAGACATACCATTTTTAGATTTTTCCTCCCTGACCTTTTTGAGCAGAAGGCAAGAACTTCCACCAAATCACTCAGCACCACTTTCATTCATCTCTTTGACATCATTTTACAGCTCTATGGAGTACATGGAGCGGTTGGCAGGAGCGTTTTGCACAGCATCTGCCATTGTCTATACAACAGGTCATTTGGAAAGGCTCTGAGAACACTATATTGTAATAGTGAAAGAGAGATGTCATAAAACTGTGAAAGCAGATCCTTTCCTGGCTGCTAACCCATGTAAATACAAATCTAAGCTCATCTTTTCAGTAGAAAAAAATGATCTTGTAAAATCAGGGCCTGAAAATGTACTATAACAAAGCAAAAGAAAAAAGAATCAGAAGTTAAATGTCAAATTAAGATGTGTCTGGCTGTTAGCATCCAAAAGACATAGTAAAATGTAGTTTGTGATAGAAGGAGAAAGGTCCTTTAAGGATTGCAGGCAGTGGTGGTTGGGGTCTCAGCATGGGGTACATGGCACAGGGGTGAGCGGGATCTCATTGTTCGCACAGTTGATAAACAGCCAGTGTGTTCCAGTTGTGAGTAAATTCTCCAGTAATGATCAATAAACTGGAGAATGGGAAATTCAAGTAATGGTCAAGCACAAAGCCTTTAGGCACTCCATCTGGTAGGTAAAGTAGAGATTGATGAGCTTCATTAAATGACCAATTTTAGCTTAGTCTGAAGGGAAAAGGTACACTGTAGCAAAGGCCTGAAGAAAGATGCACAAGCAGGGGTGCAAAGGTGAGGAGCCAAATTAAAACAGTTCTGAGATTAACAGTAACAAAAAAAATGCCCTGGAGGAGTCTGGCTGTTAATCAGATGTGTTTCTCACAATGGGGCATAACTGGGCAGAATGCCATTTCATTTCCTGGGTACTTTCTACATCAGAACAAAATTCAGATACTTTCCAGTGCTTTCATGAAATGTCCATCTTCGGATTGAGAACGTGATGTCTTAGTATTATTCTCCCCTTTCCCAGCCTCTGCCTCTCTCTCTCCCACTCTCAAATAAAAATTGATAAGAGAATACTGCTCTGATCATCTCCACACACACACAAAGAAGCTGAATTTATTGTGTTGTGATGAAAAGCTTTAGCCAAGCAGTGTGTTCCAGCAAAAATACATTTCTCTACAAATGTTCCAATCAGCTCAATTTTTCTTCATCTGGTCCAAACACAAAAAAAGAGCTGCTTTGACTAATTCTGCTCCTAGAAGGCAACAGCAAAGGAGGAGCTTCTTTGCGAAGTCATCTTGATGCTGAGGAGAGGCAGGACTCATCCAGCCAGAAGTGGCAGTGTGAAAGTTTAAGACCTTCTCTGAGATAAGAGATCTGGAAGTCTCCACAGAAGTCTGAGTGAAGACCCAGCTCCAAGATAGGTTAGAGAAAACTGTCTATTTATTAGCATAGTTATGTCTTTAAATATTGTAGCACAAGCTAAAAATAGAAGCAAGGCAAAGAGACTGGAACTGTCACGATTACGTGTATTTGTGTCACACTGTGTTTTCACATATGCATGATTCTAATTCAGCTAAGGCACATGTTTTGACTGCGAGGATTTTTTCAGGAAAGTCATGAGGGGTGAAATTTTTGAATGATAGTTCACACTTTATTTTTTATAATGGCTAAAACAAGAATGTATTTTTAAAAGACTACACTGGGGGCCTGATGCTGCAATAACTTCAGTTATTTTAATTATAGACTTTGATTTTAATGAAAGTTGAAATTATCCTTGAGTGAATGATTAAAATTAAATGCTAAGCTAACAGTAGCTACAGACTGTATTATCACTGAAGCAGTAGGAACATGAATTCACAAGACTGGATGGCTGCAGACCCATCATTCAAAAATCACAAAAAAAGCAAAAAGCATCATTAAAATTTCCTGATGAAAGAATTCTGGTGTATTTGCAGAACGAAAAAGAATAATTTTTCATGATTGTCCTACACAGACACAACTATTCAATCATTTAAGCTGGTAAGACTACAGCCACTTCAGCAGCACATTTGCCCAACTAAGGTTTTTTTCTTGCAATTACCTCTCAGAATGCAGTCCTTGGAAGAGATTTTGTTGGAGGCATTTCCAGACTTTCCTGTGTTCCTATACTATGTTCATGTCACATCATCTGCTGTTGTTCTTGTTTTACAATTAAAAACCAAAACAAAGCAAAAACCACAACCAACCAAACAAAAAACCTAAAGGGAAAAACAAACAAACAAAAAACCAAAACCAACCAACCAAAAAAAAAAAATTAAAAAAAAAAAACTTCCCAAAGCCCAAGTAGATTCCCAGCTTCCACTTTTAGAAGAAAGGCTGAAAGCAATCCCTTTGTACTACTGGTGCTGGCAAATCTGGGCCAAAGCTGCATTTTTGTGCCCGAGGGGATGGGGTTGAGGCAATAAGGTGAAACAGAGGAGACTGTTATCTCAACAGATATGTTCTGACATCCCTAGAAATGGTATTTCTTGCAGGTACAACCTTTTGTACTTAAGATGCCATGGTTATATCAGCTGCATGTACTTGTTCCCTTTCAGTGTGCTGCAGGATGCTGTGAACATCCTCATTCTCCACTGAGGGCTTGGCACAAGTATGAAAACACTGAGGTACAAAAACACTGCTGTGGGTTTAAGTCCATGGGAGAAGAAGATGACAAAGTATAGAACACATGCCTCCTCAAGTGCATGAAAGTACACATTCAGGTCACAAGATGTTGCTTTCATAGATTTTAGAAGTCTAAGGCCAGAATACAGCAGTAGTACAGGCAATATGAAAGCAGAGTAATTCCTTAGATCCCAGAAGATGCATAGAAAAATCCTGATAGTATTAACAGAGTGAATATTTTGCCCTTGCATTCTTCATTCCAACTGTCTTCCTATTGCAATCCAGGTTGCCACCCACATAGCCATAGGTGGTATAGGCAGTTAGAAACTATCCAGCCTGGGGATGGGCAAGAGCATTCTGACTTTCCTGAGGGCACAACAGGGCCAGTGGAGCCGGGGCGTCAACATGGATATCTAGAGAGCTAAAGATTTGGTGCTATTGTACCCAAATTGTTCCAGACATTTTCAGTGGTTGCAGCTGACTCTGGATAGATGTGAAGATGCCTGCTGAAATGATAATCTTGTAGAACTGGAGTAGAGTTAAATTACTTTTTGCATTATTTTATCCAAGAAAAAGAAATACATTTTTAAAATCAATAATGCAAACTTTCATAGCTTGAGATTTATGGTTTTATCTTTCAGTGTCCTCTAATATTGGAGGGAAAAAACTTTAAAGTGGATGGCAAGAAAGGACAAAGCTGGCAAAATGAAGCACCTGGTTCTCAAGGAGCAGCACAGCTGCTGTGGAAGTGGTGACTGGTCCCTCCACACTGACATAAGAGTGGTTTGAGGTTCCTAGGAATTTATGTCGTATGCTCAGAAATTCTCAGTACTGAGTTGTTGATGTCAGGTACCTGCACAGGAGTAGCTACATGTAGTCTGACAACACTTAAGATGTCTAACTAGGTTGATTAGCTGGAACCTCACTAAATTCTCACAAGAAGAAGTTTCTTGAAAGCTTTTAGGGCTCACAGGAAAACCTGGACTTTGGGGAACTGTCCATTTGTCCCAAAATTCCCAGAAGGGCATTTAACTGCTCTTTCTCCTGAGGTTTTACTTCTTCTGATAGCCAGTAATTCATATTTAAAGACATTGCCCATTATTCTTCAGCTGAGTGCAAATATAATTTCCTAATAATTACTTTTCTTTTACTCTTTTCTTTTCCTAAAAGCTGATAATGTCCAACACTGTATCATGTGCAATTCAGTTTTGAACTATAGCCGAATTTCCTAGGTATTACTGCTGTAAAAAATGGTATGTTTAATAACAGATAATTCAAAATATTGAGAAACTATAGTAAGTTTTCTTATTTTAGTGATTATAACAATGTGATTTTGATTAGGTCTTCCAGGCAAAATCTGAAGTGTTATATGAAATAATATATCCAACACTAAAAAATAATTATCTATAAAGTGATCTTGCATTGCTGAAGTTTGCCATACAATGGCAGCTAGATACAAGAAGGCTGACATAATTCATTGGCATTGAAAAAAATAATAATAATAAACAAGAAACTAGTAGCAGCTCTACAAGTGCCTTTGTCTAACTGCCCCATATATTCCCCTGTCCTGCTGAAGAGGGAAGTGACAAGGTGGCTTGGTGAGAACCTGGCAGCCAGCTAGGGCCAACTCATACAAAAGCATTCAGTTTGAGGTGTCACGTTTGAGCAGACCAATGTGCTAGACTAAGCTACTGGCCTTCTACAAGGGGTTGACTGCATCCATGACTGAGATCCCCAGTACAGGAAAGACACAGACCTCTTAGAGTGGTTCCAGAGCAGGGCCAAAAAATGATCAGACAGATGGAGTACCATGACGAAAGGCTGAGACAGTTGGGGTTGTTCAGCCTGAAGAAAAGAAAGTTCCGGGGAGACCTTACTGCAGTTAGCTAGGGGGTGGCTGCTCAGGGAGTGGTTGGGTGTTGGTCTAGGGTTGGTGAGCAATTGCATTGTGCATCACTTGTTTTGTGTATCCCTTTATTATTATCATCGTCATCATCATCATCATCATCATCATCATTATTACAATCATTATTTTCCTTTCCTTTTCTGTCCTATGAAACTATCTTTATTTCAAGCTAATGAGTTTTACCTTTTTTTTTTTTTTTTCCCCTCATTCTCTCCCCATCCCACATGAGGGTGGAGAGTAAGGAAATGGCTGTGTGGTGTTTAGCTGCTTGCTTGGTTAAACCACAACATTCAGGTAAATAAGAATCCCAAAACAAACAATGCTGAATTGTTCTATTGGTCTTTAATTTTCAACACAGAATTTCTGAGTGAAGTCTGATTTTTATAACCATTTCAAGAGAGTTTCAGAGGTATAATCAATAAAATATGGGGTCTAAAATATTTGTATTTACACATTTAATGTAATCAATCTTGTTTGTCAAAAAAATTTTGAGTTTTAGAGAGTCAAACACACATGTCTAGTGAGAGGCTGGTAGAATCAGTATGGATCTGAATTTACTTTGCTAAGTAATATATGTTCACAAAAATGAAGTTTTAAATCATAATTTAATTTGTATCGCAGTGAGTGTAGGCAAATTGTGGTGCATGGTAGTCAGCCAAAATGACCGCAATTTGTTACAATCAAGGTTGTCTTGATTTGTTACAAATTGAGACCATCTATGAATAATGCTATACTTCATTGTGCTTGCTTTCAAGACAAAAAACAATTTTTCTCTGGTAACACTAATTCTCGGCTCCAGTGGCAGAGGAATTAGCAATGCTGTTGGCTGGTGAATGAGTTAGACCATACCCTTTATGAGCCCTTTATGAAGGAGTGATACAAAATGTTCACATGGTTTCCAAATAAATCAGTTCTTTGGTTATATCTGGGGCAGAAATTGTCAGTCTTTACAAAAATGGATGTATTTTCTGGATGTGACTGTATGCTCCATTTTTCTACATTAGCCTCCAGGTTAAAGTACTTCTGAAAAAGCTCCTTTCTCCACTGAGAGAATTCAAACCCCTCTCTCATCTCTCTGGAGAGTGATCTACCCTAACTGGAGACATCCTTATTCCTCTAGAAGTTGGATCACAGTGCAGAAAACAAGTGCAGAAGGTGGGTTAAGTCAGAGTGTCTTCTGAGACATCTGGAGATCAGGAAGAAAAACATATCTTGTCAGAACATTATTCCCAGTGAGTTCACATTTCAGATAGTTCAAATAAAATCAACACCCTTTTGCCACCTGTTTTGTGTAATATCTTAGAAAGGAGTTCACACTGGTACAGAAGGTTTGCCTGATGAAAAGGCTGGTAAATAATCTGTGAGTGGATGAATGAGGCTCTCACATGGCATGATCCAAGGTCTCTTAATCCAAGCCAGACATGGATCTGGTATGGGTTCCTCAGTATAATTTCTAATTGAAAGAAAACTTTGTTATGGTGTGATCTGAGTCTCTTTACATATTTTCTTCAGTGGAACAAATAGAAAAGATTTGGTTTGCCTGTTTTACACTGCAGACATCATGCACTGTAAGAGCAGTGCGTGCGAGTGGAGTCTGTGTATGTTTGCAAGTGGAGACGCCTGTGACAGCTCTGCCAAAATGCAGCTTCCTTTGAAGGTGAAATCTCATGAAGTGTTTCCCAATGTGCCGAAACAGAAGGAATGGTTGTGATCAGCTGCTGATGAGGGTGGATTATAAGACATTTGAGCCTGTGGATCCCTATGTCTGTCACTGTTGTGCAGCGTGCCCTGCAGCACCATGTGCACCCTTGGACTGGGAGTGTCAGCTGGCGGCTCCTGTCCGAGCCACCATGCTCAGGCTACTATCAAAGCAGAGGCCCAAGGGGAAGACAGATGGCGGTTCAAATCAATGTAACACCTGATCATGCACACAGGGGTATGCTCATTTGTTAGCATTTGCAAGCCTGCCTTTCTATTTTCATTCCTCTTCCTGCTTTCCCAACGATACCATACATTTATTTCCCCTTTTGTCAGTATGTCTCCTGTAAACTTGGCAAGTACCTCTGATCATCACCTGGATGAATCACAGTCAGGTACCTGCTCCTCTTGTAACAAGAAACATAGAGTCAAGATACTCTTTGTTCACAGCCCAGTGACACAAGCACTTTCAAGTAACAAAGGAAATCAAGGACACGGTTCGGCATTTGCAGTGACAGGAGGCATGCTGGAAGAGTGAACTCCACAGCTATATTTGATGGTAGACCTGTTGTGAGCTTCAAAGTTTGAGACTGAGGAAGCTCTTTTCCTTTCCCTGTATTACTGAATACAAGGTGCAGGTATCTTCCACTGTTGGATCTTTTTTTCAATGAAACTCCTAGTTGAAACTGTTGATGAAACACTTGTTTTGACCCTTGTTTGTTAGAGCGCTTCCACACCATTTTTCAACAAAATTCACTGTCTTCACGAAAAGTGAGATTTCTGTTGTCACACATAGGTTATCAGGACACCCAGTATCCTTCCTAACTCACAGCATTGCTCCAGCTCATTCCCTGATTTCTTTCCTACGCCATTTCCTACTCTTTCACTGTTTCTTTCTTCCAGTTTTCTTGACTCCTCCCATAGTGTTCTAATTGCTTAAAATACACTTTCAAGATAAATGCCAGTTGCTTTCTCCCCATTCAATTCCTATCAACCAGACAGTTTTAATACACTTACAATAGAAATTCTGCACAACTTGAATTTCAAAGAAAGACAAAACCCATTACTCCTTGGTTCAGCTCGGATCCAGGTGGAGAGCTGCCTGTTGGTTTTAGGCCTATCCATTGCTGAAAACAGTGGGAAGGAGCCTGCCATTCTTGTTCGTGATGTCAGCACAAAATAACATCTGGCAACACTGCAGATTTTATTTTAGTTTATTTTACTACAGGAGAAAGCACAGTTTGTTACATATTTGTTTTGCAAATTCCATTTCCATTTTAATTAGAAGGCAAGTTCCTGCAATTTCCATCATAATTACCATAATCTACTTACAGCCAGAATGATGAGTACAGCCAGGAGAAGCAGCTGGGCTACGTTTACTTTACCCTGGCTGGAAATCTTTAAAGAGATAAGTATTGGAAATGGTTCTACAATCACTCTTTTTGAGACAATATGCACGTGCTGGAGTTACTTGATGGATTGTGTATGGTACGATCCATGTAGCAGGGAAGAAACAATTTAAAATATGTCTCTGACTGCATAACAGTGGTCATAAGCAGAACTCATTTTTCTGGTTTTGTTGTTTATGGAGGAGATCATACTGAGGATGAGTACATTTTCTTGGGAAATGACTTATATGGATAGGCACACATTATGGATTTATTCAGTATTGAATTTTATGCCTCTGTAACTCAATTGAGTCCAGAGTTAGAGCAATACAGCAGTAAATCAAACTCTATTATTCTTAGTTACTTATATGGAGTCCCAAGCTAAATTCACTGTCATATAACCAGAAATGTGTGTGTGGGAGGGTACTTTCAAGGGGCTCTCCAGTAAGAGGCACCAATCTTTCTGATTGCACTCACCTCTGCTCCACAGCACACTCTGCAATGAAAGCTTCAGTGAGTGCCATTTAGGACATCCTCATCTCCTCAGAGAAGAGAAGCTGCTGCAAAAAAAGTGGGGTCATTCAGTGCTCTCGCTTGCCTGTACTGGCTTCACTCTTCATCAACATCACACAGCTTAGCTGATCTGGAGGAAGTTTGTGTAACAAAGCTCAAGGACAAGACTGGGGAAGTGACAGGTGATTTTACTTCATAAACTTTCTAGGTAGGTTAATTTTACCCATTCAGGCTCATTCTCTCACAGCCTCCCCTCCCTCATGCTCTCATGTGCGTGCACTTACAGGCTCCCAAATGTGTGAGCCCAAGTGGTCTGGCCACTATCGGTTGTGTGCAACAGAGAGGACAAAAGGCTCTGTCATTTCAGTTCCCCTTGACTGGTGGTGACAAACCAGTTTTCTTTTACACTCTTTAAGAGTTACAGCTGTTACAGGGTGGCCCTTTGCTTCAGAATCACACGTACGTCAGACTCCACAAATCTTAGGCAGGGCTGCTGCTTGTTGTCTGCCTGACATTGTTTGAAATATGTTTTTGAAATATACACATCTTTATGGTTATTGTCTGTTTTCTCACTGGGCTGACACAGAAAGGAGAGGCATATGTGATGTACTGTAACCTCGCTGCCCCCATTCTCTGGTCAGAAAGCAGGGTCTTCCCCTAACAAGGCATCTGCTGGGCTCTCGGCAGAGTGCAATACTTCAGGGAGGGTATAAATACCACGTTCGTCAACTTGATTGATGGGGAACAGTTACTACCAACGTAGATCAGTCTTTTAATGCTTAGTATTTTTTAACATCTCTTCAAGTATAACTTCCTCTAAAAAAACCCCAACAAACAAAATAACAACAACAACAACAAAATAACACAAAACCACTACCACATTGAAGGGAAATCTTCCCAATAATTCTCAATAGTGAATAGGTTTGGGATCTTGATTGATAGTGGACTTGATATTTTTTCAACTGATTTTTCACTAATGCTCCAGATGTACACAACCAGAAGCAAAAAGCATGTCAGATTTATTATTATTATTATTGTTATTATTATTATTATAGATAGATTTTAACAAGACTTGAGCGAAAATTTAATACTGAAGGCAAACTAAATCTGAAGTGCTACTTTTGCCTCTTTAATACGTGTTCCAATAGTCACTTCCGCTGCCTGTATTTCTGTCCCTGAATTACTCCATTAATGTCTTCAACTTTTTTGGTGTTGTGTCATGTTAAGTACTAAAAAATCTAAAATTTAAGATATTTGTTTATTAATTAAATGACAGTATGACTGTCACAACCTCTTATTTAAAAATTAAGAAAATATGCTAAATTGATTATCATTTACGTAAGGTTTTCACTGCACTCATGGTTTTCAGAATCATGATTTGTTGGAAACCTCTGTGTGGATGTATCGAAGCAGCTAATCTGAAGTTAACCACATAGAAATTTATTGTTTAATTGAATAAAACATGCAAGATTTCAATCAGGATCTATCACTGGAGAAACATGAAATGTCCTAAACTTTGTTGATCAGTGAACTGGCTAAATTAAAACAACCAGGTTTACTTACTACTTAAACTGTAGCCACGGTCTCACAGTTGTTGATATGAGATTTATCTGCTATCAATACACGTAGAAAGACAAATGTGATTTGGGTTATATAGAGGCAAAGAACCACATTTTTCTTAGTTAGAAACCATATACATACTATTTCAAACTGAATGTTTTCTTCTGTCCCATAGCTCTCATAAAGGCATAAAGCTGGCGTTAACTGTTGCAGCCAAGCTAACAAGCTCCAAGTCCGTGAGAAACAGGAACAATCACACAGGAAAGACAGTTTTGATCATTTGATGTCATAAATCTGATTCTGTCCCTGCATTTTAAAAGTATATGTAGGTATTATGTGTCCCAAGCCCAGCAATAAATTAAATGGATGATGAGACCTATCTTGTGTACTACCTATGACTTTGTGATGGATACGGCGTGAGATAGGCTCTACCATCAGGAAAAATTAAGATATGAAGAATATTGTCATATGAATGTTCCTATATCTGGGGGAGGAAATAAACATAATATATGTTCCTTTAAGAAATGCAGAGAAATAAAAAACCACAGATACTCTGCAAATGTTTCTCTGCTGCCATAACACAGTGGAACATCCAAAATAAGCATCACTCTGCTTTTGGCTGCATCCAGAGAAGAGGTCAAGCATGTTCTTGGGTATGTGCCTCAGCTAAGAGGCACTCTTGGCTCCTGAGCTTCTGCAGCTCTAAGAACAGAAAGGCTTGACTTTGCCCCAAGCTATGATATTCTCGAAAAACAATGTGGGTAAATTCCAGAAAAAAAGAGACAAAGGAATACCTTCCAAGTATTCAGTGTGCTGCTCCCTCCACATCATTTATGATTTATTCTCCTTACAGCTCAAACTTCAAGCAGTTTGCTACTGTCTAAGTCCCTGACTTGGCTAGAAACTGGAAAACACTAGCTGTACCATCTGGGTCTGATACAAATAAAGCAGAAGGCAGCATTTTCAGAATGCCATAGTCCCAGCCTTCCAAGCACTCAATCACTTGTACCTTTTCCAGTCTTACTTTGCTGAATTAGATTTTTTTTTTTGCCCATAAAACAACTTATTTTCCACAGATTGATGATATTCCACCACTGAATGCTTTTCTCACATGCACGCAACCTGGGGTATCGTGAACCTCAGGCAAAGGTGGATAATAAGCACAAGCCTGTGGATCCCCCACAGATCTGGTGGAGAATTTCCTGGCTACTTCTCAGGTGCATGAAAAAGGCTAATTTGTTGAAAACAATGTTTCCTCAAAACTGTCACTAACTACACACAGTTTGGCTGAAAATGTGTCACTGCTGCTGCCAGCACATTATCCAACGGGTGCTGACTGGCCTGGCTTTGCCTGATTCCAGGGCAGTCTCACCATGTGCCATGTCCTCATGTTGGAAATCACAAACTTTCATTGTTTTCATGCCAAAACCTCATCTGCCACAGGGCTTGGAAGCCCTGATATTAGAAGAGCTGTGTAGCAAGGTGTCAGGGAGACCCACAAACCACAAAGGTGACTTCCCCTCCAATCTGGAGGAAGTAGCAGAGGATTGGACACCTTCGGGATTAAGCTGATGGGCTGCAAAGCTCCTCAGTCATTTGTTGCTGTTACGGCTTCAGGACTCCCAGCAGCATGGGTAAGGTGCGCTAAGTGGTCTTGAAACTCATATTTAGAGATTTGAATATTACCATTAATTTAAAACAAAACAAAACAAAACAAAACAAACTTTTAACTGTAGAATTTCCTCAAGAACACAATTTTCTGATTTCTGAATAATGCTGAACCAAATGAATGACAGCTCATCACTATTCATTCTACCAGCAACATGTAGAGGAGGGGTGGGAACACCTTCCCTCTCAGAGGCCGGGGCTAAGCAAACAGATATCCTGGCCCTTCCATAGACTCCATCATAAAAACACATTAAAGGGAAAGAGAAGAAGAAAGAGAACAATCCTCATGGGTAAAAAAGTTTTTTACTTGAGTAGAAGGGTCAGTGTCTGAAACCTGAATGAAGCTCATTGCCTTTCAGTAAGAAAACCCTAAACATCTCCAAAGTAAAACTTACTTTTTTCTTTTTTAAACAGGTATGAATGTCATGGAAGTCATGATGCAAAGTTCTGCTGTGCTCTAAATAAGCTCTTGTGGCACAGCCTTGTTTTTTTTCACTAAAGGTTGAATCTCTGGCAAGTGTTTTCTTTCACTCTTCCTAAGGCCATATTTGCAGCAAGATGAGAATTAACTTGCAAGGTGGCAGCTGACAAACTTTGCAGATAGTGATCTTTAAATAGGTTTCTGATTAATTCACAGAGGATTGGAATGAAACACCTCCAAATATTTACCTTGAAAAGCTCCAGTTTCTTAAATCGGTTTCCCCAAAGTACAGCTACAGTAGCTGTCACCAAAAATAGTTCATTGCTGATGAGCCTCAGATGAGTACTTCAAGTCCATGAGGCAGAAGGTGTATAAGCAATCACATTAATGCTATCTCTTCAAGCTAAATAGCATAAGACAATTTTAATTTGTATGCTAACAAGACCTGAATTGCAGGGTTCACCTGCAGATGGTGATCATTGCTTTTGCTTTTCTTAAATTAGCATCTGCTGAGTACACCACAAGAAATTCTGGTCACTTGAATAAAAACATATTCCAAAGATAAATGTCATCATTAGTTCAAATTACTGTGACTTATGATACAGAAAGCAATATTTGGTAGCCTCTAGCAAAACAGTGGCCTTTTCACAGTCTCTGCAAGAAATAGAAATAGTGTTGATAGAATATAATATATTTTTGTAATGTCACAGGCTTTCAAATACTTGATAACAGATGGAATGTTTTTTGACATTAAAATATGCATTTTTTTACATGTGGCAGTGAATGAGAAAAGTGTTAGTTTAATAAATAGTGGTGAGTACCATGTAGTTTCAGTTTGCTTCTTTTCTGTCCAGTATTCTGGATCTTATTTTTTTACCCTGAAATTTCAGCTTTGCATAGAGAGGCTACATCTCCAGCCTCACTCCAGTTAGCAAATCATCAGAGAAATTACTGTTAAAGCTCTACTAGCTGCTACTGATTTCCATACAGCCTTTATCCTTTCACACTTTTTGACTTGTTCTTAGTTTAATCTCAATACCATCCCCTTTGTATTCCTTGGCTGAGCCTTATGAATACCCTGAACCTCATTTCTCATTGATGCTGGTGCTGCAGCAACAGTCTTTTTAGGCAATATTGGACTATAGAGTGTCTAGGGAGAAAAATCAGGTATTATATAAGAACATTTTCAATGTCATTTTCCTAATTTGCATAAACTCTTTTCTGGACGCATTAAAGGCAAGCATTAGTGTGAGTTAATTAAAATAATTCCATGAATTTGAAGCAATTGTGCTATTACATGATTTCATGTTGCATAATCAAAGCTTTTGTACTGAAATCACCCACTTGATTTTAGTGTGATGAGCCCCATGGCAAAACAGAAACTGAAATGCAGCCTCCCACTTCCCTTCGCCTTCCAAAAGAAAATTGAAGAGAATTAGAAGTCTCTAACCAATAATTCTGATCTAGAAAGCAGAGAGAGACTGTATCTCAATTTACAATTCAGTCCTTTTTATTGCACAATGGTTCATCTGAGAGTTAATTTGTAAACTGATATTGGGTGTTGTGCATTGCAGAATTTGGGTGCAGCAGAGAGAGAAAACCTACCATGACAAACCTTACATTGATGTAATCTTGCAATGATATAGAGGAAAGAGAGGCATTCAGAAAAACAACAACAATAACAACAAACACCACCACAAGGCTAATCTGGTATTTCAGCATTTCATAAAGTTTATATAGGTGCAAGACAGGAAAGAATCAAGATGGTAAGCACCAAGTGTTCTAGCTAGAACTGTAACATTTGTCCTAAAATTGTTAGTTCATGAACTGTACTTGTTGGAATGAATTCCAATTTACCCTAAATCTCCACATATGTATCCCTAACCCACCCTTCAGCTCTTTCAAATACATATAGACACTGTAAATGCCTAACCTGGGTAGGTTGTTCTAGGAATCTGAATCCAAATGAATACTAACAGAGGCAGGAAAGACTCAGTCTGTCTCTGGAAGGATTATAAGCACTGCTCAAGATGCTCGATAAAGAAGTATATTCAAATTTTTCTGTGGCAGACTCCAATATGTGAGCAGATACTAAGCAGATACTAGGTTAATGAAGATTCATGGAGTAAAATAAAATGTATGCATTGAGAACTCACTTTAATCAGATATTAGAAGTTATGGTTTCATTTATTTTCCCTTTCTGTGGCAGTGAGATAGAAAGAGCAGGCAATTATTACCATGCCCTCTTCTAACTGTCTCATATAGCCACAGCTGAGCCCTCACATTAAGCCTCTTTTAAAAAAAAAACAAAAAAACAAAAAAACAAAAAACAAACAAACAAACAAAACTAATAAGGAAAGAAAGTCTTCACAAGGAAAAAAAAGTTGCTTCTGTGTAAAGATAGCTCTAGTAACTACCACAAAATGCCATTCCATTGGAGAAAGTTATACACAATAATGAAACGAAATATGAACTGATGAATGTTATCTCTTCCCAAGCAGATCAGACAGGTGAATCCATTGTGGGCTTTAACTCTTACTTTAAATAAGATTATTAGCAATAAAAATGGTATGAAACTGCTGGATAATCTCAGCTAAGTGACATTAAATGGTGGAAGATTAAAGAAAATAAAAACATTAACTGAGATTTAAAGAAATTGTTACAGATCTACTTTACTCCACAGCTGGATATTATAAGGTTCAAATTCTAAAATTTGGAGACACTCAAGAGCATAAAAAGAGACACATTTTTTCAGCATACCAGTTGCATACCAGTTATGGTATAAATCGAATCTCAGAAATATTCAGTCAACTGCTAGAACTTTCGCTTATAATGAAATGTGTTAACTAATGACGACTCTGGAGGTTGTGTGACTTCGCTCAGGTAACACTGAGTCAGTCCTACCCCATCATTGTGTATTAATATATATGATTTTATATTCATACATATTAATATACATATAATTGCTAGACATATATCAATATATTAACAGATGTATATAATATGAAGCAGCAGTATATAAATAAGTGAATACATATTCATGTATATATATATATATAGCCATTGATAGGGTAAAATCTGCAGGTATAAACCCATTTAGATTTATTTCAGAGCTTATCTAAATCTATTATCCCCGTATCTACTATGTTATCTCTGTGATAAAAGCTATACTCAAAAGCAAATGGGAGAGAGTAATTTTTGCCCATTCATCAAGTAATCCTCATAGAATTAAGCTTCTGGAGATGTAAGGATAGCACCACTACCATGGTGTCTTGTAAATCAGCTGTATGTGCACCGCAATTTATCACTGTCATTCGATGCATGACAATCTCTTCTTTCACAGTGAGAAATCTGAACATCAAATCTGGGATCCAGCTGCAGTGTGTGTTTACCAGAGATCATTCACCTCTAACCAGTCTCCTATTTGTCTTTAAAGAGACAGCTGAATATCTATACAAGTGAAAGTTGGAAAATTACACCCAGTTGGCTTTTGGCCAGGCACAATATAGAATTTTGTGTAAGGAATTATTACTTATACTAGAGAAGATGAGGAAAAATGTGAGGTCAACAAAGAACTGGATCAAAATAAGATGAAAAGTGGTAGTGATTATGGGCACCTCTCAGGCTGATTGAAACATTTAGCTGAGTTTCTAAAAAAAATGTTGTGTGCATCAGGACTCTCTGGACAGTATTCTGTGTCACACTGGCAGAGCCAAAATCAGAGTCATTTTCACCCTGATTTCAGAGACACAGAATATTTCACAGGAAGAACTGTTTAAGTTCAATGTTTAGGTTAGTATTAGGTACATGTTTGTACAGATCTGCAAAACTTTAGCTGAAGTTTCCTCCATTCTGCTGGAAATCAGAGAAGATTGAGACCTGAATGTGAAATAACACTGAACCACCCATATTATGAGGCAAATTCAATCCTACTGTACATCCAGTTTGATATTTCTACCAGAGACAAACAGCTGTTATTAATGTTATGGCAAAAATTAGATTCAGAAAACTGTGTATGTTTCTTATTGCCGATTGTCAAAAAAAAAAACAAAACCAAAAACAAAACCAAAACACACACACACACACAAAAAAAAACACACAAAAAACCAAACAAAACTAGAACACCAAAAGAGTTTGACTTGTTTTGTTTCACAGCAAAAATACCAGAATAAAATATGAGGGCTGCTTATAAATACACTAAGAAGATATAAAATAAGAGAAAAGAGCTATATGATTTAAAGGTCAGTGATGGTTTAAAAAAATATTAAAATAAAGATTATAAATCCTCAGTGTCTGTCTTCAAAATAGTTTCTAATCATTTGAGCAGTGAGTTCAAGACTTACAACTTTCCAGCTGGAGCACTTGGAACAAACAGATTCACAATAATTTTAGGAATTATGTTGTCTAAGGTATCCAGCCATTTGCATGATAAGCAAATAATAAAATTTTTAAAAAAAGACTACACAGGGCTACTCTATAGCAAAAAAGAGATTAATGGCCATCTACATACAGCCACTTTGATTTTATTAAGTGTTAATCTGTTCAGCCTGTTGGATGAAGGAGTTATGCACAAGTGATCAGCTTAACCAAGTGCCAGAAACACAAAAGGATCAGTCCTGGGCCCCACCCACCTCCTTTTTTGGGCTCAAAAGCTGAGGCTGCTCAGGTTAGAAATTAAATACTTCCTTTCTTAGAATGCATCACTGAAGCTACATTGCAAACTCTGCCTATCCTTTCTTGCAGTTAATGCTCCGTCTCTTAGACGGTACTGGGTCATACACTGTATTTCATAGGACTGATTTCAGTATTTCCAATATCCTGAATATAAGATCCTGACACCTGTCTGGAAGTGGAGCATCCCAATTTCCTCACATTCCAATATGAGGTTGTTCCATGGTAACAGTGTACAGAAATTTAAAGTCAGTTAGAGGAAAGGAGATCAGTGATCTGAATGTAAGTATCTAAAAGCTGCTTAGAGTATTCTAATGTGAATATTCTAGACATTAGATGTGTAGGATGAGACACAAAATGGATGTCAGTTTTGGACCATGACCAGAAAAAAATAGAGAAAAAAAACTATTCTGAGTGTGAATCTTGAACGAAAAGACATCAGAGCAGTAGAGCTGTTAAAATCAGACAAAATCTACCAAAGCATTCAGAAACAATTACAAGTATCCAATGACAGGTAAATTTGGTCAACAAGACAATACTGGAAGAAGTGTTGCTGACAAAATAAGTATAGAGACAGAAGCTTATTGTTTGTAATGAGTAAATCATGATAGAAATAATAACCATCAGAATAAAGGCTGTTTTAAAGGAAACAGTCAGTGAATAAAAATGTGCCCCCAGAAGATGCCAAAGTTACCCGATCTAAAGTTTGCAAGCTGACAGCTGATAGGGTAAAAACAAAAATAGAAACAAACAATATCTTGGTTTTCATTGACTTTTTGAAGTCAATTGATTCAAGTAGTCCTATGGAAAACTGAAGAATTATATGGAGTTCGGGACAAGTTTATTGCAAAAGTAAATACACTACAAATTCCCTGCAGTGTTTTAAGAATTAATGGAAAAACAAGTACATGGCTCAAATCAAGGACAAACTGTCACCTTTCATCCTGTTCTTAAAGCAGACATGATGAATGTTGTGTGCGATGAAGACCATGACACTGATGATCTCCATGTAAGTGGCTTAGTCTAGGCAGATGACAGTATATGACCAGCATGAATTCATATGGATTCCTTTGCTATCTTGATATTTGCAGTTGATTTAGACTTAATGTCAATGTCAGGAGGATGAAACATAGCATTTCAGAAATGAAGATGAAAGGATATTTATGACAGTGTATGTTCTATGCCTGGAATCATTTGGCTTTTCTGTAAGATTCATAGAATCATGGAAAGATTTTGGTCACAAGGGACCTTTAAAGATCATCTAGTCCAACTTTCACTTGACCAAGTTACGCAAAGTCCTATCCAACCTGATCTTGAACACTTCATGATGAGGTACACAGGCATTTAGCCTGGTCTTGCGGAAGCCTAAAAACTATTTTTATCATAAACTATTGTGAATAAAGTAGAAAATATTTTTTATTACCTGTAATGACGTGTTACAATTTTCTAAGAGTTTTTGAGTTAAACCCAAATAAATCAGAGCAAAGCATGAAGCAAGAAGAAACAAACCTCATTGATTTCAATGATCACCGTGACTCTCATACAACCACAGATTTCCCCCTTGGCAAGGGAAGTCTTCTCCCACAAGATAGATAATGTGTTACCCCTGAGGGCTGCTCTAAGATCTCTTTACATCTTTACCCTTACAGCTGCCTTAGAGAAGGGGACTGGTTGTTATATGGGGAGCAGATCAGCTGCCTTACTCAGCTCCAGCATCTCTCCTGATGTTGCAGGTCTTTCCAATCACCATAGCAGTGAAGTGGTTCTGCACAGGCACCTTGCACTCTGCAAGGGAGACTTTGGCTGTGAGTCCAGTGCAGATTGCACTTGGAACCAGCTATCTAATTATTTCTCAGACTCCCTGATATTGCACTGCCTTCTCACCAAGGATGTCCTTCACCTGAGCACACTTTTTGCAGGCAGGTTTGCCATCTGTGCCTGCTACAGGAGAAAGGGGCATTTCCAGCAAACTGAAGTCTGCACTGCAGTGTCTTCCTTCAGCAGCTCCATCTGCATGGAAGCACTGACCACTGCTGGGGCAGACGGTACAGACCCCTCAGCCAGAGCTGCAGCCTTTGCTCTCAGACAAGTATCCACCATTCTGCCTTTGAGGTTAGGTAGGACGAATTCCCTTGACCTGCGCAGCTGGCCACAGAACAGTGCCCAGCTCCTGGGTTACTTGTACTTGGACGGTGGAATGTCCCTCCTTTGAAGAGGTGGCCTGCCTTCACATCCTCCTGCATAAATGGCGGTGAGAACTGCTGTGCCACACCTTGGCTGATACAACACACCTTTTGCACATCCTGTTTGCAGCACTCCCCAGGAAAGCCTCTTGTGGGAGGGGAACATGGCCACCCTTGCTTCTGGCCTCACCTACACCCTATCAGCCCCTCTGTGAGAGGTGTGGGATCCTGGTAGGTCCCTGCACTCCCCTGGGGTTTTCCTGATTCAGGAAACCTCCCTGTACAGCACGATCCCCACCTCTACTGTGGAATGCACCTGCACCAGAGCCGTTCAACTTGGTGAGATCACCTTGAGAAATTAATTTTAGTTCTGGCATGGACCACAGGCAGTGTCGAGGTGCACATGTGCTACCTGAATGCTGTCTCCTACTGCTGAAGCTGGAGGCATACACAGCGCTGGGCTAGGCAGATCACTAGTCTGACTCAGTAAGGTATTATGTTCTTATAACTGTTTAAATTTTCATTACTGACTGCAACATGAAGTTTGGAAAGGTGCTAATGAAATCTGCCAGTAAAACAAAGACACCTACCAATGTACAGTAAGAATGGACTAACAAACAAGAAAGATCTGAGTAATCTGAAGGATGGGAGCAACAGAAGCATCATCAAACTTATTAACAGAAGAATAAAAACATTAATATTTTGCTAAGGATTTTTGCTCAAAGCAATAGCTTGATATTGGGAAATGACAAAGTAAAGTCTCAAAAGGATGTGGCCATGAAAACACAGGTGTTATTATAGGAGAAGCATTTTCAATGGAAGTGGGAACATATTAAAACCATCTTTGCCGGACTTCTCAGGAATATTTTTTGACATTTCAGACACTACATGCAAGAAAAAATCACTCAGGTTATACTGGTTTCAAGGAAGTGCTATTAGAATGTTTAGAGGAACAGCACGCTGATCTTAGGAGGCCAAATTTATCTCTAAACTGCAGTCACAGAAGATGGTAGAGCACTGTGTAAGAATGCAAGCTTTAACCTAGCAAGCTCAGATACTGTCAACAGTGCAATTGCAACAATAAGTAGTTCAATGCAGGCTAAATTACTGTCAAGATTGCAAGGGACACCCAAGCTATCTAATTAAAAGCTGCTCAGATATCTCTGCTCTTCACCCTGGTCACAACATCAGTAACAAGAAGGACAGATGTCAAGTTTTCCATAAGGGTATCATTTATAGTGACAACCTAAAGCAGCCTCAGCTTAGTATAAAAAATAAAAATTAATAAAAATAAAAATAAATAACAATAAATAAAACTGTAAACAGATAAAATTGCTTTCAGGAAATATAAGGCAAGCATCAGGAGGAGTGCTTGCCATTAGTAGCTATTTAACCTAATAGACTATCCCAAAAAAACAAACAGATGTTAACCATCCATGAATATATTTACCCTGGAAATTAGAAAAGGCTTCTCATTAAGCAAACTGTTAGATGTTAGAAGAAACTTTGATTCAGAACTGTGGGTCTAAAACCTGTTTTTACTATAGAGCTTGATTAGATTAAGAGTAGGATTTAATGTTGAGATTGCTTCCAATGACCATAATGAAGAAAACTTCAGATACTGCTATAACGGAAGACATGTATAGATTGTATTACTGTGTAGTACTGACGATGCCTTTCTTTAAATGATAAACCTTTTCTCACTCTTTTATATCAAGGGTGAGATGAACCCAATGCCTCATCTGTTCTTTCATGAGCTCAAACTGATGAAGCCTCATGATCAAGATTTTGGGCGCCTGTACCATAATATATTTTCTCTTTAGAACTTTGTAACTTACATGATACAAATGAAAATATCCAACAATTATAACTTCATTTCTCATACAAATTCAAAAGACTAAAGAGTACAAGTTTGTAATAATTCCCTTCCAGTCTGTGCATAAACATTTTGTTTACAAAATATTCTGCTGTTCTAAAGAGAAGAAAACAGAATAATTCTTTCTTACTTATTGCAAATTCTGATATCTCATTTGGATCCTAGCTCAGCACCTCTCTAGATACCATTGACTTTATTGTAGTGTAAGTATCAAGAAACAGAAAATTGTCAAGTCTCTCTTAACGTAGGAAAGCAGCTGCAAAACATAGCGGTACAGAGACCTTATGTGCAAACTACACTTCTAATTTTTTTTTTTTTTTATATAACAATGTTCATACTTCCAGAGGAAAAATAAATTTCTTGTTCCTTACTACAACTGAACTGCAGAGAAAAATTCTAGAAAAAAAAATGTTTATTTTTTCATGCAAAGACTTACCATCTGTCATCTAATCTAGTTCTAATCTAATCTAGTTCTTTTCTGCTACAGTGTCCACAAGATGAAGGACTTCAAGCACTTTAAAATGAGCAAGTGACTGCTGCTCTCAACAGTGGAATGGTGGAGGGCACCATGCAATTCTTGGAGCATATCACACAGAAGAGATTGATACAAGCAAAAAGCAAATCTACTAAAACCGAAATAAATTTCAATGTGTCATCTTTAAGGTAAAGCAATCATATATGTATATGCATGAGTATACATGTAACATTTCCCTCTTGCATATTTTTAGTGACTCAGTCACTGCCTAGCAGAAGATCAGTGTATCTTCCCCCAAAAAAAACCAACAAACCAAACTCACTGACTAAGTAAAAAAGGAAACTTAAGTGTTTTTCAGGGGAAAGAAATACGGTAGAGTGCAACACACAGTTTCTGCTTTTAAACTAATAGAGCCACAATGACTGTGACCTCTTTCTGAGAGGAAACTAGATTTTCTTCGAAAAATCTGCCATCTGTACTATTTTGGATTTCTTTATATGGATTATCTTTGTGAGATAAAGTCATCTGCATTGTAACAGAGGATCACATTCTCATTTACAAGTAAGCTCCTTTACACTGTTTAAAGAACCTCCCCCATTAGCTTTAAGATCTTTCTGTGTTGCCATAGATGTGTAAACTAATCTTGCTGAAACTGGGTGAGCACCACGCTCAGTGTACACATAGGGAACTGAGCTATATGGGGAAAACCCAGACATGTGGATTGAAGGAAAGATAAATAGGAAAGAATAAGAGAGTTAAGCCCAAAGATGTGAACTATGTGACTGATGAATGAAGAACCTCAGGATAACTGGATTTTTTTATTGTTTTATTTTATTTTATTGGAAAAGAAATACACAGAGCTGTAATACTTGTTTGTTCTTCTGGTCTCTGTAGAATGTGAATTGCTGGATTTTCTAGCTCCTAAAAACAAACTGGAAGAAAAAGTAATTAATCAGGCCAGGTGAGAAGAATAACAGACTGGGTGAGTGGCCTTTGGGACTCATTAGTCTCTACTTCTGTATCAAACATCTAGGGAATAGGAAAGTATCTTTGGATAACATTTCACAAACTAATTTGGTTGTTGAGTTGTGCATTTCATCCAGCTGAGTAAATATTATTTGCAGCCAACCAAGTAAGCTGTTACATTAGCTGTAGTGAAACTGCTGATTTTGAGCACTTAGAGTGGAGAAGGTCAATAGCAACCAGAAGAATTAATAGGGAAGTGGCTTTTATAAAGTTGCACAAAGTTTAGCCTCCCCTTATTTGTCAATAATACTTGGGTGGAAGACAGAATCTGCAAAGCCAAGGTAATTTGTGCCTTGGGTTGCTGTGACAACCTTGGCTTCTGTGAACAACCTGAAATTGCATGTAAGAACACAATACAACTGCAATTCACAGATAGACGTAAGGGTACAGGGAAGAAAAGGGAGCATTAAAGGAGAGGGTGATTTTTATGGGCTTTATTCTCTTTGCTAAGAGAATCTAGCAGATTTTTGAACAGCATAATAGAGAACTTAACTTTGGGTTGGTTTATCGATTTTCTTGGTATTACAGCCTCAAGGTCTTCATTATCCTGGACAGTTAGGTCTACAGCTAACCATTAGTATATTGAACCAGTAAACTCCACAGTTTGTCCTGAAGTCCCAGATTAGCTTAACTGCAGCACAACTTGGCTACATTTAATGCAAAGTAATAGTTTTTGCTTCATGAGGAAATAAAAGCTTATCAGCTTATCAAGGAACAGGAGTGGGGAAGGAAGGAAGGAAGGAAGGAAGGAAGGAAGGAAGGAAGGAAGGAAGGAAGGGTTCAAATTTAACTGTGATATTTGTGCAGATCAAGATGATGATAAATATTTCCAAGGCATCCCTATTCCACAGCTTAGACTTAGTCAGTTTTGACTTGAGAAGGGAAATTACAAGAAATCATAGGATTAAAATTACTCCTCCGTAGACACATAGCTTCCACATAAAATTCAAAAAAATACAGGATGTATCTGTTCACCATCACAATCACTATTTCAATTCCAAAGCCACACAAATCAGAAGAAAGGACACATCTAATATCTTTTCAGTTGCTGTTTTTATTGACGGATTAATAGACCTAAACATCTTAGAATCCTCCAGTATGTCAGACAAAATCATAATAGATAAACTTCTTAGCGGTAATATTAAAAATTCTGGAAGAAATTATACAAAGAGAAGCAATGGAGTTAAACTGTGTATCATGAAGAAGAAAAAGCAGGCAAAGATTTTCTTCATAAATATTCATAAAATAGATGTCTCCATAAATCACCTTTCAGAACAACTTTGATATTTCAGAAGTCTGTTCTTCAGAGAAACTAAACATGCAACTTCACTTTGAGAGGATGAGGGCCTCAGGAATTGACATTTTGAATGTATTTGCCTTTTGTTGTTGTTTTTCATTGACACTGTTTGTTTCCATTAAAGCTGGATTAAAACCAGGAGGACAAACATTGCAAGAATCCTCTCAAAGGTCCTAAATGGATCTGTTTCCCATATTTTCATGGGTCTGCCTTCCATCTCACAGCCTCTTCATGCACAGCACACACACAAATGCACTTCTGACTAAAAGGGCTAAACAGTGAGACCAGCATCAAAAGAGCTGATTTGAATTAACATCATTGCTGAAGAAAAACTAATATTGTGCATTTGCAACAGAAATCAAAGCCCAAAATTACACTCCCCTGACTGGGGAACAAAAAACCTACCATTCATCTTGTGTCTAATAACAGTCAGTTAATCCTCAACCAGATTCCTTATCCTTCTTCATATTGGCTTGTTTTATTTCATATGGATTCAATGAATATAAAGACAGAATCATAAAAACGCACAAGCTTAGATACACTCACATATTGCAGTTGTACAATAAAGTGGGATTTGTGATGTGCTCCTGGATAAATAAGGTATATTAAAAGGACTAAATGAATTAGCAGGATTAGCTTTGTTTATAAGAAACACTGTCACATATTTAATACAAAAAGTGCACAGATAGTACTAGATTCATTTTGCAAGCCTATGAACTCCAGAAATCTGTACTGAATCCTTTCAGTTTCCTGATGGCAATTTCCCATAATAATAGGGACTACAGATTTGCAGAAGCATTGTCATGATAATAAGCTCTATTTCAATGAGCAGCAGTTTTGCTCAGGTAAAAAAAAAAAAAAAAAAAAATAATAATAAAAAGAATTTTAATAAAAGTATTCTCAAATTTTAAAAAGACACTCTAAAGAAAATACTTCCAATTTCCAATGTCATAGAGAGCTGAAGGCAAAAATTTTTAAGGGGATTATTAAAAGCATTTTATAAGCAGTTTTGTATTAAATACATTTTAATAAAAGTAAAATGTATTATTTCTTCATAAAAGCTAAATATCAAAGTTCAGAATTTTTGTGGAAGATGTAAAAAGTCTATACTGAGAGGACAATTAAAGTTACTCAGTTTCATATGATCCTGAGATGTTCCATCAGACTGTTGTTAATGATCTCACCAGGGACAGTGTGTAATTCTCTTTGTCCATCATTTTTAGAAGACTAGGTATTAAACACTCTATTCTTCTATTTTTCTTCAAAGCTTCAGTGCTGGCTGCAGATATGTGAGACAGGAATCAGAAAGGAAGGAGATGGGAGAAAAGCTAGTCCTGTTTCTGGCTCATTGTGATACGAATAATGTCCAGGGGCTGGTGCTCTGACAGTGCTGGAAGTTTCCTCCGTCTCCTCCACTGTGGAAATAATGCTTTTACCTCAATAATTTGCAGATGGACTGTTAATATTGAGGAATTATTACCCTATAGGAGAAACCTGTCTTCAAAGAGCAGGTGTACAGAGGTCCCTGGTTCAGCAAGTTGCCTAGTCATGCTCTAGGCTTAAATGAATGGGTGACCTAATCATTGACTGCTATCAGTCAGTGGCAGCGGCAAACAGCAGCTCATACAGTAGCTGACCAAGGGCTGTCTTTTCATCCCATTTTCAAGGTAAGCAAGACAAAACATGAGAAAATCTGAAGTCTGCATTCAGATAATTGGGGCTGCTGTGTGGGTTAACTTTATACTGATAGTGATAAAACAAGCACTGAGGACTTCAGCTAAGTTATTCTGTGTCTTAGAAAGGTACTTACTGTTAAATGTTGTTGCTAGACACATTCAGATGCTGTTCTTCTCAAATTACTGTTTGCAATCTAACAACTGAAGCCTAACCAAATATCTTGCTGAAAGAGAACTTCCCTTTGTTTAGCTTTTTCTGGAGTTATAAATTATTTCACATGAAACACAAAAAGCTGCCTCCATCCTTTTGTAACAGTACATACAGGTAAAGTTTTATGAACACCAGCAAACTCCATCCAAAGACACATGGACCTCTCACCTGCTGGATGCATGGCAAAGTTGGAGCATGCTGAGTTTCCCAGGGGGCTGAAATGTGGCTAAGGCTTTTCTTGGGAGAAAATACTTGCTGGGTGAAAGAGGAAAACATGTACCTTAAGGCTATAGGATTTATTATTCTTTATTGCCATTTGATTTTTTTTCTGCATATTTTTCCTTTATTTCCTTCCTGATGCTACTCTCCTAGTATGTTTATTTGTAAAGGCCAGTAAGTAAATAGGTAATATGTAAAATAATTCAATTAGCAACAAATTACAGCTGCTGTGTTAAGAATAGTCAGTACAGATTCCAAAGGTGGTTTCAGAACAGAAAGCCTGTAGCAATATTATATCAGCCATGCAGACAGCCCCTATTGTTTCACATGAAATGATGCTTCCTAGTTCCTCTACCAGCTGGTTACCAAGGGTTTTTAATTGTATCTGCTACTTGATACAAGGGAGTACAATGTTTGAATGAGGTGAAAAACAGATTAAAAAATTAGATCCTCTATGGGTTTTAAACTGTAATCATTCATTTATCTTTAAAAAAGAAAGTTCCCATCTAAACTATGCAAATATGTAAGATACAGAAAAATGTATTTCTTATATTTTTTTTTCCTTATTACAAGAACTGCAACCATTATAAATAATGAAAAATTTTAAGCCAATGAGTGTTCCCACTGACCACACTCGGGCTATTCTGACGCAACCAGACACAAGTACAAGACAGGCTTGCAGAGCTGGGGGCTGAGCATGTAATCAGGTTAGAGAAATGTAAGACTGCTGAAGCCTGATTAAGAACTTTTCAATAAAATGTTAAGTCAAAAAATGCTTATGCATCAAATGTGAAATTTATTCTGTTAATGCAAAAAGATGTCTCAACCTCAGGCAAAGGAAGACTTCCATGTGGAGAGAAGAATACCACTAAAGAGAGGTTCACTCCCGAACAATCAGTCCACTTACCTAAGCCTTCTGCTTGACTTAAACTAAGAGGTGTTAGCTGGTTCCCTGGATAAGGACCTACTCTCTCTAGTTGAACCAGATTTCATATACTCACAAACCTACCTACAATTATTCATGTCCACCACAGACGCCATAATGGATTCTGGGCTACATGTGATTACTAGCGATTGTTTATATCAGTGTGTCCAGTATGAAGTATCATAGGTTGAGGTCACTTTTTTAGCCAGGAAAGGCAAGGGCATAGTGCAAATCATAGCTTAATCATTTGATATACCTTACTTGTCTTATTTCTGAAATAAATGCCATTTTGACTATGTGGCCAGCTGGTGGCCCTTCTTTCCTCCCTTGCCCATAATGTACTTTTATATGCTATAATTTCCTGAGACTTACACATACTCTCTGAGAAAATAATAAATGATGTCCCAATTTTCAGTTAGCACAGTTGCTTCTGTCCTCTCTACTGAGGAACGTTTATGGCAGGATGCAGTCTTGCATCACAACTTCTTCAGCAATAAAGCCAATTGAAATGATCCTGCCTATGTCTTCTGGAGTGTGACAACTCTTTCCTGAGCTTACTCTTTTTTTGATGCCATACTGTAGAACAGACCTGTGAAGCCTTAAAACAAATCCTTGCCCAAGAAAGGATCTCCCACACTGAGACTATGAGGCTATGATACTCCTCAGACTTCATTTTTATTTATATATATTGCCCCAATAAGGACCTACTAATTTGAGCATTGGCCATTGCCTGAATCTTGATTTTATTTATTTTTTTTTTAACAGCATAACGACTTAGTCCCACAGGTGTCAGAAAGGAACCAAAGCAATCCTGTCACAGAAAAACTAAATGCTACATTGTTGCTATGTTAGCTAGTCTATTAAATGTAAAACTTGGTGTTACCTGTGACAGTTCCTGCTGGTCCTGTACCTTATTATGGACAGAATTAAAGGAGTTTGTAACCTCATTATTAGTTGCTAGGTCACAACACCTTGTACTTCGATTCTTGCCCATTCACCTTACCCATCTCCTTACACTTCCTAAAGCAGAAAACCCCACAACCAACAACAGAATTACATTGAGAAAAAATTATTTTGATCCTCAGAGTCTCAGCTATGCTTGCTTTAAAAACTTTGCCCTCTTCTTGTTGCCATTAGGAATATCCTTTCAGCTCACCCTGCCCCATTCCATGGCTTCTGATTTCCCCACTAAGCAGGGGTGATAGCACCCAGCTGTTAACTAGCTTAAAGATAGCTTAATATGTGGTAGGCATACATTTAATATATTTTTCAGACTAAATTATATCAAAACAATCTCCTTTTGGAACAGCCTCATCTCTTTGCTCTTGTATTAGCTTTCCAGTCTTTCTGTTGAAGCTGTGCGCTGGCAGAGCAGGGAATACAGGTTTCATGATGTCAGGGGAGAGCTAAATGAACAGGATCAATTTTTTGCTTCTGCTCAGATTAACCCAAACAAAATTTATCTTCAAGACTCTGAATGAAAGTGCAGTAGGTACAAGTCTAAGATGAAATTCAAACTAAAAAAATGTAGTCTCTTTTTTTTACTCAGGATAATATATATATTTTGCAATCAACAAACTACAGAATCATAAAATGTCTTGACTTGGCAATATCAGCAACCAAGACTAAACCCAAGAATATACTTCTCCCATCTGGCTCACAGTATCACAGTATGTTTGGGATTGGAAGGGACCTCAAAAGATCATCTAGTCCAATTATTGAAGTCTTCTATTTTGCTCTTCAAGAATCACATTTTTTTCTGTGTAGGAGCACAAATTCAACATTCAGGGAGCGGGAAAGGGAAACAAGATGAGAGAAGGAAAAGTGTACTCAGGTCAAACAAAACTAAATCTGGTAATGAGATAATTCTCTGGTAGGTATAGACTAAGGCTAGCAGGTCACTGTCTTCAGTTTCCTGGGTGAGAGCTGTAAGCAGAAGAAAGGCAATATAAGAGATAGGAAATGTACTATCTATCTCCACCATTTCTTAAAATTAAAAATTAATTTAAATTCACTTCTTCCAGCTGTAGCATCTCTTTGAAAGACAAAGATCTTTCATGGCAAAACTGATTAAAGAGTGTGCTGGTTTGACTGAAAATGAGTTGATTTTCTTCATGCAGTTAGAAACCTTTATTTTTCATAGCTAGCATGGTCATTACTTGGACTTAGTTTGAGAACAAGAGATAACACAGAGTAATGTTTTTAGTTGCTCTGGCTTGAGATCCAAGGACATTCTGAGTGCTTTGCCCACAGGTGTGAGACATAGAGGAAGTGGGGCATAGACAGGGCAGACCTTGACTGACATCCTGATCAATAAGAGTATTCCATCCTGTTACCATCATGCTTCATATTTAAGGAGAGTCAGGATCTTCTGCACCCTCTCGCTTCTTCGCTCTTTTTGTTGCAGCTGGGGGAGTTCTGTTTGGGATGTTTAGTTAGGTGTTTTGCTGTTTTGCAAAGTGCTCTGGGTCTTACTGCATTCTTTCCTTTTTTCTCTCTTTGGGATCAGCTGTTTGGGACCAGGGGCTGCCTCCTGGGACTGGTTGCTTGGTGTGGACGGAGTTCATGAGGAATTGCATTGAGTGTCTTTTATTTTATATTCTATTTCTATTTTCTGTATATATTTACTAGTAGTGCATTAGCATTTTGTTAGTTTATTAAACTGTGTTTTTTTCAGTCCAAGTTTCTCCCTTCCCTTTTGATTCTCTCCCCTATTTGGGGCGTTGAGGAAGGGGGCGAGTAAGTAGCTATCGTGGTTGTATTGCTAGCTCAGGTTAAACTACGACAAGGAGACAGGCTAACTCTAGTGCCTAAGCCTAAAGAAGAGGGAGAATTTACAATATGTGTTTGTTATTTCTTTTTTCTTTTTCCTTAAGGAAAACCTTGAAAAAGACATTCACTTGCCCAAATCTATAGTTTTCCAAATTCAAGACAGTCACAAGGACCATTTGCCTTTTCCATGACAGGTGATTTTTTTATATCTTACAAATATTGCAAGACTTCCATGGATGAAAGTATTAAATAATGCAAAAGCAATGAAACTATTTTGTCCTCTTGTCAAAAAGGAAAATATAGAGAATGAAAGGGAACTACAATGGAAGAAGGAGTTCCGCTATTTAAAACAGGAAAATTTTACTTCTTGCTTTTAAGTTTGGATCAAGTTTCTGAAAGCACAAAATCAAGGGATAGATCATGCAATATGTGGAGAAGCTTCTAGGAAGTTAATATTTGTGGGTCTGGAGCTGGGCAGAAGGAGCGTGGAGAGATAGGTACAGGTAAGGCTCACATCTAACCTGCTCCTGTGGCTATCGTTTCATAAACTGCTTAGGAATATGGGGACTTTTCACTGGATTAAATTGGACTAAATATGATAAAAATCTGGCCCTTAGCAATGCAAGACTGGTTTTGGAAATTATTTTGGAAAACATAACAAGAAGTAAATTTGCCTCAAGAAAACCCTAAAGTCTCCTGCAGCAATGTCAGGAGCTCTCACACATGAGATGACAGCAGCTGCTGGGTTTTAAATCACTACATCACACACAGACCAGTTTTGCTCTGAGCAGAACAAGACATGACAGGGCTACAATTAGCCAATGGGCTTTATACACACTGGACTTGAACCCATGGAGTCAACGGCAGGAGTTTTCATGGAAGTTTTCCAGTACAAACACGGCTTTCTGTTGCCATAGTAGATACAGAGCTTCTATCTTCTTAGCTGCAGACATAGGCTGGGAGAACAAATCATGCCCTTTTATAATATTTATACTCTGAAGCAAACATAAAAAAATAACCTAATGTGTTTATACACACACAGCTAGCCTGGCTTATCTAGGAGTTTTCCAGGAGGTTTTTTTTTTCATTTCCATTTATCAGTTTCAGTTTTTTTCCACTGGCTTTCACTGCCTGTGACAAGAGTTTATTAAACATACAGGGACAAGTTCTCTTTTATATTAATAGACAGTCTTCGTTTTGCAATAAACTGATGAGTTCTTGTAATTTAGCCAAATGTTTTGAGTTTTTTGAAAAGGTTTTCTGTGCCTCATTACACATATCTCAGAACTACCCATAGGAAATAAGCTAGCCATGGAAAAGAATGGGGAAGTTTGCCATCCTTTCCTGACCCCAATATTTAAGTTTGGTACAGCAAATGTGATAATTTTACCATTACTTCAGGCATGATGACTAGTGTCTCCAAGCCATTCATTTAAGTTGTCCTCCCACACTCACTGCTCCTTGCTCTGCCTGTATGATGCAGAAACAAGAGAATAGAATATATGAGAGATGATATGCACAATATCTTACTGGAACAAAACCATTACTCATCCCTTCTGAAGATCACAGGGACTCAGAGGAAGAAAATACCTTTCATCTCTGTTCAGGACTAGTTTAATCCTTTACCCATTGTCTGGGAGGGAAGAGACAAAATAGGTTTTATAAAGCTGACCACCAAGATATATTAGAAGTAAAACTTTTACTCCTCCTCTGGAGCTGCACTTTTGTGCAGGATGCAGCTCTCTGCCCTATCACAGGATATTTTACAAAGACAGCATTTTAATCTATATCAAGGATGCAGCTCTCTGCCCTATCACAGGATATTTTACAAAGACAGCATTTTAATCTATATCAGCGCAAGGTACATAAAGTACTTTGTCTCATGGTGAGGTTAAATGGTGCTCTTTGCCCTGAGGCAATCCCACTGCTGGAGGCAGTAAAGAACAAAAGGCACAGACTAAAGCCAAGTGATTTCTTCACTTTTAGCACATACACTAAAGAACTGTTTTGATCATGTTGCAGCCATTTGCAAGAGTGGGACAAATTAATGAAGTAGATTTAGGTCAAAAAACTTTTTCGGACAGATCCAAAGATTGTCTCAATAGCCAACTAGTTAGGCCACTTGTTCAGTGTTTACAGACTGTCTGTGCTTGAGGACCTGGGAACCACATCTCATATCTCTGAGGGGAATGGTTTAAAATCTGGGTCTAGATGTTCTCAAGTGTCTCCAAGACCATGACCTATTCCGTACTATATACTGTTGTCTCCACCAACAGAGTAGTGATGTTCCCTTTCTGGCCTGGTGGGGAGTGCAGGTAGGACACAGCACTTTAATCTTCAATACTGGGAGCTTTTGCATAGTTACACTCAGTTGAAAAATACAGAGAGAATAAATGAGCTGAAAGACCTGACTTGAGACAAAGGGCTATGAAGTGTTGAGTGCCTTTCAGAGAGTGAGAGCCACTAAGCCCCTGAGTCATGGCTGAGAAGGATGCAGTCCCTGTCCCTCAGCCTCCTGCCCCCAGCCATGGGCACCCCAGCTGTGTGATGCAAGAGGAGGCAGCAGCCACTGATGTTTTCCTCCACATGCCTCCAGGACAGCACACTGTTAAACAAAACCCCCCTTTTTTCATTTCTTGACTCTCCCTCTGGACAGAAATCCTGAAGAAGTTCGAACATGTGATTTGAGCTAAATCTCTCCTCTCTCCCTTCACCTGCCTTTGTCTAGTTTGGCTGCCAAACTGAGAAAAACACAAATATTTACTCAGTTTTCATTTTAAGCCCTGCCATTCACTTCTGCCTGAGCAATGTTCACACAGCAGTATTCAATAACATCAGCATCAAGCTATGTTATTTAGCCACTAAGGCTGAAATGCTTTCTGTTTGCCAAGATGAGTCCTAAAGTGATCCTGAAGCGGGAGCAGAAACTTCTTTCTTATTTCTCCCTCATTGAAGGCATCTTCAAAGGCTTTATAAGCACCCTGCTTAGTACATGAAGTTGGGAAATTTCTCTATCCATAACATTATGATTTATGTCACCAGAAGAAAGCAGAGTCTGACAGCAGAAGGATGAAGAGGAAAAGTATTTTAGTCAAAGTATCTGCAGCTTTACTGCTTGTTTGTTTTCTTTCACTAAGTTCTCAAACAGTTGAAGAGAAGAACTAACTAATCGAGACCCAACACTTCCAACAAAACCCACTTCAGATTTTTCAGGAGCTCAAAGAGTAAAAGAAAATAATATTGTAGAAGTTCAGAGACAAAAAAAGGACAAGGTTTTGAGATGTTTACATGCTTAAGTATACAAAAATATACCTGTAAGATCTATTAACAAAGTAATAGAAAACAACACAGTCAAAAAGTTCTGAAAAGGTAATAGCATACACAGTAAATGGACCATATTCTGCACTGATTTTCAACTCAAAATGTCAGTTTGTTAAGGTGGGATTTTACATAAATTCATTTTCCCTGAGAACACAAGGGTTATTTCAATATATTCAAATACATTTTTAAATGTTAAGTTCTAAAATATACATATATATATCATCACATATTTTTTTCAGCATCTTAACTTTTACAAATATATTTTAAAAGTTCTTCCAAAAAATCTTTACAATTTGACTCTTCTGTCTTTGGTAGGATTGAAGGATAGCATAGAGACACCAATGAGGCTAACAAACCCTGATGGGTTAGCTGAGCTGGAGAGGATAGGCTTATCTAACCCAGAAAAGTTTTACAGATTTCAGACATCTCTATTCTATCCCAAACTGGTATAAAATGATCAAATCCACCAGAAGTTTGACTGAATCCTTCACCTCAAAATGTTGCTTTTTGATGGTTGGCTAGCTTAGATTTTACAAGGAAAAGTTCTTTCTGACATAAAAAAAATGGTAAATCTTGAAAGAGAATGTTTGACAGTTTTGCCTTTTTCTCAATTCTGTTTTCAAAACATGGATTTTTTTGAAGTATCTCTGCCACTAACTTTCTCCTGGGATGAGGCTTTGGAAAATACTAAGAAGCTTTTCAACTCATGGAATTTACATTATTTTACACCTCGATGAGAGTCATCCTTTTTGATACTTCACTGCTTACCTGGTGACATAGATAATTTCTTTTGATGTTTTATCATTTCTCATCATGCATTTGCACAAGTGCACTGATAAGAAATCCAAATAATTTCATCATGCCAGAAGTGTAAATAAGGCATAACTAAAAGGTTCTCTGGGGCCACTTTATGAATTTGTTAAAACAGCCTAATGAAAAAGGAAATATATATATATATTAAAAAGTGATTAAAATAAATATATGGAGAATATTAGATTTACCCATTACATTGGGAGAAAGCTGGATGAACAAAGCACTGATTAATAGGATAAAGCTCTCAGAATTAAAAATAATGTGACTCAAAAGGATTTGCCAGTCTGGAGGAAACATTACTACTTTATGATAATTCTTATAAACACAGGGAGCTGATGAATATATTTTCTTGAGAGCAGCATAGTAATGGATTTTGTCATCAAGACTGTTGCCTGGATTCAAATGTTTCTGAACAATACAAATCAGTAATTCTTGAGATGGGTAAAGCATAAGGATATAATGGGTAACTTCAAGAGGCGTACATTCATCTATCCGGTAAACTCTGTTCTGACATTTCAGGATTTACACCCCTGGCAAAATAAAGTTTATGTGATATGATCATAACAGTTGAAACATACACCCATAGATTGTAGCAGCAGTTGACACTTAGAGTTATTGGTTTCAAGGAAATTTTTATATTCTTTCATTCCAGTCGTGAGTGATTACCTGTAATTAAAAGCACATACAGAAGACTAGGTAAGGTCCAGTTACAAAATTTAGAAGCTGTACTAGCCGTGTGGGTTGGATAACTCAGAACTGCACACAGAAACCACTGTTCCCACCACAGAGGAAAGAATGGAGGTATTCCTCCTCCCTTCATTTCGATGTCTGGGGTGGAGACACAGGCAGTAGGAGTACTGGGTGGAGACAACCCTTTGTAACCTCTCTCTTTCTGAATGCTTCAGTAAAAAGCTAGACCCTAATGTTTGTAAAGCACCTTTAAGGTGAAAATTGACAAGGATGACCCTGTTAATTCTTTGAATCACCCACTAGGATGTTTTATGTTACACTCTCCAGCTAATATCAATGAGTAGAGGCTGATTATTTTCAAAAGGGAAGCAAACCTTCATGTTAAAAGTTTGCTCAAGCGAAGTGTAAATATTCTCACTCAGAACCCTCACTGTGTTGGTGATGTCCCCTAGTACCTCTCCAAAATGACTCAGCAAGTCCCAAAATCAAAGCCTAGTTTTTAAAGCACCTGGTTTTCAGCCCTCTATTCTGCTGCATGCAGCAGCAAAAAAGGAGATTGGTACTCGCCTAGAATCTGGGAGCACCTGATTTCATTTTGTTCCTGGGGAATGTCCAAGTCTGCCTTTTAGCAGGAGAATTCCCAATTGTACAGGTTATTCTAGGACCAGAAAACACACTCTCTCCACTCTGTGCTTCGAGTTCTTTTTTCCTTGTCAGGGTTATTCAAAGGCTTTAGGCAGTTCATAAGAGCATGTGCCTCTGTAACCTAATAACCACTAACACAAGCCCCATAACCTAGATATTTATGGAGGGAGAGTTCTTGGATATCTCTCTTATCTAACTTTACAGTCCCTAGACTTTCCAGGCAGTGTATTTCATTCAAATAAATTAGATTTTACCTCCCAGATCATCTACATTCTGGTGATGCAGCACCTTCCTATGAAAATGGCTTTGAGCAGACCAGAGTGTCACAACTGGGTCTCATCCTTCTTCCAGACGTGATCAGAGTACATATTTAGAAGGCAAACATCCCTACCACTATTGAAGAAGAACAGTGACTGCTCTCGCATTTTGTGTGGGTCTTGATCTACAACAGAATCATGAGAAAATTTCAAGCTATAAGCTGAGGGAGGGAAAAAAAAAAACCACAGAATTATGATTTTTTTCTGAACCCAATCAAATTTGCTCCAAAGATAGAAACCCTGTAACTCAACATTGCCTAACTGTAGCATTGTTCAGCATGCACTGAAGAAGTGTCTGGGAACAGCAGTGTCAAGAAGCTAAGCAACCCACACTGCAAACATCTCTTGAATTATGTGGTACAGATGAAGGTCTGAATGGCGGCAACTAAACCATCTTTTCCAGACCTTGTCTATGTTCCTGCTGTTCTTCATGGCAGTCTACTTATGCTTCCTGCAACTGCTATTTTTTTCCTTGAACTTGGGGTTTTTCATGCAATTCAGAAATGGGAGAAGAAAGTCTGTAACCTGCCATTAATACTGCTTGTTGGTGCTCAAAATAACATGCTGTGGGAGACAATACACAGTCTCCCTATCCTCAGTATAGATACTTCCTGCCCTGTCTACAAGCAGCTTCATTTTTCAAATTTGTTACACTTACTATGCTTCAGAAACATTCTAGATACTGAAAAAATATTAAATTGTGCTGAGGAGTAAGAGAATGTTTTATTATAGAGAGCCAAGAATGACAAAGTCACAGAGAAGATATTTTTGACATATAAGGATATGTTTTAGACATCCTTTCATACTCAAAAGTATTATCATAAGCAGCTGAAAGATTTGCTTAGATGTCCATGCTTCTTGGCTTTTAATAACAACTTCGTAGGAAGAGGTTTCTCAATCACTGACTTCCGGGTTCATCATTTAGAACTGAAGCCAGCAGAAGACCTCATGAATCAGTGAGTGTAATATCCTCTAGTAGTGCCAGCATATAATCCCAATCGCAACAGTTCAATGAGTCTTTAATATTTTATGGCATTAATCAATTAGTTAATTAAGATTCAGAGTGATTTCTCTTACCAATCGTCAGCTGTATAAAGTCAGATCTTTCATGTCTATCCCTCGAAGAGATTTATAAAGCAAGAGTTTCAAATTGCTAAAAGGTCACTAAAAACTTGTATGCTGTTTAATTGCAAGGAGGAAATATTGATAATTAGTTAAACAAGCTCCTTGCATCTCCCCCATCAAATTTACAAGAGACAAGTATGAGCTTCATATCTGGCTAACCTCATCTCTTTAGTCATAAATACTCTGAAACTTAGAATCATCAAATCACAGAATTTCCTGAGTTGGAAGTGATCCACAAGGATTGAGTCCAACTCCTGTTCCTGCATGTGACAACCCCACAGTTCACACCATGAGTCTGAGGGCGTTGTCCAGTCTCTTCTTGAACACTGACAGGCTTGGGGCTATGACACCTCCCTGGGGAGCCTGTTCCAGTGTCCACCACCCTCTGGGTGAAGAACATTTTCCTAATGCCCAACCTAAACCTCCTCTGGCACATCTTCCTGACATTCCCTTGGGTTCTATCACTGGTCACCGGAGAAAAGAGATCAGTGCCTGCCCCTCCTTCCCTTGTGAGGAAGCTGTAGACCGTGATGAGTTCTCCCCTCAGTCTCCTGTTCTCCAGGCTGAACAAACCAAGTGACTTTAACTGCTCCTCTTCTGGACACTTTCCAGTAGCTTTATATCCTTTTTGTACTGCAGCACCCGGAACTCCACATAGAGCTCCAGGTGAGGCCGCACCAGTGCAGAGCAGAGCAGGGCAATCACCTCCTTCAAGTGGCTGGCAATGCTGTTCCAGTTGCCCTTTTGGCTGCCAGGGCACACTGTTGGCTCATGTTCAACTTGCCATCAACCAAAACCCCTAGAACTTCTGTTATTTAATTCAAGAAGTATAGAAATAAATGGAAGTGAGTTCAGGACAGATTAATTATAACTACGAACACCAGCTTGAGAAAAAAACAGTCATTTAGACTGCATCTAACTGTAAGTCTCTCAGATTTTAATTCTTCAACAGTCAAATAGGAATAAGAAAATTCAATGTTATTTCCCATGAAACTTAAAACAAACAAACAAACAAACAAACATGCATACATACAAACTCTAATTTACAATATAACTGCAAAGAGTGTTATAGGAAAATTATTCTTAATAAGGTAACCTGAAACAATATATTGTATTTATAATCACTGTGTTCAAACTAAGTCTTATATCCCAGGTTTAAAAGCATTTTTCATTCCTTTGTTTCATTATGACACAGTCTGTAATAGCTTCTTTATTTTGAGCACAGTGTCAACAAGAGTATAGGCATGGATGAAATTACACTAAAGAAGTAGTGATGTGTTCTGTTCAAGCTGGAAAAAGACCTCCTGCTTAACTAAAGCCATGCCTTTCTATAAAATGGAAGAGGAACAGAGGGGTTCCCACCACTTATTCAATGGCAGAATAATCCAGACTGGAAAATTGCAATCTGACAACTATGAAGTCTTACATAAGTCAATTGGCAGTGGGCAGTTGCTTGTCATAAAGCATTTGGATAGTGTTTCCAGCACTTCTGAGGGTGGTTCAACAACTAGTAGTTTCTCCAGTTTCTCTATGGCATGTGGAAGCCCACAGTTCAGGGTTAGTTTCCTCTAAGACACTTTGATTTATACACTGAAGTTGTATTGCTACATCTAAAAGTGTTTATGTTTCCATAAATTAAGAAAGAGAAATAAGCTTGAAGTAGCAATCATTTATTTTGCGTTACTGGAAAACCATATAAGGATATTAAATAACTGAGACTAACAATCAAATTTAGTATGCTCTGCAAATAAAAACATTACAAAGCAGAAGAACGGAATACATTGAAATAACAGGAGGGGAAGAGAAACGATACACGGAAACCAAAAGAGAAGTTTTCCCATTAAAATGAGCTTTGCACAGACTGTCCACATCAATGTGACCAACTAATCCAGTCTGGTCAAAAAAGTCCTGAATTAAAGACCCCTCAGGATTTTCTTCAGTATTTTTGAAGCAACATATGGAACTAGTAATTTTCTTGCATTTATGTTGTTTTCTGAGACTTGAGATTTAACCATGTGTTCTCCATCCTTGGAATCACATAAAAAACCAAAAACAACAACAATGACCCCCCCAAAAAACAATGTACGTGACCTTCCTCAACCCTGCACTGGAACAGGTGACATGAACCAGAGGACATACCTACTACACTTAAGTAAGCGAATGGATTTCCTTCCTTCCTTCCTTCCTTCCTTCCTTCCTTCCTTCCTTCCTTCCTTCCTCCCTCCCTCCCTCCCTCCCTCCCTCCCTCCCTTCCTCTCTCGCTCCCTTCCTCCCGCCCTCCCTCCCTCTTTAATACTCCAATTATAGTTACACCATGTGAAAATAGAAACGGGTTGTTTTAAAAGCTCATGGTGAGATTTAGCCCAGCCAGTTGCCAACAGAGTACCTGGTCCATGGCCACCATGCAGGGAAGAGAAAACAAACTACTGTCCCTTCAGCAGCACCAGAAACAGCCCGATTGGTGTGTCAGCACTGCCACAGCTGCCCACAGCTCTCACCTTAGATGTGGCCACTCTCCTTCACTACTGGACCCTGTCCAACAGGGATGCAAGACCGAGGTGCACCAAAAGAGGCAGGGGAGAAAAGGCTGGAGATGAGACCTAGAGGGGCAGAGTACCCTTGGGAGAGAAGGGATTTAAGATAGGAAGGAGCCCATTGCTGTGGAGTGGCACAATCTGGCATAAGCCAAGCAGAGACGTGGCAGCAGGAGTGGTTGGGAGACAAGGGCTCCTGTGCAGAGGGTGCCACAGGACAGGACTGCAGCAGAGCAGGAAGGGTAGGCAGTGATGGGAAGGTGGCCTCTGGGAGGGTAAAGGGACTGGGGTGAAAGGTTCAACTGTCCTCAGAGGCTTCCAAGTGGAACCACAATTTGGGGCCAGAGACACATCTTCCCTTGGTCCCTATCTTGTTTCTTATCTGGCTGAAATATGGAACTTCTGCACTTAAGCCAGGAGTTGTTTTCCCTCTCTGAGTTATTAAATTGGGATTATATCCATGCTGGAGCACTTGGTGTAAGCCCTGCTATTGTGCACGAGACTTAAAAGGGACCACAGCTCAGAAACCTCTGACTGATGCTATAGCCATTTCTTAAGGAGCTGCAAGGGGCTGATCACAACTATAGGGTCCCAAGTTTGCAGACAGACACAAGGAGAGATGCAGCAGCATCTGCCTGGGGACAGGGGTGCCAGAGTTTACCAGTGGCAGCCACTCCTTAGGTACAGGGTAATTTATTTCTTCCCTGAAGCAATAATGTCATGTTGGTCATTTGCCCCAGGAATACAGTGATGTCATGAAAATTACAGATTTTATGTTTTCCCACAAGAAGCTGGCTTGTTAGAGCTGCTCACAGCAGATCGTCAAGAAAACTTCTAAAAGGGGAAATCCTCTGATGGCAAGGGATTTTTAAAGTGTGGATATTTTTTTTTCTTTTTTCTGCCAAAATTGCAACTTATAAAAAACAAGTAGGAAGAGTGGAGGGAGGAGGAGGAGTATCATTACAGAGCAATGCACAGGCAGTGCTGTCAGTGGGATGCTTTTGCACAGAGCCCCAATAGCTATTAAATATTTCCAGTAAATTTCCTCTTTAAATGATTATTCATTTTCTGAGAGGTTCAGTTCTGAAGAGAGTGATTTGAATACAGAAATAAAACAAAAAGTTACATATGACAAAAAGCACAAGTCCTTAAAACGTTAAGCCAGCCACAAACCTTTTATTTTTTTATATATTGTTTATTTAATTGACCAAGCAATAATCAAAAGATTTTCTAGAATACAGCAGGGGGAAAAAAAAAAAAAAAAAAAAAAAAAAAAAGCCTGGAATTAGAAATGGAATAAAATGATAAATACATAACTTTATATATTATAAATATTTTATGTAAAACTTGTTGGCAGCCACCTGAGATTTACACATACAAACTCAGTGTTTTTTCACAGCTCATCCTCACTTAGATTTATATGACCTACGACGTTTTTCTGTAGCTAAGATTTGCTTACTAGCCCCACAGAAAAGGTATTTTGAGCTTGATGCAGGAACTATTAACACTTGGTCATCACGAATCTTAGAATACCATCTGCATCAGCCACAGCATGGCTGTGAAAGAGTTTGACAATAGGCATCGCAGACACTTTTGTGTTGGAAGTCAGAAACCTCACTAGTTAGTACAAAAATGTTCATTTACATCAAGAATTTCCCTCATTATTGATGGGTTCATCATTTTTTCTCCCCTCATTTTACTGTTAAGTTTGTTGTTAGGCTGCCATAGAACCATAGCCAGCAGACTATAAACCTTATCTCTGAATGCTGTTACTGTTCGACTGACTGGGATTTTTCCCAGATTCCTGTTCCAGTCCTGCCCTGCTCACTTACTAGCAGTTGCCATTAGTTTTATTTCTGCCCAATAATAAAATCATGGGCAACAAAGTAGTTAAAATAACAAGCACATATAATTGTTTCATGTATAAAACTGCCTTAAGGTTTAGAGAGGCAAAATGACTGACGAAAGAAGACATAAGCCACCAGCTCTGTGCCAAAGCAAGCAAGTGCTTCTATTTAAAGAGCACCACTACAGCTCTGTCTCTGCTGAGAGCACACACCACTGCGCAAGCAAAGAGCCTCATAAGAAAATGTCAAGCACCAGAGGGCTTCGGACAGGATTAACAGACACTAAGGTCCAAGAAAATCATTATGATAATCCTGCCTGATCCCTGGAACTACAGGCCATATAATGAAAAAAAATTAACTGCACCTACTCCAAGGTTTTGGGCACAAGAAATTGAGTTGAGCTAAAGGATTTTAAACAACTTCCCGCCTCTGAAGTGGTTTGGTACAGGGATGCTGTACTTCAACATTGTCTCTAACTGCAGTGCAGGTGGGGGGACAGCTCATTAGTTCCTACTTATGTAGTTTAAATGAAGACCTTCAAAAGCCTAAGAAATGTTGGCACTTAGATCTCTCTGACTGTGAAAGAAATAGGTAGGCTTTAGGCTCTTCAAAACTTTTCCCTGAGAAAAATAAAGGAGTTTGAAATTTCTCTGAGTCTTTTTAAGTATTTTTTTTTTTTCTTGAATAAAAGTTTTGGATATTGTTTTAATATTCAAGTCAAGCTATTCTTTAAATTAGTCCCATTTAAAAAATATACAATTAACTTGAAAGGCTGAATATTAATTGCCTCTTGTGCATCTATGTGCAATATCTCATGACTTTCAATCATGGTTATGACTGTCTTTTCCTGAGAGAAACGTATTATCTGCCCCATTATCCTTTTTCTATTGCTGCCCTGCAACAGCTGAACAGTTGGGGGGAATGAAGTGAGACTTCATGCAAAGCTGAATGTTGTAGAAGGGAAAAGTCAGTAAAATCAGAAGACTTGATGATATTCTTCATAATCTTTATGATAAAAAAGGCAATACTAATGGCAAATTTAATCAGAGTGTGTTTTATCTACCGCTTCAAATAGGGCACAGACCCAATAGACCAGTCTGTGCTTATCTCCTTATGAAGGATTGAGTTTATTGGGGTTTTTTGTTTGTTTCTTTGTTGCCTCCTGGGTTCAGGAGCCTGGCTATTTACAGACTGGCACATGTGGAAGGGCCACATGACAATTACAGTGCCAGGCTTTTCCTAAAGTTTTGTACTGTAATGCTGATTAAACCTGACAGTTGTCTTTGGAAAATCTGATGACACAAAAGCCTGGGGTAGATCTATATCTGCAACACATTAGACTTTTCCAGGGCAAATAAAATACATTAGAAACACAAAAGAGAAGTTTCTCCTATGGGAGTTCCTACTGGTCTATTTCAACAGACCCACCTAAGTGAGCAGTTAACAGCCTGTTTATCTGCAAGGATAACTTAAAATTACCAAAGGCCTTTGCTTCTGCCAGTTACTGTTTTGCCCTCACTCAATATTGGCTTCAGTTTTGCCATAAATGAGGCAAAAAATTGCTCGTGGAGCAATGAAAAATGGAATGTGGGACTTTGGTAAAAAGAACGGGGAATTCAACTGGGAAGGCTCAGGGAAGACTGAAAGGGCTTGGGCAAAGGTAATATTGCAAGATTGGGAAAAGGACCTGGAGTACATGGAAGGATTCTGGGTATGTGGTTGATGACAGGTGTGTCCAGGCTGGAAGGAAGCCTGAGAGTGAAGATGCTGAGCAGGAAGGACAGAGATGAACACCTGCTCTCTCCGTGTTTCCTTGTTATGAGGACTCATGCCTGTAGGAGTTGAAGCATGTGTATGACTTCAGCCATACTCCTTCCACTTGCCTACCCCACTTGGCAACAGGACCATGGCAGATGTGAGCAGCGGATGTGTTTGTTGTATTGATTTGGCAGGCTGAACACAGAACACAGTTTGGGAACAGGCCTTCAGAAGGGGAAGCTTTAATGAGAGCTGTTTGTGGAAACACCATGTAGCCTTCCTCAGAGCCCTGTGCTGGGAAAGAGCTGCAATTTATCCTCTTCTTCCCAGCATCACTACATATGGCCTATCAAGTCCAGACTTGCTTTATTTTAATTGTCTTTTTTTCTGTTTAATTAAGCTTCCTGGTAACTAAGAGGATAATAAAACAAACAAATAAACAAACATATTATTTCAATACACACAACCATAAACCAGAACAATGCCAAATAACTTCTTAAAGCAATATTTGTCAGCACATTAACTCAGAAGTGAAAGCTAGACAAACCTATTTTCCTTAAAATTTGCAGTGTCAAAGCTTTTGTGTAGACTGCCTCCGTCATTGCATAAATACATTCAGATCACCAAAGAAAAAAACAAACAAACAGAATTTTGTACATTGTTGTATGATGTTTGTTTCTGAAATAAGTTTACAAACTGCTTTTTCAACTCAAAAACTATGTGAAAGAAAGAGTAAAACATGGATTACCCTCCCTGAACATGAACTAGCTTGAACTTTATGATTCAGTCCCACACAAATCTTAACTTTCTCGACTTTTTGAGAGATTTGGAAAAAGATGCTATAGTTATTACCACACTCCTGCTGCTGTTATTACTATATGCTGTTATTACTAAAACCAGGCATGAACAAGTGGTGCCCAAACTCCTTAAGTGTGAAACTGGGTTAGTAGTCTGCAACTCTTTCCTATTGAGAAAAAAGATCCCGTTTCCTGTGGCTAAAGCAAGTTCCTTGCAGAGGGATGGTCCCCTGACAATGCTGGCAGTGCCATTGCTGCTCCTCCATCAGGGCTGGTGTGCTCCTGCAAGGGCTTTGAGCTCTTGGCTGAAATAATTCCCTTCCTTCCAGTTCTTTCTCAACATCTGCTCTACTCCCTCTTTCCCTCTCTGCCTTTCTGATTGTTGTTTTCTGCTTTTCGTCCAGTAGTTGTCTGCATTAAAAAAAAATTAAAATATCTTATTTCTTCTAATTAAAACTTGTCTAAGTAAAATTCCTAATGTGAAAAAATAAACAAGTATTTTTGTTTGTTTGTTCATTTTTTAAAGAAAGACAATTTGGACTAAAACTAAAAGTGTTCTACTATTAGAAGAAGGAGTGTTAAACTTAGCCTCACTCTTCCAGACCAGTGATGTGCTCAGATGCCAGTACTTGAGAATTTCATATTGAGATAAACTAGAAATGAATATGCAATAAAGTATAAGAAATCAACAAATGGAAAACAAAAAAATCCCATTTGCAGCATACCTGCAGTGTGAACTATAATATATAATTAAGCACTAAGAAATAGCAAAAAATAGTATTAAAATATTCTAAGAGAATACAATACTAATATATATGGCACCTACCCACAGAATGAGCCGTTTATAGCATCAGTGAATAACAAATGAACTGTATAATGAAATAATTATCTCATTAAAATTTGTCTATTTAAAAAAGATCAAGATTTCCAAATTACAGACTTTTTTTGGGGGAGGAAACTCACTAATTGCTCACTCTGAGAGAAGTAAAGGTTTCAGAGTCAGCCAAGAAAAGAAGCTACCATCTCTCATGAGGGCTCAAGACTCAGGTAGTGGGAGCTAACTAAGCTCAGGAACACAAAGCAATGTACTAAAAACAATCCCAAACAGCAAAAACATCTGCATTTAGCTGGAGTACTAACTAAAGTCCTTTAGACCAAATGTGAAGGTAATCCTTTATGAGATTCTTTATGAGAATTCATTTAAATCACATGCAGACCAGACAGGATCCTCCTTCACCTGACTTTGATTATCTAGTAGTGCCTTATGATAATTTTTCTGTGTTATATGGGTTCCTTCTGTGCCTATGAGGAACCTCTTGAGGACGTTCAATCCCATCCAAAAAGATCTCAGGAAATGGCACTTTCTTTCAACTCACTACAGAGGGAAACTATAAAATTCTTATGAAGATAGATTAATTTAGACTAGATTTGCAGCAAGAAAAAAAAAAATCCAGTTAAATGCTCAATAAAAGACCTTTCACAATAAGGGTGATCACACATCGGAGTAAATTCTCAGGCATACTGTGCCATCACCGACCATGGAGACATCAAAAAAACAACTGAACAAACCCCTGAGCAACTGAATATAAGTTTGAAGTTTGCACTGGTTTTGGCAGAGTGGCTCCGGAGTTCCCTTCCAAACTAAATTATTCTGTGATTGCGTGAATCCTTTTTGCAGAACAGTTATATTATTTATCCACCCACAGCTCCAAATGCTTTCATGATTTTCCCTCCCTGGGCCATGCTGTGTCTTCCCCGCACACACCAAACTCAGCTCAGAGAGGTCTGGACATGGAAGGAGACATAACAAGATTCAGCTGCCCTCCTCACCACACACATTTTTTCAGCCATACATTTTCACAATATTATATCTGTGTTTGGATTGAAATAAGGGAATTGTATTGAATATTTTCAGCTATAGGTAACATCATGTCTTTCTAAACAACAGCTATTGGGTATATAGTTCTGTAGTGGTTTTGACAAGCAAAAGCATATTAGCTGAATGTTTACTGTTCAAAACAACTGTAGCATTCAGAAACCATAACCAAATTATACATTTATGAATACATTAATTAAAAAACCCCAGTTATTTTCAAACATATTTACTTGCTCACTTTAACAGACAAATAGAAATAAGAAATCAGTGAATGCATTTCTGCCTGAGCTTTTTTGCATCATGTGTGATACTTAGAAACTCTCTAAATAAGGTCTTCTTTCTGTATAGGCAGTCTTACACCATTTCTACAAGCAAATAAATGCAATAAATTTTGAACAATGAAGCATTGCTTGGATAATACATCTTTTGTATTCCTGATCTTTTATGTTAACGAGGTTTAATTAGCTCCAGTTAAATTTCTATTATACAAAGTTTAAATATGCTTTTTCAAGGATATTGTTCAGCAAAAAACAGACTAAGAAAAGTGCAGTTTCAGAGTCAAACCAGCTTGAAACTGCTGTAAACTCTATCAGAGCAGGTGGTGAATTCTCTTGATGTGCTATGACCTCAAAGAGGTTCTGTTCCATGGAGAATTTGTTGCAGGACTCCTGAAAGGGCTTGTGTTAGTGTTAGTGTGAGCTGATTCGGTAGAGGTGGTTATTAAAAGAAGCGCTAATTCCCAAACCAACTGCTAAAAACTATTCCATCAAGCTCATCCTCAGCTGTTGTTCTCTGTAGAGCGATTCCCAAAGCTTTATGCAGGGGCAGCCCCTCCATCTTGTCCCCACATCCACATAACCACGGTTCTCCTGTGGCTTTGCTCCATGCCTCAGTATCACCATTTGCATCCTATATAGTAACAGACTGAACAGGGCCCTAGCTACAAATACTCTTAAACTTCAGAAGTATTAAAAGGATTATAACTGTTACTCCTCTAAGATCAGTCAGTATGTGCAAGTTACATCCTTATACATTATGTCCAAGCACAGCAACTAAAACTCAAAGTAAGCTTGAATTAGATAACAGTTATTAAATTAAAAATTGATTAAACATTAAAATATTACAGTTCAGGCACAGGAGCAGAGAAATATTTCACTCTGCTTATAGGTAACTGTAAAAAATTCTAATAAGCAATATTGAGCTTGCAAGATGATTTGATTATGTTTTTGATCTTAGTAGAATTAAACTCCATGCGATGTATTAAAAGGTGAAGTAGAATTCCTGTAAGCATAAAAATTAATGTGTATGTGTTTGGATTCGATCAGCTGAAGTGCAATATTATCTGAAAAATAAACTGTGTTTACTAACCAGTACATTTATAGTGCTCAGCTTTTGAATCTGGCATAGCAGTTCTAATCAAATCTGGTACAGATAGTGTAATAGTTAAGAAATAGCCTGATGATTTGAAATTACTTCATGTCACAGGTTCACAAATTACTTCTAACAGAATGGATTGAGGTTCAGCCTACAGAACAATCTCTACTATCATTTTTTCTGGTACTCCTTTTCCTGTCATGTGGACAAAGGAGTATCTACCAAATAAAAATGACTCAGGCATTTCTCTTACATGATGCGTCTGCAGTATATGTTTGGGGTCTCTGTGGAACACAATGCCAAATAAATGTCCATCAGGTGATTAACAACATTTTGCTCATCACATCCATGGCTTCTGGGTATGCGAAAGTGCAAAGAAGGCTAGACTTCCATTGAGTGTTGCTGTAAATATCCACGTGGTGTCACCTCAGCAAAATTTTGAGGATCACTACTCATTTTATTACAGTACATTACATAATAATTCTGGAAGAAAAATTTTTTTTAATCCACACTATCCTTGTTATTAATGTAGTTTTAAAGGTTGGCATTAAATCTGAATAGAATATAGTCCCACCTAGTCAGGGGACACAGATCATGATACACGAGGAACTAATTTAGACCTGACCTGTAGTCTGTACTTGCTAAATACAGCCCAAGGCACAGATATTTGAAGAACAGGATGGTTCCAAAGTTCACGTGCAGCTGTTGTTTGGCAGAAAAAGCCGGGAAACACAAACAAATACTTTAAAGTTGTGTTTGGTCTTTTTCTGGAGAGAAATCTACCCAAATTTCTTAAATAGTCTGAATATCCAGAAAATGTACAAAACATAAAAATACATACAAAATAAACAAAGAAATTAGGAGCAGTGTCTAAAGTGGTAAACCTCCAAAGTCAAAAGGATTTTCCCATTAGACAACTCTCACATCAAGAAAATTGGTAAAGAACAGACATATGTTCTGCAGCATGGCATGTGGTCACACCACAAGGTTTGCCATCTGAAGTAACTTTAGGTCTTAAATCCCACTTTGGAAACACACAACCTTTTACGTCTTTTCAGTGAAACAGAGGGAACCCTGAGCCAAGTGACCAGGTACCGTAGCAATCAAAATGAACAGCATCATATTCCGTAACATGAAATCCTTATAGGGAAGGATGTCAGATTCTTTAGACAGATAGTTTATTCATCAAAAATTAATACTCTAGTCAATAAAAGTATGTGCAAGTTCATGTTTTACATACAGAATACCTTTGATCTTAAAACAGGAAAAAATACACTGTAATAATAAAAAATCACTCTCACTTTTTTAAAATTTCAAATTTTACTTTCCAGTTATTGTTTGGGGTTTTTTTAAAGCTATACTTAAAAACATATCTTTTCAAAGTAAATAAACTGGTTTATTTTAGGTCAAGCAGAAGTTTAAAAAAAATGCCGTTCTTCCAGCAAAATTAAAGTATTCTAGCTATTCACTTTGCTCTAAACTATAGATTAGTGTTTTCAAGCAGAAACAAATTGGAAAGCATCAAAATGAAGGAAAAGAGGTGCTCTTTGGAAGAGATAAATCAGCCTCAGGCAAGTCAGCAGGATGATCGTGACTACAATGGGCAACAAATGCATGGCTTGGAAATATCTTCCAGACAGCCCCTGCCTGCGAGGGCCCAGCCGTTCCAGAGGCCAGGCTGTTATTGAAAACTGTTTCTCTTGGCAGAACCATAAAACACCACTCACACTCTCCAAGGATGGGGTTGATCCCAGCTGCATCCCAAAATTGCTATTTGCAGTAGCCTATAGTAGCAGTGGCAAATCAGACACCAGTTTGGGGTTTCTTAAATAAAACTGTTCCTTGTTTGCTTGTTGGTTTGTTTGTTCTTAGTGAAAAGCAAGCTCTTCATAGATTATCAGACCTACAGCTTTAGGTTTGGGTTTTAATTCCTCCTTCCCCACTTACCTTATTTGCATTTGCTTTTCAGAGCTGGAGTGGCCACAGAGATTCTGCAGAACAACAGGGAGGCAGGAGGTGAAGCTGTGTTAGTCCTCTTCTTCCCCACAACTATTCCCATTCCAATGGATAGAAAAGTGTAGCTGGTCTTGCTTTTCTTCAGCTGGTTTCTCTTTTGTTTTCTCACACACTGGATCAGCACATTTTTCATTCAAAAGAAGTGACCAATTTTCTATGGACTTTCCTATCAGCAGGATAAGAATCAACCCTATTAATCTAATCAAATGAACTTGAGACTGGCAATGATTTTATAACAATTACATCATTTTGTAGATAAAATTAGGAAGAGCTCTTGCATCATGAACCCAGACCACCCCAAACCAGGCTATAGAATTCTGTTTTTATGCCCATACTGTCTGTATTGAAGGCACACCTTCTAAAAAGCAGCTTCATTTTAATATTTATCATTGTTTTAAAAATGCAAAACAAAACCTGTTTTTCTACAAAGCAGAAATGCGAAGTCTCAGAGGTGTTTTTGTGGGTTGGAGTTTATGAATGCAAAGACCGTCTCTGCAAAAACAGCATTTTGCCTCAAAACATTGTTGTGCTGGTGAAAAATCAGTAAGGGAAAAACTGAAGGGCAAAAACCTTAAGGACAATAAAAACTTTTTTATTATTTTGAAAAAAATGCATTTAATTTCATATTCATATGTTATTTTTTACTGCATTTTATTACAAATGATTATTTGTATGCCCTATATCTTTCACATAGTATTTTTCAACATAGCAACAGTCAATTCACAGTTTTCAAGGACCAATGTTCCTTTGAAGTCAGACTAATAATAAGTTCTGCTGGTCAGTGTTGACCACATGTTATTGTACCACTTTTTGGTAGTAAGTATAAACAAATTACAATTATCAATTTATTTACACCAGGTAGTGTCTCTCCTTGTTGTCCTTCTGCAGTGGTTCTTCATTCTCTGGGCTACACCACTGACACTGACACCGGTTTGCCCAGGAGCAAGAGGGCTCAACCAAAAGACTTCATGACCATTGGAAAGAAACAACATTCCCAAGCTGGGCTGTGGGCTGCACAACAGGCACTGCTGGCAAGACCCTGAAGAGCAATCGCTTCTTCCTGGCCCTGTGGAGAAGACACGGGACAAGGCTGGGAGCACCACCAATGTCAGTGCTGCAGTGGGTGAAAGGCAGCCAGACCCTGTCCCCTTTCTCCTCCCACTCTCCACTCCCAAAATCCTGTGCCTCAAAAATGTGAGTTGAAGAACAGAGTGTGTAACTGCACTGTTAAAGATCACATTGAGATGTGTACAAACACTATTGGAGATGCTAGGTTAAAAAAAACAATAATCATTCAAGTCTGCACCTGCCTCAGAAAGTTTAGCCTGCATAATGAAAATTTGGAAAGCACCACCAACTAGGGATCTCTTCAGAGTGAGCATCTCACAGCTCCAGTTTCCAAGGCCAGTTCCAGCACATATATTTCCTTCTACCTTTGTAAGTACTTCTTAATTATAAAAACTGAAAGCCTCTGGTTCTTGCATTATAGAAAAGTGTAATTAGGCATACTTGAGGGTTCCTGGTATATTTTGATATGCAATTAACCTTTTTGTTGCAACTAAAGACCTAAGATCGAAGTGGCGAAGTCAGCTCTGATACTCCAAATGTTTTCCATACTGTTATCCATGGTCAGGCATCAAGACTGCACTCCAACAGGCAGAGAGCCTGCAATTAGTACTTTAATTATCCTGCTGTTTTGTAGCATTACACTGATTTGCAATAGCTGCAATAATGGAAGAATCCTGGAAATATCTGACAGGTCTCTTACATAAGGCTCTCATATTTTATAAGTGTATATAAAAATTGTAAATAGTCTATATATAAGTAGCATTAAAATGTTGTATATGCATATACACATTGTTCTGCATATAATTATCCATTTATAGTTTGGTTTCCCATCCAGGACCTCATTATATATAAGAATTCAGAAAAGTGACTCCTAAAATGTTGGAAGACTGACCACAGGAAGACTGACCACAGAGATCACCATCTTCCTTGCTGAAGGCTGGACGTATTAGAGCAATTTTTCTCTATCTTTCCCCCTCTTTCTCTTTCCCCACCCTCTATGTCTCTCTTGTATCCATATTCAACATATACTGAAGCCATGAATCTCCCACTGCTTTAAGGCAGAGGTCTGCAGAACCTGGCCCTACTGACCCACGTGCATGTGTGTGACAGGCATGAGTCCTTTAGCACACAAAGGAAACCACAAACCCAGTGCAGGACTCTAAAACCAGGTGTCCATCATACAACCATTCAAACGAACCAGTCTCAGCCATGTCTAATTTTATACCACTGACACTGCGTCACAGTGCTCCAGGGAGCACAACATGTTCCTTCTATTTTGCTAGAACAGGGCTGATTGTAAATTACTTTGGGGCACATTTTCCCTTGCGTAAATACACTCTCCAGTAACATGCTCAGATACTTGAGAATACACTTTTGCAGCTTGGCAAAATGAGCAGGAACACCAAATCATCCATTATTGTATGTAAAACAGCTTTGTATTTGCAATTACCAGACGTGACAGGACAGTACCCAACAGGGAAAAGTGGAAGCTACTGAGATTAATCAAGTGTTCCCATGGCAAGAACTATTTTGGAGTACATGCCAGGTTTGAAAAGAAAAACCCTTTGTGTTTTATTTGTTTGTTTGTTACCATACAATATGTGGTTTTCCTCCCCTCTTTTTTCTGATTTTGACAAGCACATACTTTGAAGAATGAAAGCTTGAAAGGTCTGCTTCCTCTAACAAAAGTACATTCAGTGTTTATAATGCCAGGTTTTATTCTATACTGAACACTGGCACAGCTGAATAAAAACTTCTGATTTCTGGCTTAATAGGGAAAAATATCAAATATAATAAATTTTAAACTGTACTTTAGAAAAACCTGGAATCCTTTAGGTAATGATAGATTGAGGGGAAAAAAAAAAATTACAAGGCTTCCAAAAGATCAGTGTTGGTCAAATGGTTACTGCCATAATAACACAGCCACAGTTTATATTTTAGACTGCTGCTCCTGTAAAATTATACATACTAATAACAGAGTTGAAAATGCTGCATTGTTCATGACTAGCTGAAACTGTGACCTTAGATTTGAAAGATGTCTTTTCAAACAGTGTTAATACAGCAAAAAGGGACTTACTGCAAACCCATAAATTCATTTGGAAATAGCTGTAAAAATAGAGTATTTAAGTTCCAGCTAGCTAAATAGTTGAAGCTGTGCCAAAAATTGACTTTGTTCACAAAATGTTTTGATTGAAATAGTGCCTACTGGTTGAGACAGACCCACGATACAAACATGGCAGATATCATACATAAGTTTTTGAATTCCTAATATATAAAATAATTACTAATGTTTTTTCCTATAAATTACCCAACATCACCAAGAGAAAAGATTAACATGCTGAAACACTGAGAGAATGGATACGCAGTGAATCGGTCTGATTTTTCACAACTGTATATAAAAGGTCTGGGTGGGTTTAGATCAGCAGAACTTCAGCACCATGTGCCTCTCACCCTAAGTGTGGTCCTGCACCCCCAAACTAAGTAGGAACACTTTTGAAGTGAGACTAAGGGAAGAGGGAAGGGAGCCATAGTGTGAGGATATGACCTGTATATCCCAACAGGAATGTCAGTATGACCTGAAGTGTCATACAAAGCTCTTCAAAACTGGATCAGCCAGTTCAGACATCACAAGAACAAAGTCACTGAGATTGTGGCTTGTCAATTCATACAGGCCTAATGTGTTATATTCCTTTCAGCCACTCTGCTCCATGCTGCAGCCCAGGGTAACATAGTAGTCTCTTTGTGATCTTGAAGCCTCCTGTTTCCCCTGGCTCATGAAAAAAAGCTATTTGTTTTTCCCCCTTGAAAATATGTGTTTGAGTCATTCTAAGCAGAGGATGATCTGCAGTCTCATTAGCAGGGTTTTTTTAGAGTTAATTTCTGGCATAAGACAGAGGTTCAAAATAATCTCAAAAAGTTTCTTCAGAAATACAGGTTCATCTTCTTTAAGGAGGTGTAAAGGGAGTATAAAGCTCTTTGACAAGGGATATTCTCTCACACACCTATTCCAGATACTTGGAGCTGGCATAATCAGCTATATTTGATTCGCAGACTATCATATGCAATTTAGTTTTCTTATTCGTAAATTCTTTCTGCAGTTTAGTGCAGAGCAAAGCACACCGAAACTCTGATGAAAGCCTTTATTAAATGACCATCTCAGTATATTTATTAAAGGTCTGAGTTGAAGATTGCGTATGACTGAAGACTTGCTGCATGTTTTCCTGCGGGCTGCAGACTGTGTTAATTTTAAGATTAATTAGCAGATTACTGGTAGCTCAACATGTGTCCAAGAGACAACTGGAATTTATTTGCCAGAATCTTTAGAAGTGACTTATTCATTCTTGAATCAGATTCAAACACATTCTGCAAGAGGCATTCTATTGCAGATGTTTATAAATTGCAGTGCAGCAGTACCTAGAAATTTCAGTCAAGGACCAAGTTTTATATATACGTCACTGGAAGACAGTAATTGCCCTAGGGATCTACATTTCATTTCAAAAGCAAAATGAATAAAATTATTTTGATGCACTTTCTACCAATTTTAAGAAATAAATCAATTCTTTAAGCAGTGAAAGATTAGCCATGCTTCTTATTGTTCTTTTACTTGAAAATACATCTTCTAAATATCAGAAATCATTCATAGCATCTTATAACATAAGTAAGGTCTTGCCTTTTTACATTAAATTCAGTGATAGTTTTTGCAGACAAGCAGGGATTTGTGAGCTTAAATTGTCCATTGCCATCTAAAACAGACACTAAATAATTGTGCTGGTTTTTCTGTGATTGAGTTAATTTTCTTCATACAGTTAGAATCTTTTCTCTTTAGTTGAGATATGATGATGCCAGTTCAGAAAGCCTAAGCTAAAGAGTACATTATCACAGGAACACAATGACATTTTATTTCTGTCATTTATACCATTCAGGCTGCATAATACTACACTTCTGGCCAGTCTTTCTTCTACTTGCAGCTCATAACTTTGTCCTACTGCTAGCAAGCAAATCCATTCACATGCAAATCTTATGGTGTTTACAAAATACCAAAACAGCTTTCAAACTACATCATTTTTGTCAGTTTATAATGTAAACCTTTCCAGTTAGATTTTAATTCTTCATTTCTGGTGAACCCTGAACTCTTGCAAAGGCTTTCTTGCTTCGCCAAGCATCTTCTCATTTCACTGCCACCAGGCGCAAGATCTGCTGAGACACTTGAATGTCATTGAATTGCTACTCCAGGTAGTCTTATTATTATCTTTCAAAGAAGTATGGAGTGATTGGGAAACCATTTGTTAAGCTGGTAGAAAGCTGACTGACTTTAAACATCCAGAGGGTCTCAGCTGGCTCTCATATTTTAGGCTAAATTTCCAGGCAGCCCCAAGAAACTAGCAGCTGAGCAAGCTGCCTCACTGATTCCTTTGTTTTCCTCTAGCATGTTCTTCTTACAAAAACACGCTTGTTGAAGCCACCTCCACTGTGGTGGCACATTTAGAGTGTTCCAGGAGTGCATGCAGCCAGTGACCTGAGCTCAGCTGATGCACAGCTCCCCTTTCAGCCAAGGTGACCCAGGTGCCTGTGCTGATGCTAGGAGCAAGTTCTGTTTGAACTTCCCATAAAGCAGTAGGCATCTCAGAAACATCTGGCAGAAGCTAACACACAGCAAGAGCTGGTGCACTCAGCCTAATTGCTACAGAACAGGTTTTCACCTTAAAAAAAAAATATTCCACAGTCACAGTGAAAGACCTAACTCTTTACAATGTCTGACCCCCTGAATAAACAAAAAAATACCTTTACATGACAAGATTGAGACAATATGATTTTCCTACTAGGCACTCCATTATCAGACTTTGGTCTGTCAGCAGATGAAGCAGCTCCAACAGTCCTTACCCTAAATTTAAGTTTGGAAGAAAGAAAGATTCACAGGACAAAATTGTTAAAAGCTTCTGGTTTTTTTTGTTTCTGGCTGTTGTAGTTCCTGTACATGACCACAGACTAACCAGCTGACAACATAGCTCTGACGTTAGAAGGACATCAGTTATTTCTTCCTTCTAAATGTATTGTATTTCTAAGTCATTTCAAGAATTATTATCCTGTTTAAACATACTCCTATCTGTTATAAACTCACATAAATATTTAGGTTAAACAAACATCTTCAAAGCGTTTCCCTACAATCAGTAAAAGACCCTTCCCAGACAAATACAGCTGGATGTTTTGAAGTCCAGCATGATGAACTGTGAAAATACAAACAAAAAATTGTTAACTGCACATTCCAACAAAGCTGCATTTTTGAGGCAGTATTTCCATCCTCTGAAATATAGTTGTTTATATTCAACGGCTCTGGCAAAACAGGCAGTCCTTGGTGGATGGCCGATTGCTGACCAATGATGATTGTAAGAGATTTTAATATTTAGCCTGCTAGAACTGAAGATCTCTAAAGACAGAAGGGGTAAAGGATGAAAGGTAAGGCTAATTGTGCTTTATTTTAGCTGTCTACAATTTATGTCTTCATCAGAGCTAGCTGTCATCTGTTGTATTCAGGGAGAGTTCGATCAGTGGAGCCTGGGGAATGATTCGTACTGCCCATAAGCAGTTGTCTGTGTTGATCAGATGGATTTCATCTTGAATGCCACTTAACTATGTGTGGTCAGTGATATGTAATGTTTTTCAAGGTGTAGAAAAAGTAATTATTGCTATGAAAACTTACTTAATTCCTTCTTAGATAGCAGCATGCTTAAAGAGGTATGAAATAGATAAAATCTAAGTATGATTATTGTCTAAGCAAGATTATTATCTGAGTAAGATTATTCTAGATTCACTGCATCAATACTAGAAATCATTACTTCTAAGCAATAAGTGGGATACACCAAACATGAAGATTTCTTTTTCTATGTTAAACAGCTGTCAGAAAAGATGATTTCTCATTCTTGGGCTTTTTTTAAGTTCACAGAATGAATTTACTTGGAAAGAATGGTTGGATATAAATTTTTACCTCAGCAAATTTTATAGGATTTCTCTGATCATTGCAGAGAACAATGATGCAATTAAAAATGTCATGGTTAAGCATAATGACCTAGGACAAGTTACATAACAGATGTTTTAGCTGGAGTAGCATATGTATTATACATCTGACAAACTTCTGTCTCTACAAATCAGTACTTGTTTGCAAAGCCACAGAGAAATATTGTCTCAGTATGAAAACAGATGTACAAGACAAAAAAGGAAAAAAAAAAGAAAAGAAAAGAAAAGAAAATCTTCAGGAAAAATAAGTTTACTACATAGTTTCAGCTGTGAAAGTACAACTACAATTTAAAAATGTAACAGATTTGAAGTATTTTTACCCTTTGGGTGCTATTCGTATCATCGGTGAGTAAATAGCAGAAGCATATTTCAAGTCATTGCATTGAAATTTGTGTTTGTCAACAACAAAGCACTGTCTCGGGACCATAACAGAGCATTCCTCCTGAGCAGGCCATGCTGCGGTACATGTCTGACCTCTCACTGGGCAGCAGCTAAGGCTCTGTCAGCCACCAGTTGATTTTTAAGAATTACTTGACTATACCTGCACTATTGCAAGTTCTTTCACAAGATCCAAGACAAGAAATCATCACAAATATAATACCAGCAGAACTACCAAGATAAATGTGGACAGTAGAAAGTCATGAACTCTATATGTCTACACTAGTTGCTATGGATTAGCTCAATTTACTTCTGTGAGGTATATTGTCTTTACCACCACAGATGATTGCCTTTAAAATATTACGTGGTACTTCATGAGGTCTAAAACTTCTGCATCCTCTGCAGTCTTTCTTGATATCTGTTCCTGTCTGCAAGCAACAAGGATAGAACAAGTTTTTTAATTATTTTTTGTGTGTGTGTAGAGACACAGAGAACAAGAACTGTAGTATTATGGAGTAGTCAGAGGAGTGATACTCAAAGTGTGCACACATCGGATGCATGGCACAACACAGTAGGTCATAAAGGCCTCTTTTTTTGTCCAATGGAGTTCCTTTTACCTGCTTCCAAAGCAAAATATGCAGATATCTGGATAGAGTTCATCACTAAGGACAGTTTAGCTACAAGTACCTGATAGGTATTTTCTATACTGTAAGCACAGACCTCTTGCCCATCAGCTGATTGCAACATTAGCAAAATTCTCCAAATCGAAGACCATAAGTTATGGAACCAGGCAGGGGTAAGGAGTAGTTAGGATAAGAAAAAGAAATCATAAACACTTTTAGTCAGACCTCATTAGTAAGAAGTGTTAATTCTTCTTGCCCTTTGCATATCCAGGGCAGTCACATTACTGCTAATTTTCTGCTGTGTGTTGGTATTTAAATCCAATCAAACTAGAACTTTGCATAGGACTTGCCCTTTCCTGCTGATGGTGGGTTTTCAGTGGTCTAAGAGAGGCATCACAGATCTAAAGTTTAAGCTTTAAATTCAAGAGAGAGGAAGTTACAGGTGGACCAAAGGCTTCTGACTAGGGCTCAGCACCAAATGAGAATGAATCCAGAATGGACAGTACCTATCTCATTTCTACACAAACACCTTTTATTTAACACTTTCTCCTGAGCAAACTCAAGACTGATCCTCACACAAGTTAGAGCTGCCATTAACCTGCTTTGGTTTGTGTCTGTCATGACCACACGAGGCTGCTCCCACCAATGCGTTCCCACTGATACACTCCCACCTCATTTTCCTCAGGAACGCCTCCCATGCAGGTGGCAGGAGTAGGAGATCTGCATCATTTGCTTTCCAGAAATCTCAATCCCAAACACAGGAGCCACACATATCGTCACAGTATAGCTCAGTGTTAAGCTAGTTCTCCAGCACTTCTGTGCCCAAAGAAAAAGGGATGGCCAGTGACGCCATAGCTACATCAAAGATCAAAGCAGAAAAATGCCTTGAATTTCTCTGTTTATCAAGCTGCTACTAAGCTCCTTACCAAAGAATTCAGTGAATCATGGCTGGAGCGCTGAGTAAACTGTAAAATTTGGAACTACAAGATGGAAATCATGAATATTTATGGTTATTATACTGTAAAGGAGTAAAAGTAACCCTGCTCAACTAGAATATGCCAGATAATAGAACCATGGCATACTTACTTAAGTAACAGATATTTTAATAATAAATGTCGATATTAAAAACACATCTGAAATAATGAATTTATACAAAGTTGCTAATGCCCGCTATTAGATGTTGCTAAAGTGAATGGAGTAAATGGAAGCAGATGATTGTCTGCATATGTCCAATATTAATACCCAGGATTTAATACCTACATCTAGTTTATTCAGAGATAAATCTTCATTTCAAATAATTACAAGCTCTTTTACTGTCTGGTTTTAGCTTTCCTGAATTGCAATCAGAACAAGATCTGAGTGTGTATCTGGTTTTCAGGTTCCTTTTTCTTTCAATGTTATTATTTAGTAATTCAGCTGAGATGGCTTGAAATTAAATTTAACAAAAATTATATTAAAGTGGAACAACAACCACTAGACAGTAATAAAAAAAAAATAAAAATAGTTATGCTTGTTGATTTGGTGGAATAAAACAATTAGAGCAGCCCATTGAGATTAAGAGCAACTAAACAGATCTCTGGCATAAAAGTTGTCTCTGCTTACTTTAAATGGGGGCCATGAATTTACCCTGTTAGTATGTACTATAGGATGGTGCAACAGGGAGTGAAATAGGGAATCATAAGCTTTGTAACACAGGAGACCTCAGAAGAAAAACATTGTCTGTGGAACTCCATCTCTACAGATCATGGCAACCAGAGTCATCAGTTCTTTTAACAGAAAATGAATTTCATGCATTCATGGCTATATTATATGTTTACAAAAAAATCAAACTTAGAAAACTTCATATAAAGCAAGTCACACGATTCCCCTATTTTTAATAATTTCAACCGGAAAAAAGCATGTTCTCCTTGGTCATCAGCCATATTGGAGTGTGTGCTTACAGAAGGCTGATCTAGATTCAGCTCCTGTTTTCCTTCTCTTTATCATGCACACCATATTTAGCTTCTAAATGTACATTTTTTTTCCCTTTTAATTTCCACATTATTTTCTTTTAAAAGCATATTTTAAATATTGAGCAGTGTGAAGTAATTGCCATAAAAGCACAACATATTACTGGGTAGTTGAAATCCGATGTTTCTCCACTATTTCAGTGCAGCAAATTGTCAACCCAGCCCTGTTTAGGATGAACAATTCTCGATGACTCCCTGGGGTTTGTTACAGTGAAGCTAGACTGCACTGGGAAAGTACTGACAGATTTTTTACTGCTTTTTCATGCAATTAAAAGGATGGAAACAAAGTGAATGAACACCACACGATCCCCTGCTCTCTCCAGAGAGCATCCCACAGAACATTCTGCAGATGACTGGTGGCCCACAGAGCACAATTGAGGAGCTGCTGGAAGAGAGGTGGTTTTGCAATGAGCTTGCTTTGCTTGCAAGTTAAATATGCATTTAAAAGTGCATTTTTCTCCCACATATTTTACATTCCACAAAAAACTCACATAGACTTTTATTAAATTTTCTGCATTTAAGAGTCCTTGTAAAATCATGATAATCCATGTGTTTTCACATTCTGTCAACCCACAGAATCATTTCACAGCATTTTGGGAGTAATGTTCAGGTCACCTAAAGAAGCAGCAAGTTGATGTTTCTCAAATCAGGACACTAAACAGAAAAAGTACAATAGGCCTTTTTGGCATTAATATTGATCTAAATATTATAAAACATAATGGTATTCAAACTGGTTTTTATTTTTTTTCCTTTCTTATTTCTGAACTATTTTTTAGACTATACGACTTTATAATCTGACTTACTCGTTTATAAAAACATCGGTTACATTGCTGTTTAATACAGATTAAAGCATTTTTGCACTCACAGTCAATGAAGGGATGGTTATGTTATGCACTTTCTGATTATGGATATAAACAGGCTGAAAATTATGTGGCTTATGATGCAGATGACATAAAAAAAAAGAAGTAGGTAGAAAGTAAAGGCAGGAACTTTCTGTGTCCTAGATACAGAGATACCCTCTCCTCTCTGAATAGGCTTCACAGTATACGTTTGTTTCAATGCTAGTTTTCCAACAACAGCCCATTTGAGAAACCACACTAATATTCAGAACATTTTTGGATTTTTCTATTTTCTTGTCCTTTTGGATTTTTTTTGTTGTTTTGTTTTGTGGTTTTTTTTTTTTTTAAGAAAATCTGTTTGACTCAGAGTGGTTTTAACCACTGCAGTGATCCATAATCAAGCAATCAAGATGCTGCAGCTCTAAAGGTGAACTGGATGCAGCAACACCAAGAAATCTGATGCTTTATGAGAACTGTTTTTTGTTTTCAGAATATCTCAGTTGTTTTTATTCTTTAAATTTTTAATTTTATTTTATTGCTTGAAGTGTCAGTCCTTCTTCAATATTTATCATCACAGGTATTTATATCCATGCCTAATGCAGGATCAAGTTGTGAAAATCAAATGGATTTGATACAAGTGCACAATGCAAATCTTACTAAAGGAAATGTACAGATCACAGTGAACCTTGAATCAGATTCACAATGAATGACCTGATGCACACTAAGGCCACAGAACTCCACTTAGGACTTTAAAATAGTATGCAGAGCATTTGTCATGGTTTAACCTGAGCTGGCCATCACAACCACAGCAGCCACTGGCTCACTCCCTCACCCCACCCCCAAATATGTGACAGAAGCAAAAGGGAAGGGAGAAACTCATGGATTGAAATAAACATAGTTTAATAAACTAACAAAATAATACTAATGTACCACTTCTAATAATAATATATGCAAAACAGAAAATAAAATATAAAATAAAAGATACTCAATGCAATTCCTCACAAACTCTGTCTTCACCAAGCAGTCTGTCCTGGGAAACAGCACCCTGGTCCTAAACAGCTGATCCTGGAGGAAGAAGAAAAAAGGCAGAAAGGAAGCCCTTGCAAAATGGCAGGGTGGTAAAAAGCCGGACATAAGGAAACTCCCAAATGGAACTTCGCCAAAACAGAGCAGAACTGGAACTGGTCTCTGCCTCTCTAGCTGAAAAATCTGACTCTCCTTAAATATGAAGCATGATGCTAATGGCATGGAATATTGCTATTGATCAGTCTGGATGTTAGTCAAGCTCTGTCCCATCTATGTCCCTCTTCCTAGCTGCCTCAGACCTGGAGGCAGAGCTCAGAAAGACCTTGTCTCCCAGACAACAACCAAGAGAACAATAAGGTCTTCAATTCTTTTTTTGTTCCAATGCAAAGACACTGGAAAGTTACTTGACAAAAAACATTAACTCTGTCCTGGGGTGTTATCTTCTGTTCTCAAACTAAATCCAACCACCCACCATGCTAGCTATGAAAAATAAAAGTTTCTAACTGCATGAAAAAAATTAACTTGCTTTCAGTAAAACCAGTGTAGCATTATATATTTATGTATGTATATATATGACTTCAAGTCTGCCAAAATACAGCTAAATTGTTATAGCCTTATCATGATTATTTTTAGCAACATATGTTGCTAAATATGGCATGAAATCAAATTAGTCAAACTATTCAAGCAAATGTAATGAAACCATCTACCTTTAGGAGGAACTACTTTCTAATTATAAAGTAGAAATGTCATTAAAATCAGCAACACTGAAACATTTCCTTTTAACCACAGAAAACTTAGAATGATTTACTTTCCTTCAGAGTTGTTTTCCCAGCTGTACTTAACTGTAATTATGTCATGTTTATTTTAGTTGAAAGATCATTTTTTTTAGACATTAGTATAACAAACAGTTTAGACTTTAAAGACCTTTCCAGAGCTTCTGTTTAAAAAAGACAGAAAGTTACGACTACAGGCCCTATGGGCATTCCAAAATGGTCTGAGTGTGGTACCCCTGTTGTAAGGATTGTAACCTTTGAAATTAGTAAGCTTATGAAACATCAGATACATATATGTGTGAGAGAAAATTGTCTGTTGAATAAAAAAGCCCTTTAACAGATGAGATCTGATCAGATCTGAAAGCTGATGTAAGCTACATTCAGTTTTTAAATAAAGGCATTCTTAATAGTGATAGTAATTTATAAATGAAACAAAATAATTATAATATGGTTGAGGGTTTTGCATTATTTTATTTCAGGGTGACAAGATTAAGTAAGGTACTATTTTAAAAGAAAAACACAGACATCATGACTTGTTTTTTAATATCTATTTTTTAATATTTGTTGTTAGGATGACCAAAAAAAAAAGGATCCCTCAACTTAATTCACCTGCCTATAAGCTAGAAGTCTGGTCTAGGCTGATTTCTTGGCCTCCCTTTATAGTCAGCATCACCTTCAGAAGGAGGTGCATCTTTCCTCTTCTGAAGAAATCATTGTTACTTTCAAACAAAGCCACTGTGTAGTCCTGGACCGCAACATCAATAACAGAGGTTTTTCAATCTATCACCCCCTGCACAAAAAATGAAGTAGTTTACATCTGCCCAAACCAAGTTTCCATTTCCTAGGCATTCAGCTATTTTCTTCTTACTCATCCACTTAGACTGCGGTTTCCCCTCAAATCTTAAGCACCAACTCCCTCTAGAAGTTCAATAACATGAAAATGACCACAAGGACAAGTGGCAGCATGGGAACATTGGCCATTGCATAGGCTCAGTGATACCAATGGACCTCATGCTGTGAGTAGTGTTTTGGTGGTTTGCGGGATGTCCACCACACAGTACAAACTATTCCATACTTTTAAAACACAAGCTTCCTGATCTTGCTCTTCCAGTTCAGAACAATGCAACTGAACAAGGCAGGAAGATTTGCTACAATATTATAAACTGCAGCATGCTTTTCATAATAGTGTAATTGTCTCTTTTTCCTTTTAATTTACTTCTTTGAGGTTTAACCTAGTTGTCATATCTTGAGTACTAATAAGAGTGCCAAGAATCTTCATATTATTCGGTCAAAGACAATTAATGAAGTCTTCAAGAAAAATAACCTATGGTTTAACCATGATATAATAACCAAAGTAAATAAAATGTCTGGCACTTTCCAATACATGGTTTTCACAGATAACTTTATTTGATGAATTCAGCTTTTTATTCATGAAGTCTTTAGGATCAAATATTGTTCCAGGAAGGTTTGTGACCAACAGTAGAGAGGCTGAAAGATGAAGGTTTTTGTAGTGTCACAATGAACCCACTGATTAGCATGAGCAAGAATATATGTAAAAGAGAAAAGCAATGAGCTGCACAACACAGCATAAGGCAGCTTTTCAAATACTTTACTGTCTCTAAAGGGACAGTTTAGCACAGTAAAATAGATGTTTACTGAATGACAAAAATACAATACCTTCAAAGTAATAAGACATAAAAATCATATCTTTGTTGTCATTTAAAACAGAAAAGAAGAAGTTAAGTGGATAAAAATTGTGCCAAAGACTGTATCAAAATAATTCATCCAACAAGTTTTTCCTCAAGGGTACAGAGAGATGAAATGATTGATTGTCAGTTAATCTATGTTAAGTTTGCATATTGCTATATAAAAGTGGGAGAAAATATGACATTGATTAGAAAACTAGAGTGTTTTCTAATCAATGATTAACAGAGATTAGGATATGCTGCTATATGCAGATATTTCAATAGATATTCTAAACGTCTTCCATGGACAGTTTTATTCTTTAGAAATTCCTGTTTCTAAATGGGAATCATCTGGAGCTCTTCCACTTTGGGAAGCCAAGGCAGGGTAGTAGTTAGGTATGAATCCACACCTTACCACTGGCCTCCTTAGCCAGGTACACTCCAAAGAGTTGAAAAACTAGAAATATCCGATTCCATTCCATTTCCATCCTAAATGCAATGTAGGTGAAGTCAAACTTTTAGGGAAAAGAGCTATCTTCTACAAAAACCCTTCTACATAGGAAGCTGATATGATGTAATTCTTACACTACAAGTTGATACTCCTAGCATATGGTCCTATGCTATTTTCCCTATGTTGAAAAGTTCTCACAATAAACATCATCTTCCCTGATGGGGATTAGACAGTAAAACCATACAAAGGTACTGTTGTCTCTTAAAAAGATGAGGATGGTTTGCAAATTTAGTAAGGATGTATAAGTTCATACTACTTCATGAAAAATATTCTTTATTTATAGATAGATTTCTCAATAATATTAAGAGATTTCTTAAGAATATTATTCAAGCTTGTTTGTTTGTTTATTTGTTCAATTATAAATCAGACCATAAGTATTTACAGACAGAGGCACTGAAAACAACAAGCTTCTGGCAGACAAGATGTGACTGAACATACTGCATGAGGAGTGGTAATATTAATCTTCACCGTTTAATACAGCAACCCAAAGAGGCCATCTGTCTGTCATTTGCAAGCGTTTCATAAAACCTACTGAAGCATAGATTTGGATGGCTTGTTGGAACTGGGATAAGAACCAGGAAAAAAGTCATTGTATTCATTATACTCATCCCTAATTGCTCATCCTTTAGGAAATAAACAATACAGTTTCTACCGAACATGAAATAAAAATGTTTAAAAATGCAGATGGGTGTGTGGGCACAATCAGTCACTTACAGAATGCTTGAAGAAATTCATGCCTGACATGTGAATGTCTTATCCAATTATTTGTTCTGTCTGCTCTTGATTTATGGTAATTAAAACCAAAATTCTTACTTTATATAAATACTTCATTATTAATAAGAGACAAAATAGGTGGAAAAGTTTATTTAAAATGGTATTTTATTAAGCAAGGGCAACCTGATTCTTGCAGCCTGAAATGATTTGAGCATCATGAGAAGCAGCAGTGCTCAGCACGCGATACTGGTTCACTGGGATCACTAATGAAAAGGAAGTACTCAGAGAGAAAAACAAAATCAAGCCAACAGGAAGGCCAGAGTACATGACTCACGTTAGCTCTTTGCTCCCTGCAATTGTCTGCTGAACAAATTTCAGGTCTGCATAAATAGATGGAGAAACCATATAAAGATGCTTTTGCTCCTAATCCTGAATGTATTATTTTTTCTCTTGATCTTGGAGTCTTTGTCATTTCTATTATGTTCCACTTATTCTGTTTCACAGGCAACTAGCTCCCTTTCAGTGAGCAAGGAGCAGTAATTAGCGGTACTGTCAAATTTATGTCTACCAGGGGCTTTAATTACTGTAGAAGAGGCCTATTTAGCAGGCAACCAGCTCTGGGACATACTATTGTGATCCAAATCTTGTAGTACTTCATTATCAGGTTCATATTATAGAAAAGAAAGTGCTCCTAAACTTGATATCTCAACTGATATTTGTTGCATTGATATCTATTTCTTTTTTTACAGCATCACAGTCCCTCCTGAGGTGAATGAAAGGAGTCAAAATATTACATAACCTTTTTACCTGTTTTCTGAAATGGTGAGTCTCCATGAGGTAGCTACTTTCAGAGCCAGACAAATCCTCAGACAACTCATTGCAATCAGATCATTAGAAGACGTACCAGAGACTAGGATGATTATAGCTTCCCCTTTCTCTCCTGCTAGCATTACTCAGCACCACTTGTGCCTGACAACCCCATTCACAGCACGTCTGGCTCAATCCCCAAATCAGACATTTTTTCCTAATTAATTGATGACTGTTCACAATATGTTTTCTACTATTCTAGTCTTGTCTCTCATTAGCAGAAGGGATTTTGATTGGCTTTTGATCCAGAGAAGCATATTTTACTTTATTCTGTTAGATTTGCAAATAGCACCCATTGTTAGAAATAGACTTGCAGAATATTAAATGTGTGGAAGATTGTATTGCACAGCGGTGACAAAGGCTCAGATGCTGCCCAGCAATTACAGTTCTGCAGGATGCTTAAATGGAAGTAGAAACATAGAATAGTTTGGGTTGGAAGGGATCTTCAAAGTTCATCTATTCTACCCCCTCAAATAGAAAGTTATTTTAAAGGTGATTAAGAGTATGTGTACATGACTGCATTAGGACACTCAGTGTGTTCCTGCAAATATACCAAAACAAAGCAATAGCCCACTCCTAAGTTACCACCCACAGCATGTCAGCTAGTCCCTTCCTGATTTAATTAAAAATTATCAACCTCTAAGCTCGTCACAAACCCTAGATGTTATAAGGAAAGTATTTTGGACCATTCCCAGAAACAGATTAAAGGAGATTGCACAATCTAGGATGGTTCCACACCACTGAAGTACAGCATATAGGGATTTTCAGACTGCAGGTCTTCAGGACTGGACTATATCTTTGTCACAATTCTGGAGAACAAGAATGTAAAAGCTCCTATAAGCATACAGAATTTGATGGCTCCTGCTCTCCTGTTAATGGTGGTCTCCCTTTCTGACAACTTTAAAGCTTTCTAGTGAGATAAATGTTTCTGAAATATTTTCTGTGAGATGAAATTATAACCTATTTTTCTACCTGATTCACATCCCATGGCATTTTCCTGGGCAAATAGAAAAGTAAGGTATTTTAGAAACCTCCAGGACATAGGATGAAAAAATGCATGAAATTTCAAGGAAAAAAATATCCTTCTGATCAAAACCAACTTTCACAGTAACTATATCAGAAGCTGAGACACTGTGCATGAACTGCAGGTAGTCCAAAGCATTGCAAGATGAACAGTGTTGAAATATATGCTATTTTTACTTCCAGCTCATTGAAGTCCTCCATTTCTATTAATAAACTGAACAAAATATTTCTAATTTATTGCTATTAGCAGTAGACAATACAGCCTAAATATTTATTACATATATAGCAATGTATGTAATACCTGACAGACATTGCCTAACAACTTTCCAAATTCTAAAACAAATAAGTGAGATTCTACACTAGCACGTATTCAGAGTCTACATCAATGGAGATGGTGCATTAGTGTATAATTAAGACAAGATTGTGGTTCTAAAGATTAAACTTCAGCATTCCTGCTCTTAAATGTGGCTCTGTTAAGCAGTAAAAATAGAAAGGTATCAGATGACAAGTCTTGACTAATTTTCCCAGGAAAGATTATAAAATGAAGAAAGCTATTTTTCTTAAGGGAGTGGATTTCTGTTTTAGCTGATTATTCCACTCAATTTCAACAGCTCTTCTGAAACTTTTAATTTACTTTGCTTTCCACTCCTAATAGCATTTTCTCTTGCAAATGTGATAGAATTCTGTCAGCAGCCTCCTCCTGTTTTCCTAAAGATTAGAGCATTCAACTCTTTTGAGAGGCCAATTGTTTTCCTTTTCCCCTAAAAAAGAAAAAAAATAGTTTCTCCTGATACAAAGACACTCTCAACACAAGGACTACCCTACCTATGATCAATAACATGTTAGAATATTTTACTGAGAAGCTGTTTAGCAGACTTTCCACTCCATTTTAGTGTTACAAAGACAGAGGAAGCAAGCTTTCAGCTTGCATGTGGATAAGAGTTCAGTTTTCAGTTCCTACTTTCCCATAGTAGAGCTCTAGCTAGAAAAGCTTTCATTTTCTGCTCAGCTCTTTATTTCCCTCAAAATTGCCTTTACAACCCTGCTTTTAATAACTATAAAGCAATAGTTACCTGCTTTCTCATGGTGTATCTCTCTTCCTACGCCTTCACTTCTTCCTCATTCCCTCATTCTTCATTCCCAGGCTCACAGCTTGGACTCCAGCCCAAACCATTTTGTTCCAGGTCAGAGTTATCCATCCACAGTGTGTACAAAGGGCAGAGAGACTGGGGCAGAATAAATCCTGCAGCATTGTTTGCATGCTGCAGAGTCTTGCTCAGTTTGTCATACAGCACACACATACAGAAAAGCCTAACTCATTGAGGGGCTACTTTCAGCTTCTGGTTGATGGAACCCTCGTAGGTAGCTCTGTGGAAGCTTCCTTCTGTGGATCTCCACATCTCTGTCACATGTAGTGTTTCCAGGAGGAAAAAGAGAGAAGCTGTGAGAAACTCAGAGAGAAAGACATAAACATTTCAAAATCCCATGTACTACAGAGTTCAGGTCCCAGCACAGAAAGGCTCCATGACAAGAATATTACAGATGTTCAAGCATTTTGGTTTTGGTTTAATGGGCAATCTGAAATATTTCTTTGTTGACCAAAATGTTTTATTTGAAAGTTACAATGTCTAAAATTGCAAACAAATAGAAACATTTCTTCAAAAACAGCTAACAGAATCTTCTTAATACTTTCATTCTCTTCATATAGAGCTACTGCAACTCATTCTGCAGCCAGCATATACCTTTAGCCAGCCAAAACCCGCTTGCTTTTTTTTATGTATAATCTATTATTGCCCAGTTGCAAATAGCACTTTAATCACACATTCAGTGAAACTATGAATGTAGTGCTGATATTTCTCCTCAACAAACCTGTTGAACTGTACCGTCTTCCTGCTTTATGTTCAGTCAAGTCCCTCTGATGCAGCAACAAACTCATTCTCTCCAGTGGTTCATGAACTCCACATTGAATAATAAATAACACAAAAGAATGCCAAGGTTTCTACTCAGGAAATTATTTACAGAGACGCTGCTGATGCAGAGGGGGCAAGAAGTCAAGCTGTGTATATCTACCGTCAAGTTTTCTTGTACTGCCTTTGAAGTACTGCTTTGTGCAATCTCACTTTCGAATTCCCTGACAATAATACCCTTGCATCGTCTGTATTTTTTCCATACAGCTGAATATGTGCTAACTCAAAAAGAAAGCTGCCATGAAGTGTTTCTCCTGATGCAGCTAAGTCCAGCCTGAATCAACACAACCTGTCTGCCTCTGAGTCTTAGTGCTGTAGATATATTGGTCTGAATTCCCTTTCCCCAATACGCACATGTACGAAGAGACACCTGGCCACAACACTCCAAAGACTGGTTCCTGTCTTCTAACATATTTCAGCTTTACTATTTCCAGTCCACCACCAGCCTATTTCTGGGCTATAACTGGCTGCATAAGTTAGAAAGGAAAGAAGGACTGAGAACAAGTAATAAATATCGTCTGCCATGCAAACACAGGTTTCTCTCTGTAACTATTAATAACTTTGAAGGAAGTGCTGATGAGGCACTTGTCCACACTCTAGAGCACATGTCCCTTGCTGCAGGTTCCACTTCAGGGCTCAAACAATGGAGTTTTATGATATTCAAGCCAATCTCACAGCCTGCTTTTACTCTGAACCTCTCCATCTTATTTTCCTGGTACACTGGTACTTGTTTGACTCCCTAGTAATTCAATTCAGCTCACTGAAACAGCAGCCTTTGGAAGTAGTGAAGTTTTTTTTTTTTCCCCTGGTTTAGTTTGCTGATGGTTTGGGAAGCTAACTCAGCTTTCAGAGGGCTGGAGGGAAGCAGCAGGGATGTACAGCCAAATGGATAATAGGGGAACACCACTGTCTCTGTAAAACCAGCTAACAGGTGAGTGGGTGATAAGATGCCATACATTAAGGGGCTCCTCATTCTCTTCTTGCAATTTTCACCTCTTTTGGAAGTAGAGGAGAGATTATAATAAAGGTTCCTTCCCCAGAATATTTTATCTTCATAGAAAAGTGGCATAAGAACAAAGTTTGTTGTTTTAGTTTTGTTTCTTGCTTGTTTCTTTGTTTTTCAGAAGAGATTTTTCACCTTGCTCTCTCCATGTATTACAATATTTTGTGTATACCAAATATAGAGATGATCCTCTAGTGGCCTTTGAGAGAAAAAAAATCACCTTTATGTGTCCTCTGTATACAAGAATTTAGGCAGAAATCAGTGTTTCTAGTCAAATAAATATATGTAGTATTTTAGCAGTGACTGAATTCAATCCATAATTCAATCTACAAAATCCATACCCCTATTTTTAGACTAAAATTTGAAATTAATAATGGTCCCTCACAGATCACATACAAAGAGATGAACTTTTAAGAGCCCTCATGCATCTTACCAAATGCCTCAGTCTTGCATTACTTAGAATGAAATCTACACTGCCTGGCCCAAGTTTGTTGTCCATTATTTTGTTAGATTCCTAACATTAACTTTGTCAGCATTACTAATGAACTGCAATGTTCTTCTACTTTTATTTAAATATGTTTTAGGTTAATTATAGTTTCTATTTCAAAAATGTGTTTTAAAATAATTTAAAATAATGATGAGCCTTATTAAGATGCAATAAAAACTAAAATTCATGAATTAATAAATAGTCATGTTTATAGCATCAAAAAGCCATTCCCTATTTCCTGATGCTTTTTAAACTTGGTACAGAATTAGTGGCAAAATACTTTTAATCTTTTATGTCATCTCTAGCTTCATCAAAATGATATGTTTCCATGTAAATGATTAAGAAGCTGAATCACAGTAATGGACAAAACCCTAATATTTCTCATTTTTCCAACCAGCATCAATTTCCTTTTCTCTGTTTAACAAGTTCATATTTGGTTTCATTTCTAGTTTTTGTTTATCGTAGTCTTTTGTCATTATTCAAAGGGAGTTTCTACAACACAGAAAAATGTCCAAAAAAGATCTCATACAAAGAATTTTCAAGAAGCTCCAGTGTAATTCAGTTTAAAAAAAAATAAAATAAAAATGAAATGTGTGTTCCATTCCATGGCAAATGCAAATGTTAAAAAATATGCAAGAAAACTGAAATTACATTAGAATTATTCTGTTGAAAGCAATTATTAGGAAACAGTGATGGCATAGGTGAATGAATTGAACTGACCGCTAATTCTTTGTTCTGAAACACATTCACAGATTTCCTCTCAGCTCTTGTCATAAAATATAGCCCTAATTGAAACTTAATAATTATCATGAATTTAAGTTTGTGTTCTTAATATGTGTATTGGAAAGACTATTAATTGCATGTGTTCCTTGGAAGATAATAACTAGCTATTCTATATTGATGCTCTCATATTTTACACATTACCAAAAAAAACTTTAGGTGATGGCTGGATTCATTCTACTGAGAATACTGCTGAGCTGTTGAATGACCTCCAAAAAATTGCATAAAATGATTTTTTATATAGCAGTTTGTGAAGAGGTTGATCAAGAAAGTGTTTGACACTATTTCAAATACAAAGTACTGAATTAAATACCTAAAAACACGTGAGGAAAACATTGCTATACCACTAGTTTCTATGCATCAGTCAAAGTCATTGAAGCAGTACAAGTTTGCAGGAATTTTAAAGAAAGTTGAAAATGATAAAATATATTGGCTAATGGTCTAGAATGGGAAGTGACTAAAAATTAAATCATTTTTAAAGGCATTGTCTTTTTCACTGTGAATTAGATTATTTGGCTGAAAAACTAAAAGTCAAGAAAGTCATAAATCTTGTATTCTTCTTCCAGTTTAGAAATAAAAATGAGATGGAGAGGATCTATTAATTCTACATCTTCAGAAGTCTTGGTCATCTCCTGATTCAGTTAAAGCTTTAAGCACAGCCAGTATTTCTTCCATATGACAGGGCAATTTAAGCACCTGATATTTTTATTGCTTTTATTAAAGAAGTGAAGAAAGGTTTCTAATTGAATAGAAAGGAAATCTGGTTTGCGTATAAGTGGATTCTAATTTTCAATCAAATGCAGCTTGCCACAACTTCCAAGATATATATTAGTTACTCAGTAATCAAGAAATATATCATTTACATTTTTTGATGTTGAAATCACTTAGAAACATTTATAAATACATGTAACACTGTAAATGTTGTTCAACTTAAAAAGATTTTATCCTTTGTCTGTCAAGGTGAATCTTCAAGTTTAAAGGTTACACTTAACTGAAAGTAAGAATTCAAATGAGATATATTTGCAATGTTATAATCCAGAACATTAATTGAAATGTAGATGTGCAAAAAAAATGTTAAAAACAATTAATTAAGTTTTCCTGATCATTGATTTAAATCATTATTTATGATCAGTGAATTAAATCACTTAAATTAAATTTGATTTACAGGTATAGGGCACACAAAGGCTGAAGTGTGTATTTTGATAACAGAAAACTTATCACTAGACCATATTTGGAAGTGAAACAAGCAGAATTTTCTCTGAGAATCCAAATGTTGAACTGTTAATGTGGAAATATTAGACACGATCTTCACAATAAATAAAAATATCCTTTTCTTCACCTTTCAATAAATATATTGACTTTCCAAACCAGTAATCAAATAAATTAAATAAATAAGAAACTGTGTTTTCATTTCCAGTTGTAATGATGTGATAGCACTGTAAAAAGACAATTTAATTATTCTTTTGGTTGTGGATCATTTAAAATATTCCCTACAATCTTCTGGACTTCAAAGTCAGTAGGTTGTCAAATGCTCCAGTTTGTTAGAGATTAAACCAGTGACATCAACCATAGCCTTTTTCTAATTACACAAATAATGTAAGCAGTAAAGCCCTGGATTACATTTCTTCCTAAAAGTAAGCAATCTGCTGTTCTAATTCTGGCTTGCACGAAGCTTGAATCAAATTATATGCATGTTAGACATATCCAGGATAAACACGCAATTTCAGAATCAAAATAATTTCTTGCAATTGCATGTTCCACTCTTTTTCAGAAAAACTCTGTTTCATGAATGTTTATTAGTCCTAAGCAAAGCTAGATCAATTTTTAATTAAGCATAAAACAGAAATAGCTTTTTTACTTATTACATGCAGAAGGGCTTTTTTTTTTCCTGCTCAAACATAATCAGTCTTGAATATAAATCCCTAAGCAGAGATGACTTACTGAGTCATGTGTTGGCTTGATGCAGCAGAAAAGCATAATAATGGATTTTGACATGGGTTTTCATCAGGGCCGTCCTGAATTCTTAGCATCTTGGAAGAGCATCTTCTTCCATGCCTCTCTGTAAAATGCGTGCGTCAAAGACATAACTGGAGCCAATGGCTCAAAAAGGAACCAAACCAAACCAAGGTGAAAAAACCCAGTGGTTACTATGGGCAGGATGTGTAAATATTGAAGCAAACTATCATGGGAAGTGGTGGACACTATTTCTTACTATTGATAATTCATGCCTGAATACGTTGCTGGAAAACACATCTTACAAGTAACTGCTATTGCAGGGGCACCCATGTGAATCTCTCTGCTTGTTTGTATAGACAACACAAGAAGGCACCAGAGTCCTGTCTTACGTTGAAGCGTACGGAGTAAAGAAATAGTTAAAAGTTGAGTGTCACTGGGTTCTGCCCCTTTTAAGTCAAATGATTTTCATTTATGCCACTATATTTAATAGGGCTTTATGTGCACGTCTGTGTTCTTGGAAATTCATTACTCATTGATGAATATTTTGATGACGGTAAATATTAGTTTCAAATTTGGGAAATTAATATTTGATTAGTAGATATTTAAAAGGAAATTAAGTCTTTCTAAAAAACTGTTTACCTTGCATTAAAGAGGACACCTGTGTTTTCATTTCTGTGCAGAGCTTAAGACATTTAGTTAAATACTCATTTCACTCACGAACAGAGACACCAAAAAAAAAACCTTAGGAAGTAAACAGTATGAGTTTTTGTGCTGTATTCAAGTTTCACTTTCCAGAATTTTCAGCTATTAATATATGTACAATTAGTTAGATCATTTTATTAACCTTTAAGGAAAGAATCGTCATTGCAACATAATATACATGGTTCAAAAATTCCTTTAAAAGTTACACTTCTCACCTCAAAGCAGAAGAAACTATTACATAAATCTAGGAGGGAAATGGTGAGGTAAAAGCCAATAAATGTGTATAATTCTGGTTTTGTTATTTACCTGAGGTCATTATTTGTCTCTGTTCTTCATACTTTTCATCTGTGAAAAGTTTAGTCATTAGCTCCATCTTCATTAAGCTCTTGCAAATCCATGTACACACTGATGAATAAGAACTAAGCAGTATCACTATTATACTGCTCTTCAAATAACTCTTGAAAGGAACAAATGCTAAGCTCTGCAAATCAAACAGCATTTAAGAGAAATTAAACAATTGATTATTTCCTCATCCTTTCATCCTGAAAAGTTCTAACATTACACTGAGTAGTCCCAAGGTGCCTGGCACAAAACACAGTACTTGCAAAGCACTTTGCCCTCACTGACTGCCCATGACAAAGTAACCCAGTTTGTCCCAAAAGTTATTCCTTTGCAATATTTTCTTTATGAAAGAAAGAGTAGAGGGCATTTCCCCAGGCAAGGGTTTTCAAGTTTGTTCACTTCAGCTTTCTCTGGGTTGTTTTCCTTTCCCAGTGGGTAGTTAGTCTTAAAAGTGTCATTACCTGAAAGTGCAACTTTTGCCTGAGAGGAAGATAGATCCTCCTGCTTTTCTTAAACTTTGCATGGCTCTAGAGGGACTTTCCTGGCATCATATATCTTTTGAAAGTTGGTTGGAGAACTCTCTAAAGCAGAAGATAAGGACTTCACAGATGAAGCAAGACAACCTAATGCCACAACAACTATTTCACTACCAGAAATGACCTATCAGTCATACCTGAATTTTTTTGTGACGATAGAGGAAAAGGGGTTTTTAGGTTTTAAAAGCTTACAAATATGCATAAATGTCACTGTGAATTAAGTGTTTCAGAGCAACAATTTACTACCATACAGTATACTAAACAGTTTGGAATGAGTGTACTTTCCCAGGCCAAACACAAACTCCTTAAAAGTAGAACTGTGCGTTCACACAAAATCCAGCAGAGCTTCAGATCAGAGTTCAGAGTTCAGCACAGCGAGGAGTCTGCGAGAACTGTATTTTACCATAGTGGGTGGCTCACTATAAAACACCACCATGGCTTAAATTTGATATATCACTTTTAAATTACAAACAAAGTATCTTTCAACAGAGGAATTCATGAGGCTTAGTTTCCTGTGGATCTTGCAATGCTGGGTTTCTCCCTGTTGTAGTAGCTCCAGCTTTTATTCCTATAATGAGCCCCTTTCGCCTGCCACAGTGCTACCCATCTCCCCACACAAACCCTCACTATCTGTGTCCTCCAAGTCAAGCATGGGGGCTGTTTCCCAGCTTAGCTGTGCTGAATTTCTCAGCAGCATACATCTGGTGACCGGTCAGCAACAGGCCAAACAGAGCCAGCAACTTGCATTTTTTCTCCCAGGAAGAAATATGCACTAACCGTAATATGCACTAAATTTTAATAACTCCATAAAAAAAAGGTCTGTTCATCTGAGAAATGTGATTAAGAGTGGACAGTAGAGTAACACTTTGTTCTCATAGAATAAAGATATACGGATGCACAGGCAAAAGGATAGCATAGCCCTTCTTGACTTAGAAAACCTATTTGAAGATTCTGTGTTAATGAAATTCACACAAGGAAATTTGTATTCATCACCTTACGCTTTCAAAGAGAAGCTTAGCAAGAGGGTTTTTTTCCCAATTTTTTTTCCATTTAAACTCTATGTAGGTGCATAGAAAAATAAGAAAAAATCTGAAATACAAAAGAGGGCCAGGGTTTTGTACAATATCTGACAAATGACTTTGTGATGCTGATCCCACACACCAGATGGTATACTGCCATAACCAAAACTGATGCTGACATAAATATTGTCCATAGTTGCAAATTTTAATTATTTTTGGATGCAAGACACATACACATTCTTTTTTATCTAAGAGGTTTTCTCATACAACTTTGAAAAACGCAAATACTGCTAATCAAAATATTGCTTTTCATTTGCAAACATTCTTGATTAGTTAGTATAACTGGGATAGGGACAAGACTAGATGGTTTTGTTTTTTTTTTTTTGTTTGCAATGTGGGGTGGTTTTTACTTTCAAAAAATCTTTGACAATTTGCTGTATCTTGTGATATGTGTGAGTGGATGTACAGATAATTTGTAAAGCTGATTTCCCTTAGAACCTTGAGTTCTTCTAAGTTAAATCCTTGGGCCGAGTGGGGTGGCTATTAGGAGCCAACCATGGCTCATTCACATGGTGGTGATATGCATAGTCAGGCTTAGCTGAACAAAAGCTTAGTTTCCAGTAAGATTTCCTCCCCATTAGATTAGAAACATGTAAACTGGGGAAAGGAGGAAGGCAGAGGAAAAAGTACATTTCTGGCTGCAGAAAAAAATGTGGGGAAAACAGAAGAGAGCTCTGTAACTCCAGACAGGTGCTGCAGTCTACCTGTATACTTTACTTTATACAAGTGACTGTCTCACAGAAAATTGCTGTCAGAGTGCTCACAAAAAGCTGCCATCCACTTCCAATATCTACACTGAAATTAACAATTTTACAGAATGTTACTAGGCAGCATTGAGTGATTCAGAGGTTTTCCACTCAGGAGAAAACTTGTCAGTCATATCTGCCTGGGAAAGGGGATCTAAGTTTTCTCAACTTGGACAAGCTGAGGTGGGACATGGGAATGAGTTGCTCCAGGAGACTGAAAGTAGTCCAGACCCTGATAAACCCAATCTGACTTCGAAGTTGGCTCTGCTTCGAGCAGGGAGGTTGGACCATACAACCTCTAGCAGTTCCTTCCTATCTAAAGTATTCTGTGATTACCTGACTTTTTAATAAATCCCATGTTTCACCAGAGTTTCTGATTCACAGTACATGAGACACAACGTCAACCAGAAATAAGCTTATATTTGTCTAGTTTAGTTCACAGCCCTTCTCTGTGCATTTTACAACAGTCGCTGGTTACACTGTTGCCCGCTATATTTTCCATTATCATTTTGCTCTCACACTCACCTCTAAGCACATCTCTTCTCTACTGTCACAGAAGGATATCTCATTTCCCAACTGCTCAGACCCCAGGAGTGGTCACTATAAAAAGAGAAGAGATGGACTCCCAGTTCAGATGTCAGGTTCAAGACCCAGCATAACCCTTAGTAGCAGGTTTTTCTTCCTCGCTCTGTCCTAGACTAGGGCTTTCCCAGTGCAGGCAGAAGCTTTAGGGTATTTGCTTGGTAAAAAGCAAGCAGTCTGTTTGTCATTGTGCAAAATGTAATTATTCGAAGGTTTATAAGCTGGCTACTTCCTCACAAATTCCTGCAAAATAAGGAGGTGTTAGAGCATTTCCAAGAAAAACTCATCAGAAATGTTAATACAGGCAATACCGGTTGTTCATTTTTCCTTTTTTCCTAGACATATTTCAGAACGTTTCAGAAATGTCTGGCACTTCCTAATCAAACATCAGATAGGGAAGATAGACTCTGTGGGATATTTTTGCTTCAGCTGTCAAATTTTCACAAGGTTATAAGCAACCAAAACCAGGGACTTACAAGTGGAAATACTCAGTGACCAAAATATGGTGTTACAAGCCTTTCCAAAATTAATCCCTTGGTTGCTGTTTAAGAATTGATATGACAAACTAACAATCTGGAGCATAAGATTACATGAGAACATACTTGTTCTCTAGCACCAAGTACCCACCAGCCATGCACTGTCAGTCCAAACCAAACTGAAAATCAAGTCTGTATAAAATCAAATTTTGATATATCTTCATCTAAATAAAAGCTCTAAATAGGAATGCACATTTCACAAGCACTGGGTCAGCTCAGGTGATGTTAGCTATTGCAGGAGCTTTGCCAAACATACCATACATATTTTTGTCTAATATACCAAACTATATTTCCTTCAAAAACAACTGAACTATTCCTCTCCAGGGTTCAGAAGAATGCAAGAGAAGTACACAACTGCTGGAAACTCATGATCAGAGATGAATAGGCAAAGTTTGGAAACAGGGTGATTACTGACTGCATCTTCCCATTTTCCCACCCAAAAGATATGTAGAAATGCAAAGATGAAATCATCCTGCAGCTACTGATGGCACTAACTGAACTAAGGAATAAAGAGCATAGATGACCTGATAGACTCAGTCAAACTATTCATACACACTACCTGAGAACATGCTTTGATATTTGGCTGAGTGCAAGCCATGGGTCGCATCACAAAACTCCTAAGAAACAAGTACATGAAAGAAAATGTGCTAGTACTGACTGTTCAAGATGAAAAAAGTAGCAATGGCCAAAGATGAAAAAGACAAAGTTGTTCCAACAGAAAAAAAACAAAAACAACTGACTCTCAAAATTTACTTCTACGAGTTAGGAAAATTCCTCTCTGCATTTCAGCTGCCAAAAAGAGTACTACTACGAAAATCAGACTCAGATTCTTACTTGGATCTTAATCTTACCATTGTCTCCACTCACAATGGTCTCCATGACATGCTACTGAATAGAAATGTGAATACAGAAATCAGCACTAGCAAATCCAGAGAGAGATTAATGGATTAATGTGAGGCCAAGAATAACCAGAAAAGATGTCTAAATTGTCACCTCCTTACAGCGTCTCCCAATTTGTATGATCATAATTATCATAGTGATGCCATAAAAACAGGGAGCTATATTTAAGCTCCAAAGAAGGTATTTGGAGTTCAAAATGATAATCATATCTATGTAGAAAGGAAACCTTGTAATAACATAAATATTCATTTTATTGGCTTATCTGTGTTCATTAAAAGCAGATGCTCTGCAGCCAAAAGAACAGGAGCTTACTGCAAGAGAAAAGCAGACTTGGCTGGTTAAAGCACAGCAGTTATTTTACCTCACCATGTGTTGTTTTTCAAGCTTCTAGCAGTCACGTGTCTGCCAGAAAAACATGGTCATCTGTGAGGGCACAGGGAACTGATCAAATAATAAAGGATTTTTCTGATAAAAACTGATCTGGTTCTAGGGACAAAAGAGCAAAACTCCTTCTACAGGTTAAAATGGCATTTTATTTTCACTGCTTGTAATGTAGGCTTCCTATTTTAAGTATTTTATTTACTAATACAATTAAAATTTTGCACTGTTTTGTTTTTTTTTTCTGTTTCCTTGGACACAGTAGTTCATATAATAAACTTACAAAAAATCAGTTGAAGGCAGATATGACATGTTTCTGACATCAAAATTTGCTGCTTTATAAATCTCTTCCCTCTGGTTACTTGCTGACATGAATGACAGAGATGTGTGTGTCCTAGGAAAAAAAAATTGTAACTTAGCTACAACCATGATCCTAGGTAGACTTAGATTTTGCATTTTAAATTATAGACAAAAATATAGTGCAAGAAAGGAAAAAATATGATGATAATGGTGGGATGAGTTTACCTGAATGAATAATGGATAGAGGGCTGTCCATTCTGCCCTGCATTTTTAAAGCCTTTTGAAATTAACAGGTCAGAAGACTCTGAAGTGTCATTTACCAGAATTATCAAATTCCTTTTTAATTTCAGTAATACCTAGCAATGTAGCTCTCTCTTCAGTCTCTTACTAATTAGCTTAGACATAAATGAAGCTATACTAGTTCCTAAGTGAAAGTACCTGCTGAAATCTATTATACCATATGTACTTAACCATTAACACAGCTGATTACAGTCCTGCACGCTTAAAGGCACAAATGGCAGAGACAATGTACAGGATCTCCCACTTTTCCTTCTCCAGAGACTGGACACTGTAATCTTATGCTCAACTGTTCTGTTTCTAACACGATGCCTCAAGTAAATGAGGCTTATGTAGACAGGCTGTCTGTCTCTGTATCTGTCTGTCTGCACAGCAAAACTTACAGAGGCGTAGAAATCTCAAACATAATGGTAGACTTACAAGCTCCATAAAAATAATCACCTGAGTAAAAGGAGAAGCAACAATCAAATGCTCTGTCTATGAGAAAAACTGAGCAAGAGAACATGAGATTTTTAACTTTGCTAGAGACTCCATCTGGTCAGGACAGCTAGCAGATGCTACAGTCACACAAAAATCTTCAATTGGAGCTCATAATCAGGATGCAAACCACAAAGATTAAAAAAAAAAAAAAAAAAAAGAAAAAAAAAGAAAAAAGTTATCTTGTTTCATGATTTAATAAATCTAATTCTTCTTTCAGGACATCGACATGATAATAGAAACCAACCAGGAGGCAGAGAGGCTCATTTTCTAACATATGCTTTTTCATGCTCCCAGACGTTTCTGCTTTACTTAATGTTACTGCATGTGGTAGGTACAGTAATGACTTCTGTAAGCTTCCAGTTGCAGCTTTTTTTTTTTTTTGGCACAAGGTCAAAAGGCACTTCTCCACTCTATTTGAAATATTCTTTCCTCCACTTTAAAATGGGTCTCAAGTTCTAGCATTGTCAAGCTTTTTCCAGCTACTTTTGAAGTTCGAAGGACAAGCTGTTTCAAAATATTTTGTGATTTTTTTGAATACGTTAATTTTTTCTCAGGGAAAACATTTTCACGGAAAGAGTTGTCAGGCATTGGAACAGGCTGCCCAGGGGAGTGGTTGAGTCACCATCCCCAGAGGTTTTTAAAGATGCATTGATGAGGTTCCTAGGGACATGATTTAGAGGTAGACTTGCCAATGCTAGGTTAATGGTTGGACTCAATGATCTTAAAGGCCTTTTCCAACCAAAACACTTCCATGATTCTATGATTTTACAAAAACCAAGCACTCAGACAACATCAGCGATCCTGATACCACAGTTATATTGGAAACAAATCCTTACTAGCGAAGACCTCAACTGTGTACATTGATAAGGGTATATATTACATTTATGAAATTTAGTCTTAATGAAAAGGCATTCATTTACATCCAGGCATTAACCACTATATTGAACAGCGATACTGTCAAGACCACAATTTAGTCTTAGAACTCTAGTCAGATCATATGCCTCAAAACTTAAACAAATTAACAAAAACAAACAAACAAACAAACAAAAAGTTATTTCAATGACTCCAGCCCTTTATACCAGTAATAGGGCTTAAAGGGGACTTTCAGGCATCCATTACTGTGAAACTGAGCCCACAAGAGATGCTGATTCTGTCTTTTACCTCAGCACAAGACACAAGCCAGACTGAAAGAACAGGGCAGGGAATTCCAGTTTCTAAAAACACTGAAAAACTCAAGAGCAAACTGTGCTGAACAACACTGTGATCATTTCAGTCCTGAAATCTAAGGATCAGGAATAAGAAGAGAAAGGTTCTCTGCAAAATCTGAAGTGGGTTGGAGTCCTGCTCAGTGTGAGAGGCCAAGCCAGCCCTCCTACAGGCACTGCAGGTGGGAGAGCAACACGAGGCATTATGGAAACGTGTTGCTGCTCTGGACTGTACTGGTTTATGGCCATAACAGAAAGAATGAGCAGCATGCTGAACACGACTCTGCATGTGAACGAAATTCTACCCTTATGCTAACCCTTGCTGATTTCAAGATACATGGTTATAAATAATGGGCAATGTGTCCTTTTATTTCCAGCTCATATATTGCCAAAAGAAATAAGCAGGGAAGCTGCATTCAGTGACAGCTCCTGGCATATTTTTTTCCCTATATCCCTTATTTTTTTTAAAAAGTGACTAAAGATAATGAATAGTTGTGCTCATCCCTGTTATTAGTTGAAGAAAAGTCAGGGCAGTTTCAGCCTGGATTAATATGGATCATAAAAGAGTTTGCAAAGTAAGTGTTCACCAAAGTAATATACAGTTTTCTTTCTTTCCTACGTAGTTTTCCTATGTTATTTTGCAACTGCTTGCTAAATATTAGTAGTAAAATATTTGGTTTAAAAAAGACACTAGCTGGGGGGGGAGGCATCATAGTAATTGTTAGGAGCTTCAGTTTGTTGTTTTACAAAGGGAAAAATATAGCATTGGTTTGCATCTCTCAGATGGTATTTCTGGTGCCTTGTAGCCATAACACATTATCATGAGGAGTTATAGATCTGTAACCACCTTTTGCAGGAAATCGTGTGCAGAAAATTATCCATCCTTTGCAGCTACATAACTACACCCCCCCAGAGCAAACTCATAGCACTGCTGTACTAGACCTAGTGTCTTCATATCAACTTTCAGGATCCTGCGGCACAATGCTCTGAGGTTCCATGAATGGAACAGAATGGGGACTCACATCTGATACCCTGAATTATATGAGGACAAAGAAATGCAAAGGAAGGCTGCAGGTGGAGACTGACCTTCTACACAGATTTTTTTTTTTAATTACTTTTTTTTTCTTTTTTTCTTCTTTTTTTTAATTTTTTTTTTCTATGCAGTGCACCATCTCCTGTGCTCTTTCCCACTCTGTGAGTCCAAGCATCAGGTACACTCACCTGATAGATTATGTTTAAGAACTGATCATTCATGGTCTGCCAAATAGAACATGTGGGGTCTTGGAGTGAGAGAGAAAATGTGCTGAAACTCCATGAAAAGTATGAGGGGGAGCAGGAGGCAGGAACCAATTAAATGAGTCACACACCCAATATGAGACACCTCACAGAACCTCTTCAGTTTTCTACCAGTGCCACATATCAACAAAATGGATTTGCACTATATCTTCTGAGAAGTATAGCCACTCTAGTGCAGAGAAGCCTATTGCTGTATCCATGAACAATTAAAGTCAAGAGGGTGAGATGTCCCATCCTTCTTTTCCTTATGACTGGTATTGCAAGTCTAGGGATTATTCACAAATACTTTATGTATTGCCATGGAGTAGCATTCAAGTTTTAATAAAAAAAAAAAATAAAAAAAAAATCCACTTGCATATTCTTTCTTTAGATGTTATTTTAAAGTTACTGTAGTAACTCGCTACAGCCTATTATACCACAAAATCAATCTGGTGTTCTAAAAAGCTTTCCCACTTTTATTTTGGCTATATGAGAGACATATGGTGTCTCAAGACATAAGTAATGCCTGACTGCCTTCAAAATCACTTAAGACCATCAGCAAGGTTTATTTGCATGAAGAACTGTATTTTAAAGGTTAGGTTATCTACCTGTTATTATAGAAATGCTATTGTACTGCTTTAAAAGAGATCGCTCGAGGCTATGACAAATTACTTTCCCAAATGTTCTTACTATTACAGGCTAAATTCACTGAACGAATAACTTTTTGTTAATTTGTAACGTTTTCTCAAGTGCTGCCTTTGGAATAGAAAATGAAAATAAATTATCCTCCAGCGCTTAACAATGCCTTCCTTGCACATAAATGTGCTCCAAAGACTTGAAGACTGCTGAACAATATGTCTGGGTGTATTTGAGATTTGCAGACTTTAAGACTTAAGGACCCTAAAAGCCCATGAGGAAACCCAAGCCACTAAGATTTACTTCTGTTGTTTCTGAACTTTTAGATTTCAATGGCTAATCTAGTCCAAAATAAAATGTTCACTTACTTTTCATAACACATATTAAACACACCCATAGATTGTGAATACCTCGGTTCAACCTCCTTCGGTGTTTTATAAATCAACCAAGGCATAAACTGCATCTTCTGTTATACACAAGCTTCATGGCACCAGCACACAGCAAGGAGATCCTTAAAGTAAATCAGTTTGATTAACAGAGGCACTTCAGATGTAGTTGTTGGTCTTTTTCCCATCTTTGGTCTCACGAAAGCCTTGAGATAGCAAAGACCTCAGAGAGGACTGCAAGTGACAGCAAATCTACCAAACCAAGGAACTGACATTTTGGGTACTGAAGAAGCATTTGAATGAAGAAAGGACAAGAAGTCAGGGCTAAATCAATAAATAGAAGTAGTAAAAAGCTTTTATCCTGAAATGTACTCACCCCTAATGAGAACTTCAACTTAATGGTAGCCACTCGGACTTCCTGTTCAATAGCACTTACCAGCTGGTGCCAGTTCTGAGGACAGAATGGGGAAAGATGACAGTGGCAGGCAGGTGATACTCCACGGCTCTTTGAACATGCCCTACAGGTCTATAAAACTGCATATAAGGAGCAATACAATAGGTTTGAATAAAAAAAGGGAAACAAAAGGCATTTGTGAATGTCTAAGGATGAGGAGCAAGGAACTGCTTGCCCAGATAGGGATTGAGTACAATCCTCCCACATCCCACACATCAGGCTAAAGAATTGCTCTCTTACTTTCTTTATCCTTAGTGTAATGAATAGTATTCATTCCCATGTGGGAGTCAAAAATCAGCTTTTCAACAGAAAAGAGGAAAAAAAAGAAAAGAGGCTGAGCCCTTGGAGATGGAGCAGCCTGGTGAGCAGTGTCCTGGTGGAATGACAGATCCGGGTTTAGAGCCCAGCTTCAAAGTGGTTGGAAAACAGAGTTGAAAAGAGTGATTATAACTCTCTGGTGACAGTCCTGCTCCTCATTTGGTATACATCAACAGATTTAAAACCCAAGCCTGCCACTGCCACCCCTGAAAGACCAGTCTTTTGTTCTCTTCATCTCCTGAGGCACTGAAAGATTTGAACCTTGAGTTCCCCAGAGCAGACAGCAGTCGTGTTCTGCCTCAGGGCATGCTGAAATCATTGGAGCCTTGACAGGACTGAGCATCTGTACTTATACCTCACACTGAAGTCCAGAAAGGATCTGGTGTTCCCCAACAAGGGGCTTGGTCCACTAGAAGTTGTCAAGCTGTTTGGTATGGACTTTATACAAAACACAGCATCAGCTACCACTTCCTTCTGAAACGTGACTGGGGAAAGAGGAGGTACTCTTCCTGTTAAATATTCACAGACTGGTGTTTCAAGTCCTTATGCAGCTTTCTTCCCTGCCTTCCTCTGGAGTTTCAGAGTTTGTTCATGCAGGACTGCAGCCCATGTCTCCCAGCTCCCTGAAGTACCCTAAATCCCAGGCTAGACTTGCTCTGAAACAGAATTAATTCAGGACCAAGAGAGAGGAATCACAAAAAGGAAGACGGGTCTCTAACTCTTTCTACTGCAAGCCCTGTAATGGCTATAATGTATATAACCAGGCCTTAGACTGGAAATCCTTTCTACAGGAGCACTACGGCAGAAAACCCATGTCCTTGCCAGAAGCAGAGTGTAATAGAAGAGGTGGTGGTTATTCCCTTCTTTCAGTACCTCTCTCCTAGTTAGTCCTTAGCCCAATAGTTACACTGCTTGCCCATGAAGGGTCTGTAAACTCCCTGAAGCCAAGGTGATCCTGCTTTTGAAAAAATTCCTTTAGTGATCAATTTAACAACTGTAATACAATTGTTGTTTTACTAAAAAGAGTTATTTTAGATACTACAGGCATTTCTGTATTTGCAGGGTTTTTCGAGAGCACAGGAGAAATATTATTAAAAGCTCTTCTCAAGCCACATCAGCCTGTCTGGCACTGCACATGACATGAAAATAAGAACTGAAAAGCTTTCACTCTAATAGATAGTTTGGTATAGGGGCAGGGAAACACAGGCAGGATCCTGATGTTTTTGGAAGAAGGAGACAGCTATCAGCAATTCTCTGCAATAAAAATCTCTACTGGTGATGCCAGAAAACTTACATTTATACAGATTACCAAGATAAAGGTTTCACGTCCTAATTAATGTACTGTCAGCTTCACACAGCTTGTGCCCATGTATGATCAACAAAGATTTTGGATAGGTTCTGTTCGCACATCAGTGCTATTTGGTAGAAGAAAGCTAATTACTGGTTGTTCCCACCCAAATTAGATTTAAAAAAACAACATTCCTTGTAATTTAGTATGTAACAAGTGCCAAAAGTACCTTTATGTTGTGAAATAGCACAATGAATTACATTGCATCATGCCATGAGCGCACTTGTCAACATTCAGTGGAAATGAAGAATTGCTGGGCTTATAAGCAGTAGTTTCCAGACTTACAAGAATCCTGATTTTCTGAACTCCTTTCAAACTATTCGATACGTCCCTTGATCATGATTTCTCTGCAAAGTCTGCTTATTGGCAGATGGCCTCTATCTGCAAGCTGACCAGCTCATGTAGGGATCATCACAACTCCCATCAATTTCTTTAGCACCTGGGCCTTGAGATCCCCAACATAAAAAGCAAATCCCAGTCAGTATGAATAAGAAATATAAAACTGGAAAACAAAATTCTCATTGCCTTAAGTCTTAGACACTTCACTATGATTTGGGTCTTACTTTCTCCAAAGTAATTATCACTATGTTCAGGTCTCATGGCTGAAATCTAAATAACTTGACTATAAGCCGTTGCTTTGCACCTACCAGTGCTGCACGCTTACTGAGGTCTGAACAGACTGCAGTTAAAATTGTTAGTATTTAAAAATCAGTTTCAACAAAGCATGTAAAATATTCGCAAATGGACAGCTACTACATATGCTGCTACAGACAGAAATTTCATTCTATAAGTGTGTCTTTAAGGAGAATTCAGGCTCAACACTTTCAGTTTCGATAGCAGGGGAAGGAGACTTACAAAGTTATTATCATCTTCCTCAGACTGTATTGGCAATGTGATCAACTTAAATTTCACTCAATATTTTGATACATCAAGGTAACTAGAAATTTTAATGGCTTAGTCTAAATGAAGACAACAAACTTCTTTAAACAAATGAATATTCCATTGGAGGGTCTGAAACCAATCAATGTCGAATCAATAACCTGGAGTTTAAAATTACTTCACTCGTGCATCATCCAAATGCACAGAAATGCAGAAATTCAACACAAAATCAGAATGATTAATAAAAACTGGATTTTTATGACAAGGTAGTGCTCCAAAACTGAAATCAATATCAGCATCACCCACGGCTCACTGGGATTCCATCTGTATTGAATTACATTTTTAATAGATACCTTGTACCATACTAAAGTATTTTAGTTTGTCTGTAGCACGAATTTTAGGACAAGAATGATCCCTTGAGCATTAGATGTAGCCATGAACCCTCACTAAAAATCATTTTGCTATGTGCCTTTGGAAGGAAAGCATAATTTACAGCAGCTTTAATACACAAGCCTGTTTGCTGAGAATTACTTTATAAACTGTGTGTCTGGATGACAATAAATCCACAATCTCTGTTATTTGCTAAACTAGCTTCTGTTCAGTTTCAGTCTCTAAATGCAGAGAACTCTAAATTATGGTGGAAATGTGGTGAAAAACTTTGCAGGGAAGGTTAAAATCATCGTGTAACAAAGAGAGGGGTGTTCTTAGGTTTTCAGATGCAGCTTTTCCTCTTTCCGACCTGGTCGAACATCCCCACTTGCAGCAGCTCTCCCACAGATTCCATGCTCAAGACAACCGGGTACAGGGCAATTAATTTTAGATAACGTCTTGTATCTTTTGATAGACTCTTTTGCTCTCATCAAAGCCTAGTTTAGTACGGAGCCGCCGTGGGTTTTGATCATTTAATTAGCTGGAGGATTGTTTTCTAAAGCTAGCACAATACCTTTTAAATATACCTGCCCCTTATGAACACCCTGAGTTTCCATGTCCGCGCACGGAGAGTTTCGATGCATTTAGCGGGGGCCGTATCGCCTGCATCCACCCGAAAACGCTGCCTTCGGGCGCTGAGGAGCTGCCGGGCGGGCTCGGGATTGGTTTGCACCGGAGGGGCTGAGCCCACCCGTGCGAAGCAGTCTTGCCCTGGCTTGGCGGGGGCAGCGGCGCAGTGAGGAGCGGAGCCGAAGCTGAGCGGGGCGGAGCAGCGGACACTCCCCCGCGCGGGGCCGTGGACCCCAGGGAAGGCGAGGGGCGGAGCGGGAGCAGACTGTGCGTTCCTCCCGCGGGGCGACGACGGCTCCGTCCCGGTGCCGCAGAAGCCCCCGGGAGCGCGTCTGAGGGAAGCGACGTAAGGTCCCGGCGCTGTGCGGCGGGGGCGACCGGGAGGGCGGAGGCAGGAGAGGATAAAAACCCCGGCGCTGCTGTGATCGAGAGTCTCTTGCCTTCCCTCCTCACGCTCTGCCGGTACCAGGTTCCGGGCTTCCACTCCATCCTTGGGGCCAGCGGGCCAGCACTGCCTGCGCCCGCGGGGGAGCGCAGCGGAGCCGCTGCCGCGCTCTCGGCGGCACCCAACATCACCCGGCGGCAGCCGAGGGAGCATGCAGGGCCGGGGCTGGCGGCGGCGAAGGGGCCAGCATCGCGTTTCCCGGACATGAAGCGGCCGCCGGGAGCTCCAGGTAGCGCTGCCCGGAGGAGTGGCGAAGCAAACATCCCTCGCCGTGGCCGGGGTATGGCGGGCGGGCAGGGTCCAGAGGGGCAAGAGCCGGGGCTGAAAGGGGCCGCCGGCTTCGGGGGCTTCGCTTGGGCGGGCTCGGGGCGAACTTAGTCCGCCCCGAGCCCGCCCAAGCGAAGCCCCCGAAGCCGGCGGCGAGTGCAGCCAGGCAACGGGCTGGGGAGACACGGTCCCCACCTCCGCTGCCGAGTGAAGCAGCTGTGGACGAGCCTGCCTGGGGAAGGCGGTGGCGGATCCTCCGGTGGGGTGGGTGGGTAAGAGGGTGCTCCCGAACCGATGCTGGTTTAGCCCACCCGGCCGCCGGGCTTTCCGAAACTTCGCCCTCCGACGATCCCCGGTAAGGATCTAGGCGCTGCAGCGGGCAGTTCCCATCGGGAGACTGGCAGGAGCCTCCGCCATCGTAGGCAACGGGGTTTCTCTGAAGTTAAGCCCGTCAGAGAAGCTTTTGGAGGCGGTGAGGATCCTACGCTGGGCAACTAAACTTTCGTAAGATCTAGCATTGCTTGGAGACTGGTTACTGATACTGTAACAGGCGCTGCCATTTATCATTCCATTTTTTTCTTAATTATTTGCTAATCTCCTTAGCAACTGAAGTCATTTGCAAGGTTTAAGCTAGGGTGCAGCTTGGTTTACAAATTAACATGGCAAATAGGATGCTTTTGTTGTTTCACTGATGCATATTTCCCTCGTTCTCTCCCAAGAGGGATAAGAGTTAGTGCTGACTTCATTTAGTGGGTACTGCCATAGACAGACTGATGATGATTAGTCCAACTCAGACACTGTGGTACATCAGCCAGTTGCTCATCTGTGTCTCAGTTTTCTTTAAGCCAAGTAAGTTATCATGGGTGCAAGAAAAATAAATAAATCTGTCTTGAGAGAAATTCAGTCTTTAGTGAGGGATAAATGGGAGAAGACAGTTTTAGCTGGCTAAGGTTACTAGGACAAATTCATTTCTAATTCAGCACTATCGAGGCCTGGCCAGGTGCTGGCCAGAGAGACCACTCCATTTGCCAGACTGACCTCAGGATCAGCTTGCTGCAAAGGTGATGTAAAGCTATTTTTTTTTCATCACTGCTAGGTCCTGCATCAAGCACAGCTTAGCCCAGTTCAGGGATTTAGTGCAGTGTATCAAAACATCACCCAGATGTAGCTCACTAACAGTCTCTGCGGTCCAGTCCATCATGTCACTAAATCTCATGGATTATGATGGTTGGGTAATCCAGATCTGCTCAGTCAGAAATGCTGAGTACAGCTGTCATGCAGATTTGATACAGAGAGTGCCTTTCTCACTCAGGAGTGATAAAAACACTCCTGGAGACCAGAGTGGGGTGGCCACTACAAGGATATTTCCTCTGACAGTATTCTCCCCCTCAGCACCCCCGCCCCTCCCCAAAAAGAATGAAAGTTTATTAAGATCTTCTTTTTAAGCATAACATTTTAAAAGATTAATTATGTAGGATGCCACTAGTATGTTTGTAATTAATGGGTATGTCACATACTTAAACAAGGTCCATAAAGTTAGGATTAAAAGCATTAATAATTACATTTGTATAATATTGTTGTTATAAATTAATAAAAGCCAGTTCTAACAGTCACATTTTTCTTCTCTGTTTATGAGGAAAGCTTCATCAAATGCTATGCCAAAAAAAAAGGGGGGGGAGCGAGGGTCTGTGAGGAAAAATTCTTAACACCTGAGCCATCACAGTTTCATTTCATGTATTATTATGTTTAACTAATACAACCCTGATTTGTCTGATATGTAGACTGGCAAGAAAGGGAGAGCAACTCTGTGGGCTTTGGAAGTCAATGGGAAGGTGTAAAGATGCACGAGTGACTTGTTGGCTGGTGATACTGGAGGACAGAGGAGTCAGAGGAGACATGGCACAAGGAAAAGAGCTAGAAGATGTAGAAATAGTGTGTGGAAGGTGTAGATGGAGATCTTTAATATTTTCTAGTGTTTGAGCTCTCCAGAGGCTCAACAGTATTCCTACAATAGTACAGTAGGGTTGTGTGCAAATATTTGCATTTTCACTGTGCAGAAACTGTCAGACAGATGTAGGACTTTTTGCATCACCAACATACAGGAAAATGTTATCCTTACTACAAGACTAACGGTAGCATATGCAAAAGCATTCAGGTGACTCGTGATCTCCAGTCCTATTCACTGCTTAAATTAAGATATATCCTATGTAAGGATTTTTTAGCAAAGTCTCAAATTAACTGGAAGAGATAGTGTGGTGTGCAGATTTCTCTTGAAGAAACAGCAATAAGCCTGAAGGTGCATACAGTAGAAGACAAAGCTGGTATAGAGATCATTAATGTAGCATTAGTGGGAGAGAAAGCCCAGAGAAAGTGGAAATGAGTGTTTAGGCCATTAGTTGATCTTGCAGTGATAACTGATTATGAGGATGTTGATGGTTACCCGGCATTGCTCTCTTCTGTAAGCAGCTCCAGGTGCTCATTACTAAAAGTAAAATAAAATAAAATAAAATAAAATAAAATAAAATAAACCCCATACACATTGAAAAGATCAAAAACAAGACCCAAATCCTCAACTTCTCTAGGAGCTGATACGTTGTAGTCAATTGCTCCTCACAACAGAGCAACAGAGGATATTCCCTATGATATGAGGATATGTCCTATGTGTCTTCTGTGTTTCTTCTCAAACGGTAAAGAAGCATGTGCACCATTACTGCACAGTTGATTCATCTCAGAGTACTGTGGTTTTGGCAGTGAACTTAAAATGTCACACTTTAGCACCACAAAGAAATTATTTCTTTGAAAGGAATTCAAGTACAAAATCCTCAACCATGCCCTTCACTTTACTATAAATCAAAAAAGCTATTTACCCAGCTCATTCAGAAATAATGGTGAAGTACTTAGCCAGAGTCTGTTGGCATGTGTTAGCTGATAGTATTTAATAGCAATGTCTCTCTTGAGAAAATACCTAATATTGAAATTTTTAAAATAGTACTCTTCTAAGACCTGAAGTAAAGTTATTGAGATAAAATGTCACTTTTTAGTATAAGGCTGATTATAGACTTTGTTCTTCCTTGACACTTAACACATACGCGTTACTATCCCAGAAATGTTCATGCAGTTGTTTTGAATAAGTTCAAATGAGTTTATAGGTTATAATGAGGTTATGAGGTTATAGGTTATAAATATTTTTGTTGAGCATGCTTGGATTTGCAGACCATCTTGTGTGATTTAAGCAGAAGTTTTGGGGAAGACAGGTTGAGGAGCAAGTTGTAACTCAACAGTTTTGCTCTCCAAAAAGGCAAACACCCTTTTGGGAATGTAGACACTGCACTGTGAGCTGGGCATGGCAAGGAAGGTTTCTGCTTGTCAGCGTGCTCTCAAAATAGCCTTGTGTGGCTTGTGGTATGTTTATGATGTCTGTAATTTGGATTCGCCTCACCAGGCAAGGCAAGTTATCTGAAACAGTTCTCACATGGCAACTTCAACAAGCTTTGGAAATGAACAGCCCAATTTTCAGACCCTGCAGAGATTTTTTGCTCCTTAGAACTCAAAGGCATTATGTTGATTTACACTAGCCACTGATCTGCCTTTGGGATTTGGGTGCAGACTAGCTTAGAGTTTCTGATGAGATGATTGTGGATATAGACAGAAACAAACATGTAAGCCTATTTGGTGTATTAAATTTGGTAACTGTTCCAAAACTGAGCATGGAGCTAGTATGTCACATTTGGAGTATCTCCAGGATCACAGTTATATTCAACATGGGAGCTGATTTTTGAAAGTGCCATTCATCTTTTTGCAAGTGTGGGTACATTAAAAATTAGACTGCCTAGGTTGCAAATTCAGACTTTCAAACATGAATGGGAAAAGCAACCTCTGCAACAGCAATTTGTCTCCCATTTTGTGAATGCTTTATAATTCAGTTGTTGCACACGTGGTCTTCTGGTATGCAGTTTTCAGATACCTTGCTTCATGCAATATGCTAACTGAGCTGGTATTAAATACTTTCTTTATCTCTCGGTGTGTTTCCATTGTGCCTTATGTACTGCATGCCATGCAAATCCATGCTGGGGTGCAGAATTATTTCCTGATGGTCATTTCTGTAATGCTTTGATAGGACTCACCCTTTAGAAGAACTTGTATCTTTTAATTGTTGCCATAAAAGATGAGCTAGCCAGCAAAACCAACTAAGTTAATTGCTTAGAACTGGTTAAAAAAATAATTTGTCTGAGTTCCTAACTTCCCACTGAAAACCCCATGCAGTTGGATACTTCAGTAGGATCTAAAAGCCTAGAAAATGTTATTAATCTTGATACTATGCTTTTATTCTAATATATATTTTACAATATTCCTATAGCTAAGATCATGTTACTATATCCCTTTTATAGACAGGGAAGCAAGGAGAAGTCCTTACTGTCAGAAATGCCAGCTGGGGTCATAGCATTTTGACTCTCAGCACTTCTTCAGATCAGTCCTTTCCAAATTTAATACACAGAAGTTCCTTATTTTCTAAGTCTCAAGCCAATGACTGTAATATATTCCTTATTTTCTAACAGTCACTAGGTCACATAATTTGCCTGATCTCACAGGAATTCTGTGACAGAAGCTAGGATATGCTCCAGTTCTCAGGTGTAGGCATTTACAGAGCTCTTGATGTAATCATCCATTCTTTCCCCTGTTCTTCCCCATTACCTGTGCACAGTGTGAGGAGAGGTTTTGGGGAAAAAAAAAAATGATTGTATTACTGAGGATTGTATAAAAAAATATAAAGTGGCACAGAAAACCTAAATTCTGACACTTTAATTTTTAGGCACTTGACTTGGCAGTCTTGCCATTGTCTTAATACAGTTTTGGGGAATGCAAACATTTAAAGCCAATGTATATATAAATTCTTGTGAAAGGTGAATCCCGCTACCTTCATATTTCTTCTTTTAATGGGTCATTAAAAGGTTCAGCTCTTTAGATTCTTAGCACATCCGCTACCACTTGACTTTAGAGTAGAAGATTTGTCAAGAGAAGACAGCAGCCTGCCAGACTTGCAAAGGTTTAGAGAGGAGGGGAATAAGGACCTGGGAGAGAGTGGAAATCAGTGCATTTCACATATATTAATTAATTGCATAGATAATCTTAGGTTCATAAGTGGCAGATGCAAATTCTTCAGAGAAGTGTGTTCTAAGGTTCACCTCCTGAAACTCTTACCTCTCTTCTGTTTAACTCTCTTCTTGTCCTTCACATCCTCCCCATCTGCTTTTCTACTCTCATATTCCTTAACTTCTGCATCATCCAACTACCTCATCTTCAGTTGATTTATTAGTACCAATGATGATGCTCCATTAGCAGCCTTCTCCCCTGGTTTTGCCCTTCCTTCCCTATGCATCTCCTATCCTCTTTTTCTCTCTTTCCCATTCTTTGGCTGCCTCTCTGCCCTGCTGTCCCTCACCCTCTAGGTCTTGATTTTAATGTTTTTGTACTCAAGACTCACCTTTTCTTCATCCATCTTGCATCATCAGAGAATACAACTTCTCCTTTTATTCTGCTTCTTTCCATCTGAGGTTGCTTCTTTCTCTTCCTCCCCACTGCCCACAAGCGGTGTCCCAGCTCTTGGCCATAGTCGTTATCAGCAGTGCAGAGCAGACGTTGCAGGGTTTGTCCTGCTCAGATACTGTACCAACAGCTGTGTGAGACTGGAGAAATGAATATGAGGTTAATATGTGGGAGCTAAATACCACCTTTGAGCTGTGGGGATAATCAGTGCATACGGATTCACCTGGGAATTTACTGACAAACTCTTAACAGATATCCAGGGAGAGCAACAGTGAATGGAAATGTTCATTATGCTGCTAAGTTTGTGCACATTTTTCTTTGGAGATGGCAAAAAGCATATCCCTTGTATTCCCTAGGGAATCACTACCCTGCCAAATGTTACATCCCTCCTTCAAACCCTAGTGTTACTAAAATATTCTCAGAAGAGACTATGGCTGGTTTTGGTCTTACTATTTAAGGATGAGCAAATTTTTATTTCCTTTACTAAGTTTTGAGAAATTACTGACTCATTCTTACTGGAAGTTCCCAAAACTTGCTCCTGAGGCAGGCACCAGGCATTGAAAATTTCCTCCTCAACAGTTATTATGGCAAAGGTAGAAGTAACAAATACAAAATATTCCAATTGGACATCTTGAGTAACTTTAAAAATAGGTGGTTGCTACCTGAACTATCAGTTATTGGAATAAAAAAAAAAAAAAAGTCATATGACATTTAAAGCTGAGTAGTCTGAGAAAATTCTTAGCTCAAAAATGTGTGACATTTTCTAATTGGGAAGCAACACATGTTGTAACTGCTCCCCACTAGACAAGAAAATAGCATTTTTGGATGAGGCTTTTTCTTTCCTGTACCAGCAGTTTTCCATCTGGGTTGGTCTGGAAACAGGTAGAAAATGCTGTTGCTCAGTCATGTTTCAAAAAGGAACATTTCTGATTTTTTTTTTTTTTTTTTTTTTTAATGAACTGTCAGAAATTGCATTCCTTGATCTAAAACTGGAAAACAGTTGCATTGTTTTTGAAGAGAAAAAACATCATATCTGTAGTGTGAGTATTTACGCAAGTGCAGAATTTCATGTTTACATAAAACCAATGTTAAGCTTACATCACCTAAGAATAACTAGATGTTATAATTAGCCATATGAAACATTAAGGATGAATTCCTTGTATTTTTCAAAAGGCATGCATAAGAAATCAGGCAGGGTATGAATCGTAAATGTTAACATGCTGTACTTCTGTGTCCCTCTTTTGACAGTGATTAGTGCAAAGCTAACTGCACATATAATCTGTAGCGAGGAGCACTGGGAGACAGCTAGGAGACAGTAACAATGTCTTTAAACTGGTGGACAATTTCTACTCAACTTGGAGTTTTTAGAGCGAACTGCAAAGGACTGGCATGCCTCTTGGTCTTCACAGTGAGCGTTTGTGGAAGCAGCCCGGGGATGTGTCCAACAGCCTGCATCTGTGCCAGTGATATCGTAAGTTGCACCAATAAGAACCTCTCTCGAGTGCCAGGAAATCTTTATAAATGTATGAGAAGGCTGGATCTGAGTTATAACAGAATTGGTTTTTTGGAGCCTGAATGGGTACCAGTACTGTTGGAGAAACTGAACACTTTAATAATCAATCATAATAGCATTAGCAGCATTATCACTGGGAGCTTTTCCACAACCCCAAATCTGAAGTACCTGGACTTGTCATCCAACAGCCTGAAGACACTGAGCAGCCCCGTGTTTCAAGAGCTAAGGGCACTGGAGGTTCTCCTGCTGTACAACAATCAGATAACGCAGATAGAGTCTTCAGCCTTTGGAGGATTGTACAAATTGCAGAAACTGTACTTAAGCTATAACTTGCTCTCTCATTTCCCACTGGACTTGTACACTGGAAAACATAAACTGACAGACCTTGTGTTGCTGGACGTTTCTTTTAATCACATCCAGTCGATGCCTGTTCAGCGACTGAGTTCAGTGCCGGCCAGACATCTTAGTGGAATTCATCTTCACGGCAACCCGTTTTATTGTGACTGTATGCTGTACTCCATGCTGATCTTCTGGTATCAACGACACTTCAATTCAGTGGTGGACTTCAAAAATGAGTACACCTGTTTGTTGCGATCAGACCCAAGAGGTTACAATAAACTGCCTTTACTGCACAACAACTTTCTGAATTGCTCTGAAAGCACTGTCAACAGCTCTTTCCAAGCCTTTGGGTTTATTCACGATGCCCAAGTTGGTGACAGGCTGATTGTACACTGTGACAGCAGGATCAGCGATGCGGGCACGCACTTTGTTTGGGTTAGTCCGGACAATAGGTTGCTGGAGCCAGACAGGGAGACCGACAACTTTAAGGTGTTTCATAATGGCAGCCTGGAGATAACAAATGCCCAACTAGAGGACTCGGGGCTATATTCCTGCATCGCAATAAATAAGAAAAGGCTATTAAATGAAACCATAGAGGTTAGAATAAATGTTAGCAACTTCACGGTGAACAGGTCCCATGCTCATGAAGCATTTAATACAGCTTTTACCACCCTTGCTGCCTGTGTAGCCAGTATTGTTCTAGTACTGCTGTATCTCTATCTGACGCCCTGTCCATGCCAATGTAAGGCGAAAAGGAGGAAGAGAAGGATGAACCAAAGCAGTGCCCACTCATCCATACTGAATTCCACACCGTCGCAAGACCTGCCAGCCGACGAGAAGAAGACCAGCACAGGTAAACGGGTGGTTTTCCTGGAACCCGTGCACGAACCAAAGCACAGTCAGAATGGGAAAGTAAAACTCTTCCCTAATGACAATATCATTGCTGAGAGTATCTTAAAAACTACTCGAATAAAATCTGACTCTGATTCTGTCAATTCTGTGTTCTCAGATACACCTTTCATGCCATCAACTTAGTTTGCTGCCTGTGTTTGTTATCGTACAGTTACATTTCTGAATACCTCCTTTGCTTGTAGCAGCCATCAGGAAAAACAAATAAAAAGAGAAAATGTTTTAAAAAAAGTATCTGTTGTTAGTCCTTGAATTGCATCTCCTTTCTCTGTTAGTGCAGGGCCATGTGACAGTGATATCTTGTTCAGGAAAAGCAAACAGCGTGGCATTAATGTGAATGTCTTCAATGTGAGCTTAGCCTTGGCTTTTACTCTGGTCCATACATAGCTATTTCTCATGCATGTTTAGAGGCACTTGCATTGCATACAGCTGACTATTCAGAGGCAGAGACCGATCCCTATAAAACGCTCTCCATCATGCTGATAGCTCAGCTCCTCGGCAGTGAGCAGAGAAACAAACTCAGATAGCTACTGAGAAAAATGTCCAGGCTTCCTGCAATTCCTTTCATAGGCTCATAAAATCTTTACAGTAAAATCACTAGTGGAAAAAAATCATGAGTTTTCTTGGACTGATCAGAACAAAAATATTAGAATTGCCACCACAATGCCTAGCAGCTCTAGATAAATGTTTATGGTTTTCAACTTATGTGTTTGCCAATAATTGCCTAAAACCTTTAAATAGCGGACTTTGTACTCGCTTTATTTAGTCATGGAACTACTCACGAGAAGTGGTTGTATTTTTTCATAAACATTGTCACATCATGAAAACAAGTTAACACATTACCTTCGCAATTTCCTTAGTTGAGGAATGAAAGTTGTCAGTCATGAGGACTCAAGCTAATCAGGAGTAACTCATTATAGCTGTATCAATTCTAATCAGCTGTCTTAACCTCCACTGCTCGCCATTCTGTTGGCATCAGATGTGGTGAACAAGCCTGCCACCATCTCTGGGGCTCCTACTTCACCTTAGGAGTGGGTGGCTTCTCTTCAGAGGTAACTTCACAAAAATGAGGGAAATATTTCAATTAACTCCTTCAGTGGAACATGGTTCCAGCAGTCTTATAAAATTTGCTTCCTAAATATTTTTCTTAAAAGAGGAAATACAGTATTTGGACAAACTCATGAAAAATTTAGAAGACACTGTGCACCGTGAATTCAGAAAGCACAGCTTCTTTCTGGACTTGGCCCTTGACTTGTAGGTACTGCTGCCTTTCTTGCCCAAATGTATCATTGTCAAAGTTTGTGAACCTGATGAGACTGATATGGACTGGTCATGCAACAATGGTTGGCTGAAGTGTTATGTTATTCTAATGAGCATACTGTTCTACTTGCAGCTTCTTTGTGTGTTATATTTGCCTTCTTTTCTCTTTCTTTTTTTTTTTTTTTTTTTTTTTTTAAGCTTACCTACACTGGGACTGGGCCATACTTTACCAATCTTCCTAGCATTGATTACTACCAACTTCAAAGGAGTTTTGCAGGGAACTACAGCTTACTGGAGAGTAATTGGAGCATGTCTTTCTCATTCTATCTTTGGGGAATATATTGAAAGGGTAAAAGATAAATCAGAATCAAAGGGCTACATGGTATGGCAAGTGTAATTTTTTTTTTTTTCTTTTTGAGAAACTTACTGTAACAGCCACTTGTCATTTTTTGTGATTTCTTTTGAGAGGCATGTCATCATGCTAAAGTTTACATCTGTCTGAGCCAAAGCTATCAACAATTTGCTATGGATAAATCCTGATGTAGGTAATTGTAAGCAAGCTACTTGGAAAATAGATTATATCAGGAAATAGTGTTGCTGTGATATGCATGTGGGAGATGGAAATTCTTTTTCTAGGCAGAGAATAATAAATATTTAGGAGAGAAAGATGACCAGGGGTTAGGGTCTTTTAGTGGTATATTTATCTGTGTAAATTTAAAAATGGCATCTGCTATCAAGCAGGTTAGTGTCCTTTCATAAACTCTTTAATTCTTTTGCCTGTATACATTCATTAAGCTGAAATCCATATATTAACATATGAGACATGATGGAAAAACAATTACATTCTTTGCTAAAATAGGTGATATAGCTGGGACATCCATCAATGGGGCAAAGACTTGACACTATCTCCTTCTCAAAGATTTTTTTATTGAAAAGGTTCAGCCGCGCTGCATGATCTGCTGCTGTGCCATGCACATGGTGGGTGGGTGTCCTCTGTGTTCTGCAAGGAAATGATCAGTGACCTGGGGCCAAAGGGCTGAAAGAGTGGTGAGGCAGACTGGGAAATGGAGAGGCAAATACTCCTGCGGAAAGATGTACAGATCAGTTACAGCTCTGGGCAGATATTATGCTCTGTTGTCATACATTAGGTTAATTGACCCAGATTTTGGTGTTTACACAGGAACGTTGATGGTCAGTTCCAAATTGGACTGAAAAAGAAAAGAGGCTATTGTTGGTGAGCTGAGAGGCAGCTGTACACATATCTTTAGCAGCTAAGGCTGAGCAGGTACACTTGCTGCTGTTCACAGTGCAAGGTGGTGACACCAAGTATCAAACTCACCGTGCATTTTAAATCTTTGTGATAGTCCTAAATAAAAAGGTAGAGACCCTGCAGCTTTCCGCAGAGCTGCTGTCCTGTAGTAGGAGTGTTCAGATTTGTGGGATCAGAGTAATCCTGCCAGATGTCTAGAGAAGCTGAGCATTGATCTGAACAGCAGATATTTACTGTGACTGTTAACTGGCTGTATTCTACTGACTGCTTCAAAATGCTCACAGTTCTGTGATTATGAACAAGGTGGTAAAACCAAAGCTTTTCAAAGAGCTGTTGGCTTGTTTACAGCTTCTTTACATTATCATAGCCTCATGAGTTCCGTAGGTGCAGCTTTAAGAAAGACTTTTAAAGTCTTTACAGAATATTTATCATATAGCACCAACACCATAAATCCACAGTCTCAGTCCTCACCTTGGAAGGCTGTGAAAAGCCAATGCAGCTCAGCTGTTCCTGCCTTCTCTCCCGCAATGCTGGCACCCCAAGGGCTGTGAGCTGGGAGCCAGCACTGCCATCCAGCTCCACAGCCACACAGTGCACTCGGTGGTTGCATGGGCAGGAGAGGCTGCCCACATGCCACAGCAGCAGCTCCGGTGTTGTCCACCCTCCTAGCGAGTCTTCATCGGAGGGCCTGCCCTACTGCTGTATTGTCCCTGTTAGCCTATCTCCCGGATTTCCTGTGGGTGTTTCAAGCAACTCCCAAAGAGCTGAATGGTATTTTTAATGCAGATTGAGCTCAGTTCTTCTCTGGTGCTCTGGCACCAGCCCAGCCATGCTCTTTAAGATGAGTTTTCAGTAAGGCAGAGGTACCAGCCCACTGGCAAGAAGTCTCTGGTTGGGCATGGGGTTCCTCACCATCTCTGCAAGATTCTTGGAGTGAGATATTCCTCATGCAACTCAGATAACCCCAGGTGACTTTTTCTCTTCTGTGTCTTCTGTCCAGTGCCTGAGACCCTGACACACAAGGTTACAAGCGGGGCTCTAAGCTGTAGCTGAATACTGTGTCTTTTTGTGTGGATCCTTTGAACCCAAGTCCTCCATCATTTTAATTGTGGTGAGCAGCTTTTCTCTTACTTAAGGGCCTATTACATCAGTTCCAGCAGTCTTGCAGATCAAAAATAAGGGTAATGGCTGTAGACAGCTCTTGGATGTCATGTCCTTGCCTCTGTGCATTTCCAGTACTGCACATGCCTGCAAGAAATACGCTTTTGTGGAGTGTGTTCAAGACCGGTCATGTGAGGCCAGCGTGAAACCTCTCTGACCAGTCCTGAGCGTAGCAACTACACAACCATGCAACTGCTCTGTCCACATATTACCCACCTGTAGTGGCAGGTGAAAGGAAAGGCTGCCAGTCATCTCTCCTGACTTCAATAAGGTTAAGTATCTGTGACCACCTCAGTAATGATGAACACATACAATGCCTGACTGCCCCTCATAGAATCATAGAATGTCCTGAGTTGGAAGGGACCCAGAAGGATCATCGAGTCCAACTCGTGCTCCTGCATACAACAACCCCAGTGTTCACATCATGTTTCTGAGGGCGTTGTCCAATTGTTTCTTGAATGCTGTCAGGCTTGAGGACTGTTCTAGTGCTCCACTGCCTTCTAGGTGAAGAATCTTTTCCTAATGTCTGATCTAAACTTCCTCTGGCACATCTTCCTGCCATTCCCTTGGGTTCTGTCATTGGTCACCAGAGAGATCAGCACCTACCCTTCATCTTCTCCTTGTGATGAAGCTGTAGCCCACAACGAGGTCTCCCCTTAGCCTCCTCTAGGGCGAACAAACCAAGTAACTTTAGCCATTCCTTGTACAGCTTCCCCTCTAAACCCTTCACCAACCTTTGTAGCCCTCCTCTGGACACTCTCCAGTAGCTTTATATCTTTTTTATATTGTAGTGCCCAGAGCTGCACACAGTGCTCCAGGTGAGTCTGCACCAGCGCTGAGCAGCTGCCAACTAAGCTGGAAGCTGAGGGTGAGCAGGAGTGCTTTCCCATTACTGACACTTAATCTGTAGTTGGTTATGACAGCCAGTGACCATGTCCTTTTAGCCCAGGTATTCACCCCCTGCTTGTTAGGCAAATAATGCTCTGGGTTAATAATATATCTATCTTCTTAGCATTGCTTCTTCAAGAAGTCAGATTTCTGAGGACTGCTAATGACAGTGTCAAAGGACTAACAGATTATGTAGCTTATTCTTTCTAAAAAGCAAAACCCTGGGGTCAAGTTGTGATTAAACCATAAACTTTCATTTAGGATATCACAAGATTATTTCTTCCTACTAGAGTAAATCAACCTCTTTCAGAGTGCTTTTATATCTTAACTGCAGCATATTCCTAATAACCTCTTATGTCCCTGAACTGGATGAGAATAAACCAGCCTTTACGGGCCGGAGCATTCTATTGTGGTCATCTCTAAAGTAATGCAGAAGTGACAGTGTCCTGTGGACTACAGCCTCTGGCCATCCCACCCAGCACACACTTCTGCTCTCTTCTTTGAGGCTGAGCAGTCAACTGTTTGACTGTGACAGGTGCAGGGACCATTTCCAGCCTCTTCCTTCATAGGTCTCCGTGGCAAGACTGGCTTCCTGAAGATGGTTTCTGGATGTACTGCAAAGTTGCTGGAGGGCATAATTTTAGTTGATTAATTAAAACAGCTACTTCCAAATAGCTTCTAAATGATGAGAACTGGCATTGGTAAGTAGTACCTTTTGAGAAGACAAGACACATGCTTCATTTACAGATTGAGCAATTTAGAATTTACTGACTTGCTCTTTGCTCTTTCTGGTAAACGTTATTTGAATCATTACGTATAGAGTGCATATTTAATGAATTTTTCCCTATGTTTCTTTTACGTCTTTCTGTTCATTCAACAAGGACCAGGTGTGAATAAGAGTAGAAATTAGAGCATGTAGGGAATAAGGGAAAGAAATAATTTTGGCCCAAGTTCACTTGATATTTTTCAAAAGGCTAATACCTTAGCTCTTGCTTAGAGTAGGTATCTGAGAAAAATTTTAAAAATACACACTTCATGCATTTACCTAAATATGGAATTAATGGATATTTTTGAAGGTATGGGTGTTAACATATTTCTGACAGTAATACAGGTATGAAAGTGATCCATACAAAATCAAAGTGTAAGAGTAATACTATTTGGTTTTGAGGAAGAGATATCCTGAAATTGCTGAAGAGGTCATGTAATAGGTAATAGGATCATGGTTCTGATTTTGATATTAAATAACTGAACAGATACAATAGAGAAAATATTTTTTCTTGCAAATTACTGGTTTATGCTCTCATTATGCTAGGTGGATTTTTTTCCTTATATAAATCTATTTTCTCATCCCTTGCAGAATAACTTAATTAATTGGAAAAATATCTTCTCATTTAGTTCTCCTAAGGAAGTCTACATTTGGTAGGGGAGAAGAGGAGGCTCTGGAATGATAGAGTCAGTTTGATGACACCTAGATATCAGGAGAAGTTAGTTGTGAATTCAAGTGTTTTCTTTGACCAAAAATAGAATAATAAAATAATTTAGGTTGGAAAAGACCTTTAAGATCATTGAGTCTAACCAAACCAAAATTGAGTCTATCCAACCAAATCCAACAAGAGATAATGCAGGCATAGACCTATATATTATTTTAGTTTAACTGAAATTTTTGTCTCATTTGACTAATTTCAAATGGCATATTTTAAGCCTTTTGTTTTTTTAAAGGAGAAAGACTATTCATGCAATTCTGGCATCAACTTAACTAAGCTGATTTAGTAACCACCAGTAATGTGAAACAAGTTTTAGCATAAAGCAACTCTGATATAAAGAGAGGCTGTCCAGTCTATACGAATATTTCTGATTACAATCCCAGATCAACTGTAAGTATTTCCTAGGCATGCTAGAGCCAAACTACATCACACAAACTTTTCCTAGACAAGATGTTTTCTTCAATCAGATTAGCTCAATCAACAAACTCAATTGAAAACCTCATTTAGCTGTTACCACAGATCACCTTTTGAATTCCACGACTTTATTTTCAGTTTTGAACTACACATGGAGCACCACAGGCTGCCACAGCATATGTCCCTGACAGGGATGTTATGAGAAGGGAAGTGCAGCGAGAAAAGAGTGAGTGTGTTTGCTCAAGAGCTGCCCAATACAGTAGACTGCCAATTTCTCTCCTCAAGGGTTAATGGCCCTAACACCAAAATGCTCACCAGGACCAGGCAAACCTTAGACACCCTCTCCAGAAGGGGGTGGAGGCTCCGGTATCTGCTCCTGCAGAGCACAGAGCCTCAGCAAGTGCAAATGCTGCCCTTTGCATAAAGACAAAATGTCCTTTCACAGAAACGAAAGGATTTCTAGCACTTTCCCTGGTAGCTGAGGTGCTGTCGGCAATAATATACCACAAAATAAATTAGCTCAGATAAGCACTGCTGTTGCCTGGAGCAGCTCAATTAGCCTTTTGCACTTTGAGCAGAGGGTTTTAGAACACTAGATAGAGCCTCAGACCAGGCTACGTCTGACTTTTGTCCTCTGCTGTTTTAACCTGGCACCAGAATCACTGAAAACCATTACTTTTGTTACATTTTTTAGCTGAGTGTTTAGAAGAAACAAAATCTTGAACCTTTCCCCAGGCAGTTTACTGTTGCCTAAATGTTGATGGAAAGGAAACCAAGCTTTTCTCCTCAGTTTTAGTGCCAGAACTGAGATTCTTTCTGATTTAAGCCAGGGAGGGAACAGTGTCAGTATGGTGTTAGCACTGCTACTAACACATTCAGATATGTCAGTCAAGGCTGAATGCAGCTGAAGGAGATGTTTTGCAAAAGACCAGAGAGGATATTTGTTTCTCTGACCTGGTTTTTAAAGCAGAAATTAGTATACTTGGTCTATTGCCTGAAATAATTTAAAACCCTATTTTTTAAACTAAGATTCATGAGGGCAAGTGAATGACATTTGTAATCGCAATCCAATCAGTAATTTTGTAATTTGGGGATGAGAGAACTTTCCATTCATTTTATCTTCTCTCCTTCTGTTTTTAACCATATACTAAAAAGAAAGTTGATCTGTTTTCAATGCATGTTCCTCCCCTCTCTTGTTTGTTTTCAAGCACAGAAAATCACTGCATACAATTTAAGCAAAATGATCATTTTCAGTGTATGGTCTCTATGATCCATATGTTCTGTAGAGATAAGCCGATTTGTTGAGTATGCTGTCCTCTGTATCATCTCATATTTTAAAAATATATTTAGACATACTGCTATTATCGTTGCTAAATTTGTGGTATATAATTTTATTAGAATTTCACTTCCATTACAGAAAAATATACAGTAAAATGTCAGAAATCATCACATTTACTAAAAACAGTCATTTTTGTCCTTCAGCGCTGCAATGTTTTTGTCTTTTAGCAGTCCCACCTATTAATTCACACTTAATGCAGTCAGTCTGGCTTTCAACAGCACTTGCTTCATGTCAGTTATGACAACAGGCTTCTTCCCTTCATCTAGCAAGGAAGATGCTTTTTTATGAATAAAAATACTTTACCCCACATCCATAAAGTTTATCATAAAATTTGATCCAAGGTGGAGTCTGTGTCTGCCTTAAGAAATGCTACAGATACATAGAAGCTATATTCTCGTCATTTATTCCCCAAGAATTTTATTGTAGGATTAGCATTGTGGCTGTTTGCATTATCATTTTGTATTAAAGAAAATGAATTTTCATTGATGCCCCATCTGCAAAGTTGTCATTGCAAAGTGCTGTTTGCTGTATTCAGACTGCTTGTGATGAATTCCCAGTTCAATCATGTGCCTGTCATCTTGTGTAAGTGCCTGAGAGTGATAAGAATGCCCATGGCCAACTCTCCAGCATGGCCAGACCTCACTCCTTTTATACTCAATAGGGAGAAATTGTTGGAAAGCACACCAGAAGAATCAACATGGTGTTTACTTGGCACATTCATGGTGATTTAAAATTGCTTCATGATAAAGAAATACAATAGGAAGTTTTAAAGTTCTCATCACCACAGTGCATAAAAAGGTTGTAAAGCTTCCTCGTCATTACTGTCTCATTTTAATATTCTTTAAAAATATAAGTAAATCTCCTCCTCTCCAGTATATACAATAGTATCAAATTAGGCCTATAGAAAATACCACGCTCCCTGGGAATAACTCAGAGCTACGGGCATATTTCCTGTAGCTCTCCTACAAGTCTTGCTCAGTAAGGCATAACTTAAAAAATTTATGTTCATCTACTACAGAGAATCATGGACTACACTAGTTTTTATTATCAGTGTAGATATGTCCCCTGCTATATTATGCAGGGTGCATTGCACAGTGACGAGATGTATGTGGGGAGGCCTTTTTCTTACCCAAGCAGTATTCAAAAGGCAGAGCAAGATCTGGGGCTTAGAGGTGCTGCTGTTTTCTTGCTACCCAGAAGTGATGAGCCTCTCTTGTAGAGAGAACAGCCTGCAATTTGTTAAAAATAGAAATGTTGCCGAGGGAAATTTTTGCCAGGAGAAAAATACCACCCTTTGAGCTAAAGATGAGAAAATAACACACAGGAGTCAAATGTCAAAACTGAAAGCCAAAAGCAGTACCTGAACCTTGGTAAGGGCTCAGACTTTTAAAAAATATATTAAATCTTCATTCTGTTTTTATGATTTTCTCCTGTGTAGAGAATTGTTGTCTCAATAACACAGGTACAGATTACTCATCCCAGAAATTAGAAGACTTTACCACAGACAAAAAAGTATTACTTTCTGATTATCTTTAATTGTCATTATGTCTTGCGTTCAGGCCACTTTGCTCACAGTGGGTAAACAATAGTAATATTAATCCATTATCTCCCTAAGAGGCAGTGGATAATTGGATTGATTTGTAAGGGTGACACAGGACTAGTGACCTGGGTATTTCCTTGAGGTTTTGTGTTTTTGAGTAGATCTCTTACTATCTCCAAGCCATCACTTGTGAAAATAAATAACTTTCAGGAGAGACGCTGAAATCTTGCCACTGAAGTAGGCGTGTTTAGGATTTTTATTTTTCTTCTACAGAAAACCAAGTAGCTAACTTAATTGTGCCCTAAAGCAGAATGTGAAATTTCCTTTTTAAAGATGAATTCACTAAAGGGTGTGACATTGCAACCGGGTATGTGTGCTGCTGTCAGCTTTGCCAATTAACATTAGACCCTTGTAGTGGAAAGAGAAGAACTGACACAGTATTAGGGGGCAATGCATCTCTGGAGACTAAATATAAAAGATGAGGAGGGCTTTATTCAGTTCCCTGAAGCACCAGCGTGGGGATTAATGTTCTCATACAGGCCAGAAGAAACTCAGCTCTTCCGGCTGCTGACTGCACGCAAACAGACCAACTGCAGCTGTCACCAGAACAGACGGATGCCACAAATTTCAGGTATTACGATACACTAATATAAAGCAAAGTAGGATTAACCTTATATTTCTGATAAGGAATGTTTCTCTTTCCCAAAGCTTATGAGAGGACTTGGACCAGACTTACAGGACTTGAAAAAGAAGCTTCATGTGTGTGTAGGAAGCCATAAACTATGATCTATGACTATTGATAACAACTGGGGAAATACTGTGCAATTGTATTTTGGTAATGCCTACTTTAAAATCTGATTCTAAGTATCTTTGTGGAGCTTGATTCATCAACAGCTGTAAAACATTTTGATTCCTTGGGACAGGAAGCATTATAGTAGCTCATATTATATTAAGACCTTTCCACACTATGGATGCTTTTTGAATGTCTTTCTGCAGCACAGTAAGTGTGCATTGTACTTCAAGGAGAAAATACTTCCACGGGTAGGTACTTATCAGTGTACAATGACTGTGTTGTCAAATATATGATGACATTACTTGCTATGACCATAATATTTTCACAGAAGCACTCCCAGACTGTAGCCTACTGCCACCTATTTAGATTGAAGAGAAATATTTTCCTCCAGAGGATGGTTTAGAGCTTCTCTCTGTACTGACCACTCAGGAAAACTAGGGAGACTAATGTCATTGAGTGTACATTAGCCTGTGGGAATGCTGCCATAATAGACCATTTGAGTCTGACTCTCTGAATTCTCTCTAAAGGCCATGCTCTCGGCAGTGGCAAGTGCTTTTCTATAACATTCACACTGAAAGACTCTCCAAAAACTGACATATGAAGCCAGCCCTTGAAGTCTAGCTGGATGCTGTAGTAGCCAGAAAGGAGCCTCACTGATCAGTGAAAATTGGATGCCAGCTGACCTTTCCAGGCTGCCAGACGTGCTGATTTTGGCTGTAAGGATTCAAAGCCTCTCATTACTGAGAAAGAGTTGTCATCACTGACTGCTCCATGGAGTAGCACTGGTATATTACTGACATTAATCTGCTGACAAAATTCAACTTCAGGCTTTGCTTTCTGCCAACTCTACTTTCTTCTGTGAATTATAGCAGAATCTGGAAGTTGTTTGGTTTTTACATCTTGTTTTCATTTAGTTTCTACATGAATTCATGAACATAGGCCACACTTAACTGCACTGCCCCTGTGCAACCTCTTTTTCCTTTATCTCCTCTGTATCTTATGGGCATTGCTCATGGCCAGGCTGAGGTTGTGATGTGCACCTGGAAAAAGGCCCAAGGAGGATCCAAGAGGTCCAAGGAGGCCTTTTTACCCCTGAGGAGTCCCTGCACATCTGAACAGTTTGGAAATATCCAGGTAAGGTCTGACAATATAGGACATGTCATTATGGATCTATTCCAAAGTCTAAAATTGTCTCTTGATATTCAAAGCAGGGTTTCTTAAATGTTTCAAAAATCCTTTGAGACTGACAGTGATCTTTACATGAACAATATCTATAAATATACAGTGTCTGTGAGTAATTTTAATTTTGGCAGCTGAAGCACAAAGCTACTGCACTTTTCTATAATTGTTTCCAATTTAAGAATACAAGTAAAAAAACCCTCCAATTTAGTCACCCACAAACCAGCAATCACAACACCAGAGAGGCTCTTAAATCTAGAAGAGAGATTAGCTAAATTTGAGAAGGGACGATGAAAGAAGCCTAGAAAGCAGTAAAAAGAAGTGTGATGTGAGTCTCTGAAGTAGGTAGTCTTAGGCATAGAGCATATCAGAAAAGGCAGGAAATGGTGATAGAAGCTACATCAAATGCACAATGGTAAACCTATAGGACATAACATAAGAAATTGGGAGCAAAGTGCTTTACAAGTGCACCAAGACCTTCTTAAGAAACTAAAATCAAAAGGAGTCATGCAAAAAGTAGAAATGAGGAATATAATTACATATGAGTTTAAAAGGAATTGAGAAAGTTCAGATAGTTAAGGTGTTAACATCATTTTGGAAAATAAAGGCAGCAAAATACAATAAGTATTGAGTACAATAAGTACATGAGAAGCACAAGAAGGGCAAAGTAAAGGTTCGTTGCTTAACAGGCAATGCACACATTACTAAAGTGCTCACTGTCTTCACACAAAAAGATTAATTTCTGCTCAGGTGCTTAACCACACTAAATTTAATGTGAAAATAGGAGCATAGCCAGAATAGGGAGAAATTAAGTTAAAAAATATCTGGATAAGATAAGTGTAATTGAAGCCATCAGATCCTGATGACATTCACCTACACTTATTTAAAGGAATAGGAAGAAATCTCTGAAATATTTACTGTTATCTTTGAAAACTCCTAGAACATGAGCAGGTCCGAGATACTGCAAGAAAAGCAAATACAGTACCTACCTTTGGAAAAACAAACAAGGGATCATAGATTATTCAGTGAAACACCAATTCCTGGAATTATTCTGGAACAAGTGGTTAGATAACCAATTTATAAGTGCTGGGAGTGTATTAGGATGGTAAAAACAGCTGACAGATTTGACAAGAACAAATTGTATTGACCCTGTTCACTACTGACAAGTTAGCTGGCCTTGGTTGGATAATAGGAACAGCTTTTTGGCCACCTGGACAGTGAAATAATGGGAGACTATTGACTGATACTGTTGCATTTTTTTTGTTTTGTTAAAGGATTTTTAAAAACAACTTAGACAAACACCTTCCTCAGTGTAGACTCTTGGACTAGAGGAGCTACAAGATCTTTTCCAGCCCTTTAGTATTACACTTGCAATGTTTGTTTATGTCCCTCTTGCCCCACGACTTGCATCGAATTTTTTCTGCCCAGGATGCAGGTGACTGAAGATTGTCTGAGATTATGTACAAACCCTTTTATTCAAATTGACCTGAAATAGAAATGGTTCATGTGTGCTTCATTTTCCTCTCCAAATTTTAGCAGAAAGCAAGCAGTCTTTTTCCTCAGAAGTTTGTGGGGTTTTGGGGTTTGTTTGTTCTTTGTTTGTTTTGTTTGTGTTTTTGTTTGTGTTTGTTTGTTTTGTTTTGTTTGTTTGCATTTTTTTTATTTTGCTCCTTAAGTTCACATAAATGGTACTTCTGAAATCTGCTTTATCCCAATGGTACCTCTCAAAATGTCATACACAAGATGACAAATTAATTAGTTGGGGGACAAACTGGTCACTCTACTGTAGAACTGAGTGTAATTCTCTCCTAAAACCATTTCACACTGAACACTAGCATGTTGTGAAATTCTTGGGCCATGCTGTTACTTGTGAAGCAGTTCTACAAACAGTGTAATTTGGGTTCAATTTTCAAATATTTCCAAGTCATTGGAACAAGACATTGCCTTAGCTGTGAATGCTAATCATTCCAGACAAATCTTCCTCTGTTTCATACTTTCTATCAGTGCAGGCAGGTTTAACTTGGCCTTGGGGTACACAGCTGGGAAAACTTCTCAAACACTCTTGGGACCTCTGGTAAGGCTGAAGTTTGCTTTGCAGTAAGCACAGCCCAGCATGGAAGAGCATGAGGCATGGTCAGTGTGATTGCTGGCATGATTTACTGTTACTCATTAGGAGGAAATTGTATAGTCTGCACTGGACTTCTGAAAATGAGAGAGGTCTGTTTCCCCACTGAAAACGTGGGCCTGTCACCACAGAGTGCTCCAAAGTGGAACTTAATTATTCTTCACACCCTTCACCCCCCCACCCCCCCTAAATTTACATGATGTAATAAGTTTTCAAAGGCAATGTTGGCTTTGAAAGGCAGGGTTGCTTTCACTGTACATAATACATCTCATTTGACTGTCTACTATTTGGCAGTGTGACTGGTTGGTACTTTTTCAGGTACTAAAATACCTCATCCACAAATAGTAGGCAATCCTTTTACATTTCCAATAGCACTTCCACTGAAAGGGGGCATTAATCTGCTGGGTGAGCAAGGCAGAGACATCTCACTACAGTTATCTCCTTACTACTTTTTCTACTGGCCTTTTTGGGATTCAGCTTCTTTAGGAAAAATGGAGGATACTACAATATCCCTAATAAGGGCATACATAAGCATTCAGACCTAGTGAAAGTATGTTTTGCTGATTATCACTTAACAAAAATAGAATTAGAATCTGAACAAGCTTGTGATGTTAAAACACATCTTAAAACTCAATCTGTCTGTAGTTTTTTTATTAAAATAATGAGACCTTATTAAAAGCTAATTGCCACATTCCATTTTAAAGTCAGAGCTCTTAAAGAATGCAAGATATATTTTAGCCTCATACAGATTTCGGGCTTGATTGTTCTCTTTCAGATGGTTGCATCAGAAGAAACTCTCAGACATAATAAAATCACAATAAACTAGATTGAAAGCAGAAATAGGGCCGGCAGTGCAATCAGTACCCTTTTGAAATCCTGACAGCAAAGCAACAATGAGATGGAGCTTTGAAAAACTAGTAACATACTTCTTTTATTTTTACCCCAAGTATGAACTCTGGCTGAGAAATTTTGGATTTTCTGCATTATTTATATTCTATTCTGCTGAAGTGTTCAGGACACATTCAGTCATCAAAAGGATGAGATTGAGCTCCTAAATAGTTTGGGTTTTTTACTTGATGGAATAATAATAGTAATAAGACATAGAGTTATTAGCATTCAGTTGAACAATGTCTTTTCATGTAACATGATATTTTACATCTTTTACATTACAGACACTTTGCATGTGTCATGCTCTGACATACCTTTGCAGAAAGCTGTACAAGAGACTGGTACAGCTGTACAGGTAGATGACAATGTCAATTCTGAAGAGTATAAAACATTGCCAACTAAAAGAACTGTATTTTAGTCTAGGCTTCTCTTTTCTTGCATTCTAGAATTGCAACTGCAAGGAATGAGCCTTTATCCTGAGACTATCTGTATCTTGAGATTATCTATGTGTCGTCAGGCAAAGTCACTGAGTTCATCTGTGCCTTGATTTCTCACAGAGAAAACACAGAGAATGTAAATGAGCTGATTCAGAGTGGCACCATGGGTATAAAAAATTACTCAGGACTGCCAGAAGCCTGGGAACTGTGGCTAGTCTGAGACCACAAGCTTTGAAAGGATACCCTTGCCCTCAGCTTGGTCTACCGTGATTCATCCAGGACCGAAGTGGGACTGAGCCTCAGTGTTTTCTGACAGCTCCTGGAAGTGTGTACCCCCTGCTGCATGTCTTCCTAATCCAGGTGATCCAGAAGAGCTGCCTCCTGGTATCGGGCAGATGACTGGAAATTTTTGCTGTGGACAATTTTTCGTTTTTCTGTACATTTTGAAAAGAAATAAAATTATTTTTAAACTATTCATTTTTACCAATTTCTCTTGAAATTATGACACTGTTTCAGAAAAAGGTAACAGTTTCCTCATCTTCAGTACAATGCCAGACTCAAATCCTATTTTTATCAGTAAAGTCAAATAAATTCATTTCAGGGCACGCAGGTGTAACTGAGATAAAACTCCAGCCTTTTGTAAGTAATTCATGTTCCTGTGGCTGAAAGTCAGCTACCTTTATGCACATTGGATGCATCTTTCAGGCTGAGAACTCATCCTGTGAGAGACGTTTCGGTTCACTGAGCAGCATTTCACAAAATATTACAACTGCTGCTTTTATTTTGCAGATGCAATTTCCAGTCTATTATCTTTTCTCCTACATATTATTCTAAAAAGAGTTACACAAGGAGAAAAATCTTATCAGTAGCCTGCCATGATGAAAAACTATTTGCTATCAGTGTAATGTGTGCATTGATTAAGTTCCCTGTGGAGTCCTCAACTCCACGTCATCTTTCTGCACACCAGAGTTTGCCTTTGCATCTCTGATGTAGCCAAGATGTGTAAAAATTAATGTAAGCTGACAACTTCTTATTAGTTACACATCTGAAAAGTGTCAAGTACATAAGCTGTTCCTCCCCAACTCATTTGTGACTCAGGCTTGCTACTTGACTCAAATCTGCCTGATTTAGGTACCAGTGTATAAATAACCAAGGGCAAATGGTAGCTAGACCTAGGGCTTTCAAGTCATACCATGCCAAAACAATTTTCATTAAAGTCACCTGCTATTATTGTATTTCTTCAAGCCCAATTCCTAATATAATAAAAAAAAAAAATGTTCCAGAGCCAGTCCAAATACATTTAACATTGGAGCATTTGAGGGCTCCTTAAAAAAATATGAGTTTGAAATATTGAAATCTCTTCCTCTCACCATGGTCTACTTATTCTTATACCCCATTCCAGGTAATAAAAATACTTGGTAAGACCTGTTATTTCAAGCAGAAGCCACAGTAATGGACAATTGGCTTCTGGCCTGTAGCTGAAGAAAAAGGTTGCATCTGTCTGCCACCGGGTACAGGGGCATTGCCCAGCACTACCCATGCATCTTTACTATCTGAAATAAAGCAGGACAAATTAGTCTCTGTATCCTTTCTTTATAAGCACTTTGTATTTTTCTAAGATTCTGAGAATACCCCTGAAATGGAGAAACTTTTCGGTGTTCCCTTTGTATTATTTTCTCTCTCACAAAAAAGCTGTCATTAAACAATGCATGTAGTTCATGAAGATGCAGACTGAGTGAGATTCAGGACAGTCTAAATTACAAGTGTGTAAACCTAGAGTAACAGCTGCACAACCAGTGGCGTTGCTTTAGAATCAGGCTGGTTCAGCTGAGATCAGATTCCAGCCAAATCAGTGTCTATGTTCACAGAAAATATAGGTCTCTTTCCAAAGAGCTGCCATTTCACATATGAGGAATGTGTGAACATGAGGCTGATTCTGCAGGATTCCTCTGTAGCACAGAATGTCAGGCATTTAAACAGTTAATTCATGACTGTTTTCTGCGGCTGAACTGTGACTTTGAAAATCCAGAGGAAGAAAAAGGCATGTGAGAGACTGGAGAAGATTATATGATTTGCAAAATACTGTCTCCTCTCTGTGCCACATCCCTGTGATTTCAGCTAAGGTCAAATTTTACAGATGAAGTATTACCCATCTGAAAAGTGTCTGCCTTATGTGTCTTGATATCTGGAATTTAACAAGAAATCGGCTTAGCTTTGTCCCTTATGAGATTTATCTTTTCAAAGAATGTAGGCCATGTGTACACAATGGATAACCGTGCTCTGGGATATGGTCATTCAAAAACAATTTGAGGGTCATGGAAGAAAATTATTCATGCTGAGGTCCCAAAGCAATGTGCTAATGTGATCTCTACATTTTCAAATGGAAATCCCAAGTAGGAGCAGGAGAGTATGTTACTTTGATAGAAGAGTGTCCACTTCTGGTGTTTGCTCTTTGAGAGGAGCATGAAGAACCTCAAGGGAATTCAATGAAGAATAACATAGCAGACTAGGGAAAAGGAGGAAGGAAAGGGAAAAAAAAGCTCTAAGCTTATTCCAGTAGCTTAGTAAGTCTAATTTAATGAAGGAAAGGTCAGGAATGCCATGAGCATATCTCAGAGAAGAATTTATTCCACCTGATCCTAGCTGATCTAATGTCACCTAGTGTAAGCCACCTCTTTCAGGCCCCCTCTGTAACAAATGGAAAGTATCAACATCCCAGGATGCTTTCCTCCAGCATGAAATAGATTTTCCAAACAGCTTGGATAAATAGTTATCTGTCTACATGGCCTATTGGAGGAAACTAAGTGATTCGTTCAGACTAGGTACCTCACTCTGAGACAAGTGAATTAAGAAGAAATAAATCCTCACATGCACTGCATGGGAACAAAAGCATGCAATAGCTCATTGGAACAGGCCAGGGTTTAATGAGATCTATCAGCTAAAAGTTGAAGCTAGACTAATTCAGGCTACAAATAAAGAACTTTAAAAACAATATAAACATAATTAACAGCTAGAATGATTTACTAGAAAAAGCAGTAGGCCCTTCATGATTGACCATTTTAAAACCAAGACTTGTTGTTTTTCATAAAACGCTTTAGCTCAACAAAATAATTTCAGAGAAGTCCTACATCTCACATTAGTTAAGTAATAGGATTCAACTGCCCTAAGTTAGGGATCTAAAAATGTATCGTTTACAACTAAACTCTGTACCTCAGGCTGAGGTGCTTTCCCTATAAAAAATAAGCACCTCCAGAGGGTGATACATTTAATCCTAAAAAGAGGACAGAGAAATTGTTTACTGGAGGCACTTGTTTCTTTCTGTTGTTTCTAAAGGATGCACTGTGTAATTCACATTGACATTTCACATGTAACTCCTACCCAAGTGAGATGATTCTGACAGTAGATGGTGTCTCCTGGCCTAACAGCTCACGGAGGTCTGGCCAAAGTGATGGGCAATGCTTTCACATCAAGTTAAAGTTTGTACATATTTATTTTCACTAATGTAGCTCTTGACACAAAACGCCAAATAATTCCATCAGTTTTCCCTAAGCATATCACTGTCTCCTGGTGCTTTTGTATTTATATGCTGACTATTAAAATAGAATCCTGTTCAGTTACACGACCATGTGGGAACAGTAATGTTTTATTCATTGATTTGGTTCCACTGACCATTGTAAGCAGCATTAACTTATTTCCACTTATTTTTATGGAAACTAGAAAAGCTAAGCTATTACCTGTCTTCTACTCTGGAAAGTCCAGTAAAGCAGGATAAGCAGAACATTTTTATTAATGTATTCTCAGCTGTGGGAGTTCATTTGAAGAATCATTAAGCCTTGGTCATAGTAGCATGAGGACAAAATAATGGTTATATATTCCCAACCCACCATTAGCAAAACATTTGTTCCACTTTTACCCTGAATAATTTGAGAAGACACTTAGAGACAATGCTATCCCTATCCTAGGCCTTGTCATCTATCGTGCAGCCCTTTGTTCAGAGGGAATCTGAAATGCCATTGCTCAGTTATATCTCGTTAATGCATTCAGACAAAATTTCCCTTTTCACTCTCCTTGCATTTAAAGACATGTTTCACAGACGTGATTTTAGAGACATAAAACAATTTCAAAATGCTGCCTTATACCAAAAAGATATTGACAGCACGTGTTTCTTCCAATTCTTGACCAATAAAAATATGACTCTTTCTGAAGTCTCCAAATAGCCCTTCACCTTCATTAAATGCAAAAGTGGTTTAAGAGTTCTCGTTCTCACAGGTCTTGGGCTTCTGCAATGAATCAGTCCCAAAGGTGAATGTGAAAAGCTGCAAATTCCTCCCCCACCATCAGCACCGCTCTGTCTTTCCTAAAAGAGATCCTCAGAGAGAAGGATTGTGTTTTGCAGAGAGAAGCAGCACAGTCTGTGCAGCAGAACCACATTTATCCCTCTGCCAAAGTGTTTTATGCATCTGCAGAGCTAGGGCCAGATTTGCCTCTTCATGCCAATTTTTCAAAAGAAAAGCTTCAGCTTTCCAGATTAGTGGTGGAAAGCAAATCAGCCAGACAAGCAGATCAGATATACTTCCATCTGCACTGGGCCTAGACATAAACCTTAAAAAAAATCCCACTTCACAAAAAATTTTGTGACAAATTATAACGTCTCTGCACAATAAGACAAGAAACCCTAAATACGGAGAGAATTGTATAGTTGCTGCTCTGTTATGAGCATCGTCAAAATGCTACTGACACACACAACTCTTTACAGAGAAACATTCACTGTAAGTATATAGTCAAATGTACCCTGAGCAAATCATCAGAGGAGTCAGTCTGTGAGCAGATCAGCACAAGAGCCAAGGACACTGTGTCTTCAGGGCCATGGGTACTTGTTCTCTATGGGACAAATGACAGCAATAAGGACATGGAAAAGTGACCCTTCTAGCCCCAGTCCCTGATGGGGACAAGTAGAGGGCTCCCACAGAAGTAAAGCAACACAGAAGCAGGGAAGCTCACCCACAGTGAGATTCAGCAGATAACTATACCCTCTCTTTCACTGATGTTACACCTGAGCTGGTTATCTAGATTTCCTTTATAGAAACTGAACAGATGCACTTGTCCAATACAGGTTATATGTTACATGCCTTAGATGGCTCTGCTGATTACAAAGTGCATCTCTATGACTAGCTCAGATGTAGATATCTGTACTACAGAGATTTACTCTTCACTGAAACCTATCCCAGAGAAAATGTCTGACAGGGCAAAGACACCCAGAGACAAAACTACCTATGTGAGAAGCATCTGGTCCCTCTCCTATCCTCTGTGCAATGCTATGGCTAAAACAGGCTATGTAGCCTCTTCACAGATGGAAGAGAAGGTTTAATTGTGCTACAGCAGATATAGCTCCTTTATTTAAGGCTTGCCTACAAGATCAGACTTTGGCACTAAACTTTTGTGGGGTACATTCACTCAGAATTGCATAACATTAAAGAGAGTTGTTCACACTAAAAAACACAGACATTCATCACAAAATACAGTTTTACTAGTCACAACATATTCAGAAACACACAAGGTCATCAGATTGCAGAGAAGCCTTGGTACCTCAGAGCTGTTTAAGGGCAGTTCTCATGGTGGAGGATATTCCAAATTGTAGAGCCTTGGAAGCCTCAGTTGTTGACTAGACTTGATATTTCTGCTACTTTTTTTCTCAAAGCAGGCAGCTGACAAAAATGTCAGTGCCTTTCAGTTGCTGCCATAGTCTGGGGAAATACATGCTGTGTGGAAATGTTTTCCTGCTTTCTAAATTAAGACAATAACAATTATATATATATATATTTTTTTTTTAAATTTGCGAAAAAAAAAATAGAGGAAAACCTGGTTTAGTCCACATCCATCAAGAGCAGGATTTGAAAGACTAAACTTCTCAGGAACAAAAAATCCCAGATTTAGGCAATCGCCAAGCCAAATATATCTGAAACGATCCTCTGGAAGAACAGAATCAAATGAGAAGTAATAAGGGTTTACTGCCACAAGAAGTCAATTCAATGAGCAATATGTAACTTGTTCTTAAAGAAGTATGAAATGTGTGGTGTCTTTCTTTCAAGGAAACCAACATCCAGAAACACATTTCATTCTTTTAAGTGAAATTCATATGTTAGGCAGTCCTTTTCAACTTTGTTTGAATTTAATTTGACTTCCATTCCTTACCCTAGCTTCAGATAATAAAAGACTCCTCAGTTTTCCACTGTAAACTGTTGATATTGGTAATTTTAACATAACAAGTACAAAAGCTCTGGCTAGCCTTTGTGTAAAATGTCATACATGCATTCTCTCCCAACACTGGATTTGGCAGAGAAGCAGAATAAGCAAAGGATAAAGTGGGCAGGTACTGGAAATTTGCCACTCTGTTGCTATTCCCGAGTCCCATCCACTTGCATTGGTGACCCTCTTGGGTATCAGTCTATTTTTAGATGTACATATTTAAAAAAGAAAATGCTCCTTGGAAACAGAAAAGTTAAAAAACTTGACCATGGATTTCTATAGGCAGAGATAAACAGACGTGGAAAGGTGGAAAATGCAGCAGGTATCTTCATTAACTGCAAGACCCCACCCGCAGAAGACCATAACAAATGCATATGGAGGGCCCAGCACACCCATTGAAGAAAGCCAGTGTACCTTCCTTTCTGAGATAGCACAGATCACTCTGATTTCCAGAGAAACCCTCCTATTTGCTAGAGGGAGGTAGTCAGCCCTTCTTTCCTCATCTGCTGCTTTGGAGGAAACAGCAGTAGTATCTCCAGCACCCTCAAGGATGGGCAGAGGAGCAGCTGGGAGCACAGCCCATGGCATGCTTGTCTAATCAGCCGCCTCCTCATGTGCTCTCCTGGAGATTCTCTTACCAATAGTTGAGGTTGCCATCTAGATCTGGATTTAAAAATGGCCACAGGTTAGCACTTGGGAGGAAACACTGACTTCTGCTCTGTGTTTCTTCTGGGGATACCATTATTGTCTTTTCTAGTTATTTCTGTATCTCGCACATCTCATGGCCTCTCTAGGAAAGTTTCCCAGCTATGGGTTACCATCAGTCAGCAGGGTTACCCCACTCATTACACTTGCTTTATCGGTAAGTTCTAGCACGAATGGAAAGTCAGCAGTGTCACAGGATTTGCATATGGCTTGCTCTTCAAGCTTAACCTCTAATAGAATAACAAAATGACTGACATACAAGAACTGATTAGAGAGAACATGAAAATATAGCCAGCAAATGCACAGACACGCATTGCAATTTGGTAGAAGCCAAAAGTCATGGTGCGGTGCAGTGCTGAATTCATGTGATTCACATCTAATTCAATGACATCTCTTACACATAGGCAAGTTAGAATTGTGCCACAAGAATTTTCTGCCATTTATTTCTTTTCTCCTCAATAATTTCCAAGGTCTGTTCAATATTCCAGCTATATTGGGGACCATATTTATAAATAGCTTTTAAATAACCTCTCCATTCTCAAAGAAAAGATTTTCAACCTTCCCATGCCATTAACTGGAGTCACAGAAATGTCATCTTTCTCATAGTCTCAGCATCTCCTGCTTGTCCAGCTACAAAGACAGGAAGTAATACCATGGGCTCATTAATTTTCTTTCCAACTCTCAAGTGAAAAAAATAGTCACTAAGCAAAAGTAACCAGCAACATATCTTCTTGATGCACACAGCATGTTGTTAATATAGTGCTGGTGAAATGTTTCTTAGGAGGTGAGCAACCCCATTGTCATACCAGAATTTTTAAGTGTCATTTTTTAATAGCTCTTGAATGACTCATCACAAATATTCACACAATCAAGCTATTAGATTCTGAAACCAGAAAATTAGTATTTTACTGACGTAGTACTCGATTTCATATTGAGAGAAGGTTTTTAAACAAACATTTTTAATTTCACTACAGGTAGAAATGTCTGCCCTTGTGGCATCTCCAGTAATATGCTTTGACTACCACGCCTCATTTGCAGCAACCTAATATTCAGTTTTGAAATAAAAAGCAGGAAAAGAGCAAATATTTGAAAGCCTTCCACATCAGCATTTTCATGTATCATTCAGTCACTGCTAATTGACCATTTCTCAGTTCTCAGGAAAGCCCACATCTTTTCACTTACATTGATCCCCCCTTGTTACATTTTCAGGTATAACTCTGTCAATTTAGACACTGCAGCCAGATTCAAATAACCTAATTTCCATGTACCTCAGCTCTGTGTCTACTGCATCCCACTGGCCAGCCAAGAAGGTCAGAGAACAATATCTGTGCAGAGGGACAGATGTTCAAGCTTTGTGAATGTGAACCCCAGTGTACATATAGATGCAGGATGAGAGACTGTAAACAAGTAAGTTAATGACACACAAGGTTGATTCCATCATTAGTTAATATTATTGTTACCTCAGTGATTTAAATGTCATTCCTGCTAGAAACGACTGTTACTAGCTTGCCAGTTGTTTTACCACATGATCTTCTTTGCTGCAGAACTGAGGCAAAGATTTGCCACATCTGTTTCAAATGTTCATCATCCAGTCTAAGCTACTCAGGAAGACTTTTCCATAACTAGTGAAGTATATCTAAAATATGTATCTAAGTATCTTTAAAAAACTTGCTCTGTGAAGCTGCCTATTTCCCTCCCCTTATATGAAAGAAGCTAAATGACCATCTTTGTTAGTCTAGTTCCCCTGTGTGTTCCTAATTTAGCTTTGACAGCTAGAGTTAGGCAAGACAGATTCCATACTAAAACATTAAATTGCCTTTTAGTCTTATATTCAGTGACCTATTAAAATTAGCACATGTAATATAAGCTCTTCCCAATTTTCTTCTAAAACTAATTATTCTAAGCCGTGAGTTGCTTGGGTAATTCATACCTTGGCATTGGGCTTTCAGAGTGTAGCAGACAGTGGCTCAGCATACGGTTTGAGCGTGTGTTAAAGATAGTGATCCTTAGCACACAGCATAAGTGTGGAAGGCTGAGATATTGTGATTTATTTGTCTCAAAGCTTGCTTGCTAAAATAATATGCTTCAGACCTGCTTATTAGAGAAAAATGCTTGCTCACGCTGCTTGCTTAATTGGGCCTGCTGTAAAGGCCTAAGTACAATGAGTTAAAGTGCAAAATGCAATATCACTGTGAATTGCTAAAACTCAAAGAATGCTTGAAGCTTGTGTAAGCTCAAGTGAAGCTCCAGTGATATCAACCACCAACATCTGCAAACAGGCCTGCAGTGTGCTCAGGCAACGCCTGCTACCAACTGCCATAAAATGATGAGGTTATGACTTGCAAGTGTGGCCATCCACCATCAGGACCAAAACCTGTCACCTGGGACCGGCAGACCTGAGACCTGAGCTCTGCTAGCACTACTGGGACCAGGACTCTGCTACCAGGACCTGGACTTTGATCCCGGCACGACCCAAGACCTGCAAACTGCCAGGTGTTACGGAGACCTGAAATCCGAGAGCTGCCCGACAGGAGACAACATTTGGATCCCTGGTGGTGTCTATCTATCTCATGCTTATCTCTTGCTTATCTTCTTGAATGCTCGCTTAACTTTCCTCCTGATTTCTCCCCCCCTTTTTTCTCTGTTGCTCTAGCTTTAGATGCGAAAATGAAATAGATTGTCTTTACTCTGGTTTAGGCATAAAATAAAATAAGATTGTTTTGTGGCATCTGACTTCATTTGTGTCTTGATCTCACTCTTGGAATCATTTTTGAATCTTCCAGAGTCCAAAATTGGACCAAGACCCCACACAGAGCTGTGCCACTTTGGTGAAGCAATGTAAACGAAGAATCGTGTCAGAATCAGAAGTATATTCTGTGATTCTAAGACAGAGGCAGCAAAAATACATATTAACCAACTTTTCACAGAAAGGGCAAGTGAAAATACAGAGCAAACAGCTGTTCAGAAAATTGGCTCCAAAAAGTAACACCATCATCAGCCTAATTAGCCACATTCTTCCTCATTCGGCTCTTCTCACCAATAACATTCATTCAGACTACAATTATGTAAGAAAAGATTTCATAGTATATTTATTTCCAGAGTCCCTTTATTACACAGAATCTTTTCTCTTGGCTAGGGTTCCCAGTTTCACCACTGAGTAGGACATGGGGTATTTGTAGCTATGTGAGCAGCAAGGATCCCTGCTAGAATCCTCTTGTTCTAACTCTTCAACATAAAAGGGATGAAGAGGACACCAAAACAGTGCCTGGCCAAAGCTCAGTTCACTTTTCCAGCCCCAGTCTTCACCCTAGACAGCTAAGGGGAGACTTGAGTCATCAAGTAACGTGCACAGGCCACCAGTGAACACAGTATATCTAGCAAAAAATTTGCCACACACCGGGCTCATAAAAGTCACAACAATATTGTGGCACAAGAGGAAAACAAGCGATGAAGGTCATCACTGCTTCCTGTAACAGCAGAAAATGTGCTATGCCTTATGCCCAGAGGACTTACATGTCAAGAGGGTCTGGATAGTGTTGGGAACAGCTGGGATAAAGATGGAAGTACACTCAATAATGCAAGGACAGAGCCTACTGGGAAGGGCTCCCCGAGACACTACAGCATCGTTGTTGTACTCAACCAACACTTCCCCCAAGTAATTAACAAGCATTAATTAGTAATATATATGACATGATATTTCCATTATAATAATAAATTGTATTAATAGTTAAACTTTATTGGCATTCCTGTTTAATGGAACTAGTACAAGAAAGATCATTCAGTTGAGGTTTTTGAATGCCTGGATAGTTCTATCTAGGACAAGTTTACAACTATCTTGGCTCTAAGCGGGCACCAATGCAATGGTTTTTTTTAAATAATCATTGCATTACTTTAAGAGACATAGCTGTAAAAAAAGATTAAGGTGGCAATCCTAGGTCTAGAAGACATGGGGCGACCTAGCCCTCTGGTCTTTGTGCAAGACCTTACTCTGCATTATAAATACACAACTCTTGTTGCAAATAGCGGGGTTAAACATGTTCTTTGCAAACTCTGCAGCAGCTGGACCATGGAAAGGGCAAGCATGTGTACAGTAGGTCTTTCTGAAAGGTCACAAAAGATGCAAATATGAATCACCTTTAGTATAATTTGCACCATTTCTCCTTCTGGAAAATGTACACAAAGTCCCTCTGGCTAAATCTCTCCCACTGCTCCCTGACTGTGGAGAGATCAGGATGAGCAGCCAGTGCTCTTCCTTGGTGGCTTTCCCCAGAAAACAGCAATCCAAGGGGCAACTCCTGCCAGGACAGGCTGTGAGGAGGTTAGCACAGTGCCACCAGCTCACATTGGGCCCACAAATACCTTACAGGAGTAGCCAGTGTATCTTCCTTAATTCTTTTCTGGTTTTCTTTAGGTATTTCTTCTGTTTATTTTTTCATTAAAAATGTGCATGCTACCTACATTCCCCGAGGCTCTGAAAGACAATTACATTCATACACATCAATATGGAATGATAACGGGTTTACATTACTATACCTCATCCTCTGCAGTTAATCATGCCTCAGATTAACCCTTCCCCCCAAAAATCTAATACATGGGCTAGGAGCAGAAATAATAAACACACAGGTAAATAGCCCAAGATTGAGACCCAGCTCATTGCTATCCACTGTTCATATTTTTTCAAACATGCAGGAATGCCCCCAAGCAGCACACATCAGTGTATAAATAATAAAATGATAAAATAAAAATAAATTTTAATAAATATTTTTCCAAATATTATTTCAATTGATGAATTCAAGGAAATTTCATTTTGCTGTTAGAGTTCAGTATGATACATTTTACAACTGTTTATTGTTTTAACAACTTAGAGCTTTAGGATGGGACCTGTATGATTTCCTGGCCAACAGGCTACTGAAGTCAGACCTCTCACTCTAGTTAAGCAAAAGTACCTGGAATTAATGAAAAATTATTTGGGGGCCACCAAACCAAACATTTCATATGATATAAACACCCTCTGAACCAGAGCTGAACCTAGGTGTCTGTATGGTGGGGTGGGCCCTGGGCATGGCCAGAGGCACCATCGCAGCATGACCATGGCTCAGGGCTGACCTCCACAAGACCCTCTCCCAGCAAAGCCATGTTAACCCTACAGTCAGGCATCACCTTCTGTCTCTGGTTCTGCCTGCCGAAAAAAACACTCGCAGCACCAAATTTATTACCCCTCCTGCCTGGCAATCGCTATCTCTCCAGCTCTGGCAGGACAGTTCATGTGAAGCACTTTGTATTCCAGGCATTTCTTAATCCATTTCTTTGCTCCAGGAGAGGTCTGCTAGGCCAGGTCGAACCACCCTTTAGAAATGCTGAAGTTCAGTGAAGCAGAGCAGGGAACACCCATGCAAACTGCATCACTGGTGGGAATGAGCAGGTCATGCAACTGCATCATCAAACAACACAGCTCTGTGCTGATGGGAGAGCACATCACATGCCCAGACTGGGAAAGGGTCACATCTAAGAAAGTCTTCTGTTACTGAGAGCACTCTTGGCAAAGCATCATTCGTGTTTGTTTTACTGGAAATACGTTGTGAGAGTGCCTTTCAAATGCCTTTGAAAGCAGCTGATACTTTCCGTTCTGTTTAATCCTGCTCAATGCTCTGTAAGTACCCTTTCTATTGAGCCAATTGTTTGTGTGCCTATTGGAAGACCGAGGTCTATATTTATAATTGTGAATCAAATCAATTCATGATTTTTAAGGTAGACAGAATTAGATAAAATATCTAGGTATATATTACACAATAGTATATATAAAATCAACTAGAACTATTGCAGTAAATCACAGGTAGTTATAGAAACATACAAAAAAATCAGCTCCATTCTGTTAATTAAGACCATCACCAATAAATCAAGAGGGCAAAAAAACACATTTTTATAAAATTTGTTTAAATCTCAACAAGTAACAGCGTACAGTAGACAAATTTAGTGTGTATTCAAAGAGACTATTTTCCAAACTAGCTGTTTATCTATTCCCTAAGGCAGGGTACTTGGGAGACTGGAAGGAAAAAGCTTTTCTCTGAGAAGGTAGTTGAACATTTCTGGCCACCTCCAAGCCCAGAGGCTGGGCAGGAGGCAACTGAACTGGAGGTGATCCTTCACCCTTCCCTCCCAGCAATGTCGCAGTGCCTCCATTAAGCTGTTCCTCCCCTTGCACCTTCAGCTGCACACACAGGAGTGGTGGTGAGCACCAGGGCCATGGCTCTGTGCTTCAGTCTTGTCCCATTGCCCACCAATGGCAGAAAAGCCATTTATCCTCATGGTCCACACTCAGCCAACAAACACAGAACTGCCACACATGGCTCACAAGTCAGCTGGACACAGAGTTTAAGTTCATTATGCTGTATGGAAATCCAAGATATTTTCATGAGCTCTTTTCAGCAGCAGAGACAGTTCCCTCACATGCAATCATGCCTAGACCATTTTTTTATTGAATGAAGCCCTCAAAGATAAACAACTTTGCTTTTAGTGCAGTGCAATGAAAATAAAATCGATGGCAGATGGTTGCCAATGTATCTTGTTCAGACATTTCAGATAAACACAGAGAATGGTAGAGACATAGCAAGTGTAAAACAAAAATTGGTGGAAATGAATAATGTTGTGGATTTGCCACTCTCTTACAGACTTCTTTAACCATGGGAAAGCCAAGGTAGTTGGAGATTTATCCCTTTCTGTTTCCACCACTCTAAAAATTTTGCATAAATGTATACTACAAACTTTACAAAATAGAAACCTTGAATAAAGTAAAAAAATGAACATAGAAGTCTAGAAACATGAAATAGAAGTATAACATAAAATGCCTCCTACACAGAAAAGGAACAAATAAAGTCTATTGTTATTGTAAGAGTTTATTCTTGTCATCTGAAACACTAGAGATGTGGTTTTGAGTCATGTTGTCCCATTGTTTGGACATATATTTAAGCAACAGGCCTGAAATTAGATCAGAATGGAAAAACAACTATTTTTGCAAGCATCTCACACAAAGACTAGCCGCATTGAAGGGCAATATCTTTTATGGATTTATTTTATATTTCACTGAAAGCAAAATTCACTTACCTTTGTTAATAAGGAGAACCTAAGAGACAAGAATGTATGATGTGTGCCTACACACATTTCAGTGCTTATTTTATTTCAGGGTTTTATCATCAGTTGCCTCAGTATTCCAGCAAGTTATGGTCAGCCAAGGCAAAAGTTGCCTGTGATAGGAATTGTGAGGAGTTCTAAGTTAACAGCATGCTGTGTAGCATGTTTTCTTTCATGAGTTTTAAAATGTTTTTTTTTCAATTTCACAGTAAGTTGCCTTGTTCTTCTACAATAGAGTTGAATAGAAGCGCTATTCTTGTACCATGCGTTACATAATTTTGTCAAATCTCTTCTTTAAATTAGATCAGTCCTACTCTTTTCAGAATCTACTACCTTCATTTTCAGCTTTGATTGCATCTGTCAAACAAGTTTCTAGATACCAATCAAGGATCTCTTTGAGCAGCTTTTCATCCTGCAACTCCAGCTTCCAGCACTGAGGAGAGAAAAAGTATGAGAGGAGACCAAGGTGTACTGCTCCTTCATTTCCCTCTTCATCATCCCTTCTAGCCTTGTGAGGAGAAATTCCCGCAAAATATCCTAGTTGCCTTTCTGCCCTATATTTTTATGAGAAAAGAACAAGACTTAGAGGGACCATCCTTGCACCACTGCTGTCTGACATCTGTGCAGCACCATCCACAGAGGTGCAAACCCATGGGGGTGCTATCAGCCCTAGGCTGTGTCAGAGAAAGTCACAACTGAATTCTAGCTTCAGAGTCCTCCCCAATATGGAAAAGGATGTGGCAGGATGAGGATTTATTGTCAACAGATGAGCCAGAAATTTGTGGCAAGTAGTATGTTTGATCGTATGTCAATGATAAAAGATCAATGATAATGATAAAACAATGAAGGAATGAGAATGCAAGATAATTAGGTGTATGAAAAAGACAAAACCCATAAGGTGAAAAGAAAGAAAAATACTACAGAGAAGTGTTCATTTCTCACAAAGGGCTGTGCTTTCATACCATCACTGTTTCATTACAATCTGTTCAGGTGATATAGACCCTCAGAACATTGGCCAACTATGCACTGTGCCTTGCAGCTGCCAGTCGTCTCAAGGATTCAACTCGGAGGACATCAAATCAGGGTCAATGCCACTATTCACTGAAATAGGGTCTCTACTGGTTGAGTTTCTACTCTATAGTTAAATAAATGGCAGGAATGCCTGCAAACCCCTACTGCACTAAGAGGTACTAGTGCAATTCCCCAAACCCAAATGATGCTCAAGATGGGGGAAAACTAGCATCTTTCAGGAAGACTTTCCATAAAATTGGGTTTTTTCCATAATTGTTTTGTTTTGTTTTGTTTTCCCTCCCAGTGCTACCTCAGTTCCTGCAAAATCTGAAAAAGATGACTCACTCTGTCCTTCTTCTCACAGTGATGCTTTCCTTCTCCCAGGGGATTTTTTATTTTCTTTATTTTATATTTTTTACCACCACTAAAACTAGTAAATCAAATTAAGCCAAAACTCCAAGATAAAATTACTGACAGCCTTATTAAGAAAAGTTAACAACTACTGGTAAAAACTTTCCTTTTATTTTTCCTTCAAAGAAGACAGGACTTCTTGGGTCACAGTTTATCAGTGAATCATTACTACTTCTCCTTTATTTATGTTACCTTCAAAATCAGTGTGACTGTTTATTCCCATCATACACTCGATTTACGCTGAAATCCTCTGTGTTTTTTCCTCTTCCCAATTATTAGTCTGAGTGTAGCCAGTTTTATTCTTCATGATGATATGAAGTGCTACCACAGACTAACAGCAGCTAAGAAAGCAGCATATATTACTTTTTTAATTCATTAGCATCTACGAAACATAGTACTTTCTGGCCAGATTATAAATTAAAACTTTGGAAAATGTTACGGAATCAAGGGGTTGAATCATTTCTAGCTGAACAGGATTTTCCTTTTTATACAGAAACATCATAAATCAATGTGCTTTCAGTGTTGTCCATTTACAACAATGTAGTGATTTTGATGAAATCAAAGGAGAGAAAAGTCATTTCAGTTTGGAATATGAAGCACTTTACTTTGAAAATTGTTGAAACGAACCATTGTGACAATTGATTTTTATTATTGTTTCAAATCTGCCAAATAAAAGAAACTCACAAAATATCTTAATATATTTTTTAGTTTAACTTTTTTTCCCAATCTATTTTTCTACATTTTTCACTCAAAATATTCCCTGCAACTCTGTTTCTATATTCTAATCCATACAAACACTCATTTTTCCAAATCTATTCTTTGTTGATATCTTTTTGCTCCTGGCTGTTGAGAGAGAAGTAGAGAGTAGATACGGATGCCAAATAAAAAGCCTGGGCTCAATAACCTTATCAAAAAACTAATTAAAATTGTTTTCTAACCTTCAGCCAGCACTGGTTTTTGTAAGACTAATAAAATAAATCAAAACTAAGCTGATGCTGGCCCCAAATATGTTTTTATGCTAGAGCACTGATACCATCAGTTCCTTCAAGTGAGGTGACTGTGTTTTGAAACGCCCATGGTCTGCAACAGAAGATTTTTGTTTTTCTTTATACTAAGAACAACATTTTTCCCCAAAGTCTCATTCTTCAAACTACTGAAAAATTGTATTGTGTTCTTTTTCTCAAGTTATAAATATATTACAACTGACATTCTGCCAGAGAGAACTTTAAACCACATACATCTTACATATAGATCAAACCCTTTATCTTTCTCAAATAATTTTCACTCTGTTGGACCATCAAGCTTATGCGTTTTTTCTTTCCCAGGTGATCTCACATATATACTGTCAGGTCTTGCAACAAGGGATCAGAGCAGACACTAAGAAGTTCTACTTAAACTTAGACTTTCTGCCATGAACCCTGTCCGGCTGTTGCAGCCACAAACATCTATAGGAGCAGCCTAGCTCTGTGCTGTCCCAAGAAATTAAAGCTTTCCAAACTGCCATAGGAACCCATTTCAAGAAATGCCCAGAAACAGCATTTTCAAAGGAACCTGGGAATAACCCTGTAGGCTCTACAGGGCAGGGTTGGAAGATGATTTCAAAGATCACAGTAAAGTATAATCAAGGACATTTGAAAAAGATCTATAAAAGCAAATGGATGCATTACAACAATTCTTTTTTTCTAATTCTGCACCTGGTTACAACAGTGATATCCTATTAAAATCAGTGGAGTTTAACAAAATAATTGAACTACAGCATTTTGAATAAAATGGTGCATACTTCAGTAATATGCGAGATTGAAAGCATCAGTATATTTCCATACATATAAAGGTGCGCTCTACCTTTAACAGACTACACTTTGCATTTAAATTATTTTATCCACTTCAGTACTTCGGGCCTGATTCCTCTTTTGTCTGTTTTTATTCAATGAGATCACTTGAATAAAAATACAGATTCAGTGACACTGAAAAGTATTGTGAATTTCTATTCATTTTGTAGAATTCTGATGTCGGAACATACTTTAGCTTATTTCTCAAGGTATTTTCAAACTGAAAATACTAAGAAAAAAACCTTGCTAAGAGTTTAATAAGAGCAGACTCTTGTTCCTTGTTACTCCCTATAGCACCAACTTTTTTGTGATTGCAAATTCTTGCCAGTTTTCTTGGTTTATTGTCTATAACCCTATTATCCTTTGAGAAGCTACAGATTTCATTAACTCGGCATACAAGACTTATCTCTTCTTATTCTTTTAAGTTGTCTGTGTGTAAATATTACTGTCCCTGGGGGAGAGTAGAATTGCTTGTGTTGAATTTAGTGCATCCATAACTCCTTCAGCTTTGTATTGGAACAAACACAGAAATAAAATTCATCTTTCAAGGCCTTTACTGTCTAACCAGGCTGGGAGGAGGAGGCATAGGGTCGGGAAGATCCTCCTCAGATAATTTTTCCCCTGTTCTCCCCTCTTTTGTTCTTGTATTTGTCCATTTGCTTTCTCTTGCTTGCTTCAGGCAAAAAAAAATGCCTCAAGGGCCTCGCTAGCACAGTTTCGTCTCCTGTCAAAGCTGGGAAGAAGGTGACTTTGATGACTTTGGGGCTTTACAGTGCTTTGTAGCCATGGTTCACCTCAACACATCCTCTGGGCCAGTGCATTACCTCTGTGCCACAGGGGCCAATGCTGTCCCAGGAAAGGAATCACAGAATCACAGAATATTAGGGATTGGAAGGGACCTCGAAAGATCATCTAGTCAAATCCCCCTGTCGGAGCAGGAACACCTAAATGAGGTTACATAGGAAGGCATCCAGGAGGGTTTTGAATGTTTCCGGAGTAGGAGACTCCACAACCTCCCTGGGTAGCCTGTTCCAGTGTTTTGTCACCCTTACTGAGAAGAAACGTCTCAAATTTAACTAGTCTGAACCCATTATCCCTTGTCCTATCATTGGTTGTCACCGAGAAGAGCCTGGCTCCATTCTCGTGACATTCATCCTTTATATATCTATAAACATTAATGAGATCACCCCCCAGTCTCCTCTTCTCCAAGCTAAGGAGACCCAGCTCCTTCAGCCTTTCCTCATAAGGGAGATGCTCCACTCCATCATCTTTGTTGCCCTCCAAGCTCTGGGAACATGGGTGAGTGCTGAGCAGGAGGCAACTCTCCCCATGCTCCCAGGGTAAGGGAGGAAGACAGGATCCTTCACACATGAAGGTGTCAAAGCATCTCAGTTGAGAACCTGCAGTGAATTGGCATCCTAAGGCTCAGGTACCACTTGATGAGTTGGACAGCCCAGGTTCACCATGGGCTGGACACCCACCACTGATCTTCCTTTGTGGGGAATGCTGTTTCACTTGAGCATGTACATTTTGACCTAACCACTGCTTTAACCTTGATGTAGCATTGCAAAAGCCTCCAAGTGGGTTTGCCAACTCATTTACTTCAGATCATGTCACACATAACACGAGGGGCTGTTTTTAAGGGTCAGTTTGGGAGCATTGGGTAGGTTTTTTGTTAGGACTTAGACTAGGCAGATAACCTAAAGGCACGTTGCACTCTTTGGATGCAAAGTCCCATTATTTTTTTCTGTGTCTTTAGTGAGAAAAGGTTGAAGAAATTGGAGGATTTGTTCAGCCTGAAGAAGATAAGAATGAGAGCAATCTTGCGAAGTGTGCAAGACACTTGAGAGGGAAAGTGAATAAACTCTGCCCAGTGACCACTGTGGCGAGAAGACACATTAATGGGATTCTAGGGACAACTGTCGCTGAGGTATCACATAGATATCAAGAAACTCTTCCTAATAGTAAGGATCATTAACCACTGGAAACTTTGTCAGGAGTGATTTAGGTACAGTTAACTCCATGTAGGGACAAAGAGACAGACTACACAACCTCTGAAGATGCTATTTTACTATTAATTCATTTGGACTAGGCATTATGGCTTTTAATGTACAGGGGACCAGACTAGATGTCTATTCTGTCTGTTCTGGTCTTTGACTCTGTTTAACTGTGGAAATGAAGACATCTGTTTCTCAGCCTGTAAGTAGATATAAAACCTGTTTCAAACCCTCATATTTGCACATAAACTACAGCAGCACCAAGGCTGCTCAGCCAGAGCCTGTCCTGGCTCTTGTAAAATTGCAGAAACAGTGGGAGACGCACAGAAGGGCAGAGAGTGGAGATGATATACTGCAACCCTCCTGCTCAAGCAAGGTCACCTAGAACAGGCTGCCCAGGACTGTGTTCAGATGGCTTTTGAATATCTCCAAGGATAAAGACTCCACAACCAACCTGGGCAACCTGTGCCACAGTTTGACCACCCTCCCTGTAGAAGGGTCTTTTCTTGTGTTCAGAGGGAACCTCCTGTGTTTTAGTTTGTGCCCATTGCCTCTGGTCCTGTCACTGGGCACCTCTGAGATTATTCTGGCTCTTTCTTCTTTAGTCTCACCCATCACATCTTTATACACACTGATAAGATCCCCTGGAACCATCTTATCTTGAAGTTTAACAGTCTCAGCTCTCTCAGTTTCTCCTATGTCAGATGTTCCCATTCCTTCATGCTCCTTTGCTGAACTTGGCTCCAGGATGTCCCTGTCTCTCTTTTACTTGAGAGTCTAGCACTGGTCCCACTACTCCAGGTATGTCTCACCAGTGCTGGAGATAGTGGTAATGAGACAAATCATCAAAAGAAATATAAAATGGACCTGACGTTCAAGGAGAGACTAATTTGTATGAGACTGCCACTAGTATTCTGCTTACTGCATGGCATCAATCAACAAGATTTAGCTGTGATGATATCATGTTTCTAAAGATACCTTTCTCCAGCTGAATATGTTATCATTCATTAGCCTGAAGGTGAATGAGATAAACTTCGCTGCTGTTTCAGAAAACTTTTACTTTTCTGAAAATACTCTTTTTAAAAAAAAAAAAAAAAAATTTACTTAAACGACCTACCTATGTTTTTCTAAAATTCTGAGGGGAATTATTAAAAAAAAATAAATAACAACAACAACAAAAAAAAAAACTAACAAACAAAAAACACAACAACAACAAAAAAAACTTAGCAGACACCCATTACTTGAAATGCAATCTTGCTCCTCATCCAATATTGAATGAACCACACAATTGGCCACTAAATTGCAGTATCTTGCCTGGGGATATTTTATACTGTACATAATACCTTAGTGCAAGAACAGCTTCCTCTTCCCCATCCCATTACCACAGTAGGTGTCCACAATGATTTTTTAGGAGTTTGTAAACTGCTTACAATTGAAATGACAAAATGAGTTCCTAAATGGTGAGTGCTGGTTGCAAAAAAATACAAAACTGTTCCTAAAGAACAGGAAGAGGATCCCAAAAGCATACAGAAAGCAAGTCCTATAAACAATCCGGTTTTTAAATTAGACAGGAATGTTTAATTTTCTCAAAAGGATAAAACATTTTTCATGCTGTCAGCACAACATATAAGCTATAAAAATAATAGATATTATCTTATCCTATCTGGCTATGCCCCAAAACACAAGGGTTTTAAGAAGAAATTTACTTGGAACTAAGTCACATATTTGGTATAAATATCACTTGAGACCAAAGATATGCTTTTGAAAAAAAGTCCAGAAGGAATTAAAATACTGTAAAGCATTTTATAAGTCCATTTATGCCCACTCAAAAAAAAAAAAAAAAAAAAAAGGAAGAAAGGATATTCTGAATTGCTGTTAATTCGAACCACTCCTTAACAGGAAAGCTTTGTTATTTTGAGAAAAGAACATTCACCCGTAAAACAAATAAAATATCTGCAGTAGGAGGCTAACCAAGAATGCAGACAGTGGATTAAGCCACTCCCTGAAGAGTGATTGTGTATTGTAAATTATTTACCAGAACCCTCTTTCTCCATCTTTCCACTCTCCTCCTGCATCACCCTCCTCGCATGCTCTGAGTCCCAACTCAGGCAGCTGGCAGAGCACACTTATCACTCCTGGAGGGGAGCTGCCAGATGAGATTCAGAATGGCCCCAAGAGGCAACCCATGAAGGTGCTCAGGACATAGAAGTGTGTTTCCCTTGACCCAAAGCCCTCTAGACAGGCTTTCCTCAGGCAGCAGCTTGGCTACATCTGGCCACACAGTTCCTCTAGAGAACCCATGGTTGCAGAATGGTAATGTGCTCCTGCATCTCCAAAGCTCCTTTGGGATAGCTGAACTTTACCTGATTATTCCTGGGAGCTGCAGTTTCTCTCAACCCCCATTGCATTGGCAGCTGCCCGCTGTGGATGCTTTTCTCTCTCAAGTGCTGCAGCTACCAAATACACAGCACAGAGACTGTACCTGGGAATTTAGCACAAACAAATGTGAGATTTGCATGACCAACCACAGGGCAGGTGGAATTCATCTTGCCAGAATAACCACCCATGTAATCATCTGGACTTCCTTTGTAATTAACAGAGGGGAATGTATACTTCTCAGGTATGAGCTACATAATGTATTTTAGTCATCTACATTAAGATGAAGTAAATAATTTCTTAGAAGTGCCTTTTTTTGCCTTTACTTACCATAGAAGTAGTCCAGGTGATTAAGTCAGATGCTAAAAATTTATCCAAGATTAATCCCATCCATTCTATCTCGATGGAGAGTTAACAAGTCTTTGTATACAGTAAACATGGTGGCTACTCACATATACATTACTATTTTCCATATCACTGCTAACAAAAAAATCTTTTGCTTAAAAAGAACACAAAGGGTTGTTCATTCTTTAGCACTCATTCATCCAGCATCACTAATCACAATCACTAGCCTGGAAGCGATATTTTTGTCTGAAACATTATTTCTTATGAAAACATGTAATTCATTTCTGGAAAGGCAAAATTAACCCCGAGGGAAAATACATACCTTATGCCCCATTTGGATCCAGTGATAGCCCTCCAAAAGACAGGGCTGTGTAAGGCCAGTGTGTTAAGTGGATAACAGCGGTCACTTGGAATAGCTACTCATTACTGTGGGATGAAAAGGTCACTGGTATCATGCAGGTGGTTTCAAGCAAATGCTAGTAGCGCCCATCTATAGTGCAGTATATTTCCTTATATGTCACAGGCAAAGTATTTTAGGAAGATTTCTGGCAATTTTAGCACTTTATTATTGGAACCCAATTGGCCCTCTTTGGATCGTGGAATCAGCTGCTCTAGCTATCATCCATCAAATTATATAGGTTTCAGCAAAAGCCATAAAACTCATGGTGACATTTTTGTGTTTCAGTGTCCTACACTTCAGACTCTTCCAGGCTATGAGTGAGTAAATGCTTGGTCACAACGAAATACTCTCTCTTTATATGATCCAGCTTTCAGTTTCAGTCCTGCCAAAAATTTAACATCTTTTTGCATTTCTCTATCTAAATGTCTCAGACAGAGACTACGGCATGCAGGATGGCAGGACTATTTAATAAAGGGGTTGTGGAAAAGCAAATGTGGAGAGAGGAAAAAAAAAAAAAAAGGAAAACTTTCTGGAGTTATTTTTAAACTGTGTGTTTTTTGAACAGTTTGAAGATTTGGGTGTTATTCTGGACTGCAAGGAGACAGAGCAGAAGGAAGTGCTCTTCTGGTAGGATGACCAAAGGCACACAAGTCCTCTGTTCACACACATCCACTTTTTCTTTCCACAAATACAGAGCAGAACAGGGTGCCCACCCTCTGCATTCTACCGTTCAAGGAGAAAGAAACACAGCTTTAAAGAAGCCTTTTCCTGTTTCTTAAAATATTCACCCTGCCCCTACCTCACACTCAACAGCAAGGGGAATTAGGCTACTTCACTCCTCCTCAACCAAAAGATAAGCTATGGAGGTCAAGCTTGAGGTAAGGCTTAATGTGAGGCAAATAGAGAGTGGAAGGAAATCACAAGACTCCTGTGTACACACAGGGAATATACCACTTATATGTCTGACTAGTAAAACAGGAAGGACACAGGTGAAACCCAGGTGCTTCTGAGAAGATACCAGCCCCACCAAACTCCAAAAAGCCATGCCTACCCTAGGGGGTGGAAATCACTTGGTGACTCCACCCTTTAAGGTGTCTTCTTCCCCACAGCCTTATTTTATTGTGATTACATTCACCCTACACATTCCATTGATAAAAGCAAACCCCAGAAGTGCAAGAATTCTGGAAAGCACATTCAATTTTGTTTACAGTCTTTTCAAAAATGCCAGCTTGCCAAGCCAACAAGTTTAGGTGGACTTCGGGGCCCTCTAGTGGCTTGGGAGAGGGGAAATTATGAACAACAAATCTTTCAAAAAGACAGCAGCATTTCCTACCACTTTTGAACCAAAACATAAAGCATAAACTGAGTTCCTCCATCACTTCAAGTAGCATCGAAAGCCTGCATTAGCCTGTGTCCCTGCTTTGCTCTTTCACTCAGCTTTTCTTCTTTGAAGTAGTACTGAACTGGACGTTGCACATTGTCATGATTTTTCTAGAGCTAAAGGCTGGTTGCGGTCCCAACATAAATCCTGAACTCCTCTCATGAAGGGGAAAGGCATTCTCAGGCTGTAACATATATGTTAAGTCTGTAAATTGTCAAAGCTTGTGAACCAAGAGTGGGACACAAAATATTCTTCCACCTTACTCTGCTTAAATGCAGTGACTTTCTTGCAGGGTCCTCATTTACAGCACAACTTTTCTTGCTCCTGTCTTATTCTATAAATCCAATACCTGGGAAGCAGGTCTGTGGGCACTTTGAACCTCTTACTGCTGCGCATGAAAATGTCCCAGCATGTGAATGGAGCCATAAGGCTGCGCTACAGCCAGGGAAGCAGCACGCTGTCACCTCAGCCCTGGAGGGAACCTGCAGCAGGCCAGCACTGTGTGCCCTCAAATGTCACACAGCCTGAAGACTGTCTCAGGCTTTGCAGAAGAGGCTGCAGCTAAACCCCAAAACCTTATTCAGCAGTAAAATAAGAGGTTTCTCCAGTGTTTTCTCTTAAAAATGCCATGCTGTTTTGCGAGAAATTTCAATAGCTGACTGCTCATGCAAAATTATTGGAAGTCAGATTAGAGATTTCTGACATATCTTTAAATACCTGGAACTGTTGTAAAACAGTAAAAAGAAGACTTAAAAATACTAAGTGAGCCTGAGGTAGTTGTCATAGAGGTAATTTCAGTGTTGCTAAACCAGAATGTTTTAAATTCAGGGTAAATGTCTTCTACTGCATAATCACAGGATTTTTGGTAAAATCTTGACAGTTTAGGAAAGGCAGAATGTTTTTTTTTTTTGCCTAACTTCTGGTCTTCAACTTTCTGTATAGCATTTTCTATATAAAAACATCTTTAGATCCCAGCTAGAAACCTATTTTTATGTAAAATCTGAGATTTCCACAGACCTATTAGAGCCCCAGTGAAAAGCAGCTTCTAGGCAGGACTTGCAATAAAATCACAATTGGCAGCAGAGCAATTTACTGCTACTGTCTTGCTTATAAGAATCTAGTGCAAATAATCTCAGGTCCTTTTTTTAATCAAGGAAAAATTCATACCATATTACTGTCCAGTTTCTGAAGAGATTGTAGAGCACGCACAGGCTGAGAAATAAAAGAGGGGTTATATTCGTGCTGCAGCTTAGTTTATGGGCTGTACCTGGGCTGCTTTCAGCAAGCGTGTCAGGACCTGAGGGGCAGGTACTTGAGGAGATCCCAAATTCCCTGTTATGGTTGCTGCAAATGGGAAAGGTTTGTGCTGGTCCTCACACCTGAAATACGAATTAGCAGCTCAGGTCTCTCACTGGAATAAAACAACTGTTTCTTTAAATATATCTTCTGTTCAAAGACTAGTTTCCTTTTTGTTTGGTTGGTTTTTATTTTTTTCTTTACTTCTCTTTGCTGATTTCACACCAAATATTGCCTTTACATAAACAATAAATATAAGAGCTCGTCCAGACTTGAAAGCTAAAGCAGATTTTTGCTGCTTGAATTTGCACCACTAGAATAGCTTTTTCTGAATAATTTCCTGTATAGACAGGCCCACTGCTATTATAGAGTACAGAGAGAAATCCCCAAGTCTCTCTTGAGCATCGCCTCAGACCACAGTTAAACCAACACAGCCTATCGCTTCCAGACACTTGGGGAAGGAATCTCCAAGTGCCACAGTCTCCTTTCGTGAATGAGACATGGCTGAGAAAAAAGGGCAGTGGCCAGATCACTGAAAATGCCTGAAATATTTGGTGAAGGTCTCAGGCCTGCAGTTCCCCAGCACCCTCAGCACCAATAGTAGCATCTGTTCTCCCCCTCCCACCACACTCCACTCCTCGCCTGAGCAAAACCTGAACAAAGCAGAAGATGTAACCTTACACATCTTATATTTGACCTGCAATCTGAATGCACTTTTCCTCCCACATGCTGTCATACCAAATTAATTGTTCACCCGTAAGTCCATTTTCCCTTTTACTCTGGTAGAACATTGTTTCTAAATGACCAAGATGGAATAAAATGTACCATGAAGAGCCCAAAATGATCAAATTATCAGAGAGTGGATTAAATGTGCAACATTTTCCATTTTTCTAACACTTATAGAGTAAGAAATGAATCTGTGGGATATTGGGAAATGTTGCACTAATTGACATTTCAACTTGCCTGTGACATTTTCTTTTGAAGTCATACATTAAATCACAACGTTCCTGGTCAGTAAATGTAGCAATATGTTTTTATTGTCAGTGTTTCAAGTACTTTATCCGGAGTATGCTGCAAGTAAAATTACTCCACCTGCTACAGTCTTATTCTGTATTGTTTCATATTTTTTCTAAGACACTCATTTCTTTAGTTTCACAAAAAGGTGTTGTGGTAATTACTCTAATTGGAGACCTACAAAAGCTGTGGTTTTATTTTACAGTTCTCAAAGCTTATCATGGTATTTAAAACTAAAATTATTCAAGTGCTAAATCAAAATAAAGGGGATACTTAGTAAGTGGAAGAATTATTACTAGATTAATGGTATTTGTTTAATAATGTCCACTCTGTGTTTGAATTTCTGGTTCAGAGCCCACTGAAGTAATGGAAATTGTCCCTTTGATTTTCTGTTTCTTTTCCCTTTGCTTCAGGAGCCCTTGTCCAAAATATCTAGTAATATTCATCATCAGAGAGAACATATCTGGTCAATGGTCTAGTGTTTTTAAAGATTCCTTTGTTTCTAGAAGTAAAATGATTTGTATTCTTCTAAGCTTACTACACAGCTTCTTCAGACATAGTTTCCTGGTAGTTTCCAAGCTTCAGAACATCTGCAAGGGTCTGCTGGAAACCTTAGCCAAAATGCAGTTGCAAGAGAAAACCAAGAATATTAAGGGAATAAAATGGAAAATAACTGAAAGATATATTCATATGCCACTGTGCATGGGTCTAACGTGTCTGTAACACTGGGTGAATATCTGTCAGCCTCACCACAGTAAGGAGTTACTGATGATACATGAAGTGTGGAGAGAGACTATAAGAGGAATCAAAGATGAAAAAGAGCTCTGTGGGGGGTAAAATGAAGCAACTATCAGAGATTTCTTTAGAAAGAATTGAACAGAGTCATTAAAAATAAGCAAGAGTCAGACAAAAAGTGAACCAGACTTCCCTGTTTGCCCTTATTTATAATATAAATACTTGGGGAACTCCAGTAAACTGCTACAATTTACAATGAACAAAGAGAAATATTTTTAATTATTTATGCATTTAGTACTAGTATACTTTGTCAAAGGGCTATAGCTGCCTTAGCAGATTGAGGTGGGGAAAGGGTTAGCTAGTGGTTCTGGTAATGAGAACCTTCCAAGATGCTTGTGAAAACTTGTTAATAAAGGGATAGATCTTATGTCTCAGGACATAAAGCAACAGCTAATTTGTGTGGTAAGAACAGCTACATTAATGGGAAGTTTTTCTTCATTACCCAGTGTCATGTCCCCTCCTACAAAGGATATGGCATGAACCAACACCAGGGCCAGAATTCTGGTGGAGATGGCCATGCTGACATCTTCTAACAGGGAATGATGATCCCTGCACCTTCAGGGACTGAGGTACTCACACAATTGAAAGGTAATCCTTAGTCTGTGTCTTCACATTGCTTCTCTAAAGTAAGGGGATGGGAAGCTGCAGCACAAAGACTGAGTGACTCATCTAAAATCACCAAAATACCTTTTTCACAGTGTTGAAAGGCTGTTTTACAGATCAGGTCCTCAGAACCTGGGCTCATTATTCACATGTGTCCACTACACTGAACAGAGGCAGTAACTGCAGCCACGTTGAACATCAGTGTGCTCTGCAGGAGGCATCGCACTTGCACAGTCATCCAGACTGGGGACCTCTGCATCACTTCTTTGTCCATGCATCCACCTTTCCTTTCTGTGTCATCAGGTAAATCCAGCAAGCACACCTGCACTGAGTAACTGCGAAGCCCAAGCACATCCCCTGAGAAACAGGTCTGTATCACTTCCAATGTGTGCACGTGGAAATGCACAATACAGCTGATACACTGGATTTACACTGCAAATTTGGAATACAGGGGACCAGGACCTTCCGTTTTCCTTAAAGCAGTCCTGGAGTAGAAATCTGACCAGGGCTTCCAACTGCTATGTGAATATCCCTGTCTTTGGAATATCTGTTTCCCACTGTTTCTTAAAGAGGTGGTTGTTCTCAGCATGGAAAAAATTTCACCAAATTTAACACAGCACAATGCAAACACAACAACTCTGAACGCAAGCTGTATTTCTCCTATGGTTACGTTTTCTTTACTCAGTGAAAATATTTGTTTTCTTTCACTCTACATATAGTTAATTAATTTGGTTTACTGTTCCCTTATTCTGCACCAATTCCACAAAACCACAACTGAGAACCTCACCTGGGGTGCTTATTCTTGATTTGGTTGTCTGTCAGTCACTCTGAGATTTAGACTTTTTCTGCAAACTCTTGTAAATAAGTCATGAGCATGGTAAGGCGAAAGGAAAATAACTTGTTCCATGTTAAAAAAAAGTATTTAACCTTGCCCAGTGGTGTTTCAGCTCAGGTTTCTCTTCTCATTTCTCCATCTTATGGTGTTTTCGTGACAGCCCTCGAGGAAGTATACGACTCACAATTCAACCATAGAGACTTTTGAAGATTTAAGAGAAATAGGAAATATCTTATTGCAGACACAAGAATTTTAAATCTGTTCCCCAGAGTTAATAACTCAGAATACAAATACATGCACAGACAAGCATAATTTAAAATTTTTGAACAAACAACAAGTTCTATGTGTTGTGCCAGGAATTTAGACTGGAGAAAAGAGATTATAAATTTGAATGTGTGACTAAAAATATATGTACAGATGGGAGGGTATTAGTATCCATGTTGCTTATTTCAGAACAGATGGAGACTATGCTGTATTACAACTAATATTTTGGGAAAATACTAAGCTGTGCAACTCCCAAATTAAAGTCTAAATACAACAAAGTAGGTGGCATTTTTTGTGTCAGTAATCAGATGCTTTCAGAAGCAAAGTGTTTGGTGTGTTCGGTGTGTTCGTCTTTGGTTTGGTTTTGTTTTTTAAAATAAGAGAGGGGGGGGGGAAAACAGCTGAAACACATAAATAGTTCTGTTGTTTTCTCACAGGCACTTAAGCTTTGGCGAAACAAGGATCTTAATCACCAGTTCACTCCTTGTAATTAATAAAGCAGTCTAATCTATTTTTTCCTTTCAAAACCATTTTTCCCTGACTCAGAGATTTCCTATTAGCACTACAGGGTGATTTTAGGGCACTCAGACTGATATGATTACACCAAGATGGAAAAAAAAACTATCATAAATAATTATTTGGCTGAATGTCAGGAAAAACTTCCTGATAATGAACTCTTTGTTGATTATAAAATAATTCCTCATTGGAAGAAGTGGGAACAGCATCTCTGGGGAGTAATTTGTTGTGAGGTTAAGAAATAAATGGCATGATAGTTCACCGCTCCCTCTAATTTCTGTGACTCAGCAGTTGCAATTTCAATCTGAGCTTCAGTGCAGAGTGCTGTAGGGGTGTTTGAACTCTCTAAAGATTTTATAATGAGCTCTGAAAGAAATCAAGGTATAGCAGAATGAAGAGCACAGATTGGTGTTGGCTTAAATCAATCTAAAATCATCTTTGAACCAAGACAAATAAAACTGTGTAAGTTTTGGTGCTTGTCTCTCAGGGGTAAAAGGGTCTCATGGAAGCATTAAGAATAAGTAGCTCAAGTTGTTTTTCTACCTGTCTTTTTGGGAAGAACAAATCAGATTTTCAAACTACCTAAAGCAAGTGAATAAAATGGGAAAATCTGACAAAATTAGTGGAGGCTTTCTAAAGCTCCTCTCAAATAAAAGAACTGACATAGTTTCTGTTTTATTCCATCATCTCTCCCTTCTGCCAGGTGACTCTGATTATCTGTGTGATTACATCTTTTTTTATCCTGCCAATAACACTACTTAGCTCTGAGCCACTACAAGGTTAGAAGACACAGCTCAAGGATGTCTTAGCCCATATGACTTCTTTTACTTTCTGTCCTCCTTCTTTTCTCCTTCTGTAAGAGTGACAGAGATGTAGTCAATATTTTTGTAGTGATTCCAGAGATTTCTTGTCAAAACATAAGCAATTGGTAGGGGATGCACTCTGTCAAAACTTACAGTATTTGACTTGTATTTAGACAGCTCACAGTAACACAAGCAGCTCTGGAAGATCCTCCAGGACTGATGCACCACTTCTGCTGCAAGGTGAGAAAGAATGTAAGACGATGACAGACATAATTCAGGATAGACATATTGAATTTGACAGCTCCCTGACCATTTTTAACTAAGACAGTTAATGATGACTAAGTGATATTCTAAAGACAATTCTTCTCTCTTACAGTCTTTTGGTTAGCAAAACTTCACTTCACATGCATTTCTAGTCTTTAGGCTTTGTACCATACAGACTTCAAAGGTTATGCAATTTCCTACCTTCCCCATGTAAACTTTTGCCTCTGCACCCTGATAAGCTGAAGATGGTGGTAGGTTTGGTTGCTGTTGGAGTTAATGGGAACCTTGTTTTCTCCCTGTTGTTAATGGAGGAGAGCCCAGCCCATGCAGGTCCACTCAATTACCAAATAAGCCAACAAGTATTTAGTACCATGAAGGTGATCCCTGGATCCAGCTGTGGTTGTGTGTCTGTTACCTAAAGGTGATGGGTACAGCAGTCCTGTTTTACTGTTTTGTCTTCATCGAACCATAGCTGTTATCACACTTCTGAGAACACTGAGCTCTCACCCACCAGACTGAATGCAGACACCTTGGAAGTATAAAGTGCCTTTTATTCCATTTTTTGCAGTTTCAGTGGCATGGGCAGCTGTCTGAGACATCTTAATTATCCAGGGCTAGATAAAGGTTCATTCATGAACCAAACACTGTAAGAGATATGTGATCCAACAATTACCATGCAACTCAGCAGATTTTTCAGAAGTAAATGAAGAATGCTGGTGGCAAAATGGAGGAACACAGTGGAAAGGAGCAATAATAAAGGAAGCATCTTAAAAATAATTAAACAACATAGCAAATAAAAGCTAATAGATTTATGTTGGCTTTAAACACTGAAAACTCTTTCTGTTTTACAAATACATTTGAATTAAAACAAATGTCCTTGGTTATTTAATATATTGCCATTATTGGCATTATTATTTTTTATAAGTGCTTGAAAATAATGAATATACTTAGTTTGTAGCTTTTTCTATATGACTGATTTTGAACTGCTAATATTGACAGGTCAGCTTAGTCATATACTGGAAACATCTTTAAAATGTAATAAACTTCAACCTAAACAGTAATCTAAAACTATACAAAAATAAATTATATTGCTCAATGGAAAGATTTTCTTTTTATTCTCATTTTTATATGTGTCTTATGACTGACAAATCTCAGAACCATTTTGTAAAGAGTATAGTGGGCCGTTATTAACAATAGAATGTAAAAATTAAACATGATTATTTGAATTTCTAAGAAAACTCCTAAGTTGTCTTCTCCACTGGCTGTAAATTAAAACAAATCAAAGACAGCAGAGTCAAGTCAGTTCATGAAGAGGGATTATTCACGTAACTTCTGAGTTTGATAAGGTGGGATCTAGTCCTATTTTATAAATCTGTCTGCTGTTATATCTAAACTCAGATTAATACCTTGCCACATGGAGCTTTCAGAGCAGAGCTGGGACAACAGATGTACACATCCCCGATCCAAGGCTGAAAAATACAAGTCTGTATATCTCCAAAGGAAACCAAAAGGAAAACACTGTTGACCTATTCTCATTTAAATAAAGAGCTTGATGACTTCCTCGAATATTACTGCATATACGTTTCTACATATTTACTATATAAGGAGGACAATATATTGTTTATCATTTGTTGGGAGAGATATTTATGCCACATGGAACAACTGCATTTGCTACCACTTCTTCCTGTTACCAGTTTTTCTAGCTGTGCTTTGTCAGGATCTTGCCAAAGGGATCTCCCTTAGATGTAACCATACCTTACTGTCTTATTAGCCCTGTCTTTTCTAAATTAAGATATTTCTGATGGTACTACATGAGTGCTACAAGCAAAGACTTTATTTTCCATCCATAACAACGTTCCATCTATTCCTTCCAGGAAGAAATCATGCTTATGCTGAAACCTTTTTTTTTTTTCTTTTTTTTTTTTAAACCTCTATAAAATATTTTTTACAGTGTACTTATCCTGACTTCTTTCCCTGCAGGAATTTCCCAGTACCCAGGAAACTATTTGGATTGAAAAGTACCAAGAGAAGCATACTACAGGTACTTTTTTGTTAATACAAGACCTGCAAGCCACTGCTGTCACCTCTAGAGATAAGTGTACTTATTACAATACATGTCAGATAAAGCTGTATCTACTTTCCCTATATTATTACCGAACTAATTTAAACCGCCAACAGCATTTCTGAAATATTCTTGTCCTTCAGGATGGTTCAGGCTCCTCCAAAATTGTCCATTTTCTGCAGCTGACACTTCAATCTGCTGTTTCAGCCTTTCTCACTACTATTAAATGGCTCATTTTAAAAGCAGAGTAAAACTAGTGAGGCAATGTTTTGCATAAAAACCTGCAGAATAAATTAATTGCTTATATGAACAGAGTTTGCCACAGACCTGAAATTTTCCCCACCATGTTACAGCATTTCTTTCCCAAAATGTCTCTTCCAGCTTTTGTGTCTCCCATCTTGCTCCTTAGCAAGTGCTTGGCATGAAAGAAGTATCTTCATACAACACATCACAGGTGTTTAGCATCCCTTTCCAATCACAGTCTCAGTTCTACTAGTTGTGGAGCCAGTCCCCTGTTTCAGCCACCACTATAGTCAGAGAAAATTAAGTTCTGCAGGTGATAGAAATGGTTGTTTGACCTTTTGAGTATGAAGAGATAAAACAAGTATTTCTAACCAGTTTTTCTTTCCCTGTAAAGTTTCACATCTGAAACTTTTCTCAAAGCCAAATTTTCCCAAAGCAAGATTATTTTATTCTTCCTTGTCATATTTTCCTTCTTTATTTAAATCAGAAATGACTGGCTGATCAAAATTGCTTGAAGTCCTTAGTAGTCTGTTTGGCTGAACATGCTGCCAGCATAGCTATTGAACCTCCAGGGACTTTAACTGATGACAAAGGCTTCAGACAGTGACTGGCTGGCTGCGCTGGGACTTGGGGTTCCTTGTAACAGCAGTTTTTATCTTCCCAACAAGCAATAAATAGTACCCAAGTGATTACTATCTGTACCAATAGTCCATGATCCTATCATATTTAGACAAATAAAAGGCATGGGAGTTATTACAGAAGGATAAAATACTCTTAGCTATACTCTTATGCTACAGTGAAACCCCAGACATTATGTACAAGGGGTGCTGTGGTTTAACCACAGTTGGCAACTAATTCCCACACAGCCACTCACTCACTCCTCCAGTGGGGTGAAGGAAGAAGGGTAAAAGGGAGAAAACTCATGGGTTGAGATAAAGACAGTTTAGTAGTTAAAGAAAAAGCCACAAGCAAAGCAAAACAAGGGATTCATTCACTAATTCCCATGGGCAGGCACATGTTCAGCAATCTCCAGGACAACAGGGCTTCATCATGTGTAACACTTACTTGGGAAAACAAACACCATCACTCTGAACATCTCCCCCCTTTCCTCCTTTCTCCCCAAAAATATATACTGAGTATGACATCATATGATATCAAATATCACATTGTCCAATCTGAGTCAGCTGTCCTGGCTGTGCCCCCTCCCAGCTTCTTGTGCACCTGGCTTAGCTACAATTAAAACATCTGTGTGTTATCAACATTATTCTAATAGAAAACCCAAAACACGGCAACATACCAGCTACTAGGAAGAAAATTATTCTAGCCAAAACCAGGACAGTCATTCATGTCCTGAAATGCTTTTTCACCACTTTTCAACTCCTTTGGCTGCAGGTGGTGGATAGCTGGTTGTGTTCCAACCCAGCCTTCCTTCCTGGACATTTTAACCTTCTTCAGATTAAGCAGTTTGAGCCCCTGGCTGGAATGAGGTTCCCATCCCACAGCAGCTCAGTGGAGAGGTGATGAGCTGTCCCTCAGCAGCACTCTTGGGCTTTGCAGAAAAGTGGGATTTTTACTTTGCAGTGTTGCCTCCAGCAGTCTATAGATCAGTGTGTTATGGGGTTGCTGCTTTGACCCTGACAGCTCACCTGTGTTGCCCAGAAATATCTGTGAGTTCATGAGAACCAGAAAGTTTTGTGGAACAGAGTGAACAAACACCTGTTGAGAGCTCTTGAGTTTCCACTGATCCTCTTGTGACATACCTGCTCACTGAAGTCCAATTGTCATACAGACAATGTCCTCTGAAGTGCCATTGCAGTTCCACTTTTTGACATTCCCTGATACTTGTATAAAAATAGGTTTGTTCTCATAGCCTCACAAAAGACCAGTGTAACACTGGAAGCAATAAAGCCCAAGGTTGTGAGCAGCAAGTGGATCTAAACAGCAGTTCTCCTGTGGAGAATCTCTTCTCCTGGAAAATCAAGTGCGAAGTTTAGGAATAAATGTTAATTAATGATCACTGAGCAGAAAGTAATAGACTGTCTTCTGCTAATAGATTGCTAATGTCAACCAGCAGAAAAATTAGCTCCTGTTTGTGTTCTGAATATTTCTGAGGTGTCTTTCCACTGAAATTATGAAAAACAATTTAAAATTAGTTTTTTGATATACCACTAGATGGCAAACTAGCAGTGTGATACACATCAGACTTCCTATCATGGAAATCTCTGATTATGCATATTGAAAAAACACGGGCTATCTGTATGCAAATAAACAGAGGCTTGATGTGGTACGTGCTGGCAAAGAACAAAGAATACTTCAGCTTTCATGTTTCAGATTAATTTGTGATGTTTTAATGGTGGACAATACAAATCTTGTTGAAATCAAAAAAGATTTCTAGGGCAAATGTTTCACAGGGCCTCTGCTTTCCCTTTGACTGTCCACAGCCACGCACTTACAGCTGCCTCAGCTGGGGTTGAGTGTGAGAAAACACTGTAGTGGATTCATCTGGAAGTAAGTTTGAACAAGACTATCACAACGCCCATGAAGAGTGAATGTAACACCAGACTGAGATGTGTGGAAGTGCTCGAGGAACACAGTCAGGCTCTTTCCATTGTATATATTTTGTAGGGGTCTCATCATTAATAAAAGCACAAAGATCTTCATGGGGGTTTAGCAGCCAGCACAGCACTCAATCAGAATAAATTTTCATCCTTTAGGTAACATTATGAATGTACAAATATCTATTTCAAATCTAACAGCCCTGGGAGCACTAAAACCGTGAGGAAGCACCAAAGGAAAAGACATTATTTAACATTTCATGTTCTTTTCACCATACACCAGTGACCACTTACAATCAAAGCTACTGGAGAGTCATTTAAATTGGCCTTTTTATCCCTGCAAAGGATTTTTTACAATAAATCCAGGAAGGTGTCTTCTCTGTCCCTCTGACCAGGACCATGGCATGGCAGGGCCAGAGGGGCAGCTGCCCCACATGCCTTTGGAAGCAGAGGTAGCTCTAGGAACAAGCATGGCAGGTTTCACAGCCATGGCTATTAAAGAGAGGGGAAAAGCAGAAAAAAGTCTCTCAAGAGATCCCAGTCATTTCCCCCATTGCTAAAATGAATTCAGCTAAGGGAGTAATTGCTAACAGTCAGTTTTCCAGCTCTGAAAGTGTCTAAGTCATAGAATAAGCATGGGAAATGCAGAATGCTCCATAACCTATCTAAAAGATATGAAAGATTGGAAAGGGTCAATGTGCTCACCCAAGCTGAAATGCAACCCCAGAGTGATTCAAGAACCAAACAGAACTGTATGCTGGGAGAGAAGTGAGTCACTTGACTTGTTTGTACATATTTAGCCCTTGCATTTGGTTTATATCAAGACATGATGATGATGGAATCAGCTGTTTCCTTTGCTTTGTTGTGCACCAGAGAGAGTCAAAACCCACTTGAAACCTCTTGCCACAACCCCCAGTCTGCTTTTTCCATAACCAGCAGATCCAAATGCTTCTTGGGCTCTCTCAGGGCCATAGCTATGAATAAATCCCTTTTGGTTTCTCTGCCTGATGCCAGTTCACAGGCACAACAGTTAATCCCCAACTCTTATTTTAATTACAAGCTTGCACAGGAATCCCAGTGCCCACATGTCCCAGCACTTGTCTGGGATTCTGTGCAGTGCTGGTTTTAGGGGCTGATTTTCATTATTTCAACTGTTGCCAAATACATTGAATCAAGACCTTTTGCTGAACAGAGTTTCAGTAGGTTTCTTGTTTGTGTTGAAAAAAAGAGTCCCACCGCTAGCATTCACAAATTGCCCTATGGCTCTCTTCATAAGAGCAAAATTACAAAATATTGTATTCTTGTTATTGATATTATTATTAGTCTTGGAAGTCTTTATTTCAGTTTTCTTTTTATTCACATCTGGAGGATCAAGACAAAAGCAACAGACATTTTCACAAGTTTTTGGGTATGCACTATTTTTAGTGTATTACAGTGTTTGAACGGCAAGAAAACTGTTCATAAGTAATCCACGGTATTTGCTTGTGATGCATTTTTTCTGCTTAGCCTGTGTATTGAAGTCTTATTTTATTGAGACTAGGTTTTATATTGCAGAATAGATGCTTTTTTATTAACTGGACCCTCTATTATGTTTAGTAAGTGCCTAAAGAGTTGAACTAGGTAGGTATCAAAGGCTGCTGGGGGGAGCTTCTACCACCTAAGCCTGAGTTCTGGAAAACTAAGAGGGCTGGGGATACCTGGGACAAAGGCCGGAAGTCAGGAAGACAACACCATGGTCCAGATCTGCCTCTAGCCAACAGAAGCAGTGGTTGCAGTGGTTGCAGCAATCTTCACTCTTTGCATCTTGCACCCATTCTCAACTCCCTGTTTTACTCCTGTCCCTTTCTTTTCAGTAACAGAAGCAGTTTGGGTCCTGACAGGCTCTCATCCTTCACCCCTTGAGGCAGTAAAATAATTCTTTTATGTATTTTTCAGAAGGTATTTGAGCTGACTCAAGCTGCCACATATGAACTAATAGCAGACTGCATTTACTGAGCTTCAGCTGTGTTTCTGAAAGCAATGTGATTATAATAGCTTAAAATGACAGGACAGCCTGTAATTAGCAGAGATTTTTTCCCCGTTAATTACATTAAATTTTAGTTGAATATTACTCTACCCATTAGGATGTTATTTTTATGGTCCCCTACCAAAGTATGCCTCCATAGGGCTGGGACTCTGTCTTGGACAGTGGAAAATTCCACATCCTTGCATAAATCCTACAAGTGCCTCGATTTGGTTGAGTACCACCCTGAGCTATGCCTGGTAAGGTTTTGCAAACAATGGCCTCAGTTGCTGGAGGGAATCCAGTCCCTTGAGTAGCATTTTCGGTCATTCTTTCCCCATTCAATGAATGAAGAATGAAAAATGCAGCTATTCACAAAAGCAGTTTTGTCAGATAGTAAGGACTTGAGTACTAATGTAACACAATTCGTCACATGATATGTTCTGTATATTGTTATTCTCCATAGCGTATGTTTGTCTTCATGTTCTCCAAGCACAGAACTATATATAGGGTTCAACAGAGCTCTAGAAATGTAAAGAAAAAAAGAGGGGCCATGACTATAGTGGAAAACAAGCTGGATAAATATGCAAACATTCCTCATAAAATCCAATGGAGAGATTAGCTGCACAAACATACAAAAGTTCATGAAAGGTGGTCTGGCACCACAGATTCTTCTTCCTTTGCTCATTTAATCTGATGAAGTTAATTTCATATAACCGTAGTCTATGATGCGGTAAAAATAGCACTGTAACCTAACATAGCTCAAGTACTAGTAAAAATTTCAGGAATGGAGTTATCACAACAGAATAAGACCTTGGAACAAGCTGAGTGCATGAGGCATGAGAGAAGTTGTTTTTATTAAAAATAAAATTATAAGAAATAAAACTTAGTCCAGTTTTGCCTGGTTTTGTTCCAGAATTCTTAAGATTACGATACTGATGCCAATCTGTGAGTAACAGACAGAAATATCAGCTGAGATTGTCCTGTAAGCTGCTGAGAGTGTAAGTAATTTTGGGAGATTCAGGTCACCAAGCTCTGGGGACATTCTCTCATTTATCTTGACCTCAGTTTCCTACCACCTAAATGGGCATACGTCTTCGTTTTCCCCAACCTGCTTTTGTGTTTGGACCAAAACGTTATTGAGGCAGCAGGTTAGTCTGCTGTAGACCTCTGGGCTGGGGTCTTGATGGGACTTCCAGTTGCCACCATACCCCTGTGAGTGCGGTGTCAAAGCAAAAAGGGAGTTTCTCCATAATGTTCATACTGCATCATTCTGCTACTGTTTTCTCTTTATTTTACAAATGTAGACATTTATGAACTCTACCACTTTAGGAGTGTAACACAATCCTGCTTCAAGCCCAGGTGTTCCAGGACAGGCACCCAGAGCTGAGTATATGGGTTCAAATGCTGTCAAGGTGGGGAGGGTGAACAGCTGCCCACCAAATTTCTCTCTTTCAGGAATATTCTTCATCTGTTTTCTACCCTATAACGTGAAAGCCTCCTGGATAATTTTGCATTATAAATCATTCCTATTTCCTCCATTCAATGCTTAGCATCTTTCAAAGTGACAGAAATATGGTAATGAAGGCAGTACTATCTCTATCTCCCATAGCAAGGTACGCTGAACTTAAAACACAACCTGATAAATTTTGAGTGGAAAATATATCACTTAATATCAGACTAAGAAGTTACGTGTCTAAACTCATGTTATACTTAATGGAGAGAATTGGGCACTTCTGGAGGACAACTCAACTCTACAATATGGTTAGATGAACTCCATCCTAGAAGTACTTATTTATGTTTTAATGACTATAAAAGGAGTCTGGATGAGTAGTTTCCCTTACAGTCATCTTCATCCTGGGCATCCAAAGTTGATTAACATAAATTCCATGCTGAATGTCCTAACTTTCACAAACTTCAGGAACCCAGCAACTCCTGGAGTATGGGAAGACTTACAATCCAATACAAAAATCTCAAGTTATTCAGCAGCTTTTCTAAATGTTTTCGTTATTAACAAATCATAAAGTCGTAGTCTTCTGCTTCAAACTTTTGACGAGCTCGACACCTGAAAGCTGCAGTATGGCAGTTCTCATTCATCCTGTGTAGTCACAATTCTTGAGATGGAAAGGACTTCATACTGCCTCACTTTCTGAGACAAAAAAAGGCTGTTCTGTGCTATGATGACTACACTGTACAGGAGTGGAAAGCTGTAGGGGTTCCCCATGATGTGGTATGCCTGAGGCATGGGATGACAGCTTCCACCTGGGCCATTTTTTATATCCTACCTTTCTGCAAACTAACTGTTTTCTCCATCAGATTGAATATGTACAAGGCTGTTCTCTAAGGTTAATTTCAGCTCCAGAGTAAACTCTTTCCAGACCAAATAAAAAGAGGTGGACTTCTACAGAGAGCAAGGCAAAATGTCTAAATTACAGTTCTTTCTGAGGCCCTAAACTGGGCTCACCCAGAGCATGGATGGAGGATAAGGAAATCGGTTTCATGAGGAAGAAGGTTGTTTCTTACCTCTATGGAAAAAAGTCTTTGAAATAAGAGTAGCCTTTGTTCAGTTTATCAGCATTATGTCAAACAAACCAGAGCACCGGACCCCTCCAGCCTTGAGCTCAGCTGTCGTGTAGAGTAAAAGAGCAGCAGAGTGATCTGTCACTCACAGCTGTGAGTGGAACCTGTATGAGCTATAACTTCTTCTTTAAATCTTCCAGCACTAAAGAAATGGTATACACTATTGTGAACCATAAGAGACAACTTCTTGCATTTCCAGAAGGCTGAAGCATTTTGGAAGAGGTTTGGCGAATGTTGTGTTTCTCTCATCACTGTATTTAATCAGATCCTTTTTAAAAGTTAAAAAGACCCCAAATCAGCTGAAGATTAGAGAAGATAGCTGCTAGATAAAGTACCTCCATTTCTCATGAATGCTTTCTCAGAAGAACAAACCTGAATCTGCAGCACTTAGATTAAAATCTGGAAACTTTCAAAGCAAATACACATTAGTCTGTGGTGTAGCTGAGCTTCCACAGGCCATCTGGCTGCCCCAAATTATCTGTTTGATGTTCTTACAGAATTCGGTAGCATGGTTTATCTTAATTTCTATCTTTTTATGCAAATAGTAAATCTTCACCCAATGCTACTTTACAGAAAGCCTTAGAAAGACCATGATGTTTGCAGAATTTCTATACAAAATATTACGATATACACTGTTACATCAACATCCATTGCAAGATTGGAAACATGGTGCTGTCTTATCTTTTATTTTCCATCTCTACAAAAGTTTTACCGTGACTGTAAAGGGCATTGGACTTCATGGTTTATACATAATACCATGCATCAATAAAGTCGAGGTTAGAAAAGGGCAGCCATGGGATAAATTTGGGCTTGACAGCATGAAAGGAAAGTTAATTTCAGATAAGCCTGGTTGATAATAATAAATCTTCACATAAGGTTTATATGCAGCCTTTTCTTGTCTTGCTCTTCAGCTTTTCTAGAAGCAAGAAAATATCATGTTCTAACTTTCCTAACAATTCCTGAGGTAAATGGATTTCTAACATAAATGCCTTTCTCCTTTTCATGCTCAAGTTTTGGTTTTCATTATACTTCAAAATAGCATGGAAGGGTTCCCACTGCATCACAACTTCACCTAAAGCTGTTTACATAAAAAAAACTTTGTAGTCAGTTTATCCCTAAGGAAATTTGCATCAAGATCATAAAATAAATGTCATTATCCCACTTAACAGCCATAAGGATACAAACTTAACCTTCTCCAATGATGTGTTTTACTTCCGGTCAAAAAGATTAAAAATCTTGTTCTGTAGGTCCTAGTTGTTCAAGCCATACTAGGGAGCACTAAAATTTTACAGCCTTGTTCAAAATATAGCATCACTACTCTCCCTGCTTAATCTTCAAAATCTAATCACCAGCTGATATGGCTACAAAAGACAAAGTAAAAGTATTTTTTAACATTTTTCCAAACCTTCTAACAGACCAACATTAAGTGGTAAATTTGTTTGTGTTGCCAAAATACCAAAACTCACTGCTAAAATAAACACTTTGAAATAGATCATGAGAATTCTTACTGCCTGTGGAAAGATTTTTAAACACAGATACTGGCACCCTCTTTAATGCATCACACAACCCTCACATGCTTGTGGTGGCCATCCACCTTTTTGTTTGGTGCTACCTTGTCCATATGCAAACACACCTGACTATTTGCATTTGAACAAGAGCCGATTCAGACAGCTCTGTGTCATCTCCTTGTCCAGTTCCAAGGTCAAAGCCCTTAATTCAGTCTTGTAGCTCTTCGCTGTTTCAGTGCCAAAGCTCCCTGGCTGCCTTGGAAAATAGGGAAGCCAAAACCATGACTGTCTCTGTCTGCTCACACCAATGTATTTGTAGCCTCATCTGTAGCAGGGCTTCCCAAGATAAATTCATATGGAAAACATACTTATCAAAAACTATTTATAAAAAAGCAAAACTTGAGTGTTTGTTTGGTTGTTTGTTTTTTTCCTGGATATTTCTTATTCCGCATTATTATCTTTGATGTTTACTAAAAATAAAAATTAAATTTTTGTGTACCTAGTTAGATATTTAATATCAGTATTTTTCTCAACAGCATAGTTTTTTAACAAAGTCAGAACTTGGCACTGAACATTTTAGTGAAAAATATTATTTTTTTAAATATTTCTTAATTTTTTTACAGTTTCAAGAAAGAAAGTATTTTTTCCAACAGAAGAAAAACATAGTTGCAGTGATCTTCACTAAAGGAACAATGGAAATCCAGAAAGCACAGCAAAAGCTGAATAGGGATCAACTTTGAATGTCCTTATTTGCCACTGACTAAGAAATTAGTTAAAACAGTAATTTTCCTGTTTCATACTGAACCTTATTTCCAGACCAGCCCCTGCTAGAAAATACCAAAGTTTTGTCCACTTCGCTACCAATCACTTGTTTATGTGTGGGGTCATCACTGATACATCGTATGGCAGGTATTGCAAACCTCCTGGTGGCCTACTAAAGTAGGAAGGAATCATTAGGACCTCCGATGATGAGAAGAAGGGTTGCAGAGCTTCTGCGTAGACTCCCAGCGTTGGAAACATTACCAGCGCAGCTGCCAGGCTATAGCTGCCCACACAGGCACATGCTAAATGGATCCTTATCTCTCCATTCTACCATGAACAATTATTTGTTTTCTCTTTATCTGTATTTTTATCTCCACCCTAGGACTCATTCAGCTCTTTTACAAAGACAATCCTTGGATAGAATTCAGATTCATGCTTCTCTTCTCTTTTTGTTTTTTGGGGTTTTTTTCTCTCCACTCAAAGCCTTTTTATAATTGTGTAGCCATTACACAAGATTCCTTTTTTCCTAAATTTTCACTCAAGTCAAATTCCTTTCTATTGTATAACTAGGCAGCATCTGCAATTCAGACAAACTCCCTAGAACCCGAAAGTGAGGGCAGGATGCTACCGTCACTTATGGAGAATCAGACCACAACTATACCTTAGATCTTGAATGCATATGTCAGCTGAATTAGATAAATAGCTTTACAAAAATAATCAACATTGGCCTGGATCTGCTGTGTAAAAAGTGTAGTCACAAGTAAAAGAAGGTAAGCAGAGATTAACCATTTTTAGTTTGGATCATCTGAAGTTTTCACATTTTCACTGCCCAATTCTGTATGGTGGGAAACTGAATTCAGTCCATCAGATGTCATTATATTCCTGGTATGCAGTTTGTTACAGAATGGACTAGTAAACATCTGCTTTGAACTCACTTGATCTTACTGAGTTAGATGAAGCATCTCTGGAAAACAAGGGGTACAGAATGGCCCAAAATGCATCATTGCAACAACGATGTATCCCACCAATAGACCCTTTCCCTGATCACACGCTCTACTGCATGTTATAATGGCAGCAGCAGGAAAGGAAAACATCAGAAGAGTCCCAAAGCCACCTCTGTGCCCCTGTGTGACCCCCTAGTATGGGGCTGCTGTTTTGGTGCTCAGCATGCAACACTAGGTGAACATGCAATGTGTCAGTGTAGTGCTCAGCAAATGAAGTTCTTGAACAACCCTTTTTTTTTTCCTTTTTTTTTTTCCTTTTTTTTTCTTTTCTTTTTTTCAGATAGGAAATCAGATATATTTTACTATCACATGGAAGGCAGCACTCTGCTGCTTCTTTTGGTTTTGCTTTTTTTAAAGCAACAGGTTTTCTAATGGCTTTGTATAAGTATAAACTAGATTATTCACCTTCTGAGAATATTCTTCTTCTTTTCTAAGTCACTTGTTTATTAAATGGTTTATTAAATGTTCCAGAGGTATTGAAGCTCAAAAGACACAGAAAGCAACAGTTCCTCAGAGTTTTGCATTCTTGTAAAAGTCATTACTATAATTTTAGCAATTTAAATCAAAAGATGTTTTGGGAAAATAACAATTCCTTTTTTGTCAAAATCGCTTCATTCAGCTCCTCAAACTAGATGATAGATTACCTCTTCATGTAGTTGTGAAATAAAGGCCACAAGAAACTGTTGGATATACAGAAAATACCAACTTATCTTTGATGAAAGCCATTCATGACGGTAACAATAGAGGAGGAATCCACCACTTCATATTGCAGATCGATCCCAGTAATCATCAACAGTATAAATGTGTCTGACATTTAAGGTTCTACCTGGATATAGGAAGAAACTTTTTCCCCATGAGGACAGAATTGGAGCAGGTTGCCCAGAGCAGTTCTCCACCCTTGCAGGTTTTCAATATGTGACTGGATAAAGCCCTGAGCAACCGAATCTGAGCTCAGAGGTGACACTGCTTTGAGCAGGAGATTGGACTAATGATGTCCTGAGGACCCTTTCAGTCTGAATTATTCTGTGATCTTACGGCATTATAATCTCAACATTAATTTGCCTCTCTCCAGTTACTAGGCACTAGTCTTAATTAGGTCTTTGTGGGCTACCACACTTAGCTCTGCTGAATTATATGTCCTTTGAATGCTCATCCCCTGGCCACCAAGGAACCAGAAAGCAAGATGTGACAGAGCTTGTGCTATGAGACTGAGGCACAAGGTTCTGGCAAATCCAGCCTCCCAGGGGTTTCCCCACTCCTGGCTCTGCAGCAGCAGATCTCCAGGTTCCCAAGCTGCCTGTTGTTGAGTCTTGGGAAAAACTCATCTGTAACACAAATCAGTCCAGGCCCAAAGACCTTGGCCTTTCTTCCCCACCAGGCAGACTAGCAGAAATACTTTTGACTGAAAAAAACACTTCACAATTTTCAGCCTGCCCTATGCCCAACTGCAAGCAACTAATTGCAAAAAAATATTTGATTATATTGTTTTATTATTAAAGAAGATCAGCTATCAAAGCTAACTTAGATGCAGAATTAAGAATAAGAGACATTTTAAGACATGATAGGCAATCATGCAAATACATACTGTGCTTTCCTATTACAGTAAAAATGGTGAGAAAAATTTGAAATTGGGATAGTAGAATTGTTTTCCACATGGAATAAAATAGTATATATTTCAGGTCCTTTTGTTAAGAATTACAATGGAATTCAAAATGAGATTTTTTTTCAATTAGGAAGATAGAAAAAAAATTATAGTAGGAAAAGGGGAAAAAACATGAGAAAAGTTAGTATGTTCTTTTTTGTCTGTAACAGAATTTCTTTAGTTTTGGACACAGTAATTAAGTAAATAAAATCAAGTGTTTAATAAGATGTTTAAGAAGTTTGAAAGGCTGGAAAAAGATAAATAAGTCAAGACAAAATATTCCTGTTTAATGTGGCTATTCATACCAACTCTAAAGGATGTGACTTGTGGTGACCAAGCTCTGTAATAATTTTAGCATGATACAGAGCATCATTTGAATGAAAGAACTCAGTCTTTTGAACTTCAGGGTGTATAATAGTCCCTCTCCTAGTGGAAGTGTGTTAATGTGTTGAAATTAGTTTGAAGAGTGAAATTGACCCAGTTCCAATTTATTTCTGCAGATTCTTTTTAGGTTTGGACATTGGCCCAAGATATTCAGGAAACTCCACTCAGGAAATGGGAGAAAATCTGATTACACTTAAAACATATATTGTAGTCAATGTTTTGCACTACTTTGATTACTATTTTGTTAACTTCTGCATTTCCTGCTGACAGTTCGGTAGAGCATTCCATGCAGCTATTACAAGGCACAGATTTTCAATATGAAGTTTTACATTTCTGTCATGAAGAAGCAAGAAGTAGAAGCTGCTGTACATCATCCAGGATGAGCTCAGAAGTGCCACAGGAAGAAGAAGCTGCTATGTCTTTGCCAGAAGATGTAGATCAAAATCTGATAAGAAAAAACCCTGAGAGAAGTATGAATGAGAATTTATTGATCTGTTAGTTGTCACTCCATTTCAGCAGTTTGATCCATCATTTCAGAAGAAGCACCACCATTCTCTCAGAAAATTTGTGACCCCTCTGTGAGATTTTAGGCTCAAGATGATAGCTCTATATGACAACACAGTGCTTATCTGGCTGGATCTTTCAAAAATCAGTGTCTCCTAGGCCGGAATGACAATTCTTCTTCCTGTCCTTCACTTGTAGGTTTACAAGATGCATCTCACAATATGAAATGAAAAAGATTTGAGGAAGAAGAGCTGTAATATGTCTATGACATGGAGACAAGGTTCTGCTTTTAGTCTTTCATCATCTCTTCAAACGTTTTACAGGATACAGCAGGGAAACTGGATTTTATATAGAAAATGCTGATTCACCTAAAGTCAGACAGAAAACACACCTTTTTTACTTTCAGCCAGTAGGTTACCGTCAGTATCCCTGAAGAGCTTTGTGCTTCATACAGTGCTACAATATTATATCACTCACACCACAATGCAGATAGCAAATGATAACAGAAGAAAGAATAAGTACTGTGGGCATGGCATCCAGCTACCAAACCCTAGCCATCCCTCCCGCCCCCCAGAAAAAAAAAAAAAAAAGAAAAACCTCAAAATCAACAGTTTGCCCCTAAATGGAAAATTTAAATCACTATTGAAAACTGGAAAATAATCTTCAATATGTAGTGAATCAGAGCACATATTGACCACCTGTTAACTCCTAATGTGTTGAACTTCTATATAAAATATAAAACACAAAAATCTCATTAAAACATAAATGAGAATGGTATCTCTTATTTGCCTTCCTTTTATGTTTCTGTTTGGCAATTTAAGCATTTCCTCATTTTCTAGAACTGAAGGATACAGCATCTTGAATTTTTTTTGCTGACTTTCTCCCGGTGCATGAATAACTCTTTGTCATTGCTTGACTTGGTCATCAAAGAATTTTCACTGTTTTTGTTTAAAATCTTACTTCTTCAGTCTATCTCACCAGTATTGTCAGGACAGGAGAGATGCCTTTGGCAGCAGTATTAATAAACAAGATGGAAGAGACATCAAAAAAGATTTATTCACAGGGTTTTGCCATTAATCAGACTCCTTTCAAAAACGAGCAAATGTTGCACTGTAGTGGATTTATTCCTGAGGCTTGCAGAGTACCACACATGGCAAAGTACATTCAATGTGAGAGGTAACAGGTAAGCAGCAGCATCACCATGGCACTCAGATTTTCTAATTTTTGTAAAGTGTGTGTTAAGTGCTGATCTGGAACATATCCCCTTTTGATTAAGCATGACTGCTTCATCTGACAGTCTGTACAGGTCTCCCCAGTTATGGTCACAAGAACCATCTAAGACCCAAAACCCAACTTTGACCTCCCCTGCCTCTCACCACCATCACAAAGGGACAGACAAAATTTACAACAAAACCAAGAGTTCAGCAAAAGACCAGGAACACAGCAAAACAATGTACAGTTTCAGATTCAATTCCATCACTATGCCATGGCAAATGTTTTCCAGTTCAGACCACAAGCTTCTGAGGTGTTGTGCAAAAAGCCAGGAATTGAAAACTCACCTGCAAAGGTGGCTACTTAAAAAAATCAAGGCTTCAAGAGAAATTCTCTGCATGATGTATTTTGATATCCTCTGGATGAAACTAAGGAGCAGAACATGAAAGGCCTGAAGGATGTTCCAGAAATTCATTGCCTTTTTTCTTTTTTACACAAAGTCTGTAGCTTTATGCATGGAGAAATCAAAGTTGTGCCATGTAGAAGGATAAAAGATTATGAACTTGAAATTTAGCACAGGGTTTATGTGGCAAAAGAAAATATTGTACAAATCAGGTGTAAGAACTGGTATTCAAGGAGCTTGTGCTTGAGCACAAAAGGCACTGGTTAACACTAATAATAAAACAGTAAGGCTATGCAGGAATTAAGAACGTAGAGGTCATTGTTTCTATAAATTAAACCAGAAACCCAGCAGGATGGCACCACCCCTGAACAATCTTTCTTAGCATATGGATCTACCCTTCCTAGCGAATCCAAGTGCTCTGGCATTGTGGTGATCAGTGCAAAGGCTGCATGGGTACCAAGTTCATGAGGTCCTCAGATTTACCCTCCTCCATACTGGGAACCAGACAGAGAACAAGGCAGGCACTCTTTTCATTGATCAGGAGTGCCTGAAGGAACATAGCAGAGCAGTGGCTCTCACTGAGCATCTGTAGACATTTCCTCCTCAAAATGTTACGTGATGACTCTTCCAGCAAAATTAAGGATACGGCAAGTCAACACATTCGAGGTACCAGATATACCTGTATGATCTCATACTTCATGTCTTTATTACAGCCAGTGCAGAAACACCTTTCTTGCCTCACTGTATGAACTGAGTTCTACCCCTCTGTATTTAAATAGTATGAATTCTCTGAGACCTGTGCGAATCATCTTACACTCCAACTGGGTTCAAACAAGTGAGTAGACAAGTAGAGATAGACTGACTCATTGCTCAGATTTGAGAAATGTCTGCATTTGAGTGACAAATAAAATGCTTAACCCTAATGACTGTTATTTACTCTCTTCACTCTCACTACATAAGCAGGAATAAAATTCAAATGCTTATTCTCAGCTCATGTGAGTCATGCATTCTTACAATATTCAGACTTCCTTTTTTTTCTACTTGCCCCTTTGGCGCACCAGTGCAAAAATAGTTGCTTGGAAAAGAAGGGTAAGAAAGGCAGTTGAAAATAATTGAAGGAAAGCACTTGTTCTTCAAATTTGAATGGAAAAGCTAAATTTCATGGCCAAATTACATCAATCTAGTAACACGTAAGTCTTACTGTCAAAAATAATGAAGAAGGAAGGGAACTCCAACTATCTCTTCTTTAGCAAGCCTGATCTTGAAAACCCTGACTTTAGTTAAGAGAAAAAAACCTTCTTACTTTAACCACCATTACTGAGCCAAATACAGTTCTCTCCAACAGATTTATTTTATCCTTCCACACCTTCATTTTCCCAACTCAGAGCTTAAACTCTCATACTTTATTGACACTGAATGACCATAAGTAGTCTTTCCTATTTCAGTGAGCCTTTGAGAACACACCTCTATGTCAGCTAAGGTTTCTAAATCTGGCCTTGCATAAAAATTCTTGTGTGAAACTAAATCAGTAGACTGGATCTCATAATGTATCCACAAGCCTGTCAATTCATTTCTGTTTTTACAGATGTTTTCCAGTTTTGTCATACCTACCCTTTCAACTTTGCTTCAGAGTTCCAGCTCAAAATGAAGTCCACAGATATAAAGCAAGATCTTCATCTAAGTGTTACTTATTTTCAGCATGAATGCTGAAGATGTCAAAGGATTTCTCTAAAAAGCGCAGAATTATGGAAACCACATCATTTAAAATTGTGTGGTCTAAATAACAACAAAAAATATATTTCAGGATCTGAAAAAGAAGAAAGGGTAACATTTAAGCGTCTTCTTAGACTGAAAGAACTGGGAAGATTAGGTGTTGGTACCATACTTTTACATATATTTCAGTAACAAGTTCAGTTTGATCATCTACACTATACCTATACTTGTAAATAAGGTTGACCTTATAGTTGCTCTAATACTATGACAACAAGCCTTCTATGTTTTAATCCTAGGAGCTGTGCCCAAACACACGTGCATCTTAACACTAAAATTTCCACTTGAGGTCCACAAAGTGTACTTTTGCTATTTACCTCTTACTCAGCATTTTTGAAGTATATCTTCAATTTATGGATTAAGTGCCCAACTTTAGCAGAGAAAATTTTCCAAAGGCAAACCTCTCATCCTCTGGTTTTGTCTTTCAGATGGTCCACTTTCATTTTTCCACCCAATTATTACAGAGAAAATTCATCCCACTGTCATTTTTACTCGTGAAAGAAATTTAAATATAAGGCTGTATTTGTGTCAAAATTCACTCATTTTCCTAAACTGTTTTTGGAACAGTTTTCTACTTTCAGTTAGAAAGTATCTTTACTCCTGATAAACCTAATCAATTTCTCAAGTTGTTTGAATATTTGTTCATATAGGGAAATTCTGAAAGTGTTCAGTGTGCATCTACAGTTCCAAACTTGCCCTACAATTTTGCTTCTGCATTACCTTTTTCTCTGAAATGATCCAGAGATAATCAAAGTCAAGACAGTTTTCATAGCTGCTACCAAATGGATTGTTTGAAGTAATAGCTGTTAGACCTCCAAATTTTGCACTTTTACCCTAAAAAACTCTGTCGGTCTCAGGCTGGCAAGAAATTCTGCCATCTTATTTCATAAAAGAATTCAAGAGTCATGGTATCACAGCACCATGACATTCAAAAGTCTTTACGGCTACTCTGCAGCAAAATTTTCAGTGTTATGACTCAAAGTAAATAATTCTTTGGCTAAATATTTTGGCTAAATTTCTTTGGTGCACATCCATGTCATCCAAGGGGAAAACAAAACAAAACAAAACAAAACAAAACAAAACAAAACAAAACAAAACTTCAATCAGTTGCTCAAATGTTAGCTTAGAACAAATACAGACATGCTCTGAAAAAACTGCACATAAAACCTCTTACACAACAGTTGAATTCTTAAGGATCTACTGGGTGTGTAGGGCCAAGGAAATGTCAGCTGCTTGCCTACATATAAGAAACTAAAAGTACTGACTTATCAGAACTAAAACTACAAAACATGAAGCACTTCTTAGGAAGATTTACAAACATTATAGATGGTCTAGTTCTGAAGAGGACAAAGTCTAATGTCACGTCCAAAGAAAAAGTAGCCTCCTTGTTATTGTTGGGAAGTTTAAAGCTGGAAAGCAATACTGCTGGCAGAAGCCATATCCACTAAAGAGGATGACGAAAATCTGTAATACCATCACGATGGAAAAGAAAAAAAGATCAGAGATCATGTCAGAAAATCACAGTGCAAATTGTCTTCACTTCTACTCCACTCATCACTTCCTACCAATAAGTGTTCTGTTTTATGTTCTTCATATACAATCTTTATTAATAAATTATTTTTAAAGTAATAGTGATCAACCAAGTTTGCATAAAATCTCTTGAATGAGTCTCTTGCTAATTTCTCCTTCTTTGCAATTGCAATGACTTGTAAAAAGTTTAATTATTTGCTGCTTATACATTTTCTTTTCACAATTAGAAGTTTGTCTCAATGCAAAACTTTAAGTCTGAAATGTAATATGACAATACATTCAACCCTATCTTAAATAACCATGAGAGACATCTAATTTGGTCTCTTTGTTTAAAATGATTTATGAATATGAGTATCCTTTGTCTGGAAGATGTCATAACTTTGCAGGTTAGGTTGGCAATACTGCGTTATCAGGGACAACAACCTTTCAAGTAAGCCAAAACCAAGCCAGCTAAAAATTGGCTTGCATTTTTGAAATTTTTTAAATGTTGCAAATTAAAAACTCAGCATTTATTACAGTATTTCTGTTCCATTTGAGACATATTTATGAAAAACAAAAATCAAAATGCTTTATTAAAAATGTATTGAAAGTTTTGTTTCTGAAGTTCAACTTATTGCTTTCAGATACCTATTTTCAGATTTCAGGGACCTTCTGAACAAAAAACAAAAACAAAAACAGAAAAAAAAAAAAGAAAAAAGAAAAGAAAAAAAGCTTAATTTTTAAAGTACACAGGTTAAAAGGACAAAGGAAAAAAATCAGATTAATTTACTGCTATCAGAACATTTCATTATATTGAGATACTTCCTGACTCCAGGAGATAAATTATGTCTCACAAAAATTTATATATTTTAAATGGATAGGGAGAACAGAATAGAAACAAAAATGCAAAAATCATTCTGCAATCCTAAATAATTCTCACAGAAAACAAAGTAACTAAATTCTTGCTCATATTGGCTTATTGTAGTACAGTCCGCAGGTCTTCCAAGAGTAAATTGTCATTTACAAAGGAAAACTTGATGGTTAAACTGCATGTTAGATAAAAGCCCAGGCATCTGTTTCATTACAGTTCCTCAAAGAAAACAACCAAGCTTGTCAGCATTCCAGTCTAATACCTCTCAATGCCAGATCCTTAAGCTAGAATGCAAAAATGTCACACATACAGTGGGACAAGTTCTCTCCTAAGACAAATGGTGCACACTAACCTCAATGAGGTTTTGCTCAGCTAGGCCAACAGGGATGGAGGTGCAGGTTGCCTTACTAAATTTTCAATAACTCCATGGTATGCACACACTCTTTAGAGGCCTGTGACCCCCAAGGTTTTTTTTAAAATTTATTCTCCAAGGTTCACATCGCACCCAACCCCAGACCTGGTAAACACTTGTGAAAGTAAGTATGGAAGGCATGAGTATAGCCTCCAGGATTTTCACGTCTCCTTGATTCCAGCAACAAGTTTACCTCGCTTAAGGAGGCTTCTGGCTTTTTGACTTTAATGTTTCGTTTCATACAGGAGACGAAGAAAAGCTTTCCTTCATTCTGTATTGTTTTATCATGTCTTTGATTGCTGTATGTTTTGTAATTCAACAAACTAATTGCAAAAGCCATAGCATTTGATAAATTTTCTCAGGACTTTGAAATTTCTGCAATGTATTGTTTTTTATTGCTGAATGTCTTCAAACCATCTCCCTCCAGATTCTTAAATACTCAGCAAATAAGAAAGACTGGACAAGGCAATTTCTTGGAAACATTTAACATCCACTGCACTTTATAACCACCTTGCAGAAGCAATCCAGTAACACTGCTCTGTAGATATTTTTTGTGATTAAGTTTTTTTTTTTCTCTGCCCACTATGTTTTGTGTTTATTATAATTATTATTGAAGATCTTTGCCAAAAATATAAATATTCTTGCTTACAAATTTTACACTAAGTATTTCCACTTTGAGTCTTGCTGGAAGTATTCTCAATGCTTTTCTGAACAACTATGAGGAGAAATGTATAATGATGGTTTATGATGTGACCAATGGGGTACAGCTGTTTCAGATGATGCAGCAGAACAAAAAACTTTGACAAAAAGAAGAAAAAAAAGCCCCAATCCCCTTGCAAGGGGAAACATTGTTTTAATGTTCTAGGAGGTAAATGAAACTCCTCAAATATCAAGTCTCTAAAAGCTTCTTAAAATATCCTACATTTTTTCTCAGTGATTAATTTCTTAAAGCAAGAGAACAGCATAGCGAAACAGTTGGCACTGTCCAAAGTCATTAGTGTGGTAATTTGTTCTGGCCCAATTACTAATAATATCTATAGGCAAAAGAAACATGAAATCACGGAAAAGCAGGGGAGGCTGCACTGTGGCAGCACCAGCAGCACCACCGGCAGCCTCGGCACTCTGGGAGGAGGGACTGGGTGTGGGAGGTGAGGAAAAGCCCCCACATTGGAGTCATGCAGCACCAGAAGGCTGCCGGCAGTGGTGAAGAGGTGGCCCTGCCGCACTGCGTGGGAATGCGGTGGCAGAAGGCAGCGGGAGAAGATGTGTATCCCACAAGAGAACAAAGCATTTATGTATGTAAAGCTCGAACACAAAAAGAAATTGAAATGGTGGTTTGGGACTCCTCCAAGAAGAAAGAGCCAACTTTACCATTTGGAAGGGGACTAAGTTTCAGTGATAAAATCCCCAGGCTCTAAAAAACTAACATCTGGACTTGTCAAAAATGTCTTTTTTTGCCTTCCAAAGAAACATGAAAATAGGCCTGAGGCTAAAAAGGAGAAAAAAAAAAAAAAAACAAAACAATCTCAAAATCATGGTCCACAAGAGCAGATGTTCCACAATAAACTCTGCAAGTCAAGACAAAGAGATGTTGGAAGATGATGCAAGAACTGGGACGAACTTGTGGCTTTGCAAGAGATTGTAGATACCATTTCAAGATGCAGAGCATGGAAAAGAAGATGGGAACAATAAGACTGCTGAAGTCTCCCTAAGGTTAGAGCCTGACAAACAAGAGCTGAAAGCAGAAATAGCAGGGGAATGTGTCAGTGCACTGAGAGCAAATGAACCATGTATTCATCTAACATGTCCAAGGCAACGCAGCACAAGGACAAGTCATTTTAACACTGAAAGATCAGTTAAAAGCTCAGATCTTAAGAAGTGCGATTCATCAGAATGCCACAGGAAATTAAAGCTCTCGATAATTGGCTTAGAAGGGATCAGAAGGTCTCATTTCCAACAAAGGCAAGAGCTAGAGAAGATGAGGAGACTAACCGGGCTAGGAAAGAGTTTTTAACATCTTGCAGAGGCCAGGGAACCTCTCACAAGAATAGATCTGGAAAAGACTGTCTATGTGTCCAAGAAAGTGCCCCTCATCCTGAAGCTACAAGGCCACCTGCACAGATTCTTGCTTTGAGATCTCACAGCATGAAGGAAAAAAAGAAGGAGTTTTACACCAAGACAACCCCTTCACTGACTAAATAAAGAACATGACGCCCCTGAGAACTCTGCTTTATAGCTTAGGTAGCTATCTTGGGTAGCTCAGAAAGTTGAATGACCACAATATCTCCCTCTATCTTCCATGGACATCCAGGCTAATTAGACAGTATGGCAAAGGCAGCTCCATCATCATTTTAAAAGAAAGCATGTACAACTTTGTGGAGCACTGAGCGCATTTTTGGCAATTTTTTTTTACCCATTTTGAGAACCAAAGCAGGACTGAGCATGTCAGAGGCAGAGGAGTGCCTACTTTCTGTTTCCTGACTGATCTTGGATTTGACTTATATGTCAAATTGTTCAGGCAATTCAGGAAGATGATTCAGAAATGTGCAAAGGTATTATTCTACATCATCCAGACAAAATGTGAGGTGCTCCTGGAATTTGCTATCACCAAGAATCAGACAGCAGCTGAGCAATGTCATCATGCACTTTAGACAAAAGCACCTGAATTCTGCCTAGTCAATTACTGGAATTAGGCCTGATCAAATACACAAAAAGGGAACATTTTCAGCTTTCAACAAAAACAGAAATGCCAGGACAGATGATCAGCATCCAGGTTTTTTCCATGCCTGATGCATCAGCATGGGTCTGATGGGCAGGTTAAGAGAATAATAGATCATACTTGTCTTCAGTCAGCACCTCCTTTGGGAAACACTGTCTGCATCTCAAATATCAAATGCAGTCTGCAGAAATTTCAGAGCTCTGTATCTATTTCCCTGTTGTTAAGACTGGAGACCTGTGTGAAACCAGGCTATGGAAGGTGGAGATGAAAATGTTGACTTTCCTGTCTTCAATTAGGTGAAAGGTCAGAACAAAGCTGGAAAGTGCAGCCAGACCAAAGGTCTTCAAAGATCTCCCACATCCAACTGTTTTGACATAGTCACTGTCTGTGTCTCAAACCATGGTCTGAACTGGTTCAGCTCCAGGTGTTTCACCAAAAACCACAAGTTTTGTCTGTATTTATATTTTAAAGACCTCAATGTGCTAAAGTTTACACGGATGACATTTTGATCTGACTATGTATTTATATAGCAAAAAGTATTATATTACAGATGGCTCAGAACAACTTGGGGAAAAGCCCAGTCTGATGGGTTAATAATAAATAAACAAGACAAGAAGCTTAGAGAGATGAAAGACAGTAGGAAAAGGTAACACAGGAAGATATGCAAAGAGGAGTTGCCTGTCCCAGAAGCACTGGAAGTTTCCTTGAAATGGTAAGGAACCCTAGGAAAATGCATCTAATTGGCCTGCCTTAGTCAACAACCTGTAAGCACTAGAGGACAAAAATATCTGAAGAGCAGAGGATGGAAGTGATGGCCAAATGCCTGAGACACATTACAGACACTAACAAGAGCAGAGCATCAGTGTATTCACACAGAAAGGAGGACCTCCTTGAGTCAGATGTATAGAGAACCTGTATATTTGTTACTAGAAGGATAATCACAAGACAGATTCAGGAGGACAGTAACGAGTCATACAGCTTTTAGGCTGGAGCTGGCTGATGTCCTGCTGGTCCAGAACTTGAGTATTCTGCATTGGCAACATCCTGCAATACCGCACTTAGATATCACAGGCAATGCCAGCATTTCTTTTTAAGCAGAACGGACCCAAAGTACGTAACAGTATGTCAGTAGTGAAATATCCTTATTTTAAACATGGACTGTAGATGTCACTGTGCTATAGGAAGACATGTATTATCAGTAATCATTCAATGCAGTAATATTAGGACAGCAATTTATACAACCTATCCATCTGAATTTCCAGACTAGATTTTCCAGGCTAGACTGCAGAAGGGCTCTTTCTGTTCCTACCATGGAAACCAGGCCAGTACCCAGCTGAGACTGCGAAAACAACGGGGCCAGCAGGAGCGTGGACCAGACAGAAACTGTCTTCAGACACATTGCATGGGCTGGGAGATCAACCTCTCCTTTGGCAGCTTTTTAGGAATGCTGCTGTTTAATATCTAAAGCTCTCAGCTAAAACAGTTTGCTGCTGGGTACTTAATGAGCAGAAGTACTATAAACACTCTACTCTTCTGGGTGGGTCAAATAATTTACTGTCCAAACAGAGTGATTTCTGCTGACTCTGACACCAAAAAGACTGGTAAAGAAAATATGCATGTGCGTTCTGGAGCACAGGCAGATTTAGGATAAGTGCCCTCTGCAATCAGACTGATATGTGACTGCAGCACAAACAGACCTTCCTCACCCATTCTGGTGCCAGTCACAATGCCACTACTAACCAGGATTGGGGTGCTGTCTATGCATACACCGTCGCACAAGATTTCCAGTCTGGCCTGGAGCTTATGGTCCAGCACTTCAAGTGCTTTCAGTATCAAACTGCAGGCTGCCCCAGGTCTGCCCACAGGCTTTGCAATCACAGTCTCTCAGTGGAGACAGCCCTGCTGACTCATTTGAAGTTGCATACTGAGCCTCATTTGGGATATTCAACACAAGTCAAGCCTAAGCAAGGGAAAGACAGAATGTTCAGTGACACATTTGCTACCAGCACAGATTGTCTATCTGTACCAACAACTATTAATTTTACCACTGCCCTCTCTTCCCAAATTCCTCTAAAACAGTTAGTTGTCTTGGCTGAAATCAACTTCCCTAGCAATATTAGCATGTGGACACAGCACTGCTGTTGCACAGCATATACAGCTAACTGATGAAAATTGTCCTGGTAGAAACAACATGGAACAAGGTAGCCAACAAATGATGGAAGTAAAAATACGGTGCACTGTGGCCTGGAGTGGCAAGCATCCAGATTTGTGTTTTCGGGGAGAGCGAATGCAGGAACTCTTCAAACCAGCATCACTGTGGTCCCCAAGTGGTATAGCTCTAATATTGCTAGCAGCTGTGGGATAGTTTGCAGTGTCTTGAAACCTGCATTCATGACTGACACATTCTGTTGCTGTACTACTGTCCTGGAAGGAATACTTGGGTAATACAGGGTGATCAGTCCATGACTGAGTAATTTGGCACGTACTTTTTGTCCCATACTGACACATAGACCTCACCCTCATTTTCCTCTGGGGTTGTGTTGTGTTGAGAAAACACAATGTGTCGGAACTTCTCTCATCATAGATCTTTTTAACATTCTTTGCTTCTCCCTCGTCTGTATGGACTACAGATGCTTTATTCCCTGATGTCCTTAATGCCGTGCAGTACCTCCAGGGCAGCATCTATAACAGCTGTACCACTTCTGTTGCTGTCCAGTTCCCAGTAGCAGCTGAGATTGCCTGAGTCTGGCTGTATTAACTTCACGACAGGAAAGCACTCACATCAGAATGGAGAGTAGACCTTAACTGGATACGACGGATGGTGGAGCTGTGTCAGATGTACACTGCTGCAGTCCTTGGAAAGAGGGTCCTAGGGCTGATCTATGAAAAGGGAAAAAGACAGGGTGGGGCAATGGTAACTGGTGTTGAACTTGACTTCCACTGGGAAATGGTTCAGCTGTGTGCTGACCTCTTGCTCAAGAGCACAGCGTGACAAGATTGAGACACCGTGAGTCCGGCTCTTCTCTTGTGGATAGTAATTTGGAAAAACATATCTTAATTTCCATTTGTACCAGCGTGACAAGACAATGAGAATTGGGGGTCAGAATCTCACTTGCCCTAAATCAGCATTGCTGATATGTCAGTCTTGACCTACATTGGCTTTTACCTGCCTAGCTCCTGGTCATGGTGTCAGCCCACTGCAACAGTCCAAGACACCCCAACATAAGCTGACTAAACAAGCCCTGCAAGCCTGTTCCTGTTACTGAGCCTGGTTCAAACTAGTATTATATAACCTAAATGTAATACCTATGTTAGGATACCACAATCATTCCTGCAGGTGCTGTTTAGATGTAGTGGTAGTGCATTCTAAGTACATTATTATTCCAGGCTTAGTATCAACCTCTTTCTATGGTCATTGTGTTTGATGTTGGAGTTAAATATGGAGGCATGTAGACATTTGTAGTACAGATTTTTCCTAGGACCTGGGGAAAGGAGGTGAAAAGGTATTTTTCTATAGAAATAGAGACTTCTAGATATTATTTTTCAGACAATTCTGCATGTAGTTCTGCATCCCTTTGTTAATGCACTGCATTGACTGATGGTAATCTTGGATTGTTCCTTAACCACAGTTTTCTGTCCTGCTATTGACCTGCTGTAGTGTAATTGCAGTGGTGCATATGTGATCACACAGAATCACACAGAGATCCCCAAAGAGTCCCTCTGTGGGGAAAAAAAAATATCACAGAAGTGTCTCCCATTTATCTTGATTGTAATTGTGAGCAGAAGGTTGCACAAAGTCATACAGACTGGGTTTATTTCTACTGACTCATGGCCACCTCTGGGAACTCTGAGTAAATGCAGCTGCTGAGCAGTCTTTTAAGCTGCTTGGTTGCAGGTTGATCATAATTGCTGTTAGAGTGCCAAGGGATACAGAGCTTTTATGCAGAGTTCATATACAATATGTTTATTAGCCCCAGGGGGAGATTTCTGCCCAGTGATTTTCTCTGCACATCTGCTCAGTTACCTCCTTTTTTGCATACCTATTGCTATTACCAGGTCCTATTTCTCCTGGAAAAAAAAGAAATTAGGGAATCTCAGCAATGCCACAGAATCAGATCACTCTTTGAGACAATGTCATTCAAGGAAGCAGGAAAAAGAAGAATCAAAGCTGGAATTCCCCTCTTTGTTTGTTTGTTTGTTTGCTTAGTTGTACCTGTAAGAATCAAAGGCAGAGCAATTGCTGATTCTAGATTCAGCAGTGCCATGAAACCAGATAGCTCCAGGCTGTTGACACTGTTAGGTGGTTTAGCACTATTTACCTTTCTTCTGAAGCCTCATGCGGTGTCAGACACTCCTCCATCCTTCTCCAACAGAACACAGCACTCAGGGGTCATTCCTCTAACACAATATCTGCGTCTTTGCCACTGGTAAAATATTTGCTTAGAAACACCGGTGTAAACCAAAACACAAAGGAGTGTTCAGAGGGAGAACTCCTGGCAGTGTAATTTTTTTTCTTGTATTACTACAAAAGGTATTTAATTTAAGTTTTATTAATTTTGTATTAAATATTATGGATACAAAATATGAACATGTTACCCATGCTATTCTAGTCTTGGATTCATTTTTAAAAGAAACTTGTCTCTGTGACTCTATAATCACTGTAAAATTTAATTGACATATAACTGAAGTACTGCTTCCTGGTTATAAATTGTCATTATACAATAACGCCTAACTCAGCTACGGAGATGCTTTAACCGCATTGACTAATCCAGTTGAGATTGCAAGCTAAAATTCAAACAGCAAAATTTGAAGGCAATTCATGGAAGAAGCATGAATTAGAAAGAGCATAAAGAAGGATGTTCTTAGCCCCCTAAATATTGCAATTCCTTTCACATTTTCAGTGAAACAGGAAAATTCTGTCCCAGAAAATCCCACCACAGAAGAGCAGTTCTTCATGCTCAGAAATATAGCATATAAAAGTCTTAGCTGTGCATGCAAATGTGTACCAGAGCACAGCACACAGCAAGGGCAGTGTTCCCACCCAGAATACATTAACTGGCAGATGAGCATTAACCTGTTTGTGTCAAGTCACTATGAAGCACCTCAGCTCACAACCAGAGATGGGATTTTCAGTTGGTTTTCTAGTTTCAGCCATTGATGGGAAGGAGATCCAAAGAGTTCTGAGTTTCCCACTGCATCATTGGTGAAATAAGTTTAAGACATGAGGAGGGCTTGGATCATCCACAAAAACATCACCCTGGGCTTGCACAGAGAGCAGAACAGGGATTGGCAGAACCCTTGAGGAGAGGAGTGGACCACTTGCTTGCCAAGTCAGACTCAAGCCTTCTCCAGCTCTGTGATGTTGCAGCCTGTCAGGCAAAATGAGACAGAATACTATGACTATGACATGATATCCAAAGTATAATGAAAAACTGGAAGAAATTAACTTAGGTAAAAATAATGCATCATTCAGATGTTAGTCCTTTTGGATACAGAGTGAATTACTGTGTTAGTTATTAATTCCCCTAAGTTGATGGACACCAGCCTGAGAGCCAGCCACAAGTGCTTCAGTGTAGAGATCCACTCCTTTAAACCAGCACCTCAATGACCTTTGCTAAACTGTAGTGCCACAGAAGACTGCATATATCCATCTGCCTAGCACTCTAAATGGCTGAACAATTTTAGTGTTACCTTTCCCTCTAGTGAAACAGTCCATTTTAGAGCCACAAGAGCAAACTTGACCTCTTATTTCACACACTGGTAACTAAAGATAGGATCTCCAGAGGTCTCTTTCCTAGCACTTGCCTTTTAAACCCTGTCATGTGTAAGAGTTTGTTGTAGGCTTAAAGAAACCAAAGTGTGACGTATGCTGTCTTCTACCAATCCCTGGTAGTATTGCCGAGAAATTTAGCAATTATTTTCTCACCCTGGAGACTGAAAAATAAAAGACCTTGCGTTTCAGTACTGGCCTGCACTGTAAATGCTTAATATTAGAAAAAGAGCTCCTATAAAATGGCATCCAGCTGTCAGTCCCATACATTTTCCTTGAGAAACCCTAATTTTCCAAAGTCATATTTGGTGGCAATTTTGTTCCTTAAATATTGTTTTGGAATGGAATCAGCTGCATCATCTCACAGTCTGATCAAGGCTGCTTAGAATATCAGGCACATGAGATTTAAGAAAGCAATGTAGGTAATGCATAAAACTTCACCAAAGGGTGCAACAGTACCAGCTCATTACAACAGCTGTGATACAGATTTCATAAAATTACATGAAACTGACGGCTATTATTGCTGGCTTGACTGTAGCAAATATTAATAGGAAAACTGCAGCCTCTGAATACCTGTAGAGCATGGAGTCCTGATAACCAAAAAGTGCTGAGTTATTTAAAAATTCAGTAAGGTTCATTAATGATTAAACATAGATGAGTTATACCATGTTTAGTAATCTTTCTAGTTGGTTGTTCGGTTACAAACTTCAAGGTTTGTACCCATAAAATGTTGAAAGCCTGCATCTCCCATAACTAGAATGGCTTTCATCTGTAACCAGAAGAGAACACAAGTCCTGGCAGGTTACACATCATGGTGCTTTCCTGGAGACACTTGGATCTCACAGAGAAGTCTTGGATGCAGCCTGCAGGAGAAGCTCGCTACTTCTACATGCAGCAGTTTGAAAGAGCTGTCTTCTGGGACGACAAGAGAGGTCAAGTCAGAAAACCTGCTTTGCAGTCCCCTCGCAAGCAGATTAAGTCAAGGGAGGTATCAGATGCAGCCTATTCAGATTGCTGGATGTGGACTGTCTTGTCCTTTGTATATCATCTCTTTATAGGGGAAAAATGGTAGCAAAGAGCCACCAGGACTGGGGTCCTTTCCGTGGAGGTCGGAGCTCCCAGCACAGCACTGCTCAGGTGCTGGGCACACAGCAGAAGGACAACACCACCCCACAGGGCATGATGGAAATAGATTATATCAGGCGGTGGTCAGGGAGAGGTTGTGATTTCAACAGATCTGAAGTAGGTCAATCTGCTCTTGACTGAAAGCAGGAACTATGATACTTCTTTCCAAAACTGAGCAGATGTCACTCATCAAAATGTGTAGCACACTGCTGCTTCTCCTATTTACACAATAATTTAGTAATTAAGCCACATGGCTAAAATATATGAGACTTCATTCAGTTGTCTTCTCCCCTTTGGAGGATTTTAGCCTCCTCTGTGCCATTTTCATGTAGGCTGCAAAATTTGAAAGCTTAGGTGTATAGGTTGTCATGCTTTTTAAAATACGAATGCAACATGGACAGGTTAAGGGCTGATTTTGCCTGAAGCCAACAGGAGTCAGCAGTCCCAATCACAGGACCTGTCAGTCTGTCAGTCACCCTTAGCCTCTGGAAGCAAAACAGCTCAGAGGGAAGTAATGGTGCTTCAGAAAATCGGTTTTCTGTTAAAAGTCTAGTTTTCTTTTAATCAAAAGTAAACTGTTCATGGCCTTCACAACTCATTATCAATTGGATAACCAATGGGTAACCTGCAACTCAGTTAAGCAGAAATAACTCCTGTCATCATTAGATCAAACAGGCATGAAGAGAGTGGGTAGAGGAACCTCCAGCGTTGGCTAAGCCAATAAAACCACATAATGTGAACATGGGCTGAGGTGAGAACACCTCCTCTGTGGAGATTTCTTCACTCATGCCTGGTCATCCTTCCCTCATGATGCAAGTGCTCCAGCCTCTAATCAACCCCCTAACTCACTCCAGCTTATTGATGTCCTTCTTGTGCCAGGTCAGAGTGGGGGACAACTGGATCCAGTATACTGGATGTGGTCTGATAATTCATGTCCCTTGATCTACTGGTTATGCTTCTGTTTGTGCAGCCCAGGAGGCTGCTGGCCATCTTTGCTGCCAGGGCACAGGGCTGGCCCATGCTCAGCTGCCCACCAGGGCCCCAGAGAGCTGCTCCCCAGCCCATACTCCCAGCCTGGGCTGCTGCAGGGGTGCTTCATTCCCAGGGGAGCACTTGCGATTTCTCCTTTGGTACAGTGTCCATTGTAACTGTCCACCAGATAAATGGTTGAAACATTAAACCATAAATTACAGGAATGGATTGAAAATTTTGTCTGAATTTATAGTGACACCCTCTCTCCCCTACATTATTTATGAATACCAATATAAGCCTGCTGAACGATTCTAGGTTTATTAGAAATATCTAGCAGAAATCTATTTATATGTTTATAAACACTGATTAATTTCTCTGCACTATACTTTCATGACATTCTTCAATTTTGCTGAAGTATCACATAAGCAATACAGTTGTCATGTCAGAGTGCATCACTTTCCCCTTTGTCATGCCTAACAAATGTGGGAGAGCCCCTCATCATCCCAAAGGTTGTGCAGGAAAAGCCCTTCTTCAAGACATTGTCATTACAGTCTTATTTTCCATATAAGAGCATAATACCAGTTTAGAGAAATTGAAGTCCATTTTCCACTGTCTTCTACTAACCCCTGCAAGATCTTCTTGAATCCCAGCAATGCCTTTCCAGAGCTAGGTGGTGTAGACTTTGTATCTCTTCATAGCACAGCAAGGTCTCACGTACCAGTTCCTGAAGAGTACAGATCTCATCTGGTTGAGTTCAGCCTTTTTCCTGGACAAATGACAAAAAAAGCCAGTGACCAAACTTCTGAATGGTGCTAACCCAACTTGGTTCCCACAGGCATTTCACTAAAATTGCTTTGAAAACATGACATGGGCAAAGATATATGTTCAGCAAATCCTGCTTGGCATCACCTGGAAGCACATACTGGACATTACTAGCAAGTATGTCTTAAATATTTGGAAAGATATAAGTTATTACATGAGAAGAAGGTCAAATATTTAAAATTCTACTCAGTCAGAGTGAGTCTCCCTCTAGTCTGGTGTCTGGTATCAGAGATGTCAGCTTAAGAAAAGCTAATTAAAAGCAAAGCAATTACATAATGTTTCTTTCACAGGAACACTTCCCTTTCTAGTAGTTTCAAGTTTAGGAACATGTTTAGCTGGAGTTTACATTTGGATCCAGATACCTAACAGGCACTCATGAGTGTTTTAGTAATGAATTTGTCATTATTAAGTCCTTTACACTTGTGGTTTCTGTAACTTCCTATTGGAATGAGTTCCACAATTTACCTGTGCTTTAGATATGTGAAAAAATGTTCACCCATAGCATTAATACAGAAACCCATTGTTCACAGTAATAAAACTCCTCCTTAAAAGAGAAGCATAAACTTATGTTGCAGTAGTATTAGTAATACTTCCCTCCTTTTTACTTTGTGGACAATTGTCTGTGTTTTATAATGCTAAGAATGGAAAACATGACAATAAGTGTATAATTTCTATTGGGCAGCTCTCTTTTATGCTTAATACAGTACACTAGCATGTTCATATATTCTTAGTTGGAAGACACCCATTATGAGAGGCATCCAGATGACAGAGGACTTGTAGTCAACTCACCAGTGGCTGTGAGCAGCTGATAGCCAAGCAGGGGAGTAACCTGCTGCAAAATCAAAGGCTCTGGCAGGTCATCACCTACTGAAGACACAAACCAAAGTTGAATCTGCTGAATTGCACCTATAAATGCAGTGCCACACAAAAAAGCACCTGACTTGTTTCCATATCTGGCTTAGATCTGGAAGCAATCTGCCTGCTTTTATATGCCACAGACTCTGATAAACATCCTGTAGAAGCTCAGCCAAATCCCACTTCCACATCCCGTAAGCTTATCATTGAACTCTCACCAGTTCCTTATCTATTCCACTCCAAGCAGCTGATCTGCCTCAAAGGGATGCTCAGAGCTGGGACAACCCAGCACCAGATGATTCAGCACAAGGTGGGCATAACCATGTTTTCCATCTAGTTGACTCCTAGCACCCAGGGCTGCCCATGGTGATGACCCCTCACAGCCCATGGCATGGGACACTACCATGCAGGGACACCCCACAGCTCCGGCCAAGCTGGTGATGCCTGCTGTGGGGCAGTGCCCACCGTGCCCCATCTGGGCTGGCTCCTTGGAAAACACTCAAGCATCTTCCCCCACACACACAGGCTGCATTTAAGAATTTCCATTAAGCAGGAGATCCCCATTCCTCACGCAGTGACTAGCTGCCTGTATATGTTCCCATCAGAATGGCCATGCTCAAACCATTCAAAAAAGAGCTGGAGACAGGAATTTTAATCTTAGCGCTTGGGCCATCTGCCACTGTCTTCTGACATGGGCTTTGGATTGTTCTGTAGAACTCAAATGGACCTGAAGAATGAAAGTAAATCTGAAGAAAATACATTTCAGAAACAGTAAGACTGTTTAATGGTCATTTCTGACACTTTTTATACTGTATGCACAAGATTGTACCACTAAACACATTTCCAAGTTGTGACAGTGAAAGTCTTGTCTTTGGAAGTCCTATAATTTGCTTGGAATAAGCAAAGTACCAACTTGTAAGATAAACTGATGGAATATAACAGCCAATTTTTAGTTCGGGCCCTGACTCAAGCACAGTCTGTGCAGATTTCTCAATCTCACTCAATCCAGACTGCAGACAGAATTCCTAGTTTGCTGAGCCCTGCTCTTTTCTGGTTTTGCCACATGTGTGGTTTATTGTTATTTCAAATGTTTGAGAATACTGAGATAGAATTTTCTTCCCACTGCCGCATGACACATAGTGGTTAAATCTGCTAAAAAGAATGCGTACATACTGTGAAAAATCCAAATGAGCTCAGTAACAGAAATAGGGGTGATGTGCAAAATAAATCCACAAAAAAAATCATGAACTGTTATGCTAATTAAATTATTGCACTAATTAGAATGAAAAGCAAGCCGAGAAGAACTGATCAGAAAAACAGTGGTTGGTTACCATTGCTATTTTCTAGAGTCCCTCTGTTAAATGTTCACATGAATAGAAAGCAATCACATCTTCAGTTCAACATCCATTCTTGTACAAAACCACAAACTCCTGCTTCAATTAAAGAAAGCAAGTTGATTTTTCGTAGTAATGGACCAAAAGAGCCAAGTTTACCAAGGGTCTAGGCATGTGCCTCTGTTCAACAATCTATATGCACCTCTCCCTGTCCTGGTATTGGCTATCTCCATAAGTAGTACAAGGTTGTGTCATGCACACAAAAGTGTTTAATTACCATACACTGGAGTGGGAGATGGCTCAGCACTTCATCTGAGGACTCAGTGGAACTAGATACTCAGACCAACTTGCTGTCAGCATCATACAGCCTGCGTACATCCTGATGTCTTGTGGTCTTTAACTGGTAAAAGCTTCAGAGCTTGTCCTTGACATACATGACTATCACCACCACTTCAGGAATAAGGCATAGAGAGAAGCAAGGGATGGGCTTTGGTTGAGAGGAAGCTGGTGGCTGAGATAAGATCAGAGCAGGGATTTTCTGTGGAAGTGGTGAACCTTCTCACCATCTCAGAAACACTTTGAGTTGTGAGGGTAGCCCTGGGCTTGACCTGCCAAACTGTCCTTTCCTCATTACTTGAATCTTCCATCATGACTTGAGCCTAATATTAAAATTGCAATGCCAGAAGGAAATTTTTAAAAATTATTTCTGGATTTTCATAGTCTTTTTGTGTTTGGATGGGAGGAAACATAATGAAAGTACCAGACACAGATACATTATTCAGCAAAGCAACGGCTCCTTCATAATGGTCTGTGCCAGGGCTTGTGAACCACAATGGAAAGGAGTGAATGTAGATCAACTTACGCTGTGTTTCCTCAGCATTTCATGTCACCATCTCAGACTATTACCATTCCACAGGACAAAGCAATAATAGTTGTCCTACAAGTCTACTTATCTATATGTAATGCAAGCTTTTATTTTAAGGATGGCAGGACTGATCCAATGGAAACCACAAACCTTTTTGCTTTCTCTCATAAGTTGTGCCAGAGAGCAGGAAGGAACCTCAGTAGAAAACAGTAAGTCAAATTTATCTTTGCTGATCAAGCATAGCTTGTCTCTAGATGAGACAGTTTCCTCATTAGATCACTGGGAGCCTGTGAAAAGTCTAGTAATAAATGTGGGTAGTTTTGAATAACATTTTTACTTAAGAACAAGCATGGTGGAAACACCACCATCTAACTGTTGAAATAATAGCATTAATTTTTTTGTGGTATATGGCATCAAATCTCAAGGCCAATTTTATTAAAATATTTTCTTCTTCATTCAGTGCAGTGATTTATTGCACCCTTTTACAACATGAGTCCTTTAGCCTTAGCTCATATGCAGTATGTTTTAGCTATGATGAGTGTTTAGGTACATAGATCTGGAATTCTCCATTTGTATGCAGTATGTTTTAGCTATAATGAGTGTTTAGGTACATAGATCTGGAATTCTCCATTTGTATGGTATTCAAAGCACCCCTTCACCTTTTCCAAACAAGGATTTTGAGAATATTGTCTGTGCACAGGTAACAACTCAGCTTGCAATGGCCATGTCCCAATCTGAAGAAGTAAGAGTACTGATAGTTTTCAAACAGCTGATCATAATGGTAACATCTTAGATTTTAAAAACTCCACTGAAATTCTGTTTCCTTCACACAAGTAATCATGTTCTTCATACCCATAGGTGCGGTAACAATATTTCGCATGTAAACAGGCTCCTGGACAACATATAAGTACAGATTGTCTTTGCTCTGAACTCAGGTTATTAGGACATTATTAGCAGAACACTTTACAACTGTTATCCCTCCCAGTGTGGCCTAAGAGATTCTACTAAAAGCCATGCTGAGAATAGCAGTATTTAGCAGTAGATAACCAAGTTATTTTTAGTTCAGTGCTAAATATGGAAGTTACAACCAATTTGGTGTTCCAGACTGAGCAGGCAAAATTGGTAAATGTCTTATTATCCGAGTCAGAACTAAAAGATTTCCATTTAGCACCATTTACTTTTGGTATTTCAATGTGCAAATGAAAAAATCTTCATCTCCAATAGACTTGGATGAATTTGATTGTTTAATTTTCTATGTGCTATGTAGATTTGAATCTTTCACAGCATAAATATATGTGTCTAACATTCTTTTCTAAAACTTATAAGACTACTTACCTCTTTAGCCTGTAATGTAGTCAACTGTATCTTCTTCAGTCTTTTTGCTTATATTAACTCATTATATAAGATTAAGCTTTAACAAGAAAAAAAATGTAATTGAATTGGCAGAACAGAAACTGAGTGTAAAGAAAACTTGGCAAAGTGCCCATTTAAGTCTATTAATTCTGCCAAGTGAGTTGATAATAAGATTAAACCGGATTTGAAAGATTAGAGAGACGGCTTAGAAGGACATGAAGGTTAGTTCTGTACCATTTGTTTAAAGGGAGCCAGTATTTGAATTTTTGCCTGTACTTTCATGATGAACTCTTTCTATATTCTTCTTCTGTGTGGAAAAGGGTGCCAAAATTAAAAATTAAATAAAAACAGCTGATGACTTGTTTTCATTAGTTTTGAATGCTGAAACTGAACCACACAGTCACGAGGTTTATTAACTCAGAAGCTTATGTGTCAGGCCTGTCAGATAACTGATTGGGTGACCTACATGCTGCTACACCGTACTCAGACTGCTCAGCTTTAAATATTTTTTTAGTTTATGCTGCAGACCATAGACAGAGGAATGTGGTAAAATTGAATCATGGGTCAGTTAGAGCTGCCTTGTTTCTTCTCTTATGGATTTTGCAGAAACCTTTTCTGCTTGTTTTAATTGCAAGGCAGACTTGCACTAATGGTTGAAAATTGAATTGACTACCCACAGAAAGAAGTAACTAAGAAAAGCAGACAAACACAACCTTGATGCAACCAGTAGCCTTCTCAGGCATCAGTTTTGCCTGTTCGATGGATGATCAAGCTCTGTTTGTAGCTTCTAATCACTGTTTTATGTTTATCATTCATAAATCAAGAAGTCTTGGCAAATTCAAATGTATCTGCAATTTTGTTAAGAAAGGTGAAGAAAATCACTTCTTGAGTTTGTTGGAGCTGCACTATTTTAAGGCATTGCATGCCACTGTTAAAAATGTCTTGCTGTTATCCCACGATTACGGTTTTTCTCTGCACCTGTGGCACCCAGGTTAAACATTTCTATAATAAGCCCAAAGCAATGCATGCAAGCAAAGAACCAGGGTTGTCATCCCAACACATCAAAACATATAGCTGAGATGGATCAGATCTTTTTAGTCAAAGGTTTTGGGATAGAAATTGTGGAAATCCATTTTGTTAAGACATTTGATGTCCAGATAGCTCCTAAGGTGAAGATTTTGTTTGATTCTTGTAACAACTTTAGTGAATTAAGTGAACCTGGAAATTAATGATGCTTTGGGATCCTTTTGACAGCAGATGGCTAGAAGGTGACCCCCAACAGAGGTTGGGTGTTATTCCATGAAAGCTTCACACTCTGCATGGTGTGAAAGAAAAGTCGTACTTCCCTTCAACAATCAAAATCTTGTTAGAATGGCAAGAATCAGCTCTGTGTCTTGAAACGAGAAGTAAGTTACTGCAATTGCTTTGTAAGGCATTGTTCTCTTGCAGAAAGAGGACTAGGTTCTCTGCTTTCCACTTTCTCCTGCCCTTCCTTGGCTCTAATTAGAGCAATGCTTTAAGTAGGTATCACCCAGCAGAATTGTCTCCTTCTAAGGTGGCTGGCAATTTAGTATATCTGGATGTTGAGGGCAGGAAAAAAGTCAGGACTTCTGAGACCTGCAGGATAATCAGTCTCTGCCTCCTTTCAGATGCTACATGATGCTCCTGCCCTGTTCCCCTGCCAGCCAGATGAGCCAGATGTGCACAGAAAGGACAACAAGCCTGATCTACAGCAGTCAATGGCCCAAGGTGCGGAGGTGTAGGAAGAAGCCCACACAGCAGCTGTGTTTTCCCTCCAGGAGTCTTGGAGAGCCGTGGCCCTTTCTGCCAGCCCCATGTCCTGCCATGACCCAGCCCAGGACTTGCAGCCAGCGCACAGCCTGGTTCCCGCTGAGCAAAGCAGGGCAAGTGCAGTAGGTTGGCTGCCATTGCTCTGCCCAGCTGACTGACCCAAAGGCAACCAGGCTGGAGGGACCACGCTCCTGTCCAGTGCACAATCACAAGGAGAAGGCTTTGCTGCTCTTTTGCTGGAAATTCAGGCCTGTTCACCCTGCTGTAAGCTGGACTTGGGGAGGTGAATCAGGCGTTACCTTCTCCCAGCTGCAGCAAGGGGATTGTAAGCTGCCGTGAGAGAGAAAAAGAATGGCTAAGGGGACAGTAATATTTTAAAGCTTCTCTGCCAGATCTACCAGAGACATCAATATTGGTTTGTATCTAGCTTTCTTGTCTCCAGAAAACATATCCAGTAACTAAGGGTTGTGGGTATGTTCCACATCTTGATGCCAGCTGTCACTTCTGCACAGACTTCCTTGAGGTTTCCTTAGGTGAGGTATGACTAAAGTTCCGGATGGAACAAATTAACCAAATACTATGGGAAAAGGACAGGACAAGGGCAAAGGACAGAGCAAAAGATCACTCATTTTCATTTGGACTTTTAGCACAAAGAAGGTGCAAGGTCAACGTATTTCACCACGTTCCTTTAATATGTACTGAATTTACAAAATAAAAGTCATAAAAAGATGACTTACAAATAGAGTTTAATGATCCACATTTTGGTCATGGACAAATTTTACAATTGTAATAAATCTTTTAACAGATTAATATATCTACTGTTCATGATAGATCACAGTTGTAGAAAAAGGTAAAAAATATTTTATTCATAAGTCTAGCAAGACTAGAATCTCAATCCAATCAACTGCGCTGACCTACTTTTCAGGAATACTGGATTTCACATAGCACTGCTGGTTGTCTCAAAACTGATAGTACAACAGGTGAATATGCCTTCCTAGCCACTTCAGAATATTGAGCTAAAACCTGTTTTTTAGCTCCAGTGTTTTCTTCTTTCTGTTTTATTTTAATTCATTGCAGTGATAGAATGATTTTTTGTTTATTTTTAGTAGCGGGTTTTGGTCAGACTTGCCAGCTTAGGACTTGCTGAATGTGAAAACCTTTAACATGAAGAAGTATAAAAATAATGCTGTCTTTCTTGCAGCCTTGAATTGTAGCTAGATTAACATCGCTACAAACAAATTACAAAATAGACAGGTTTGTTCACTGTATTAAAAAAACATGTCCTATCCATGATATACCACTCCTGTTGCAGATTCCATATATTGCAATTCAGTATCCTGAAGTGGAAATTTCCAATCAATTAAGTCTTTTTAATATTAATTTATGGGTACTCAAATTACTGCCACTTATTAGAAACCTCTTACAAAATGGACTTTGATATGCTATGGATCTTTGTATAAAAGATGAAACTGAATTTGACATTTGTCTCCATTTTTCTTTTTCTCTTCTAAGTAACACGTTTTTTCTGTATGTTTATTCCTCACTGAAACATGGCACTCCCTTTTTTTTTTTTTCTTTTTTTTTTTTTTTTTAGGACCAGCATGCTACGTGCTACATGTGCTAATGAATTGGCATTTATAAAGCAGAATGTATACCGTATCTAAGACGACTGCTGTGAAAATGCCTGAGTTGCTGCACTCTCTAAACAGAGCACAATTATGGCATACGGTTGGAGTGCTTTTATCTGCACTGCCACTGCTGGAAATTTAACTGTGTATGTGACCTGAACATTTAGAGCTCAATGGAAAATTCCATAAATGTAGTGTAGCTTCAGAGCACCTAACAGCTGCTACAAATATTATACCCATTATACATCATTGCCAAATGACACATATGAAGCCTCACTCCCATCCTGGATGTATTCTGTCACTTGTATTGATGCAGTATTTTAAAAGTGCTTTTTAAAACTGCAATGACTCTAGGTGCTAAGTAGCTTGCAGAAGAGTTCAGTAGCAGTTTTTCCTGTCTCTATATTCATACTCCTTCGCAGCTGGGTGCAGATAATGTTCTAACCTGAAAAGGCAAGAAGAAACTATATCATATGTAGACCACATTTACTGTGTGCTTTCGTTTGCTTAGTTTGGTATATATGCTAAAAGCTACCACCTAGCTGAGCAAACACAAAAAGAGAGGGTGTAGAGAGTCTGGGACAGGTCCCAGCATGGGCCTAGGAAGGAGGCATTGAGCAGCTCTTAACACCCTTAGAATATTCCTTATTATAGTGGCATGGAGCAGAGGTGTAATATATCCATGGATGCTCCCTTTCACTATAACTCACTACAGGAGTACACTACCACCTCAGAGCATAATCATAGTAGGAACTGCAGAAACAACAAATAAAAGAGTTTATAAGAGCAAAAGAGAGTTTACAAAGCATCATGTTTGAAAAAGCACAGTAGTTTAACCAAGATTACACAGCTGCAGGCTGGCTTCCTAACTAATGATTCTTCCTGCCTCCTACTTATAGTTCAATTCCTTCTGCTTTCATGCTGTTGGAACACAATATAAGACACTTCACTGTAGAGAGGAGAAAAGTGCCCAATGTGTTGCATCCAGCTGCCATTGACGACCTGCTTCTGTAGCACTGCACCTGCTGTGTAAAGGGAAGGGAAGGGAAGGGAAGGGAAGGGAAGGGAAGGGAAGGGAAGGGAAGGGAAGGGAAGGGAAGGGAAGGGAAGGGAAGGGAAGGGAAGGGAAGGGAAGGGAAGGGAAGGGAAGGGAAGGGGAGGGGAAGGGAGGGAAGGGGAGGGGAGGGGAGGGGAGGGGAGGGGAGGGAAGGGAAGGGAAGGGAAGGGAAGGGAAGGGAAGGGAAGGGAAGGGAAGGGAAGGGAAGGGAAGGGAAGGGAAGGGAAGGGAAGGGAAGGGAAGGGAAGGGAAGGGAAGGGAAGGGAAGGGAAGGGAAGGGAAGGGAAGGGAAGGGAAGGGGGTTGTGAGCTGACATCCACCTTGGTGTTCATGTGTACCAGGTCCAGCCTCGGGAACACAGAGGTATCCAAGTTCACGTAGAAGTAATGGCAGTTTAACTGCCTAAAACCAGGTTCTGTGTGGCAAGGTAGTTTCTCTCTGGAGAGGACCTGGAAAGGGTACAAATTCCAAACCTTTGCACACATCTAAGCAGGACTAACACTGTCCACATCAGTCCTGACAGTGCTTGTACAGCTTGATTTCACAGTCTTCCATAGGCACCACCATCTCTCAAGGCCACCTGTTACAGCACTGGCCTATCCATGTCCTTATAAATTGGGGTTTTTTACTCCTATATCTAACTTAAATCTTTCTTGCTGCAGTACATTCCCCTCACTACTTGTCCTAAAGCACCAGAAATGGAGAACAGATTGTCCCCTTCCTCACTGCAATGTAGCCCCTGTATATTGCTCCTCACAGTAACCACTCATTAGTATTAATAAGAATCATCTCCTCGATCTGTGCAATGGCAAAAAGAGGACATTGCTTGTGAAGGTCTGTCAGTAAAAATGGGAGAAAAAGAGAGTAACTAACCACCTGTCCAAATCAGGGTAATAGCAATCTGACCTTGACAAATTGCACAGCAGTCAGCATACTGGCACAGGGAGAAGTAGAGCTAAGATTAAGCCTTGCTCCCATGGGAATGGTGTAACTCATGAGAATTTCCACAAGGAAACAGTCCTTGAGCACTCCTTAGCATTGGAAGCATGATTATAGGAGACTCTTCTGAGGCTCAGCCTTAGAAAAGGTATTTATGCAGTCCAGAGTTTTTACAAGTGCTTGCAAGCGAACACTTTTAGGAAGTTATTTCTCAGTCAAATCTTGTTCAACTAGTAGGAGTTTAAGGCAAACTCATGTTTAAAATAGGCAATGAAAATTATTTTGTTTATTGGTATATAGTTTAGTACTGTGGCCACCTCAGATTACAATAAGATTGCATCCAACAATCACACCATTGAAGCCTCTGCTTTATTTCCTCAATCCCTTGCTTCTTTTCAATAATGCAGAGGCATCAGAGCAGGTTAATATCATTGACTGTCTCTGCTGTTATAATACTTCTCCAGATCTCCACCAGATTCCTTAACTGACCACAAATGTCAAGTCCCACTTCAAGGATCAGAGACACAACAAAGGCAGCATATAGGGGGCACCATCCTTCACAGCCATTTCAAAATAATGTAGCCACAACCAAGCACTTTGTGGAGAACTGACAATTCAGCCAAAGGTGAATTTTACTTCAAAAATTTTAATCAGCTGAAGACATAAATTTTCTGATTGTTAAATGAGAAACATGTTTTGGGGACATGGTAGAGATGTTTAACCAAAAGGATTTGGGGACAAAAAAAAAAAAAAAATCATTGTTTTTTTAATATAACAAAGAATCTCTAGCACTGAAGACCAAAAATATTCCTGATCCCATTGGTGTGATTTGTAATTGCCCTCATGCTCGCAGTAGCTTTCTCAGTTCTGTGAAGTGAATTACACGATGTCATTAAAACTAAAGCAACTCACACAACTTGGGGAAGCTGCATGTAATTAAAATGCAATGGAAATGCCCTCATGCAGGAACTTACTTATTGTCATCTCCCCTTCAGGAGAGAACAGTGTGTTCATGTACTGATAGAGAGAAGCATTCGCCTCCTGCACACAGGGAGTGCTGCTGGTGGAGAGAGGACTGGGACCAGGACAAGATCTGTTTCTTCCCATCACTCCCACCACCCCTGGGGTGCCACAGGAAAAGACCCCCAGTGCACCATGGTCATGTGTGCCTAGATAAACCTTCAGTAGCATAAGCAGAGCTGGTAACTTCATGCCCCGCAGCACATCGGCTACATGCAAACCTCTCAAGAGGGTTCATGGGCAGCTGGAATTCTGTCCAACCCTCCTATGTTCTCAGGGGTGTGGAGAGCCTGGGGCAGGTCTCAGCATGTGCCTGGGAAGGAGGCATTGTGCCAGCCCCAGCTCTGGATTAATGAAAACCTCAGTGACTTCTGAGAGATTATATGTACTCACTGGGATTGTCATATAAAGGCACAGATCTCTTCCAGTCCAAAACAATTAGCATCATCTGTCGCCTACTTACTTCTAATTTACAGTAGTAAAGTCACCTCTCATAGGACTTGAGTTTTCTAAACTTCACTATTATCATTTTTACATTATAATAACATTTTTGAAACTAACTGTACTTTTAAACTTCTTTCATATACAAGAACATTAAATATTTTCAATATCAGGAGTGTTAATGTATTTTTATGCCACTAAGCTAATGTATACACTCTCTTGAGAAACTGAATACAAATCCTACTCCTACAGTGCAAAGCTTGTTAGATTTCACAGGTTTTCCTGGGATTAACGTTTTGGCTTTACCTTGCATTTGTGACCTAAACTTTTTTCAGTGTTGTGTTCTGTTGATATCCTTTCACGTGAGGCAATCCTACTGACTTCAACCAGAGCCACCGGAGGTCATTGTAGAATTACAGAACCATGGAGTGGTTTGGGTTGGAGGGGACCTTTGAATATCATCTAGTTCCAACCCCCCAGGGACACCTTGCAGTATACCAGGTACACTGCAAAGCCCCATCTGGCCTGACCTTGAGCACTTCCACGGATGGGACATTCACAACTTCTCTGGATAAGTTGTTCCAGTGTCTCATCACCCTTATATAAAGTATTCCTTCCTTATATCTAATACAAATCTACTCTCTTTTACTTTAAAACAATTAACAGAACCAAAGCCAGACTCTCCAGAAACTTGACCCTCAACAATGACACTGTTAGCATTATCCTTCAGGAAGTCTGGAGCAGTTTTGTCAGTTCTCCCAGTTTGTCTGCAAATCTCTGAAAAGTCAAAAAAAAATACAGGATTAATAGTCATGGAGAAAATTTTGGAAAAGGGAAACTATAATGGACTGAAATAACACAGCACAGATAAAAATTATGCAAATATTGTTTTAAAGCCTTTCCGATTTTAAAACCAACCTGAAAATTTTGCATCTCTCTGGCTCTAGATACTTCACAGAGGGAATGAATCCAAAAACTGGGAATATTTGTGTGCTTAATTCCAATTCCTTGTAAAGGGAATGCAATTGGCAGCTGCCACAGTTGTATTTGGATCAGTAGATGCAGTTGCTTCATTTAAGTGAAGTGTTTGTTTTCATTTGAGATCGGAAGTATAAAGTGTTGTCATGTGCTGCACTAATGCAATAAATCTGGGATTTCCACAGAACATCCCATGCTTATCTTCTCCCTGGTGTCTCTTATAATGATGACCTCATCACAAAGAAAATCTTGTTATCTAAAACTCTTTTATCCCACACAATTTTTTGGGATGAGGTTAGAAGGGAGGATGAATGGCAAGAGCAGAAAGAGTCAAGGCACCCCGGCAATACAAAGCACATCACCAGCCCAGCAATGACCACATTCCCATGGCAGCTGTTTAATAACCTGTATGAAAGGAGCTGATGTCTCCCAGCAGTGCTTTCTCATGGGTCCCGGTGGTGCTGAGTGGTGACACCTGCCAAGGTGACTCAATGTGGCACACACGCTTGCAGCCAGGCTGCCAGTTGACACTCCTGGATGAGGGCATGGTGCTCTTGCACTGCAGCCATAATCCCTGCACCCTGCAGTAGCAGCCAGCTATGCCAACTGTGGATTAGGACCCTGGCATTTTAGGGGCTCCTGTAGAAATGGTAACAGAAAAGGGATCCTTGCACTAAGGAGATTCCAGGCTAAATATCCACCCTGTATGTAGACAGCTTTGTTCCTTAAGCCACATATCTCAAGCCCTTTCCCCACATAAAAGTATTGACAGTCATTTAAAAGGACAATAATTCAGTTTCATCATTGTTATCAGCTCCTTATTTCATGTCTCCAAATTCCACAGAAACAGTTAGTGACCTGTGGAGGTTTTACTGTATCTTGTGATTTCTATTAATGTTACCTTGTGTGAAATAAAGCATGGAACTGAGACAGCAGAAAGTACACAGGCGACAATTCCATTTTCCATGTTTCTTGTATATGGTAGAAATAAACAGCAGATGTCAGCACTAATCCAGAACTTGAAATGTTCACATGGAATTTAATCAGACTCCACTTTACTGTCCTCAAAATGCAAAATCCTCAGACTGTGAAGAAACTCATTGAAATGTCTGCTTGGAAACATAAACATATTTCTATTTAAAGAACATTGGAAAATTTTAAGTACCACTTCTACATGAGTGCTCCTACCTAGCAAGCCTGTATGGATAGGTTTTTGCCTTATCCTTGCACTAAAGGATCACCAGATTTGTGCACTTCCCTAAAAATGAAAAATACTTTTTAAAAGTAACTTCGGAAGAGATAGCAGTTTGGAAAAGGACAATTGCAAAGGTTCAAGAGAGACGTGATGAGAAAGAAGTAGAAATGAAGCTGAACAATAGAAGAGAATCAGAGGGTTCTTGGTGCAGTTGCCAGGTGTGTGCTGCAGCTCAACCTTGCTTTGGAGTAGAGCAGGAAGGGGCAATTGCATGAAAGGGGTGTAAGGACATGGCTTCAGTGGCCAGAGGTAGAAGTAGACTGTGTCTAATGAACAAGATCTACAAACCACTGAAGATTTTCCTGGAAATAAAGAATAAATTAGCAGTACAAGCACACACAAAACATGTGCACTACCATGCTGTACTACTTGAAGATGTGGGATAGGAGAACAGCATCCTCCCTGTCTAGTAACCACCACTTTGAAGTCAGTGGTTGCCAGATTTCTTCTGGAGGATATGCAGTATAAATTAACATGCTGCCTCCCAAGCCCTGGAAACTTTTTCAGTTGTTGAAAAGGAAGACCAGAAAAGAAAATCTTAAAATGTGCCACAAATTCCATGGACATTTCCTGCCAGCACAAAGCACAGTGAAATTTCTCATGGTTTTGACCACTGTCATGGCTACTACAAGGTCTTACTATCTAGAATAGAGCCCAAGACTGTTCTTTCCAGTATATGTGGTGGAATCTCTGAAATTCTGCAGCAATCTGATGTCTGCAGCAAGTCATTCTTGACAAGACTTGTCCAAACACAAATCTTTGAGCAAGAATTTATCCTAAAATAGGAGCAATTTTATACCAATACATAGGAATATGTGGTTTTATTCTATTGGTATTTTTTTCTAGTTTTATGAAGCATTTTCCACCAAAACCAAAAAATAGGCATCTTGATGGCTTTGTTATCTACAGCTGTAGCTTGGTCTCCAAGGATCACATGTACTTAACTGTCATTGAATGGAAGAGGACAAGAAGTATGCCCAGGGTCAATTATAAAATCAAAAACAGCGTGGCTATTTTAAATCATATTAGTTCTGGCTACAAAACAAAACCAACATCGGTTTACATTATGAACTTAACAGACTCAGATAGTTCCTCCTGAGCTGAGAGCTAAGTCTCAGCTTGAATGAACTGGCAAGACACTCAGAGCCACCTTCAGCTTTTAGCAAACACCACCACCAGATTACATCCCACTGCCTCCCCTGTCATTGCATGATCTTAACTCCCTGAATTCCTTTGTGAAAAATAAGTAGGCTGGTTTTATTAACTAGCAAAACAATTTATTTTGATTCCTCTTCTCTGACCAGAAGAACATAAGAGGTCATCAAACTTAACTTCTCTATCAGCACAGAGATGTCAAACCAGAATTAAGTGGTGGAAAAATTGTTGAGGGAGAAAGTGGAAAAAACAAGACAAACAGAATGAAAGATAGTGAATCCTTTTTCTCAAAAGAGGGGTAAAGAAATACTGCTGAGCCGCCTTACTACTACTAGTTGATGTTCTGTCAGGTTAGAAACTTCATTTCTCACACAAAAACATTAATGATGCCTGAGAAGAGCTGTAGGCTTTTCAGGAATTTAGAGAAAAATTAGAAAAGTCAACAAATTCTCCTGTGAATTAACAGTACTTTGATCTCCACCTTTTAAAATAAAAAAGAAAATTGTGTCTTACGTCATACACCTGAAATTAGCTGCAAGGTACCCCAGTGCAGGATTACAGTCCTCTCCTGCTTTCACCTGTGAACTGCTCTCCCCAAGGTGTTTTCTCTCATCCTAAGTGGTGACTGGCTTTTTTTATTGCCAACAGAAGCACAGAAGACTGAATTTTCTACCCATTTCAACACTTTCTTCATGCACAGCAGATACTCTCCTGCATAACCCCAGGTATAGGATGATCTCTATATCACACTCTGAAGATGAGGGAATTCTGATGGCTCCACCAATAAAGTGAAATCACATGATCTGTCTACCAGAAGTATCTCAGGTTTAGATTTTCCCTGATCTAGATTTTCCCAGATCTAGATTTTTCCCCGATCTAGATTTTAGATATAAAAATTATTAACAAAAACATTTAAGTTGTTCTGCATTATGACTCCAGTAATGACAGAATGAGAGCTAGATTGGAGTATATTTGCTCCATAAGCAGTGCAATTCTCTACTCTTTGAAATCCCCACCAGCCAGAAGAAATTTTCAGTAGCTGGTGGGTGACATTTCAGCTAGCTCAGTGAACGGCAATATTAGCTCCAAACCGAATGCAGTATAACAACTTGACAACACATACACAAAGGTGAGCATTATGTCAGATTGAAACTTTTAGAAATACCAACAGGTGAGTTAAAAAGAAGGATTTAAGCCATTGAAGATGTCTAGGAATCTGGGAGCAACTGAGAACTACAAAATGACTTAATAGTATGTAGCAGGCACTTTATGGCAGCATATCTTGATATCCAAAGCCATTTCTTTTCCCTGTCTGCCAGTACCTTTTCTACCCTATCTCAACAGGACTTCAGCCAGCCCTCTCTCATCAGAGATTTACCTCATTTAGACACTGGGGGAACAAATAAACTTAATCATCTGTCAGTTGGGTTGTACATTGAATAAGGGGCAGAGCTTCCTATTATCAAAATAGTGATGGCTTTGTGCCCCAGGTCAGTTTGACCCCTGCAGTCATTTCATATGAGAGCAAGCAGCACCCAGAAGCTAAACCCTGCAGAGCAGTTCCTCCTGATGCTCCTTCCTCTGAGACCTCCCAGGAAGGGGAGGACAGACAGTGTGCTGGGCAACCAGTGCCCATAGGGACCTTCAGCTGATGAAGAGAGTCCAAGATCTATCTGACAGCAGACAACTGCTGACAGTTCTCAAAGAATTAATATAAATGAATATCAATACACCAATTAAAACATTATCCTGACAAAATATAACAAAGGAATCACCTAATTTATTGAATGTGAAATTCTATTAGATCCCAGTTTACAGTTTGTTTATTGAAATTGTTTTGGGCTACTAAGAAGTACTTTTTGGTATGTGGTAAATACAGATATACACAAGTGTTGTGGCTAATGTCTAAAGAAAACTTTCAAAAACTGAATTTATGGATGTAGAGCTCTCATTTGTGTGCAACAAGTTAGGCTGGTCAAAAATTTTTAAACACTTCTATAAAGAAGGCCATTCATGAAATGCTGAGTGAACTGGAAGTGGGTGGTTCTCAGCAATGCGATTATGCCCTTTCTTAAAAGGAGCTTCTGAGCACTGAGGAGCTCCTTTGTGTGCCTTTTATTCTTATCCATGATCCCATCTGTCACAAGACCCTCCACATCCTTAGATATTACCTCTTATCTGGCACTCTAGTCTAAAAGAAGATAAAATATCTATGTATTGCATAAATATGTGCCACATAGCAGAGTGAGGGTGAATATGAGAACGCAGGCATGTACAGTCACATAAAGACATTACTTCATACTGAAAAAGATCCAACCTCTACCCGTTTGCAGGGATACTATAATTTCTTGCTTGTCAGTTTACATGAATATTTTATCAGAAAAACACATTGACAGGATTGCGCCAACACGCCTTTTTGGATATGAATACAGATATATTTTGGGATTTTCAGAACATTTGTCTGGTTTTAAATATCAATAGTGGAACATATTATAACAGAGGAGAGCTTAAACAGCCTTCTCAGAAAAGCAGAATTTAGCTCATTCATCTATTCAGAGAATAGCATTTTCTTTCTAGTAAAGACTTATTGTATCACTCTCTGTCACAGTACTATCACTTATACTCCTTTTAGTAACAGATTTCTGCAAAGCCATGAGCAGTTCTTTAACACTTTGTTTTACCATTACTAGCTGCCCACCTATTCAACACCTTATCTAAAGACAGATCAATTCATTTCCTCCCAACTTCGGCTGTATAAAAATTCAGAATAGTACCTGAGAGCTTCATACACATTCAATAATTTATTTTCGCATCCTGTCTCTGAGAAGGCAGCTATTATTGTCACTATCTTTGTACTTGGAGAATTAATGCACTGAAGGACTGAAATCAGATTTACTCTAAATGCCTATTTAGATGTCTATTTAAAGAAAATGAGGGTGTGAACATTACAGCTCCTGCTTTAAGCACTACCTTTGCAATAATCCCAAGTCATGCACTTTGGATACATATTCCAGGTCCCTCTTGTGTCCTTTCTATTTATTCTTCTCCTTCTGGGCCAGTAAAAAGCCACCTTTTGCTGTGATATGTCACTGCTTCAACAAATCTCATAGAATCATAGAATCATTTACTTTGGAAAAGACTGTTAAGATTACCAATCTTAAAGATCTTGTTCAGATCCTCTCTTCTCTTCCACTTCTTTTGCAATGACTTGTACCCAGTCATCAGAGTAGCCTTTGGGCAGCAGGGGATTGAGCTTGAACTCATCGCAGCTCAGTAGACAGACAAGATAAATAGGGATCTGAACTCAAATTTCTTACTCCTTGTAAAGTCATTATAACAGAAAAAGCAATCACAATGTCTGTCAATACTTGCACTTACCTAATTTTGAAAGAAGCTCAGTTTTGTCAGGCAGGGTAAGTTTTACAAGTTACTTAACAGAGGCTCACTTCATTTCTGGACCCTGAATGCTCTCAGAAAAGGAACAGATGCTGAACTACTCTGTGTAGAAAATTATAGGCACACCCAGGAAGAGGACTATAGACATCTAGAGATTCAAACCACACAGGAGGCTCATGCTGAAGGTGAGTGTCCCTGGGTAAAGAATCTGAACCATGTTCTGCATGTAAACAGAGTCCCACTTTCCTCTCTTACATCCTTGATTGGACTTAATCATACAGCATGAAGCATATGCACAGTGCTTTTAATTACAGGGTTGTCTATAATTCTGTCCCCCCCAAAATTTGGAGATGTTTATTTGTTTATTTAAGATAAAAGAAAACATTTAAAGATAACTTCCTTGTCATTCGCTTATTAAGCAATACTTTGAACTCCAATAGCATATTCAATGAAAATGTCATGTGAATGGAAACTACAGAATCTGTCTCATGGGAAATTCCAGAACTATTTTTGTTCCAAGCAAAATGAGATGTTAAAGTATTGAAAATTAGAATTTATTCAGTTCAGAAACAAAAGAAGTTTTGTTGTATTGGCTCAGAAATTAATCATAAAACACAGAAAACAACAACTTTGGAAATTACAGTTCAAAAACCTGATGCTCCCTTTTCCTGGCCAGTCCATATGTTTTGCAGTTCTCCTACAGCCACGTATCTCATGTGACCAGGCCTTGCCTTGACCCAGGTGCAGGACCTTGCACTTGGTCCTGTTGAATGTCATGAGGTTCACATGGGCCCGCTTCTCAAGCTTGTCCAGATCCCTCTGGATGGCATCGTGGCCCTCAGGCATGTCAACCACACCATTCAGCTTGGTGTCATCTGCAAACTTGCTGAGGGTGGACTCTATGTCTATGTCTATGTCTATGAAGATACTAAACAGTACTGGTCCCAGTATGGACCCCTGAGGAACACCACTTGTTGCCAGTGCCCATCCAGACATTGTGCAATTGATCGCTGCTCTCTGGGTATGATCATCCAGCCAGTTCCTTATCCACCAAACAATCCACTCATCAATGGAATCCATACCTCTCCAATTTAAAGAGAAGGATGTTATGGGGATCATGTCAAAGGCCTTCCAGAAGTACAGATACACAACATTAGTAGCCCTTTCTTTTTCCACTGATGTAATGACTCCATTGTAGAAGGCCACTGCTCACTTTGTTCACCCAGAAATAGTAGGAGCTGTTTTATTTCCAGGAGCTGTCAGAGGATCCTTCTTCCACACAGGAGTGATGTTCCCTGTAAAATTCAATCTGAAGCCACAGGTGGTGCTCTGACAGCAGATCTCAGAGGCCATCAGCAGCGATAGCTGTAGCCTTGGATGCTTGACCACTCCTGAAACATGCCAAATTGCTTCTCCTTTTTCACTGAGTTCTCTGCAGATAACCTGATTATGGCATCGCCCTCTCATAGCTCTGATGGGACCACTGTCCCTGAACTGTTATGCATCAATGGCAAAACCAGATCATCATGATACACTACTTAGCTTATCAGGTGGACTCACCTCAGCCCTGTTGTCAATATGTCCAAGTTTTCCTTCCTACTACTTACAATGCATACTTCTGGTTCTTATGAAAATATGCTTTCCTTTGCAGAAGATCACTAATCCATACCATGCCTAGGTCTGATCTAGTACACATAAATTGTGCTGAAGATACAGGGACAACATGTCTGAGGGATTTGATTAAAATCCAGCATGGGTTGGCCAGAAAACCTGCTCAGCTCTTCCATCTCCTATTTCTGCACCAACACAGGCAGCGAGAGACCAGCACCCTGCAAGCCCTTCCCCATGAGCCCAATGTCCCCATCACAACACACCATCGTGTGTTTTTCATGACAGGTAACCAGTGCCACCATTTGTCCAAAAAGTATGAAACAAACCATAAAGACCACCAAGAGGGACATTACCTCCTGATTTCCTCTGTTTACTGACCAACAGTCCATATCTGAAAGTGCTCACCTGCTCCTGCCCTGCAGCCAGCTGATGTCATAGGGCTGATGCATGTGTTCAGTGTTCCCATGTCCCGAATGTGTGCAGATGCTGTCCTTCACGAGGGTGGAGATGAGCTCACAGCTCTCAGCTCACTGCTGCTTCCCTGGAGCCAGCCACAACACCATAACTACTCTTTTATAATTAATAACACATTAACTTCCTGTTTTCCTATTCTTTTCCACATAATGATCACAGAACTGGTCCATAACCTCAGAAAAGTTGTAAAATCTGTTGTTTGTAACAGATCTGGATCTGTTGTTTGTATATAGAGAAAGACTCATAGATAACATGTCAGTTGGAGGTTACCTTGGGCATAGTGATCATGAAGTTATTGAACTTTATATTCTTGGAGAAGTTAGAAGGGTAGTCAGCAGAACTGCTACTTTTGACTTCCAAAGGGCAGACTTTGATCTGTTTAGGAGACTGGTTGGCAGAGTCCCTTGGGAGGCAGTCCGGGAGGACAAAGGGGTCCAGGAAGGCTGGTCTCTCTTCAAGAAGGTAATCTTAGAGACACAGGAGCAGGCCGTCCATGTATGCTGGAAGGTGAGCTGGCAGGGAAAGCCAGCCTGGCTGAATAGAGAGTGGCGGCTGAAACTTAGAAATAAAAAGAGAATTTATAACCTTTGGAACGAGGGGCAGGCTACTCAAGAGAAATACAAGAAGTCCGTGAAGCTATGCAGGGAGAAATTCAGAAGGGCCAAAGCCCTTAGTAAGTTTGCAGATGACAGCAAATTGGGTGGGAGTGTTGATCTGCTGGAGAGTAGGAAGGACCAGCTGGATAGTTGAGCTGAGGCAAATTTTATGAGGTTTAACAAGGCCAAGAGCCGGGTCCTGCACTTGGGTCACAACAAACCCAGGCTCATGGAAGAGTGGCTGGAAAGCTGCATGACAGAAAAGGACCTGGGGGTGTTGATTGACAGCCAGCTGAACATGAGCCAGCAGTGTGCCCAGGTGGCCCAAAAGGTTTGTATCAGGAATAATGTTGCCAGCAGGACTAGGGAAGTGATTGTGCCACTGTACTCAGCACTAGTGAGGCCCCACCTTGAATACTGCGTTCAGTTTTGGGCTCCTCATCATAAGAAAAACATTGAGGTGCTGGAGAGAGTTCAGCAGAGGGTAACAAGTCTGGTGAGGGGCCTGGAGCACAAGTCTTATGAGAAGAGGCTGAGGGAGCTGGGCTTGTTTAGCCTGGAGAAAAGGAGGCTGAGGGGAGACCTTATCACTGTCTACAACTACCTGAAAAGAGGTTGCAGCATGGAGGTGTTGGTCTCTTCTCCCAAGTAACAAGTGATAGGACAAAAGGAAATGGCCTCAAGTTGTGCCAGAGAAGGTTTATATTGGATATTAGGAAAAAATCTTCAAGGAAAGGGTTGTCAGGAACTGGAACAGGCTGCCCAGGGAAGTGTTTGAGTCACCACCCCTGGAGGTCTTTAAAAGGCATTTAGACGAGGCTCTTAAGGACATAGTTTAATGCTAGAGTTAGGTTAGGTTATAGCTGGTCTCAATGATCCTGAGGGTCTTTTCCAAACAAAATGATTCTATGATTCTATTCTATGATTCTAAGGTGTTATAACTTGGCTCTCATGTTACTTCTGATATTACTTCTGAGTCTTCTATCACATTCTGCTGAAATAGGCAAAACTACCCCCCAGTTACTGATACAGCTGAAATCTATCCCATGCCAATAATGTAGGTAGTACTTTAATCCTTAGTTATAGAGCAAATTAAACATTATGAAAAATAAAAAACTGTAAGTAAGCACTGCAAACAGAGAAAACAAGAATTTTTAACATATCTGCTTTCCTAGAAATAACAGCAACATGTATAGTTTAAATATGCTTAGGATATAAGCAAGATCTCAAGGGAACACTTTCCAGCTGGGCTCATGCTTTGCATGTCTGCTGATTTCAATATTTTGACACTTCTAATTTTTACATACCTTTCTGTTTGTTTTGAGACATTCAGGAGTGGAGATTTATACCCATTTAAAAACAATTTAAAAGCAAGAATACTGGCCTGAAATTCTTGGAAAGAACTCAGCTGTGTCATGTAGTAAGGAACAGCTTTGATGTATTCGAGGAAGTGCTCCTGCTGAGCTGGCATTTTACAATTCTGTTTCTGTCCAAACCAAACTGCTCGTACTGATTCATTAGCAAAAGAAACATCTGTTCTTTGCCAGATCACACTTGCCTATGCCAAGCTAGTTTAGCCAGGCACCACCAGTTCCTGTATATGGCATATGCATAATCTCTCCAACACAGTTAAGTATTAAAGCAAAGAAATACTCGCAATGGTCTTGCCTTTAAAAAAAGATTATTTGAATGTACGGAAACATTTGCTAGAGTTGTACCATATTCCAAATGTTTTCAGCAACAAAAACTGAAGTTTGAATCATAAACATGTGCCAAAACCTATGTTTGAATAAATTTCTGCATCAAATATGCAAAGTGTGTTCTGGTCAGATGCAAAGCTGGTTTTGTGCTAAATGAAGATTATTTCTAATATGGAACTCCTGGCTTCTTTTCTGTCATGTTGCGACATCTCTCACTGTCATCCTCCATCTTCAGTGTGTTCACCAGCAGCACCTGCCCACTGTTCACAAGAGCTTCTATTCCACCTAAGAGCTTCCACCTGTTCCTCTACCTTTGGGAAAAGGAGGTGATGCCTGTGAGGCAATCTTAACACACACAAGATTTTCCTATTTTGTAAAATGTTATCCTTCTACTGTAGCTAGACCCTAAATGGGAGAAACTGAATCTCCACCTAGCAACTTTGTTTCTTAACTTTAAAATTTACCATCAAGGTCCAAATTTCCTACTAGCTCGCCTGATGGCTACATATTATCTAAAACAATAGCTTACCAATCCAATGTTTTTAGTATTTTTTTGAAAATGGGATATAATCACGTCTATAATAGGAAGGCAGTCTATTATCTCTGAGAATATCACCAATGTTACAGAAGAATTACAAAATAACTTGGTCTTTAAAAAGTGTATCTTGCAGGAATTAAAAGTGAGAGTAGGATCACCACTTGGAGTGATGGCAAACTTAGAGAGGGGCACAGCATCCCATTCTAGAGAGCCAGAGCCCCAAAGCTGTGCTGCATTTCCAAGGGGCTGCTCTCTCTAGCAAGGGGTGGCCTTCCCACTGCAGTAACTGTCCCTGAATCTGTCCGCTTTCTTGCTGCCTTTGAGCTGTTTGAACTAACACCTTTCACCTCACCATTGGAGTAGGATAACAACATTTTGGAGGAAAATTATTGAGTTTTGAATATTACCTGATACTTTAAACTAGGAAGTGTTAGAACCTCTTTGGTATAAAAACATGGTAGGCACACTGATCGTCCATGTTAAACTACACCATTTACCCCAAAACGATTTTCAGTTTTTTTATGTAGTTTATCCAGGAGGTTCTCATTGAATCATCTAAGTTCATTACACATCTTTTTTGCCACTCTGGAATTATAACTGTTCTTGTGTAAGCAAGCTGGATGAGACTGCATATGAGAAGGCACAGATGTTCATGTTCAGTTTCTTGCTAGATCAAGGAAACAAGCCACTGGAATAAACCAGACTCATTGGAAATTAATTTTCTGTCAGATCTCTCAACACTAAAGTGTTTTTCTTTGTCTAGTTTTTGTTTGCAATATTTTGTCAAATTGTCATCTTAAATGTGTGCATAGGATAGATGCATGTTTCAGCATCTTGGTGATACAGGACTGCTTGACATAGGGGCAAGGTGATATCTGGACAGGCATTAGAAGCATGTCAGAAGCTGATGCCTGCCTCTAAACCTGTGATTTACAAAGGCAGAGAGAGGGCAGAAAAGACACATGAGTGTGCAGTTCAGCACTTAGTATGGCAGGAGAAGGCTTTGAACTACTGCCTTGACTTCCAGCACCATTTCCGTATTCTGTGCTAAACCACAGAATCGTAGAATAGTTTAAGTTGGAAGGGACCTTCAGAGGTCATCTAGTCCAATGAGCAGGGACATCCTGAACAAGATCAGGTTGCTCAGAGCCCCATTCAGCCTGACATTGAATGGCATCTACCACCTCTCTGGGCAACTTATTCCAGTGTTTCACCACCTCCATAATAAAAACTTTTTTCCTTATACCTAGCCTGAATCTACTCTCCTTCAGTATAAAACCACTGCTGCTTGCCCTATCACTACAGGCCCTACTAAAAAGTCTGTCCCCATCTTTCTTACAAGCCTCCTTTAAGTACTAAAACAAGTCATGCAATGTGAATTTTGAGTCAAGGAAGATCCTCTGTCTCCCAAGGCAGGGAAGCTCTCCTGTGCATGCTTGATCTCCCCTCTGGGGACTCTCCCACTGCTGGTGTGGACCTGATGTTCCCAGACCTCCCCCTCTCCTCTATTCATCTAGGACCTACAATGCTTCCCTGGAAGACATGCATTTCTTCATCTGAGATCCCTCAGGTGAAAGACAGAAATATAGGTACATTCATTCTGGGCCAGTGATCCACACCTGAGCTAATTCTTTTATAAAAACAGGAGGAGGGGGAATTACACAAGAAGATCTGTTTTTCAAAGGCATGACTTGGGCAGCTAACTTCAGGAAGAGTCTGGGCTGGGAAAAGTCCAGTCTATTGGAGAAGCAGACCTTCCTGCAATCCATGTGCCTGCCACTCTGAAGATGGCAATGTTCAAGACATTAATTTATTTAGGGATTGGGTACTTAGTTTTTGCTTTTGTGAACCTTATTCTAAACAGACCATCTTATCCCATTTACTTTCTGGAAAGCCTAAGAGCCTAACTGGGAGTGTGGCTCCACTCAAGAAGACAAGTGAGAGACCAAGAAAAGGAGTAGATATCAACACTCAGACCATGGTACCTAAAGACCAAACATGATGACACAGAGAGCCTCTACACTTGATTTCTTTTGCAAAGTTATGAATAGCTGAGGTTTTCCAAATACGGTCATTTGCTTTAAACATTTCTAAGTAGACTTCAAAACAAAAGCAGACATCCTTCAGGACAATCCAGGCTTTACTCTCTCTCTCCCAGCATTTACATATAGAGAGTACAATATTTCAGGACTGCCTATATGTGGCAATACAGTATTGTACTATTTGTTCAATTAACTATTTAACAGAGAGAGAGACCCAAGATAAACATCCTCAGCAATATTTACAAGGTCTCGTGGAAGCAGAGCTCAGTTTCCTCTTTGCATGTTTTGAGTGAAACAAAAGATGTGTGGGTGCATTTAATGGACATTGCTCAAGCTTGATAGTCTGTTAGCTGGGGCCACACGACTCCTGCTGGACTCGTGGCATGAACAGAGCAAGGGAACATCTGCCTGCAGAAGACCATTTGGACATACACTCACATTTGTTGCTCTGACTGTGGTGAAGTCATTGGCTTCATAATTTTCATTAATAGAATTTTTTTAAATGTATTCTTTATAGGAACAAAGGAAGCTCCATAAGCTCATCTGGCCAGAGGGCTACACATACTTACTGAATTATTATCATCTCCATCAGGTTATACGGATTTTCTAAAAATAGGTCCATTGCAAATTCTGGAAGTTTAGGAATTTATTTGCACCACAAAAGGCAGTGGATTTAACCAGCTAAAGAAATAAGAAGGATAATGAAAGACAGCTTTGCCAAAGAGCAATAAACTTTTTGAGGAATACAAACACAAAATCTGAAATTAGGTATTTTTGTTTTTTTCTCGCTCTTGATATCATTATTTCAACATTGACAAATAAAATAGGTCATCTTGTATTTCACAATAAAGCCTAAATAACCATATTCAAGGTAACTGTTGTTGATTAATTTAACAGATTTGTCTCTGGATTTTAAAATTCAATATCAGTCATTAATTTCTGCAAATCTTTTATGATCCCTTTGGTCAACAACTATGAGTTAATGACAGCCACATGGTAGGGCAGATTCTCAAGCGCACGAGGTCATGTCCTTTATTTCTGAACCTGTTTGCATTTTGTTCTTTAGCAAGCCAAGGCAGATTGATTGCAACAAAGTGTTGTACCAGGCTGAACTCAGAGAAAGCACAATTAGAAACAGCATTAAATTATCATTAAATAGGTTCTTTTTTTTCCCCTCCCTTGTAGATATGAGACTAGCTTGTTAGTGCTTTCCGCATATTGGCCCAGTGTAGTCTGCGACAATTCACCCACACTAGATGTTTGAATTGTGTGATAACATTTGATTCTGAGGTTATTTAACCCTTCCTTGCCACTTCTGCCAATTTTGGAACAAAGAAATTCTTTCAATATAAAAAGTTGCAATATTTCACTTTCGAAATTTTCTAAACATATACTGCCATGTTTTACAAGTTCTGAAGGTATTTTCAGACTCAAAATGTTTGCCAAACTGGATCTCAACTTATGATTAGTTTCAGTCCACCTCATACTTTTTTTCCCTAATCTTGTTGAGTCAAATACTGATTTATCTGTGGGCTCCACGAAGGACTATAGGATCCTTAAGAGCTATAGACTGCTTCCCAGATATTAAAGCAGACAAAAGTACCACTCCAGTGGTTACATTTAACCTTTCCTCTCCTGTGTTTTATCATTTGGGTCTTATTTTCAGGGCTGTCCATGACAGGAAAGAACAAGAACATGCCATGCTGTTGAAAACTGAGTTTTGAAAAGAAAAAACTGAAAAGCTTACCAAGCCAATAATGAATTTGGGCTCTCCATTTTCTTATATTCCATATGGATTGCATTTCAGGCAGAACTGGTCAGCCCTAGCCCCAGCTAATATCAGGCTGTCCAATACTTCCCACTATTGACCTGTGATGTAAGTGCCTTATGGCCTCGTCCAGTTGTATTTGGGCTGAATTTTTCCATGATGGATAACATGATAAGGCAAACATGTTTTAGGCTTATATATAATTTTCATGCTTCAGCTGCTAACGAGTGATCAATATGAAGCAAAAATATTATTTCTGATAAATCTCTCCAGGTTTTAAAATAAAATATCAAGCTTTGGCAGTGGCCTTCTTGGGGTTGAGGAACTGCCTTCCAGAGCTGGCCAAACAAAAATCTCTGAAAAAATCCTACTGGGCACAGCAGCAGAGAACAGGATAAGATCATTAAAGATTATGCATATTTGTGAAAGTGACATGACCTGAGAATTCACTGGCAGTTTTGGTTCTTGTACTTCTATATTCTTTGAGTGCTTGAACTTGTAGCTTTAAACTTCTGTTAAGGGAGGCCTGTGTGTGTAAGTTGGCTTGTGTATTTCAGTACTAACTAGAAAATCATCTTTAAAGAGAGATCAGGAATATAAGGCTGCATGCAACATGAACTCAGGACATATTAGTAGTAAGTGGATTATATAAAAGTGATATGAGCAAAATAAGTAAATGGTTCTGTTCATTTAATCACCTTACTTTCAGAGAGGCTTAATTATGAAAAAGATTGTGCAAAATAAGATTTTGTCTTCATTTTGCAAATTTTTCAATAGAAAGTAGCATTAAACATATACAAAATAATATAGCTTAGGCAAAATATACTACATCAAGTGCTTTCTGGGAAAGGAAACATAAAAATGTTGAGTCCGACCATTAATTAGCCCAGTAATATGCAAAGTACAACAACTAATTTAATTTTTAAACATGAAGTCCTGCAGAGACTCCATTTTGTTTCCTGAAGAAATGCTTTTAATTTGAAGTATTTAGTACTGCATTTACCCTAAGTATGATTCAACTCAAATTTAGTTCTTGCTTAGACTTTACAATACTCTGTTTGAAATAGAGCTAGCTTATTATGAGTTAATAGATGAACTAGAGCAATAGTACTATTGGCATTTAAAGATTTAGAATAATATTTATATGTATTTGTATACATATTTATATATGAAGAAGGGTAATATTCAGATAATGTTCTGATAACGTTCTGAACATCCTGCAGCTCATTCTGATTCTTTCTCTGACCACGTCCAGTTCCTGTCAATGGCAGCATGCTGCTGATAGAGTGAATCTTTGCTTGAACTGTGGCTGAGGCAGGTAAGTAGACATATCCTGTTTATATCTTTGATGTTCAATTCTTGCCACAGCATTTGCAATTTATTTTCAAAGTCTGCATAAATTTTAGGGGGCTGAGGTTGGGGCTAGGTGGTTGAGTTTGGGGTTTTGACCATTATAAAATACTGACCACCAGGATCTGAGGTTTTAGTTTTAAGTAAGATCGCCTAATTTTCCTCTAATTCATTTTCCATATTCATACAGAAAGTTAGATCTACTTCATTCTTTTTAGATTAATATTTTCTGGAAGGTCCTTATAATTGTCCTCCTTTGATCTGTAATACCAACAACCTTGTCATTTGTCTTATGGTTTTCCACATTCTATTTCAAGCATTTTAACAGAGAGAGAGAGACTTTAACAGAGGTGGAGTAAACCTGCCTGCACACTCCGGGGTCCCCTCCAACAGCAGCTCACTCACTGCCAACACATCTCCCATGATCATGCTAGTGCATTGCAAAGGACATAAAACTTGCCTTTAAATGGTAAAAAAAACTCCCCAGACCTGCAGCTCAGACCACTTTAGGTGCATTGCCCCGTCTTCTGGTGATATGTGAAGGGGAGTTTGCTGGCTACAGACTTCTGGCAAGGGCTGCCTGAGACATTCAGGAGTCTGAGTGTTGACATAGAGTGGTTTTTTTGCTATCCTATTAACCTGTTTATCCTTTAATAACTTTTTATATTACTGCTCAAATGAGTCTTAAGTTCAGGACAGGTCACATCTTGTTTAATACACACAGAAACAAGAATAAATTAACACAGATATATCTCTACTCCATTCTAGACTAACATCTCCTGCTTTTAAAATACAGTCACCAGTGTCTTGATATGACATTGTTTGAGACCATATAATCTGTATAATTCCTTCAGAAAACAGTATTTCTGAATGCTTAACAAAACATTCCTGGGATAAGAAGTCATTCCAGCCTCAGAAATTAACTGTGCTTGTTGCATGTGTGTTTTATTTTGTTTGGCTCATTGTTTCCCTTAGTTTAGAGATCAAAAAGTTAATCTGTACTGTAAAAATAAGCCTTGTGTGTGTCGAAAGGAAGAAAAGAGGGGGAGGATGAGGAACATTTCATTGTATATGGTTTGTATCTAACAGCTTGATTAACAGTGTGCTTCAGATGGTTTGCATTAAAACTTAATATAAAGAATGCTGAATGAGTGCCAAAATCAACTGCATTGTTGGATACATGGTATCACTGCAGCCAATCTGTGATTTATTCTGACATAAAATTGCTTGCCTGCAATTAAAGGTTCATTATTCTACTCTAAGACGTAAGTAAACAGTGATCATAAGGATTTAAATTATCTTAACGATTTGTATAAATTCCATGATCAATTTTTATTCTCCTAGTTTTATGCTCCTAATAGCTATTACATAGTCATATTAATATTGAAAATTGCCACACGCATACATTAAATTCTCTATTTTTGTCTCATCCCAGTATCATCCTGAACTTACATACAGCCTATCTTCCACAGTCTGCTCAACCATTTTCATGTTGCATGTTTTTCTTGTTGAGTCTACCCATCTATCATCCTTTGTCCACTAAGTAATGCTACCCTCTCCACTTGTCCTGAGGCTAACATATATTTTTACAGAGAAAAACATAAGTAAGCTGAAAGTAAGGACTGCGGAATGAAAGAAGAGAAGGTTGAGAGATTCCTGAAGAAAAAGATATGCTGGTTTTCCAAGCGCAGGAATGATGATGTAGGTGCTGAAACACACTAGCTCAGAACACTGCAACAATTTCTTATCTACTTCTGCTGTATTACTACACATCAGTAACATCTGAAGTTTTTCTTCTTTCTAAAAATTTCCATCTGAGCTCTGACTGAAGGTGAAATATCCTGAGAAGTTTGGGCGAAAGAAAGTGTTAACTTTCATGTGGACTGAGTGTAAAGAAGAAATTCTTTCCCAAAAATAAATTCATTTTAAAGTGCAAAAAGACTTAAACTCTTCACAGCTAATTATTTTTCTGTGGTTTTGTAATTTAAAGATAGAAATGAACACAAAAGCAGACTTGGAAATACTACTTAATCAACCGAGCAAAGTATAATAGTTATTTACCCAATTAAGAAATCAAGAGGCAGAAAATGCCAAAGGTTGCAAGCACAACCGTAATTCAATGAATCTTTATTCCAGCTATAGCTATTGGTTATTTGGTTCCCTATGCTGTTCCCTACCCCATGTTTACTAAGCTAACTGTGCAACTGAAGCTGAAACCACATGGGATCACTGTTCACTGGTGGTCTCCTCCCATGGCACTGCCTGAAGCAATAGCCCAGCTTTGTCTGTGGGACAGGTTAACATTGTATATACTAACATCCAGTCTCTTACTGAAGCAACAAAACAGAGGACTTTATGGAATTTATATATATATATACATATATATATATGCACATATATACATATAAAATTTAGAATTGAATATAGAATATAAGACTTCACTGATTCTTTGTTAACTATTAACCATCACAATGTGTTTGTTAGTAGAGACTGGCACAACATTCATGCTTGCAGGTGCAATCCTTACTGAAAATGTTCTTCAATGTGGAGAGATCACTCCACAGATCTCAACATTTGTCTGATGCCATTTTCTGTATGCAATACGTATTCATGCTGATTAAAACCACTTATGAGCTCTAGATTATATATCCATGAAATAAAGAGGAGTAATTAAGTTTATATTGCCTGTCTTCTCAAAGTGCATTTCACCTGTGTGACAGACATAGTGTTTTAATTGCCAGCTCAAGAGCTCAGAAGTCAAGAAGTGCCATAATTGGTTTGTCCATGTGTCCTTTAATCTGTTCTGCATATTCTCATGCATGTAATAGTATGCCTTATTTAAGTAAAAAAAATATGCACTCATTTGTTCTCAGGAAAAGTGTACATTTGCAAGTAATGCATGCAAAATGTTTAATTCTTATGCAGAAGCCAATTAATTTCTGAATGTGATTTGGCTGCATAGTTGTGGGGTTTTTTTAAAGTTGACCTAGTTAATTATGGTAATCCAGTAGTATTACTCTGTCTGCAGTCTGATATTAAAAGCAACAAGCTCCTTATGTTAAAATAAATTTATTTTTATTTTTCTCCTTAAGAATGTATGTGGTTTGTATTAGATCATAACTGGATATTCGTGAGCCTCAGTTAATTCATCTTGTCAGTGGCCTTGACGAGGAAAAAAAAAGGTATTTAAACAAATGGTTTAACATTATCTAAGTAACCATGTTCATATTATTCATTTGAGCAAGTCAGTTAACCCCAGTGTGACTACTCATCTGAATCAGATGAGCAGGATTAAGCTTTCTGATCACTAACTAGTTTGTGTGATGTCAAAATTGATATCCATGTAGTCTGAATATTAAAAATCGAGCTAAGGATGGAATTTCGATTCTGAGGATCATTCTTCTAATTTAGATGACCGACAACTCATAAAATGCAAAGGTTACTTCCAATAATGAAATCTAGCAGTTCGTCCAATTCCAAGAGATATTTATCTCTTAACTATTATGTGAATTTTAGCACTTTGACCCAAGGGATGCCCTTTGATTACACTTGTACTGCACCCAACACACAGGGCTACAACCTCAAGGTACTAAGTGGCAGTAGTTTTGCCATTAATCATAAAAAGAGGTTAGTTGCAAATGTACCAACTGGAGCAATAAGACCTGGGACAGGGTTATAGCAGAATTCACTAAACCCTGAAAACTCAAAACTAAACCGAGACTTTGGCCTTTATTCATCAGATATCACAAGTTCTTGCAACAGATCTTGCATAACCTGAAGCAGATGCTGTAATACATAAACAAATTTTACTGAGCTAAGAGGAAAAAAGAGTTGATGTCTTAATTGTGAATGTCTTTATTTCTATGCATTCGGTTTTACTCCTAAAAAATAATCACCTTTTTGGTGGTGGCTGGTGGCAAAGCAGAGCTTTATGGGAGTTCAGTGTCACAGATACATTTTCTGACACATGCAGGTGTTTACCTATCCAGTAAAAACAAGTGTATATTCAAATTGCTGTGGCTGTTGCTAAAGTCTCAACTGCATATTTGCAGAAGTAGTCTACACAAGTGCATTAAAAAAAGAAAAAAAAAAAAGTGCATCAGACCAACCAAAGCAAGCACAAAAGTTACTTTTTCTAGAATAAATTCCGCATAAATCTCTGGTTAGTTTGGAAACTATTTTAATTTGCTTTTGTAATTATCTTCTTTTTCTCTTAGTCTACATGTCAGTGTATATCCAGTGGGCCAAATTACATGTAAGATAAAAAATCAGGTTCCATTAAATTTCTGTTTCCTTAAACCTAATGAGACAGTGCAGAGAATCACATTTCACAGAGGATGCGTCAGCAGAAGGAACTGTAAATGCCACTGAAAATTGCCCATGGCTCAGGGTTTCTCCTCCTGTTAAATCCGTCCTGTCAGAAAGTGCAAATAATTGTTCAGCTTTGCTTCTCAATGATTGTCAGGCTCTCCAGAAGGATTGCAGCAACAGTAGATGATGAGCTCTGTGCTCTCAGAGGGGCTGGTGGCACGTGAGCTTGCAGGGAACAGCCTCCAGGAGAGGAGGGCAGTGCTGGGCAGCTGTCAATCCAGACATCACCAGTTCACCATTAACTTTACATGGTCATTTTCCTGCCTTCCATGCATTTTCGTAAGAACTAACAGAACCTTAGCCAAATATTTCCCAGAGTTTGAATTTGGGATTTTGTGGTCCACAGCCTGAAAGAGCTCCAAGGGCAGTAGTCTTTGTTAGGCTTCATTTCTTTTTCTCTAAGCTTCTTAATAAATGAGAAATAAACCACAGGCAATTACAGGATTAAGCAGCTGAAACTGAGTTCTGCTAAAAGTCCTGATACCCACTGCAGCCGGCAAAGGAGGTTTCATGTGTGGCTTTGGATACAACCCTGTCTTTGCCTGGCCTTGACTGTTAGCATTTTCCTAAGAGAGCAGCTCTCATCTGTCAAGTGCCCCAGTCCTCCTGGTTGGCAGTAGGAATAATTTCAGCTTCTGAAAAATGCTAGAGCAGTCCCCATGTGCAACCTTTTTGACTGTTGTCCGGCACTGCCCCCATTCTGCTCTGCCAACATCTCTCTGCCTTGTGTAAACTTCTGTCCCAGTAAGGAGGGAGCCCTTCTCCCATGATGGGCTCCATGGCAGGAGAGCACTAGATTCCTGTATTTCAGTAAGTGCAGGTGCCCAAGCCCCACAGAGATGCTCAGTTCCCTAAGAAAGCTGGGCACCCCAGAGTTAAGTCTTCATGCTTTGTCCTTAAGGATTGTACATCCATCAGACTCTCGCTGCAAAGATATATTTGCCAACTATAATATGGAAGACTGACTTTCAAAACCACAGATTTTGGAAGGTTTTATAATTAAGTGCAAAGAAGTCGCTGAACATTCATCTTTGTCCAGGACTGGGGAAAATTATCTAGGAAACTGCCTTCCCTAGATTTCATCGGGTGTCCCACAAATACAGAAGCAGAAGGGGAAGTATATATCTCTGACAGCGCAACTGGTTGCAGAGCTGGGTTGGGACCTGGCTACAAAGAGATTAGCCTGGGCGCTTCCACAAAAATCCACTCCATCCAATGTGCAGATCAGCCTCATGCACAGTCGTACTGACAGAAGCGTAGGAGTGCAAACAATTAAAAGAGGGCAGAAACACACGAGTCCAACACTACCACCATGGAAAAAGGCTGCGCAACTACTGCAATCCCCTCAGTTTGATTGATCCAGCATAGGGGAAAGGGACCTGGGGGCCTTGGTGGACAGCAGGATGACCATGAGTCAACAATGTGCCCTTGTGGCCAACAAGGCCAATGGCATTCTGGGGTGTATCAGAAGGAGGGTGGTTAGTAGGTTGAGAGAGGTTCTCCTTCCCTTCTACTCTGCCCTAGTGAGACCACATCTGGAATATTGTGTCCAGTTCTGGGCCCCTCAGTTCAAGGACAGGGAACTGCTGGAGAGAGTCCAGCACAGGGCAACAAAGATGATCAAGGGAGTGGAGCATCTCCCTTATGAGGAAAGGCTGAGGGAGCTGGGGCTCTTTAGTTTGGAGAAGAGGAGACTGAGGGGTTACCTTATTCATGTTTATAAATATATAAAGGGTGAGTGTCACGAGGATGGAGCCAGGCTCTTCCTGGTGACAACCAATGGTAAGACAAGGGGTAATGGGTTCAAACTGGAACACAAAAGGTTCCACTTAAATTTGAGAAGAAACTTCTTCTCCATGATGGTAACAAAGCACTGGAATTGGCTGCCCAGGGGGGTTGTGGACTCTCCTTCCCTGGAGACATTCAAAACCCACCTGGTAGCCTTCCTGTGTAACCTCATCTAGGTGTTCCTGCTCTGGCAGGGGGATTGGACTAGATGATCTTTTGAGGTCCCTTCCAATCCCAAACATTCCGTAATTCTGTGATCCACAAGCCGAGCTGAAAAGACCAAAGGGGAGAAGTGAAGGAAGATTGCAGAGGAACACCAAGAAATGAGACTTGCTCTGCTAAAAGCATTTATTTCAAACCATTGTTTTCTATAAAGCTGACTTGAAAATTGGTATCTTCCTACTTCTGAGAGAATTCAGTCTCTTCATCTTTTTACTGGCAAAAGTACTGTTATTTTTTTTGATCCCTGGCAGGCCTGCAGAGACACCTCTAGAGCTGGGGAGGTGAACTGGAGTCTATTTTGGCATAAGGCAGAAAGAACACAGCTTGATCTCAGATTGCAGGGTGAATTTCCAGTGCTGGCATTCAAGAAAGTCATGGGTTTATTTGTAAATTAAAAGAGAGGTTAACAGGAAAGTCATTGGGAACAAAAAAAAAAAAAAAAAAGAAAGAAAAAAAAGAAAATATGGAACCCTACCGCACCATTTATAGTCTCTTTACAGATGAGAACACAGTTTATAAAATGTAATTTGAGTTATAAATAATATTATTGTTTATTTCAGCCAAAAAGCTGTAGCTCATTTTATTAAGTGAATGGATGTGTTTCTGTTGTGTTACTCATTACTTCACTGCAAAATATGCCTGTAATGGTAATCTATGGAAAAGTTAATGCAGTGGCAGGGAAAAGAATAGTAAAAGAACTTACACAAAGTATTTCCAGTAAGAAAAAAGCTGAAGAGTATTGGATCTCTTTGTTCCTCTAAATCAAATTGCTGGGCGGTGAGGGGGGGGGGGGGAAAAAAGGAAAAAAAAAAAGGAACAAAAGAGAACTGAAAAATTTGGCTTCAGAGTGCAACATTAAAAGCAACCATTTGTACCAATAAGTCTGGGAGAGAGGCTTAGTCATTTTCTAAATCTGTTCAACACTCAGGGTGTCCCATTCCCTTGTCTGGTGTGCAGTCCATATTCAGCAGTAAGGCATAAAATATTATATCAATCATTAATGTTCACTTATTTCAAGCATCATTGATAAGGAATTACTATATGATGTCAGACAAAAATATTCACTGCAAAATAGAAAGAGAAGTTCTTCTTCAAATACTGTGACTGAAAACACCACTCAAAAAAACAGATACAGCAAAAAATATGTCATGTTGTCCAGAAATCGGAGATGGCAACAGTGGAAGATTTGTGGTACTTCTCTGAGCCATGCAAGTGCTGACATTTAACTTTTACAAAAACTGATGTGCACTTTTTTTTATTTTCCCCCAGAAAGAAAATAAAAAATGAGAGTTTAAGAAAAATAAAACTTTAAGCACCAGAAAACAATAATTTATAATGTCAAGTTGCAATACATGGAACAGATCGTTTCCATCACCAGTAAGGCAGGTGAGGGAAAAGTAAAAAATAAATGCATTCTTGTAAAGCAAGGTTAATGAGGCAAGAGGATGTGGTCTGATTTTTAATGAATGGATCCACCCAGTGAATATCTACACTGGCACGTATAGCAGGATGTCATGAGCTATTTCCACAGCTCCCTAATGTGATTGCCATTTTGTGCAGAGAAGAGGCTGGAGATAGGAGAATGACAGGGCTCCCCCACTCAGATCCAGAGACCAAAGTCCAAGCTCTGGTCTTTACTGGTGACAAAGGCCATTTTCAATAAATCCAGTTATAAATAGAAACTCATCTGTTGAAGCCAAGAACATCAAAGGCAGCTGAATGTGATGCTGGCCACATCATAACCCTGGGTGCCACGAGTTACAGAAAATGGTATAATTCGGTCATACTTGTTTGGAGACCCACATAAGGCAGAACTTTGACTCATTTTGGTACATCTTGTGGAGGGTTTAGTGACCTGGATTTACAATAACAGGGACAAGCAATATTACACTTATATCCCTGTGATAGTTAATCACAATGGTCTCAAGCCAATATAAGAAAATCAAAGTGAAGGTGGCTAGTCTATTTCCACCACTTAAACTAGAGTAAATTTATAAACATAGGTCTTGAAAAGTAATTTAAATTGTTACTATGTTACAATAAGTTTTGGGCATATTATTATTTCAGTCATTTGAGGACCACAACCAACAATTCCTAATTCTCTTCACATACATATACACACACAAAAAAGAAAAAATCCTTGGGAAGCAGGGATGAGATGTCAGGAAGCCACGACACAGCTCACGTACTCTACAACAAACCATGCTGCCACAGGGTCACAATTTGCATTATCCCTATGCTGAGCAAAGAGGCAGTCAAAACTGAATACAGGGAGTAGCTTAAAAAAACTTTTGACTAATAACAAAGGTGTAAATTGTCACACGACTTCTGAGGCAGACACTTTGGTGTGCTTTCACCAGTGGTGACTGAACCACCCCTTCTCACCGGAGTGGCACTGTGATTTTACTGGGGAATATTAATGGCAAGGGAGTAAAAATCAGAGATTTGATACTGCTCCTAGTGTGGTATATCTGGGATGGAGGCCAACTGTCCTGATGGGGGTCTGGGTTGGAGCCCATTGGCAGCTGTAGCACTTTGGCCTCAGCCCCCCTCCAGGAGATGGCACTGATCCAGGGGGGCACAGAGTCAGGGTGGGGACTTCACCCAGCAGCACCCAGACTCCAAGGCAGAGGAAAGGTATGCCCATGAGTCCCACAACAGCCAGGGTTACCCCCGACCAAGGCATGCCACCAATGCAGAGCAATGCTGAGAACCATCCCTTCTGTTGCTGTGCATCATCCTTTACCCCAAATATAAATAACTTTCCATGAACACAAGGAAATAGAAAACCAGTGGGGAAATGGTGTTGTAATAAAAATAAATTACATCTGAGGTGGATGTGCTTCATCGGTAGATTTCTACATCAGATTTTTAAACATCTTCAGTGAAGAAACACACTAGTTCGTTAGAAAAAAAACACACTTCCTTCTGATAAAACGAAGAAATTCTGATTGACGATGAGGCCTTCTGGCTTATTAAAATAGTTAGAGGCTTGAACTGAAGCTCTGCCTCTGCTACCAAAAATATTCACAATATACTTGAGGTTTTTGCATTTCTATACTGCAGAGAGAAGACCTTCCTGAACTGTCTAATTTTAGAAGAACATGAATTCTCAGGGCAGATGAAGGGAGTATGCCAAGGTAATAAATCATTCACTGCTTAGTGAAGAGGAAGAATTTTGGAACTCTAGCATGGCAGTAGAGACTTTATAGAACACAGGAGGAGTTTTAACCTTTTAAATTGACTGGACTGGCAGTTTCTGAGATTTTGTGAGAAGTATCTAGAAAATCAAGGTTTCTGTCAGTGGGATCAAATTCACTGCAGAGAATCCTTACTCATTCAAAATTCATAAGAAGCCTTTAAATTTAAAACAGTTGAAAGCTGCTGGCATAAGCCAGTCATAAATGCAGCCAAATCAGGTAAATCAGAAGAAAAAAACCTTATTAATGCTACTTCCAGAAGAAATAGTGCAGTTTAGGACAAGTGAAATCTAAGCATAAGATCAGGATGATGACAGTAGTAGGGATGGTTAACAAGTATTTATTTTTACTCTAAAAGTTACTGATCATTTCTGCCACAAAATACACAAAACCAGACTTGTCCAGAATGGTGAATGCAAAAATCGTGCAAATTATACTGCTCTGGTCTGCACTACTTATCTATTGTAGTCAGCATCCCACTAACTTAGATTTCCACAGTCATTCTAAACATAAACTTCTGTATTTTTTTGACAGGCCTTCAGGGTCTATATATTTTTTAATTAGTTGGTTCAGCAAAACTGCTATGAAAATTAATTAGAACAATACAACACACCCCCAGATTGACTAGTTTAAGACTCAAGAAGACCTGTAAGGTTTATCATTAATCAGTAAAGTTTAGATTTTTAGTGAATGAACATGCTGAACAACACTGAATACAGGTGATCATATGTTTGCTTTGTTTATAGTCTAAGAATACCCTTTGAAAGACTTATACCCAAATCCTGTTGGTTGACTGGAGCTCCTCCAACATTTAAAGGTGGGGAAGGAAGGCTCACCTGTGGCCTGAAACGATGCAGCAGAGTGGACATACCTTTTTACAGATAAAAAACAACAAATAACTTATTATTGTAGGGGAGTTTTTATACTTAAACAAGTGCATTTAATTAATCTGCACCTACTTTATGCTGCCTTGGCATATTTCCCTTGGTCTTTTTGTATTAACCGCAAATTACATAACACATATTTATCAAAATACAAGCAAGAACAGTTTGGGTCCTGTAAAAGCCACAAATAGAATGGGATTGTTACCACAACAGCAGGTGGGATAAGCTTGACAAGACAGGGAAAAGGAAAGGAAGCACTGGAACCTGCTCAGGGCTTTCATACATTGGAATGCCCTATCAGCAAGGTGAAAATGTTTTAGTTGTGCAGAAGTTGTCAAAGTTATATTCCTTGGCATTATGTTTTTTCATTCTCCAAATTCTGACATGTAGGTCTGCAAACTCATGAGTCTGGGAGTTTTCAGGTTTGAAAGAATATAGTTCTGTGTATCAAAGGAGAAATTGCATTATTTGAGACAATTTACATTCAAAGATAGAAATTTCAGCAGTTTGATGACAGAACCATTTTAATCTTGATCTGTGTTTGTTGGCCTGTGCTTCTCAGTAGTAGTGAGGACAGTGTAACATGGATATTCTGCTGGCAGGTGAGTATCCTAGATTAGTAGGGAGTGTAAGGATTCACAGTGATATTTTGGAGGAACTCAATAATGGGTTTGCCACTGTTTTTGTCATAGTGAGTTGAAGAGTTGTTTATACTTACATTTTGAGGCAATAATCATGAGACAATGAAATAATTTAAACATCATCAGGTTACGCTTCTATTGCTTATATTGTAGTACAAAAAAGTATTTTTGAAACACAATTTGGAATCAATAGATGTTTACCTAATATCCATGTGTATTTCTTCAGAAACGTTTGCCGTATCTTAGAAGCAGCATATCTGCAATGTGATGCAGGGGTTGCTATGGTGAGTTCACATCTCTTATTTAATGCTGTACCTGAGTAAATACACATTGTAACAATATCTATTAGAGGTGCTATTAGTAAAGTTATGTCAGCATTTCTATCAAAAATACTTGTCTTCCTGTTGTCACTTGAACAAATCCACAGGAGTCTTTGCACTCTTCTAGTGTATTTTTTTCACAGCTTCAATCACTTCCTTAAGTTCTCTGTTGCAAAAATCAGATTAAGAAAATCTGTGGATTTTTTTTTTCTATTCTTTAGTAGCTAGTGATTTTGATGACAGTTATGGGATTTTTGATTTAGAAAAATCTTTAGAAAAATTTAGGGATTAGTTTTCATTTCCCTGTTACAGTCGGTGCCAGTGGGCATTGAGTCAGGCACTAATTGCACTACTTGTTTTATAACCCTTCTGTACTGCCAGAATGGCATAAAGACACTTTTGTGTAAAGGAGAACCAGATTTCAGTTCCTGTATTTAATGTCTCAGTTTAAGTAAACAGCATCAGAAATTTAACTTGTAGACTCCAGTGCACTCTTTTTGAGCAATTATTTAAGTCACTTTCCAGGATAACACATAAGAAAGGGAGTGAATAGTTGGAAGTAATTGAATGCGTTTATCTTTTTGGCACCTATTTATTTTTTTATTCATTTACTTTGAAAAAGAGTAAGTAACTTTCTGAGAATATTTCTCTCTATGAGCTCCCCTGAGTATGTCAGGGTAACTCTTGCATTATGCATATATATAAATTTGTAGGCTGACCTGATCAAATATTTTCATTTTGTGAGTTTTGTTTTCTGTTGTGTTTTGGTTTTTACTAAAATAACTGTTGTAGAAAATGTCTATATTAGACAAAATCCCTTATATCAAATAATAATATTTTTTTTAAAAACTGCTACGAAAGTATTTTTAAATATACTTTTTTTTTTTTTCTCAGAATTGTGGGGTTTAAGGGCCTGGGTGGAAAAGCAAAATTTTACAGTAAACAAACAAACTTACTTTTCCAACTTGCCCATGGGGTCTGGTTGTTATACTGGGGTTTGCATGTGTGCTTGTACATTTACCTTATGAAGACTATACATTTAAGTGGAACAGTTTCTTCTGTGCTTCACGTCAGCCAGTAAGGATGGATACTCATTACTGAATTAGCTGAACAGTGCCACTGAACAAACACATCTTTCCCGTAAGTCAGGAAGAACACGGTTGGATGGAGAAACTCAAACAGATCATAAATGTACATCATTAGCTGGTAATGAGAAGGTAAGGCTATTTTTTGAGAATTTACTCCCAAAGTCAGAAAGAGAGAGGTGTGATGTGTTCCAAATATTGCCCTGACATAAACTATAGAAGCTGGGTTATTACATAGCATAAATCAAAGCCCTTCATCTTCAATTCAGTCATAGTAAAGCCTTCTTCCCAAACACAAGCCAGTAGCTAACATTGCTGTATTCAGAGTAAAAAGATATAACAGTAAAAAAATGACTGTCCAGTAATATGAATAAAGGAATAATAGAGTATAATGAATGCTACAGGTCTTATGGTACCTACCTATGACCAGAATGTGATTAAAACACTAGCCTATTCACTTTTCAAAAGAATTATCACAATGAAGCATTTGTAATACATCTCTTTTTTTTTTTTCCCGTTCAGAGCCTGTATTCATTTTGCATATCAGTTATCTTCAGTGTTACTCATCAATGTGCAAAAAATCCTCCTAAGAGAGCAAGTCAGCATATTCTTTCTTTCTCTTTCCTTCACTTGTGCATATAAAACTGGTGCAAGGAGGATGGAAAAAGATGGTAAAGTTCTACTTCTAAGCATCTTCACTGGAAAACAGTTTTCAGACCCCAAGGGTGAATATCTGTATAATATCAGCAGAGTAAATCATGGCAATCCTGTCGATCTTACACATGATGAAGCACATATGGGTTTTTCAAATAAGTGTAACCCAGAAAGTAGCATTTGAGCCATATTGAAAAAAAGCAGCAGAAAACAGTGTGATGTATCAAGGCAATATGCTGAGAGCAACCTCCTACCACGCCTCAGGAGGTCGGTGCCTATGTGTTGAAACAGTTGACACTTCTCTGGTTTCCTTATAGACAGTGCCAACCAGAATGCATTTGAAGTATAACTTTGAAATTACAAAAATATGTATTAAAAGACTTGTAAGGGATGGAAAAAATCTTGGTCCATGCCTAAAAATGTTGTATTAGTGTGATATCATTTATTAAATGTACCACTTTGTTGAGGCACAATGCATTGGTTTGAAGTTAACTATACATATTCATTGCTTTTGTTTTGTGATAAATCTAGCACTTCTTAGTGAACCTCACTGGCTGCTAAGACTTCTTGTTGTTACTCTCTTTATGCTTATGATAGAAAATTTATCCGCTAACTTGGAAATACAACTTCATGCGTTACATCTTACCAAAAGTCCTCAGAACCACCAGTGATCTCGAAAGTCATCTAACAGACACTCTTGGTACATAATTTGACATTATTTTAGCCTGCTGCTGTTGCATCAGAAAGCAAAAATTCAGAACCACTGTATGATAATTTTCATCACTAAAAAAATCAACAGAATTATCGGAGTGTGTCAACATTTTGAACATCACTTTCAAATTATGCAAGACACAGCTTTGTGTAAGATCAGCTGCTAGACCATATCATAGCTGAAGACTTCAGAGTTTGAAGGAAGTAATAGAAAAATGTAAGAATTTTAGTATCAAGAAATACACGAAAATGTTTAAGAATGTTACATTAAGGTCAGATGTCCAATTAAAAGATGAATTTTGTGCAGCATTTTAGCCAATGAAAACATTCTACAAGTACTAACAGGTTTTCAAAAAGTCATTGTGAAATAGGAAGGAAATTATTATCACACTTTTACTCTCTCCAGAACTGAATATTAGGAGCTGAAAAATATATCATATGTCCCTACCACTGATGAGTTTTGCAAGTAGTAGTAGTCAAGATTACCATCTAGTCTTCATGATCTGGATTTCATAATCACCATGGACAGTTTCTCTGTACTCTATTAAAAATAGAAGCATTAGCCCATTTTGCTTCAAGGTAAAGTTTACTTCAAAGTAAGAAGAAAATTACATAACAACAAAAAATTATAACATCTTCCTGTCTTTCTAGCAATTTAATATCTTAATTTACAGAACACTTTTGATTCCTAATATAGCTCATTTTATCTTTTTTCTTTATTTTTCCAGAAATTAGCTCTGAAAATTTAAAAGTCATATTTCAGAAATTAACATTAAAGACAGAGGAGGAGAAAAGACAGGTAAGTGAAAAAGAATCAGAAAATTCCACTGTGAAACCAAAGGTTGAAATCTAAGGAACCAACCTTTGCTTTTCAAGTCTACCACAAGTCCTGTTAGGAGGCATGGTTTTACCCTTCTTGTTTTTAAAACAGATTAGTTGAAAATGCTCTGATTACTGAAACTGAGAGGAGGAAAATTGCTGGATTCTGCAGGAATGTGATTTTTTATTACTTTTTCCTTTTTACAGTGAAAAAAATAGGGGACGATAAGGTTACTCAGGTCTTCCTTTGCCAGTAATAAGACTTTAGCCTGAATGAGTATCTCAGGATTCAGTCGATGTTTCTACTTTATGATTTATTGCCTAAAGACACCAATGCAGGTGAAGACACAAAACAAATGAAAGAGCAAGTGCCTGATGGACCCTTCTAGCTTTGTTTGAAAGAGGTGTCACAGAACTCTCAGACATCTGAAAAGCATGACTCATCTTGTACATTTTTGTTTCTATTTTGCTATGGAAAACATCACTCCTGCTCTGAGAAAGCTTGCTTTTGTTGAACTTAGCATACTGTTAAATTAGAATAACAAAATCATAGAATAGGTTAGCTTGGAAAGGACCTTTAAAGGTCACCTAGTACAACCTCCCCCATAATAAGCAGGGACTTTTTCAACCAGATCAGGTTGCTCAGAACCCCGTCCAGCCTGGTCTTGAATGTTTCCAGGGACGGGGCATCTACCACCACTCTGAGCAACATGTGCGAGTGTTTCACCACCTTCAAATCTTCCTCCATGTGTGAGTGAAGTTGATCACATGCATAAATGTTGCCCACAGGAGTAGAAGGGACATTGGATCAACCTTTTTCTGACCATTTACATTATTGGCCAACAGTGGAGGAGAAGAAGAGTGACACCAACTCAGCCATGGTCCACAGATGACTCGCCTTTTGTCTCTCCTGATCTAGAGCTAGAATGGTTGCAGAAAGCAGCTCCAGGAGAGAAGGAGCACTTTGAGAAATTTCTTCAGCTAATTAAATTTAGGTGTTGACAGGCTGAAGGGATTCCCATCCAGACACTGGCAGAAGAAAGGCTAAAACAGATCCCAGAAAGGAAGTGTAAAGTGCAACTGGCTCAGGAGACACAAACATTCCCCTCTACGTCAAGGGATCAAACTTAGCCTGGACTGGGGGACATTGAAAAATCTCTGTTATCGCTGTTGCTGTTCAGGATGCTGTGTGAAATTTAGTGATAGCTGGGCCAGCTGCACACATCATAAAACCCTTGTTATCATTCCCAGTTTTTTACAGTTTAATGTAAATCAGAATCAAATCTGAAAGAAGTCATATATCTTGAATTGGACTGATATTCTCTATCCAGTAATTCTTAATTCCCTCTTGACAAAGTAGTGAAGCTAGAGCAGCCAGATCTTTAATATCAAGCCAAATATGGAGAAGAAGGAGCTCTATACACAAACACTTCTAGAAATAGAAGCATATTCATTTTCAAATAGAAATGTCACTGAGTAGTACACACAGACATTGCATCTGTACAGGAACATGGAAGTTTCCCACCTTCATATTTAAATAGGACTATAGAAAGTAAATTTCTCACTTACCGCATAGCACTACTTGCAATAACAAACCAAATTTTATCTTCTGAGTCTCCTTGTTTTGCTGGAATGAAGGTGGGGAGAAATCCAGCTCAGTTCATCAACATGTTTAAATAGTGCCTTTGAGAAAGGCTTCAGAAGCAAATATGTACCATTGCACCGGGCAGCTGCTCTTGTGGATTTCCACTTAAACAAACACCTATTGCAAGGTATGTCTCGTAATGAGGTTGTTTTCTCTAGATTTTTTCTAGGGTCATGGTCGTCACCTGGGTATTGTGGTTTTCAGACTTACGAAATTACTAATCGATATTTGTGCAAAATTAGGCAATAGTATAAAACACAATAGTGGTGTATGAATGTGGAGCATGTAAAAGTAAAAATTTAATTTCCTGTGAGAATTGTTGATTTCCAGATTTTAATCCAAACTGTACATAACGGAGTCAAATAGAGTAAGTGATAAAACTTATAACATGTTAAATAATTTGTAACATTTGACAAAAAAAGACATGGAAAACAATGTTGTAAAACATAAATATAAATGGAGCTCTGTTTTAGTAGTATTTTTATATGTAATTGCTGATTGCTTTCAACTTACAAGAGCGAAACAAAAAAGTGTATGAGTCCTTGCAGAAATGGTGACTGCTTACTGCTCACAGTCTTCTCTGGCGTGTTCATTCAGTGTGCTGAGCCAGGAAAAAGCTTTTACTAATAGGATTTGATTAAAATACATACTAATTGCCTATTGACAGTATCCTTGAACCACTTTTTCTTCAGAATTTAAAAAAAAAAAAAAAAGAAAAAAACCACCCACCTGATACACTGACAGATTTTCTCATTAAGTATAATTCTGACCAGCATAGTAAATGTTCTTAGTTTCAGAAAGACAAAACTCTCCAATTTGGACTTACTTTCTGAGTGCTTTTACCACTGCATGGAGTTACAACAGGGTCTCAGCTACTTTCAAGACACTCCACTTGCTTCTGAATTGGGTGCTCAAACTGCAGTGAAGTGCTGGGCTTCGTCTGTCTCTGATTTTTAGCAGCTGTGTTTGAAATCAGAGTTTGATTGACAATTATCTCACCTTGACAGAAGCTTGATTACTTGGGCTATGAAAAGACTCTTTACACTATGTTGTGATAAACAGTTACTTTTTTATCCCACTTTTTGACATTAACTCTTACTTGTACCTGAAGAGCCATAGCTTCAATTTCTAAAATTAAGCCAAAAACATTAGATGGTTGTGGCTGGCATGACGCTTCATTGTCTAATAATGTTACTCCTTGGATTGCCTATGCCAATGAAGCTTCAGCACAGATAAAATTCAAAATCAATTTTTTCCAAGAATTCTACTGAACAAGGATTGTTATAAACTCTGTTAATTTAGGATTAAAGGGAGAATGAAAAGCCAGCAATAAGAGTCCTTTGACAGCAGTGGGGGATGAGTAATTGAAAATGTTCTCACTGCGGACTAATCAAAGTGTAATTGCTGAAGGATCCAATATTTCATTAATTGGAAAGGCAGTAAACTCAACCAGTCACAGTGCCAAAATATTGCAGTGCAGTTGAAGAATTTTATTGAACTAATCGATTTAATTGTTTTAAGTAATTCTGTTAGAAGAGTCATTATTAAGAAACATTATTCTCACTATAATTTTCTGAAACATAAAAACTTTTTATGAGGCAAGTGATTTTCATTTTAAAAAAAAAAAAAAAGATGAGACAGCGGTTCTCATTTAAAAGAGCAACAAAACTATCAGTACTTGATTTTGGATATCATCATGGATGATATGAAGCACCTTTGTGAGTGAAGGGTACTTTAGCTATGTTTAGACTATCTTTAAAATTTCTGATGGCATTTTCTCTGAGTCAAAAAGTTAGCTTTGTCCCATCTGCCCAATCTGGATACGATCAACTAGGGAAGTCTGCCTCCTGCTTTTGCTCATCCACCCTCTGCTCCTCTTTAGCTGTGAGGGAATGTTGTACAAGTGCTGTAGGTTATTTGCTAGATCCACAATCAGTTTAAACTGGAATACACAGTCCTGGTTTACCTTCCAGTCCTCTACCTGATTGTTACCACTTGCATCTCTCTCCCTTTGCCAATTGTTTGTGCAACCACATGGTGAGTGGGAACAGGGCAATGTTCTAGATTAAAACCAGATGCTTTTTTTTTCTTTTTCTTTTTTTTCTCTCCCATATGTATTTATGACTATTTGCAGTCAGTGGAGAAGCAAGGAGAGTCAAAACAGTGATTTGGTCATGGCTGGAAGATGTCACTGCCTCTTTTAACATCAGCATTTACTTATGTTGACTTATGGGAGTTGTGGCACTACAGTGTTAACATCACTCCACCAGGACTTAAACCCAGCCAGCATCTCTGGAGAAAGAAACAGCAGCCCAGCTATGTTGGTCACTGATCCCCTTCCTTTCCCAACAGTGTTTGAACTGATTGAAAAACCCATTTCATTGGCACTAGTTCTGATGCAGCATCTCTTAAATGCAAAAGTGGAGGGAGAATGTCGTATGTAACCCTAAATGGACTGGAAATGTAGCATCCTGCCCCATCTTTCTGGGTCTGTGACAATGACAATAAATATTGACATCGCTATATAACCAAGCAAACTCTTTGGGAGGTTTTCATGCCACAATGAATGTTTAGTGTATTTCTAGCAACATCTCATTGTTTACTGACTCACAGACAATACTGACTGCGTAAGATTTGTAGACCAAGGTAATGTAATTCATTAGATCTAATGGCAGAATTTAGGAATGCATATTTCCAGACACCAGGTCCAAAAGGGAGAGCTTGTTAGTCTTTCAGATACAGTCCACAGTCAAGGAGATAACAACGGACTGAGTTCCCATAAGGTGACTTTCTCTGATTGCTATTTGTGTACAGAAAGATGCTTAGCAGGCATCTTGCCACCAAGCTGTGGAGTCAGTGTGGCTCAGGGGTCCAAAAAGCTCAGTTAAGTGCCTGGAAAGCCTCTCAGCCAAGATTCTGCACAAATTCTTTGCAGCTGCAACATGAAAAAAAAAAGAGAGTTTCGTTACTGTTTCTTTATCACTGTTATTTTTAGCTATTACATATGTCTCCTGTGGCCTCTCGATCAAATGCCGTTTTGCTAACACCCATACAGACAGGCAGTACAAAATTGTTACTAACTCACAATTTTAGGAAAAAATAGAGTTTAAAACTCAGAAAATCTCATAAATTAGGAATGGGATTAATGAAGGCATCTTCCTCATGGAGTGCCTCTCAGGTTTGGGTGTGGTACTGAGAGGTGGAGGGCAATCTGCTGGGTCAGATACCGGCTACCATCATGTGAGGCTGTTGAACTCAGTGGATCAACGGCTTGATCAGAAAGTGCAAAACCTTGCAGAATTTTCACAGTTTGGTCAGAAGGAAAGTATGTTTTACACAAGGTAGCAGGAGGGATATAAAAACATGACAGTGTAATAAACATGTTTCAGCTAGTATAATAAACAGAATTTGGAGCTTTCAGTGCTGAGCCAAATTTCTCTTTTAAAAGAGGAAAAATACACAGCCAGGCATTGTCTCATATGACAAATGATAATAATGAGCAATAACAATAACATGAATCATTGCTAGAAGTCATCTGGTGATTTTCAAATTTTTTTTAGAAACTCACAAAGCATTACAAGAAGTCACTACCATGAGGTAAGGAACACTATCAAGACATGTATGTGAAACTGATGAAGATTTTCTAGATATGAAATTTCAACAGAAAAAAAAAAATAAGAACAAGAATGTTTCACATAGAGTATGTTTTTGATCATTTTAACACATTTTGTACACTGTCTTTTGTTATGTGGCTTTACTGTATCATTAATTCATTAAATAGCTGATAAATGGCAGTGGGTTCTCCTTTATGGCCTACGTGCTCCTTTGCTGCTTAGTCCTGAATGTACTTATGCCCATGATGTCCAAGTGAAATGGAGATGTACTGCATCCCCAGTGTTGCAGGTGGAGGACTGGGGAGCAGAGAATGGATCAGACCCATTAAGGACATTGAGACATCTCATTCTGAGCTGCTGTGAGTTTGTCTACAAGGTGTATTTTGGGTGGACACGCACTGGAACTTTCAGTGCTCAAAGTCCAAACCATGGAACCCTTAGGAGCACAGCAGAGGAGAACTAAGGCTTTGTTAGGCTACAACTCCACCACATACACATGTCTACATGCTGTATTTCGAACAGATTCAGCAGATTGAACAGTGAAGAAACTTTGACTTTGTAGAGCCTGAGTTGTCCAAGTCCAGAGCTGCTCAGCCTTGCCCATGTGATAGGTACACCAGACAGGGCATTCAGTTTTATGTCCTGGACTAACTGTAGGGGACGTGGGGAGATCAGGACCAGGTGTACAACAGTCTTCCTCTCACTGTCAGAAACGGTAGGAGTCTCACCCTCTACCAGACCAGGAATGTATTGGTTTCACATCTTTTTCATTCATTTTAATAAATGGGAAATCCTTGTAATCTGTCAACACCCATAGGTCTCTGAAGGCATGCTTTTCCTCTCTTGTAAATATAAAACTTTTTAAGAGTGGTACCTCATCCTGATTCCTTCTAAAGAGCTGACTCTGCTCTCAGGGTGTAAGTAATGTTGTTAAGTGCTGCAAAGCATTATACACTGCTCAGGCAGCACAAATAACAGTATTGCTCTCCCACAGAGTCTTCTAATGAAAGGGAAATATGATTGTTTTCATGGGCTGATTTTAATCTTATATAGGTTATATGAACACAATGTTATTTTTATTCAAAGAAATGTGGTCATAGGACCCTAAAGATTACTGGTGAAACTAAGTTATCAGTGGCTTTTTTGCATGTTTCATAAAAAGCATTGACTCCTAATGTAACAACAGTCAGAATACAAATGGCAAAATCATGGTTAATAAGAACACTGTCAAGGACAGACTGGACAAATGCCTGTTAGGAAGAATTGGAACACTTTTCCAGCTAGGTCAGTGGTTCAACAAAAGTGGTGTCCTGTCCCTCTGCCTGTCTCTTTTCCTTAGCTCACCATGCTACAACTATGCTTGTGGCCTCAGTCAGGAAGGACCCAGGTGTTGCTAACCCTACTGTGTTCAGTGCCTTTCTGCTTCCAAGGAGAGCCTGTCTCTGTCCTCCATATCCCCATTAGGTTGTTGTAGATAGCAATAATATCTCCCCTTAGCCTTCCTTTCTGCAGGCTGACCAAGCCAAGCTCCTCCAACCCCCATTTTATGCCTTGCAGTCCACCACCATCTTGCTGCACTCCATTTTTGTAACAGGGGAGGGCAAAACTCAACTGTGTCAGGTGAAGGGGAATAATCTTTTCCCTGCCCTTGTCCTGCTGGCTGCACTCTAGCTAATACAATCCAGATGGTTTCATGAGAGTTCTTCCAAGCCTTCCCTCTGTGACCCTGAGGTGAGAAGTAGCGGTGGCCAGCTCTGCCATTCCAGCACATCATGCCAGCACATATGGAGGCATTTGAGAGCTGTACACTACTAAACAAATATGAGCTTCTCTGGCTGACTAGACATGAACAAAAACCTATGTATGTGTTGCCTATTAAATGATAAATGGTGAGCTCTCCCCAGCCTGTGTGACTGGAAGTGTGTTTATCTCATGGTAGATAACTGTGGACACATGCTATGGTGGACACGTCTGGTCATGCAATGGGACAAGCATTGGGCTACAGGGAAGAGGGAGCCACAAACAGGCTAGCATAGCAAGTTATCCTGCTGGAAACCTTTCCTCACTAACATCTGAAGGGCTTTCATGAGAGGTGGCAGCAGAGATGGGAACCACCCGGATGAAATGTTCTGGCAGGTTGGATCTAAGCTGGGCTGCTTCTGATTAATTGCTCAAGATGCAGGGGTCATTGCAGCTGCTGCAAAAAATAGCCCGCTCAAATGAGGATGGGGACCAAAATATCAAACTAGGTTTAACTCCTTTACACCCAGCAGATCTGGACCTATGGGTTTTTCAGACCTTGAAAGAAGTCGAGATCCCAAAGACACACCTAGTGCCCAGCTCTGGATGCTCCCAGGGCCCATGAATCTCAGCACTATTCACTGCCCAAGTCACAGGTGCCAAACCAGTGGTACCCTCAAGAGCCTGAAATCACTCACTCACATTTGGGCAGAACATGGCAGCAGCTATGAGAAAGCACAGGCACTCTTAGTTACATGAAAGAGCAGTTCTCTACACTTAGCAAATAACACAGTGTAAAGAGACTGGATAAATTGCAATATAAAGATCCAAACAATCAAGGATGTTAAGAAGACTTCTTATACATATCAGGAGCTAGCTAAAGTGATTTAACGACTCAATATTCCTCAGTGAGGAATATTTTTATATTTAAAAACATATAAAACCATAGTATTTTATTGCATGTTATCGAGCAGAGGCTATTCACTAGCTAGTGAATTCATCATTCCTCTGCCCTGCAGCTTTGTTTGCTCAGCCTCGTTCCATGTAGAGAATGGACAATATGTTCTCTCTAGCACACATGGGCACTTTCAGAGCAAACAATAGACACAAGCTTGCAGTGAAAAATCTCCAGGTAGCCCCTGTCTTCTGTCAGGGAAGGCTCGAAGCCAGGAATAATTGTCCTGACAGTGTGAGATGTTCCTGAATGTGTTCTGAAAATAATGAAGGGAGATCAGCACCACTGAAGGAATCATTTTTATGTGGGGTGTGGAACAACAGAAGGCCTGGTGAAAATATCTAGAGAGGATGTTTTTGTCCCTTCATTACATCATTCAATTAGAAAGAAGGGAAAATGAATTTTACATGGTAATTCCTTCTTCTAAATAGTATAAACAACACATAAACCCTTCCCAAAGCCAAGACTCATAGCATCAGCCTTCAAGTACTTGAACGGAGTGTATGATAGAAGCTGGCTGGTGACCATAAGCCCCTTCTAGGTGTGCTGAATTGTTTCCTGCCTTGTTCCTGTCTCTGTCCATCGAGATCCTTCAGACCCTAAGGCAAATTGCCTTCTTTCTTAGTCATTGCAGTGAAGTGCCTTTTGTTAGGTGTTATGAACCTGAACTTCTCTGTCTTTCCCTACTGCTTATAAATGATAGACAACAATAAATACACTCTGCACTGGTAGGAATTGTTCCAACAAGGATACACAAATATCTTGTCCCATCTGTAGTCATGCTTAATGTTATAAGCACATTAAGTCAAAAAGCATAATAATAAAGCAATTAAGATATTGTAAATTATAGCCATGATTCTGAAACTTGTATTTATTATAAGGAATTCTATTTCTTAAAATTAATTATTTGAGTTTTATTTAATATTTTATTTTAGCTCTTCCTCAGTTCACTGTAACCAGTTGCAAATGCAGCTTTTCATGCCTGCCCTGTGAAGGTCATTGCTGACAGAGAGACTGCAATAAAGTTGAGAATAAGAAGAAATTAGGGTTTTGCAAACAGGATATTGCAACTTTTTTTTCCAAACATACCAGCTATTATGCTACAGAGAATTAAATACATTTACCAACTATCCTCAATTTTGTTTTGTGAAATCCGTATATATTATTATTTTTCAAGGGCACTTTGAGGTCTCTGTGGTAGTTAAGTATTTAGAGTGTATTTGTGAAGATGAAAAGGTTTCTTAAGCCAAAATGTGCTGGTCTTTCACCAGAAAAATCTCTTCCAGAAATCACTGGACTGTTGAAATGGTCCCTGTAAAAGGTGTTCTAACCCTTTGAAATGTAGATTTAGACCTATGTGTAGATGTGTGTGTAGGGTCTGGTGCTTTGAATGCAGGTGGTTTGTCATCACCAGATAACTTGTCTTCTAGTGTACTGCTGAAGAGCAGACAGCCACAACAAAATAGCAAAATACACTTCACTTTCCTCTACAGACTGGCTGCCTCAGTGACAAAGATGATGAGTAAAGAGTAACTAGACTAAATTCAGAGCTCCAACAAAATCTCCTGCAACTTAAGAAGACAGTCTTTGTGCAAGAAGCAAACATGGACAGACATAAGGATCTGGTGCCAAGAAGAAGGCAGTATGAGTCAGAGAGCAGCAGTTACTTCAAAACAGGCATCTTACCAATATTTTTGGGGATTTCTGGGTGAGAGCAGGATTTCCTGTTTGTAGAAAACAGGAAAATGTTAATAAAACACTTAATACAACCTCACATTCTAAAAAAACAAGACAGAAATACAGTAAAAATGTGCTCAGTATTTTGGTAAAAGCACCTCCTGCACCTTCAGTAATCAACCTTATTTCACCCTGTAAAGCCTTTTTGCTGACCCAGGCTCCAGGCACAGACAAAACAGCAGCTACAGTGGCAGCAGCACAGCCTGACCTGTTCTGACAGAGCCCAGACACCAGAGCCTGACCACTGCACCCCAAGTGTGGGGTACAACAGCTGGGACAGGGGCAGGCAGCAGAGTGCACTGGACTCCCCCTGTCAGTACCCCTGTGCTCCCCATGTTTGAGGGACCTGAGGTACCAAGCTCTGGGCCAGAGCCTCGAGTTCACACAGTCAGACCAGCTCTTGATTGCCCTTTGACTCAGATGAGGACTTTGAACAATGGCTGGTAGGTTTTGCTCTGTAAAGAGCATTACAGTGTTCAGAACATGGGACTTGTTGAGGAGGCAAATGTGAGAGGTTGTCTCTGGACCACGAGGACCACTGAGCCTTATCTGATGGCACTGTCACCACTGCTACCTCCATTCCCTGCTGAAAACCTCTCTTTGGTAAACACGGTTCTAGCTATCAAAGACTGCTTAGGGGAAGCCTCTTCTGTCAGGAAATGTGTCTTTAGTTCTTGGATCTGCCACATCTGGAAATTTTCCTGTAAATGTTGACAGGTATTATTACACCATGTGTTGTTTCTATGAGATAGTAGGTAGCCAAAAGGCACCAGAAAAAGAAAGCATAATGTACGGTGTACCAAATACCATGGTTCTAGTTGCAGTTGACCTGGTTACTCAGAGGAGGGTAAACAGGGGTCAGGGCACTATGGGGAAACAATCCTTGCTGAGCTGCAGGGTGCTCCATTGGCTCTGAGGTGACTATCAGAGCTTGTAGAGTGGTCTCACAAATTAACAGAGACAAATAAGACTTATTGAGCAAGTTTGGGGGATTTTTATCCAAAAGTAGTACACTTGGCCTTTCTTTGAATGTACAATAGAAAATACACTGGTTGCACGATATCTGTGGCAAGGACATGTCTCACAGAAAGCTAATGCCAGGCATGGGTGTTGGGTATATCCCCAGGTTGTGCTTTCTTCTGCCCACTATTTCCAACATTTTAATGAAGAATTTAATCCTATTATTTGCCTGAGAACAAGAAAATATGTTTTCTTCTTTAAACTCATGCACAACCTCAAGTAATCGTAGCAAATGTGAAGTTTTCTTTAGAAAGAGTGAAACACAGTACAGCCATGTTGAAGACAAGATAGAAAGGGCTCTGCAGTTCTAGAGTTATGATGTGTCTCCTTTCAGTCTGAAGACTGGACACTGACACTTGCTCTGCTGGGAGAGGTGTTTCCTGGCAAAAATTAAGCAGTACTTTCTAGTTAGGGATAAGCAGAAAGAAGTGGCAATGTCAAGAAACCCCATCCCTGTTAATACAGCTGGCTTCTCATTTGCAGACAAAATCGCCTACAAGCATGTGGGTGATTTCTGCCAGGCCCGCCTGCCTGGATACCTTATGCTCCTTGGCATCTTTGGGGCATCAGGTGCTGGGACAGGGGCACTGCTGAGCACCATTGATCCTGATGACTTCATCCTTCTGTACACTGAGGAAAAACCCACCTAAGTATTTTGTTGTGGCTACAGAAATTATTGTGCCAAACTGCTTAGGTTTAATGGGTGTCAGACATCATAGACATTGATATCTGTGGCATTTGAAAAGGAAATGAACTCTAATCTTGATTATTATTTTTTTAATCAGCTTCAAAATATGCATCAGAAGTAATTTTCACAGCTGTTGCTGATTTGTTAGTACATCTGTCCTCAAATCTCCCTGCTGTTTGCTTTATGGTTTGCAATCTTGTTTTCATTTGTTTAAAGAAATGTTTTTCTCTCCCCTGTTGTTACATGAGACATTCACATGAACAACAGCACAACAAAGAAACTGCCTATGCCCACAGCCCTGTCAAGTGTCGTAGCAACCAGGTGCAAATGGAGCAGCACTGCCTTTCCCAGCCCCTCTTGCAGCTCCGCTCCTCTCACCCTAGAAATGGCACAAAATGGTGCCAAACCATGATTCTTTCAGGCAATTGAGAACTGCTTTAATTCATTAGGGAGATCTGTTCTGTGTCATGTGCTTTAGAGGAAGAACCTGTTTCCCTCATTAGACCAGCTAACAAAATGGAAAATACAGGCAGTGTTCAAACTCAAAGTCCCTTTAACCAGTCTAAGCCCAAAAGTTTGCTCATTTTTCCAACTATGTGGTAGGTTTAAAGCAAAATTGGACATCAAGCTCTGAATTTTGCACTTCTTGTTCTTTGGACTGTACTACTTTTGGAACTGTATGGCATGACAGGCCTTACAATCAGTTGCATTTTCACAGGAATGCAGAACTGAGGGAGACAGAACTTATTTTTGTTAAAATATTTGTCTGAGTCTATATTGGAAGGAGGGGAGGAACCATGAAACAGCACACCACAGCCAGTGCCATCAGCAAGCAGGCAGTCCTGCTAATGGAGAAGCAGGGTTGGGTTCCCACAGGTTGTCACCCAGCCTGAGCTAAAGTGGTCTGAAATGCTCCACGAGAAAAATTACATCCCCTAACTCATCTTCCTGCCTTCACAGTCAGGCCAGTCTGGGGGTTTTAACCACAAAGCCTTCACAGCAGGGCTGGAGGGTTGGTTGGGGTTTTTTAATTATGGTCATTTTGTAATTGGATAAAAAGCTGTGAATTCTACAGTATTACAGGCACATCACAAGTAATGAAATACTTCTCCACAGGTCTGTATTGCTGTTAACTAAATAACATTTGTGACTTGACACACACTTCTGCAGTTGCGATTATGGTAAATATTACAACCGGGAAACTAAGGTGCAGGTCGACCAGGCAGTTTGAAAAGCGCACACACGAAGTCCTGCCATGCACACCTCAGTGCAGCTGCCAGATGCAGCTCTGTGGTTGCAGAGATAAGAACGATGTTTCTCTCAGGTCTTATTTTCAAGGCTTATTATTATTGTGCTATGCAAGTTTACTGCACATGGATCATTCAAAAATCAAGACTGGGTAAAGCATTCTGTGTATCTACATTTTGTAATAGTGCTAAGCTCAGAGAGCAAATAGCTATGGTAACTGAGATGTTTGCCCTCAGTGTGCTCCAATAAACTGATTTACCTTGCTTCTTTCTGTTTTTTTTTTTTTCCCTTTTTTCTAAAAAAGAGCTGACGCAAGTTTGTCAAAGGGAGTTGTTGGATTGTAGCAGCTGTTGATTGGTTCATCTGATACACTCCCATTTGTCTTTAAATCACTGTCCAACTGCTCTAGATTGCACATGAGCAAACTTTTCATTACAGGTGCAATTTCTAAAAGATATAACCTGCTTAGCAAGCAAGCAAGAGAAACTGCTTGACTCAGAGGTAAACCTAATACTTTTTTTCTTTGCAATATTTGATTGGTATATTTTAGACACTGGTCACATCTTTAAAAACTGAGAATTAGAAATGTAATTAATCTGTAAATAGAAGTGCAATGTGAAGGATGGGGTCCTTAAGATTTCCTGACATGATAATTTATGTTGGCAAGTACCTTTGATATTTCTTCAGGAATGAAATTTAGTCATTTGTTTTTCGTACAGTAAACCAAAACCTAAGCAACCAGAGAAGCAGCAAAAGATGTTCAAAACCGACCAGGCAATTAAGAAATTAACGCTTGCTTCCCTTTGCAGCCCTTAGCTAACTTCTGATAATTTTTTTTCAAGGTTCCTGATTTACTTAGCTAATGTTTCTCTAAATAAATGAATTTGTGAAAGCAGGCTTTGCATTTTAATTGTTTATTTCAGAGTAACAATACATATTTCATTTTGAAATAGCTGCACAGACAATAATATTATAAACTCACTGACATAAAGATAAAGAATCTGGCAAAATCTGCTAAGTAAGATATCATGGCAGAGCTTACAAATCTTGATAATGCAAAAGCTATGGACATGTTAATCATATCTGTGACCTGGCATTATTTGCCTAATGGTTTCCCATTCTCCTGATGTCCTAACTGCAGACTGGACAGAAACCAATAACACTGTGAAATCAGATGCCAAAAATTTTGGCATTTCCTGAGTCATTTCTGAAAACAGTTATTTAATAAAAGATCCAGAACAGTACCCTATATTAAAGAGAAAACTAGTTCTATAGAGATAAATAACTTTCCTTTAGTAGTAACAGGCTAATCTCTTCTGCAACCAGTATTTCCATTTTAATGCTGTACTTTAAGAAAAATCTTTTCTGATTAGCTAAATACCTCAGAAGGCAGCAAAACCATGGGTTGTATTGAAGCCAAGTTTAAGGCAAACTATAGAGCTAAGCGATTTCTCTGGTATGTAAACATAAGGGGGAAATGTACTGACTTCAACTAAAGTGAAGGGAAAAGTAATGGAGAGCTCTTTGGTTGCTTCCAAACTTACAAAATTCCTCTCTACGGAAAGGAATCTGGGCAGATCACAATGGGTTTGGATGCCTGAAACAGACTTCAGGCACCACATTCAGAACTTTGAAGCACGAGGTGCTAAATCTCAGGGAAGCTAAAGCAGATGAACTTTGGGTTTCTCCTCCGATATCATGTGCAAACTTCTGGCATGGCCCAGGCCTGCCTGACCTTGGTGCCTGTACCCTGTCACACCATCACTACCCTTGTCCCTGGCCATCACCCAGCAGCAGCGGTTTGGCTGCCACGAACCCCTGTAAGGGTACAACTGAGCACCTGTCTTCCAGGCCTGGTGGTGGGCTTGGACATGGCACAGCGGGCAGCTGTAGCATTTTATTTTAAACACAGTCAGCCAGTGCATCCCCATTTTTCTGAATAATATCTCACATGTCAAGCAGTGAGCCAAAAGGTGCTGGGCTACCCCATTTCCTCCTCAGGAGAAGGGGTGGAAGCTCTGCCCCTTGTATGTATGTATTCATGGGGAGTCAACACCATCTCAACATCCCCTCAAGCCCTTTGGCACGTGCAGTGTTAGGAACATGCACATATTGATTTCTACCAACTAACTACCAGCTCTGCCAAGTTCTGCTGAAGTTTAAAGGTGCTATTGGTTGTAATTACAGTTATTAATGTTTCTAGGATTCAAATTTAATACCAAGCCTGTTTCACGGGTCTCATACTGGGCACATTTATGCCATTGGTTTTCAGCTCCTGGTTGCAGACCCCTTGAGATCTACCAACCACACCCTAAAAAGTGACATCCGTAAGAAACGAGGTTCTCAACAGGCTTAATTTTGTCATCTGAGGCTTTGCACCTTCAGAAGAAGACTTTTAGGAGTGCAAAAATTGAAAAAAAAAAAAAATCAATGCTTTATGCAGCAATTCCATAGCCTCTTGAGATAATGCCCATAAATCAGATCACTTGTGTAAATGTTTGACAGGACAATGTCCAGATTATTCTTATGCTGTAACACATATTTCCAGTCAATTTTTGCTCCCATTTCCAAATCGTGTTTGCTGTATTACACAGACTTTTCCCCCCAGTCTAATCTCCATGTAACTTAACTGCTGGCAACTTTTTTGCTTACTTTACCTCTGTTTCCTGACTCTTTGAAGATCGGTATTTTTGGATCACCACTTCTGGAAAAGATGTTTCTCTGACAAGTGTTAGGCAGTGCACACAGTGAAGATTTCACCCTTTACTAGAACAGGGCTAAGTGCTGTCAAATTTGTCTGCCTAACTTTTACATCACAGATTAAAAATAAACACCAGGAATTGGAAGGACGCTGTTCTTCAGACAGAGCAGCGTCTCTGTTTGAAGACAGTTCTGTGAATGAAACCACAGTTAGGAGGGCTCTGGTGTTTTGGGCTTTTTTTTTTATTATTATTATTATTTGTCTCCTGGAGTTATTCATATCCCAAGAGGGCAGAACTCCAGCCACTGGAATGTGAGTGCCGGTGGCTCTGCCGCTGTGCCCAAATCTCTCGTCCCCTCACGCGCACTCCCTGTGTGGCAGCAGAAAGGAGTAAACACAATCGGTCTCTCTGGTAGGAAATCTCCTAATGCACTGTGATATTGCTCTGCTTTTTCAGTTGTCTGATCTGGGTGAACGTTTTTAGTAAGAAGCAAGGGAGGTGACTTTAATGTCTGGCCTGGGGTCAGTTTTAGCCTCCAGGACTGGTATTTAAAGTCTATATTTGCATTTCAAGAACCTGCATTCTAACATTTTGCCATTACAATTATGTTTGTAGACATTCTTAAGATCAGCATGTGATCAGTTAGCAGAGGACAGTGAAGGTCTGGTCACCGAGCGAGTACCTATACATCTATAAATGCAAAATCAAGAAAAAAGCTATTAAATAATTGCAGGTTTAGTGCTATAAAGAGCCAGGCATAGTAATTTTTTGCTGTGGTGTTTCTGATACTGTTATTGTGCAGTGCTGGGCTACATTTAGCATGTGAAATTTATGAAAAATACAATGGTTCCATCCAGTGTGCCTGATTGCAAGGTAGCAGGTGAAGTGCCAGGAATCTGCAATCCCAGCCCCAGGTGTGCCAGCAATGTGCCACATGGTCTGTGCTTGCTCCCTTCACCGGTGTGCTCCTTTGTCTCCTCAGCTGCGAAATGGAGATATAAAATGCATCAAGTAATAGTTTTGGAAGTGAAAGGTCTCGTAAAACTGTAATATTTCTTATACAATGTTTTCCTCTTGAAGGTGGGAATGAGCAAATGAATGTGAATGTGTAACTGCAGATAAGACTGTAACATAAAGCTGCTGAAATCCTGGAGGTGAAGTCCTCTTTGCAGCTTCAGTTTGGACAGTTTTCTTTGGTCCATATAGAGTTGAGCATTTATTCATATGATTTTCAAAAGGCGGGAATTTTTCTAGTAAGGGTAAAGATAGCTATATCCATGCACTCATCCTGTGTGAGACAGAGCTTCTTGTCATGGGAAAACTAAGAATTAAATATAGATATACTGAAAAAACAGAGACTGCTATACCAGAATTGCACCTTCTAATTATTAAAGAGGTGACCACACAGAGGTGCTCACCTCTGTCAGATCCCAAAGAAAGGGACAAATCTTCAAAACATGTAAATCTGTGACAACATTAATCTTACAACGAATGATTTGAAGCCCTGAGCATGTCCCTTAAGAGTACGTATGTTTTGAAGCAGTGGTAAGAAAACTCCCCATATACTTCCTTCATTTCTAACAGCAAATACTTCTGCATTACCATCCCCTAGAAATTCAAAAGCAGAACTTCAAGAAATTATTTTCTGTTGACTTTGTGATTTTGCCGGATGCCAAACATTCACTGTGCATCCCATGGCCCCTGCACTCTTCACCATTTGAAGGGAGACAGAAGGACCAAGTGCTGGCATATAAAGGGACATTGTGCTTGCCCAGAATTTTCCCAGTCTGCAACTGTTTCCCTTCTTAATGCTATTACAAAGAACAAACACAAACCAAATAATTCACACTGGTTTATCTAGTTTGTAGAAAACTCTAATGAGTTCTGTTGTGTTTCGTTTGCAGAACAGAGTGTTCTGGCAGTCCCTGCATGGTAGAAAGGACCTGCAAGCAGGCAGCACAGTGCTGTTTACCCTGAGGAAGTGAGTCTGTGTGTGCTGGAAAGCACTGACCGCTCTAATGGATCGCATGGAGCTGCAAAAAGTCAACATCGAACTCGATGATCAGAGCAACAGTGGGGAAAGCCTCGAAGACAACTACACAGAGCTGGTTGATTTGGAAAAGGCTGCAATTAGGAGGTAAGCATTTAAGTGGGAAGGCTGTTCTGTTAAGGCTAGAAAGCAGTAATCATTAAACAATCTTCACTATTGGCATCAAAACATTTCCTAGGTAATACATTGAAATTAGTATGATTGTTTAGTTATTGTTTTCCCACAGCACCGACCCTCCCTGCTCGGTTCTGTGGAGGATGGTGTGCCCAGCACGACTTGGGCAGCCCAGGTCCCCCTTGCTGGCCACTGCCTGAGGTGACCTCTGCAGGGCTGAGCACCCACTTGGCAACTTCCAACCACTCTAATCGGATAGTACACATGAAATTAATACACCCTCTGGGCAGTGCAACCTGAGCACCCTGCCTCTATGCTTCACCCCGAGGCAGAGGAGGAATGTTTTCCAAGAAGGGTGTGGAGGGCAGGAGCTCCATGCTCCTGTGGGGACAGCCTGCACTCAGGCGTCTCCAGCAGGACTCAACATAGAACCAGCACTTGGGTGGCCTGAAGTGAACATCTCAAAACCAGCCATCAGCCTCCAGCTCTCAGCTTGCTGACCCTCCCCAGCACGTATCTCCAACAAGGCAGTTGCAAGTTCCTTGGATGTGAAGTATGTGCTCAACTTTAGCACATTGCTGGCAGTAAGGAATTGTTACTTTCCAACATCTGCAATCAGATATAATTTGAAGATTACTGGTTTTAGAACTAAATTCCAAGGCAAAGCAGAGATTTATTAAACATGTCATTGGATATGAGCCTCTTACAGGAGAAAAGAGGGGTTTTTTTCTGAAGAACAATTAAATATTTATTTCAATGTCAAATGACATTTTCCATTAATGACAAAAGGCACTGTTTGAACATAACGTGTGTCATAAACCCTATATATATATATTTTCTTATTTTTCTTTGTGTTCAGTCCATTTACCAGTGACGATGCAGAAAGTCAGAAGTTCCTTACAAATGGCTATCTGGGTAAAAAGAAATTGGAAGAATATAATGAAGAATATGTAAGTTTTATCCTTTTTTAAGGGTAGTAACAAAATAAATATTACTGACCTGAATTTTTTTCCAAAAGTTTCAGTAAATAAGTTACTCTGGAGCTTCATCAGCATAATATTGGCTTAGGAAGAGTAAACACATTTTTTAACAGTTAGTGCAGCAAACTCTTTCTGCTGTTTAGCAAGTAAACTGAGTCTTTACTTCACAAGTAATCAGAAGAATTCCCCAGATTATACTTGGACTTCAGTAACACCTGATCATCTCACCAGAGATGCTCAGCCATGGTGGGTCTGCATCCATTTTTCTGACAGGAGATTTGGTTCAGAGGAACTTTGTTGCTCTTGTATCAAGGTAGAGCTGGGCCTTAGTGTGTGCGTGCTTGTATTGTTTGTTTACAGCATCTGTGCAAATGAATCCACATCCAGCTGCATTTCTTTAAAGAAAAGACATTCATGTTTGGCTTTATAATGCTGAACATTACACACTCCAACTCTTTAAACAACTCCATGTGCAAAGGGAAGCACAGCACCTGTTCCTGGAGTGTGCATGTGGGTACCTCTCTGCTCAGGATTTAATTTCATTCAAAGTTTTCATGAACTGGGTGCAAAGAAAACCATTGTTTTACTGGTCACATTCTAGGCTTTATTAGGATTAATCAAACAAAAACAATATTATTTGTGATTGGAAGCTAAAATTAAGAGCCATATTGTCCCCATTTCCTTTCCACTTGGTGGCAGATGTGACTCCCTCACACCCCATCCTTCTTCTCCAAGCTTTATGCCCATTCCCACTCTCCTGCCTCCATCTTGAGCCACATAGCACTTCTTCTCCTGCCCAGACACACTTTTATCTCCCCGAGAAGCACATCCTACCTGGAGAAAAACTAAAAAACCAGATGGATTCATTTTTAAAAGCATCTGAATTTGCTAAATCTATAATTAGGAAACCCACTAGATAAGAGCATGTATTTATATAGAGGCTGGCCAACAAAGCTGGTTGTGGCTATGTCACATCAGTCACCTGTCAGGGATGTAAACCTACCCCCCGGTGAGACAAGGGGAGAGCGGGAAGAGGGAAACATCTACCAGCACAACTGGCCTTGACGGTGAAAGAGACTCTTTCTTTGGGCTGTGGGCTCCACCTCTAAGGATCAAGGGAGCAATATGGGGAAAATCAACAATGAGGATCATTATTATGCAAATTGATTGCCATTTTATGTTCTTGATCCCAACAGCATCTGGGCAGAGCTTCCTTTGGAATGTCCTCATTCAACCTCAGCAATGCCATTATGGGCAGCGGCATATTAGGGCTTTCCTATGCCATGGCCAACACAGGAATTATCCTTTTCATGTAAGTACATAGAAAGAAAAGCAAATAGAATATAAGGAGTGAGCTGGAGCTAAAGTTTTTGTGGTTATACAGGTATGTTAAACTTGTTTTTTTAGCTGAAAAGTTTTGTAAGATCATCTGCAATAAAAACATTTTAGCTGCACCACAAGGAAATGTCCAATGTCCACTGCTGACAAACCTCTTTTTTTTATTTTATTTTAGCCCTATTTTGTATCAGGAACACAACTGTGAGTTGACACTGTGCAGTAAAAAAACAGAGGGGAAGAACAGTATACTGGTCCTAAAATAAGAAGAGCAGTCTTCCTGGTTCCATATAGGAATTCAACAAGGAAAATAAATCACTCATAAAGTATATAATTACATCATCCCAACAATCTAATCACTATGTAGAAATGGAAGAAGAATATTTCATATAAGTCTGAAATAGCAGCATGCTTTGAATGTAAGGACATTCACAGACTTATTCAGATTTCATATTGCTCCCTAAAGTCTATTTGTACTCAATATGCACCCGTGACAGCGGCAGTATGTGGCTGACATTCAGTATCTATACAAAATGGGTTTTGATTGACAGCAACAGAGAACCATGTTAAGTTTTTTGATCTATGGATAACTTTGCAAAATGAGAGAGACTGTACAAGAAAAAAAAGAGACCGTTATCTTTTTTTAATAATTAGTTTCAGTTTTAACTGAAGCCTTAATTTTAATACCACATGAGGCTGGAATAAAGCCTCACAGCACTGTATGACTACAGGCCATTGTTTCACATTACTGAAATCTAACAAACATTTAAATCAGGCTACTTGGCCATCTTTGTGTGGCTTCTTTCTTCTGGAGATCATGTAACTACAACAGCAACAGCATTTGAAATACTACTTGTAGCTTCCAGTTGCCAAGAGACACCTCATGTTTCACCACCAGAAATTTTAACTGAAAATTAATTGCAGATGCAAATGCTGTCCTGGATAAGTGTGTCCCAGCACCTGCATTCAAATGGTTTAGATACAGTATTTGTGGATACAGAAACAAAAGAAAATTCTATAATCGACTGCATTACTGAAAATGTAGGAATTTTTTCCTCCAACTTTCTTTGAGCATTTTTTCTAATCAGTATGGCCAGAAATAACTGTAAAGAAAATTGTGATACATCAATGCTTGCTAGGAGAAAAAAAAATACCTGCGTATAATATTTAAGTGTCTGTTCATTCACACAGGTGGCTAAAAAATCTGAAATGAGCCTAATGACATTAGCACTGTTGGCAATGCTAAAGCAAGGAGTAATGATAAAGCAACCCTATGGAGTCTTAAACAGGAAAGACAAAGGATGTCTCTACCCCACAGCCCATTTTATTTTCTGTCCTGCCTCCATACTTTCTGCATGAGAACATTTTCCCTCCTGGTAGAGGAAAGAGTTTTATTTAAAAGTGCAAAACTGTGTGGGGATACTGTAACCTCCATGGCATGCATCCACTTGCCAAAGGTTCCTCTGTTTTCACAGATCATGATGTTAGCATTAGCAGGACAGAAAAATCCCATCTACTAAATGGAAACCGCTGACATGAATTCAAATTTAGATGATGCTAGCAGCATTGTCTAAATTTTTGTAATTTCCTCTTCTCATGTTGCCCAAGTGCTGTTGCTCTCATGCTCAAAGATCTTCTACAAGGTGAAGGTGGAAGGAGGTGTCCTAAAACTCAGAAGCTCTCCAGAAGTTCCCATTACATCCTCTTCTCCCATGGGCGAGGTTTGCAGTGGCACTTAGAACACATTAGAGCATCTCTTCTGCTGCCTGGTGTGTTCTAACAAGTGCAATCAGGATGGCTTCAGTTTAGGACACCCTATGTGTCAGGACATGGAAACCATGTCTCTGAATAGCAGCCACATGGGTGCCTCTCATCAAGAAAGGTGCTATCTTAACAGGATACACTGCAGCCTCAGAAATGATCCTCCCTTGCCATATTGCATGAGTCCACAGCATAAAAGACAATCCCACTTAAATGAATTCTGTAGAGTTGTCTGTCTCTCTTGGAGAAATAAACTTGAGAGAGACATGATGGTCTGGTGACCATCATATGGCCCCAGGGCCTATGCCTTCTGTTAGGCTGTAGCTCATTTATGAACTTGTCTGCCAGCGTCTCCCATATCTATACCAAACTGCGTGTTCAGTGGAGTGGAAGGTGTGGGCAGAACATCCTGTTCAGCCATGGAGTAGGGCACATCAGTATTTCCTAGCTCCATCATGTTATCATAGCACACCCTTCCACACCAACACTTGTTCAGGCTGATGACAAGACAGTTATGGTAATAACTGCCCATGGTGTTGTGCCCTGAAAATGTCATACAAAGCTACATTTTTCACCAGCAGTTCGCAAGAGGCAGGCAGCTGAAATCATATAGGATGCAAATGTGTGGAAGGAATATGGCAGTAATCAGAATTAATGAATTCAGGCACCAGTACCTTCAAGCAGACTAGACTAAAAGAGTAACCTGCAAGAGCTCCAAGAGCAGGTTTTCCAGTGTCATATCATGCTTTAATGTTATACAATATTTCTAATTTACTTTGCAAAGTGGGCATCGCAAGCTAAGCTCCACAAATTCATGGTGACATGGCAGTATCCAAAAGTAGTGACTAGCCAGGAGCTGGCAGTGAAGTTTTCACAGTCATGGTTTGCTTTTTTTTTTTTTTTTAATAGCTCTGAGTAAGGATATAGATTAAAATGAGAGGTCAGTGACCAGGTGAAAGACCAAAGACCTGACTCTTGCATAGAAATACATTTGCTTTAGTAGCATCTTGTTAAGACATCCTTGCGGAATAACAAAAATTGGCACCTACCTGGGCTTAAATAAGCCTTGAGGGTCTTGTGGAGTGTATAAGGTGCAACCACACTTAAATTAAGCTACAGTTGACACTTACTTCTGCATTCAGCACTGGGACTCCAAAGTACAGACTTGGTGAAAACTATTTACACATTGAACTTCATGAGAATGAGTACATTCAAACTAACTGAGTGTCTCTAATGTCCTGCTTGGGATTCTGATTTCTGCTTTGCCTTGCAGAGTTCTGCTGCTCAGCGTAGCAATAATGTCACTCTACTCAGTCCACCTCTTACTGAAGATATCAAAAGAAGGAGGTATGAGGATCAGGCTGTGCCTAAGGTTCCCTACTGCATGCATGTATTTTACCTTGGAATGCAATTAATCAAGTATGTCCAATGCAGTGGCTCATGCTTCTTTTTTTGTTGCTTCTTTTTTTTTTTTTTTTTTTTTTTTTCCCCACCAGGATCATTAATATATGAAAAACTGGGAGAAAAGGCATTTGGCTGGCCTGGGAAGTGCGGTGTTTTCATTTCTGTTACAATGCAAAACATTGGAGGTAAGGGGAAAAAGTTTTATAGAAAAAAGTTTTCCAACTTACGAAGCTTTCTATGGAATATAAGTGCTTTCTCTCCTCTGTTGGGCTAAAGGGCATCAGAGATGGGGCAGGAACAGTATACACTAAATCGTAATAAGGAAGGACAGGAGAAATTCACCTTGCCTTGATTCAGCTATGTGACATTGCAGTGCCTGGTGAAAGCTCATTGCCTGGAATCTCCCCATGACTGTGAAGTGATGGCTTAAACGGCTTGGCTGACTCTGCCCAAGGAGTCGTCCATTTCTCTTCATTGACTACAACTCAGACTAAATATCATCTGCTTTAACTTAGAAAAGATGAATACCGCATAAAAGAAAAAGCACGTCATTCTGATTTCTCCATAAAATAAAGGAGCTCATTTTCCAGCTGAATTCTAGAGAATTCCAGCAATTTTTTTGTTTGAGTTCATTTTCTGCTTGAAACGACAGTTGGGTTGTGATCTCTCTAAGATGCAAAGTGTTTAAGAGTGATTGTTTAAAGTATTAATCCACAAAAAACACTTCCTGTATCTATCAAATAATCTCCATCCTCTCAGAATAGGAGACTGCTCCCAACATAAACAGTAGGGGTAGGAATGCACCTTCATGCAACAAAGATTATTTCCTTTTTATAACTTGGGAGAAGCCTTTTAGGAAACTGGAGAACATCATATCCGAAAACTCAGGGGAGCTTTTACTTTTTCCAGATTTCTTAAGGAGAGGTAGTTGAAATACAAATTAAATGTGTCAGGAGTCCATTAAATGTATGTAGATTATTTTGTGATTTCTCTCTTGGAACTTGGTATGTGTTGCAAATCTCCAATGACAACTTTGCTACCCAGACAGAGGTGGTTCATCTCTCTACTGCAAGAGACTTTTTGATCTTGTTCATGAGGGATCCTATTCCATGCCCTTCCTTTCCTTCCTCAAGCCTGGATATCAAATATGGCTGAATTCAGGAAGGAAGTATACTTCCCTGTTGGAGAGGAATAACTGTTCATCTAATCCAGTGGTTTTCAGCCTCCTATCTAGATTGATCCGTAGTCTCCAGAGACCTCTCTGTGGTCAAAGTAAAACAGCTGAAAAAAGTATGCCTTCTGGCAGTACATTTAAATGAGATGTATAGAAATCCACCCTTCCATCAGGAATCTTGACAACCAGGATTTGGGGTATTTTTATACAAGGAGTAGAGTATTGGAAGGAAGAAGCTGAAAACAGAAAGGGTGAAGTAGATGAAGATATTTAGAGACAGTAACAATTACAAAACTACAAGAACAGAACATGGATGGACAGTGTCCATTGCAAAACCAACATTTACAACAGAAGAGCAAAAGGAAAAGTTAAGAGAATTTCATCAGAACAGTGATTTGAGCAGGCTGTTAATTCAGTAATACCTGTATTGTATTCTGATACTGAATGCTAGATGTCCTTCAGGACATTCTTATAACAATACCAAGGAAACACCATCTATTAAGTCATACTGTTATTTGAACAAAACTTCTTTATTTTAGCAAAAACTGGTTTCCCAAAACAATATATTTTTCATGCAGCATAAAAGTTTTTTAAAACATATTATTTTTGTTGGACACTGTTTTCTCTGAAAGTGTTTATTTGTTGTTGTTTTTTGGTTTTTTTGTTTCTTTTCAGCAATGTCAAGCTACCTCTTTATTATTAAATATGAACTTCCTGAAGTGATCAGAGCATTCATGAAACTTGAGGAGAGTTCTGGGTAGGTACTTTTGCCTAACCTGAACCTCAGAGGAAAATTTTTCTCTTTCATGTCAATGATAATGTTTGTTGTTTTTTATTCCTCCTCTTTAGAGAATGGTACCTAAATGGGAACTATCTCGTCATACTCATAACAGCTGGGGTTATTCTTCCTCTTTCCCTTCTAAAGAGTTTAGGTACGATTCATGCTCCAAATAACCTAATTTTTTATTTCTATTAGGACTGTGAATTTATATGTAGCTGAACTGTATTTTTTTTTTTATTGCTGCACAGGTTATCTTGGTTATACGAGTGGGTTTTCGCTGACCTGTATGGTTTTCTTTGTCAGTGTGGTAGGTGACTGGGTATTGTCTCTAAGCAAACACGGAGCCTGTGAACTGTTCAATGCTGTTTTATTTCTTACCATGACAATTTAATGTGGATGTTAGACTAGCACCTGCAAGTGAATCAAATCAACAAGCCTATTGCTGAATGAACCCAGGAAAAAAAAAAAAAAAAAAAACACCACACATCCACACATCAGCCTAAAAAGCATTTGAGAGGCAGAGTAACAACAAATACTTGCAGGAGAAGCAGAAGTGGTAGTACTTGGTTTCTTCCTCCCTCTCTTTCCCCTCTCTCTTCTGTGTGCCTGTTTATATTTGTTGTCATATCATGGATGTAAGTGTAATCTCCTACAGTGCTACTCTTCTGATGACATTGTCTACTCTTTTGTAGGTAATCCTCAAGAAATCTCAAATACCTTGTCCTCTCCCCATCATGGACCATGGGGTTGAAAACTGGACCACCACCAACAACACAGTGCCAATGCACCTGATCATGTTACCGAATGAGTCTCTCAGTTCTGGTGTGAATTTCATGATGGACAACACCGCTGGGCACTTGCCAGGCCTTGAGGAACCAAAAGATACCTCTGCCAGAAGTGGTGTAGAATACGAAGCACACAGTGACAGTAGTGACATGTGTCAGCCAAAATACTTTGTGTTCAACTCACGGGTAAGGGAGATTCTGTAGAATTTGTCTTTAGTCATTCATACCAGAGCTAACCCGCTGCCTGCCAAAAGTCAGAGTGACCAGCAGTGACCATTCTTACTAATGGGAGCTTTATTTTACAGACTGCCTATGCAATACCCATCCTGGCATTTGCATTCGTATGCCACCCTGAGGTGCTACCAATATACAGTGAACTGAAAGAGTAAGGTTCTTAAATTTTGTCCCATAATTCCAGTTAACCATACCTAGAGATCACTTTCTACATGTTCTACCTTGATTGCTCATGTGTAGACACCTACCTGCTGATGATTTATTGCTTTTCATAGTGAGGAGATAGTGGCTTTGCTTTGACCTAATAGTCAGATATCAGTGACAGAGAACCACTGTTCAGATAGAAGCATTGAACAATATTTACTTAGGAAAGGAGGAATCTGGACAATCCTTCAAATTATGTAAAACCTATTGCGGAATATGGTTGCGCTGAAACAGATAGTTTTGGTTTCTAATAATATCTTAATGAGTTCTGTATCTGGATCAGCTGCTGCTTACTCCTAAGGTTTCCTGGGATACCATTGGTTTGAGTGTCTTACATATAATCTTTACCCAGCCAATTTTGCTTATCAGATATCAAAAATCAAATACACTTGCTTGAATCAGCAGAGTTGATGGTTGGGAAGAGCTAAGAAAATGCATTTGTTCGACGGGAAGGATTGCATTACAGGAGGTTGGGCTGCAAAACTCAAGGAGGCCAAGACCCATTGCTTCCTATTTCAGCACACTTAACCTCAGAAGAAATAAAAATTCTCAGGTGACTTGGGAACGTGCTTCCAGGTCCTATAAGCGGAAGATTTTCTTATACAAAATCTTTAACCAAAGGATTTCTAAAGAATCAATTTTACCTATAGGACGTCCTTGAACATGCAGAACAGCCCTGTGTAGGTATAAGGGTATGTTCATATGGAACAGATTGAAAGCTCTTGTCTGTTACTATTATCTCCCCCAATTTTAGCCACCCCATTTTTCATTTAAAATACACCATTTGAGATTGATAGCATATAAATAATGATATACAAAATAATGTGGCACATTTATTTGTTGTCACTAAGTAAGCAGTAGAAATTGAGTTTCAACACATTTTTATAAGTCTGTGCAGTTCTGCATAATCTGTGAATCTTCAAGTGAAGAGCTCTGTATAACCAATATAGTTGCTATGAACTAACTTGCCAGTGAGGGGATGTCAGTAGAGCTATGACTCTTCAGAATACTTCTTGTACAAATCGAGACTTTATAATAGCGCTATTACTCTCTTTCTCTCCTACTTCAGTCGCTCCCGAAAGCGGATGCAGAATGTCTCAAATATTTCCATCACTGGCATGCTTATCATGTACCTTCTGGCCGCCCTTTTTGGATACCTTACCTTCTATGGTAGGTCAAAGCCCTGTTCTCCACAGAACTTTCCCGCTTATTTTAAAACAGGTGAGATGGTTCTATCACACTGAGACTCAAGTGTTCATGTATTTTCGGTGGGCCTGAATCCAGGTGTAATCATTATTCAGACATAATACACAATTGTGCAACCTCCTGAACAAACGGTGGGACTTATTCAGATGCCAGGCCACAGGTTCGGTTCCTCACCTGTGAGGATACTCAGAGACACCTGCTAGGGGGACCAGTTGTGCATCTCTTGATTTTGTGAACTCAGACATCAAGCTACTGTAAACTTGGCTCTTGGCAAAGGCCAAGAGGGACTGTATTAAAAATATGCTAGTGCTCAACAGTTTAATGTAACTCTATTAAGCGCTACCCACCCTGGCTCTGACGCCACTAATTCAACTTCACCTATGCTGAAAAACAAGTTCAAACCATTCTAGTGTAAAAAAAAATATGGATGAGCTAGACTAACTGATAGGTAAACATTGTAGGCCCTGTAATAGCACACTGTTTTATGCGAACGCCACCTCTTTTTACCACGTTAGCTCCTCCGTTAGAGCAGAGAAGTAAATGACAGCACAATCTGCTCTGTCGCTGGGGCAAGAGGGCTTTGTCTAAGAGCAGGGACACCTGGGTGGAGGTCGAGCGATCTGTTCCCAGTTCAGTGAGTTGTTTCTTATTTTTGTATCAGAGAAATTATTTTTACATCAGGTTCCACATCCACTTTGAGCAAATCATTTGAGATACTGGAATACAAAGAATCACCTCAGAGCTATATTACCTTCATCGTCTCTGAATTATGGACTTGTATTGGTCATGCTGGGAAAATTCCTCTTTCATGCCTAGCCCATAGCATGTATCTAATGACAGCAGCTGGGCCACAGCTAATCTTATCTGGCTGCGGTATAAAGATCCTTTTGCACTGAGATTTATTGCTTGAGAGATTTAACTCCTTTCTGTTTCTTTTTCGTAGGAGAAGTTGAAGATGAGCTACTCCATACGTACACCAAAGTGTACACCTTCGACACCCTATTGCTATCAGTTCGCCTGGCAGTGCTGGTGGCTGTAACCCTGACTGTGCCTCTTGTCCTTTTCCCTGTAAGTAACAGAGCTGCTGGAGCTGAAATCAGGGCTAGCCCATATACACTGATTGTATAGACTTAGCACAGATAGACTTAAACATAGAAGAAAAGTCAGACAGAGTTTTTATTTGGGAGGGTCTGTTTTCTCATATGCAATTTGCACAGAGCAAGGACCTTGGGTAGTTAGGGCTGTAAATTTTGAAAGACTTAAATAAATTCATCTTTATAAATATATCACAAACAAATCAGGAACAACTGCCCTGTCCATCCTCTCTCTTGCTCTCTGTATTATATTTAACAGAGAAGCAGTGTAAGTACTGAAGACTTGGGGATGTGCTGAAGTCATGAGATTTCCTAATACAGACATAGGCACCTACTATAGCATCCAAACTCAAGAAAGACCCATGCAACTCAGTCCACACGCTGTGCATGACTGCCAGACCTGGCTGCCAAGGTAGAGACGCAGAAGCGCTGTGCACATCTTTCATACTTAGGTCTAATGGACAGAGAAGGAAGCTAAGTGCCAGAAACACAGAGGCAGTCAAAACCCAGCCACATAGTCAGATGTCTGAATGAAGTCTGGACCTTCTAGGTGCTGTTCACAAGTTAAAGCACACTATCTACAATAGCAGGAACAGAAGGATAGAGTTAAACAAAGTGCTCTGCAGAGGGACTGTCCTTTCTTAGGGATCAGTCCCCATCTGAAAAGCAGACCTCTGGGCTCCTGAATATACAGTACTGTCCCTCATGCTTTCGCTGAGCTGCTGTGCAGCAGGGGAGAAAATAGTTAAACGCTGTCAGTAAGTTTTGAGTGGTTAGTGTGCCATTTGTACGGCATGTACAGGCCCAGCATCATGCTGTCAGGGGGCTCCCAGCAATCTGCGTCACACCATAATGTTCCTGTCTGATTAAAGCAGTAATCCTGGTGTCCTGTTGCTCTGTTGTCCTAGATGCAAACATGAGCTCTGCATAGGTACTGTTTCCAGGCTTGCTGACAAATACCTAAGAGCAGGGATCACCCCTCCAGGCTGTCTACTTAAAAAAAAAAAATAAATAGATAAAAAATAAAACTAATATAAAGCACCCAGAGTGATCAGTCCATCTAGCTTAGAGCACCCTGGAGCTCTGCCTTAAATGTCATCTTTAAACCAGTGACTAAATACTTAAATTAGTCTTAACTGACTGATCACTGCAAAAGCCTTTCCTGTCTGATATAGCATTATGCTTTTTTAACTTTCTGTATAGTCATTTTTAGATCTGAATAGTGTGCAAGGGCTTAGCAGTTATGTACCACAGCACTAACTGCTCTATTAAAAGAACTCCAGAGAAAATATCATTTGCTTGTAAGCCAGCATATCAAACAATTTTATATAGCCTATCAGGACAGCCAGCTCAGCAGACCTAATTACTGCAAATAAGCAGTATATATACATATATATATATATATATATATGTATGTATCAACCACTTTTCATGAACATTTGTGTTTTCTTAGGGTAGCCAGAGATTATTCTTAGAAAAAACCAAATGCATTGCTTAAAAAAATAATTAAATATAGGTCTATGTATGATTAGTCAGCGTAAAACTTAAGTTCAATAGCTTCATTTTAAGGACTGTGCCACAGCAGGAATAATGCACCAGATACTGACAACAAGTGAACATTAATGCAGGCAGCAGTTCTTCAGTGGAATAAAGCTGCTTTGTACCAACTCAGGGACTGGACAAAATTTTTGCAACCTGTCTCCTTCTACATAATATTGATTTCCATCAACTTGAAAAACTCAAAATGTAAAATTCATGTTGTGGTTTCAAATTATGGGCTCCAAATCTGACAGAACCCCGTACATTTATTGAATTGACAAACTCATCCAGAAACAGTTTTGTATTCTAAAACAACCATACAGAAGTGGGTTTTGAGCTTTTTTCAGTGTAAAACCATTTTTGTTCATCTTCTACATTTCAAAGCTTTTAAGTTAGTCACAGTACTTCAGAGTAACACTATCTCCTGCCACCAAAAGGATTTGTTGTGACCTTTCTCCTACTTACCATCTTCACTGATGAAAAAGTAAAAAAACTCTGTCATGTGAGAAAGTCAGCAGAGCAGAAAGGATACTCTGCAACAGCTCTTAGGATTATAATTTCCAAGTGGCCTTGAAAAATGTGCTTTTATTTTGAGAGATATATGTATGTATATGTATGTATTTAATGGAAGTAAATCAACAGCTTGCTCTTTCTCTCACAAAAGTAAATGACAGAACTCCTGTGGGATTTTCCGAGGGATCAGGTTCAGGCATACAGCAACTCATATTTCATCCGTGTATTTTTTGCCTGCTGATTAGTATTCGTAGTGGGGGTTTCTTTGTGGATGTTTTTGCTGATATTAGCATCTTTCAGTTGAACAGATTTCATGTCCCTGATTTTACATGCTATTTACTTGACTTTCTTCTACACTGCAAATATTTGAGTTTCTGCATTTAACTGTGAACTCAGTTCTCAAAAACCTACATCAGAGTGAGATTACATTAAGGGAATCAAAAACTGAAAACACATTTCTTCAGTCATAATTTCTCACAGCAAAAGTAACTAGCACAGATCATTTTAAAAAGTGAAAAGCAAAGATAAATTAATTGCTGTTTTACTTTCTCTGCTGGTTTTCATCTTACAGATCCGTTCATCTATCAGTGCATTGCTGTTTCCCAAAAGGCCATTCAGCTGGATAAGACATTTCCTGATTGCAGCAGTGATTCTTGCTTTTAATAACCTTCTTGTAATTTTTGTCCCAACCATTAAAGACATCTTTGGATTTATTGGTAGGTTTCATAAATACTTTTGGTTTACTCTGTTAATCCTCTTCACAACATATTTACATTTATGGACTGAAAAACAGATTCAGTTGGTGTCTTACAATAGAACAATTTAGTTAAAAGGGAAATAAAAAATCCCAAAGAGGTTACATACAAAGCTAAATGCTACTCAACTTAGTTGCTACCTTGAATGAGGCACAAGGAATCCAAAAACCCCAGTATAAAAACTGGTAAGAAATTCCCATTTTGACAAAATGGGCACTTGGTGTATATGGAAGCGAGGGAAATCACCTTTGGTTTTTAAGCATCTATAGCCTGGACAAAATGTATTGGCTTCGAAACTGTGATGTTAGAAAAAGGAGAAAAGTGACACTTTTCTTTTGACATTCATTGCTCCCTCCCTGCCTCTTTCTTTTAGTCAGTTTTGGCCTCTCACCAAAGAGCCTCCGTGCTCTGAGCTGCTTGAGGATTTGGGGATGAGGATGCAGATGCCCCTGAGAAAGATGCCTCCATGGAGTTTCTGCCTTTTTCATATTTTATACTCCACACAGGCAGCTGGTTTGCTCCTCCCTGCCTTTTACACCTGGGCCATCATGCTGGGCTGAGGAGAGGAGCGAACAGGCACTTCCAGGGCACTGTTCATCTGCCCGCTTTTCACCACCTGCCTTCCAGGGTCACCATGCCTTGGGAGTGCCTGTTTGTCCTCCCTTGATCAGCTCACATGCAGACATCCAAATCACAGGCAGTCACACTGGTTTGAAACAATCTTGCAGTAACAAGTGCCTCTTTGGACCTCAAGCACTCAAGTGTTTGGACATCTACAGCTCAGCATGAATGTTGTCTACAGAGAGAGCCCTTTGTGTGGCTGGGCTTGGAAAAGTAGCTGCTTCCCCAAAAGCTCTCTTTTGGAGGTGCACCATACTGCTGCTGTGTCAAATGGCACAATACTCAGCTCTGCTTTCTCTTACAGGTGCCTCTTCTGCTACAATGCTGATTTTCATCCTCCCTGCTGCCTTTTACCTGCGGCTCGTTAAGAAGGAGCCCCTGAGGTCTCCCCAGAAGATCGGGGTAAGGGAGCTGGCAGCAATTACAAAAGAAAGGATGGGGGGGTGTGTGCTTTCCACTGGTCACAAGTACTAGGCCCTTTGACTTGCAGCACCTGGTAGTTGATCGCAAATCGTGGTGTCTCACCCAAAACACAGGTTGGACAGTGAGATTCAGCTTAGTGGAGAGCCAGGCCTCACAAGCCAAAGACTTTAGGGCCCAACTGCTACGGATACACAATACCGTCTAGGTTAAAGTATGTCTTAAGACACTAGAAAAAGGCATTTATGTAATCCAATCTAGTCTCTAGTTAACACCTGTACTTGCACAAATATTGCCTACACAGTGTATAAAGAGCTGTTGGTTCATGCTAGAAGGCAAGCTGTGGATTAAGAGGAAGAGTTGAGGTCAAGGTTGAAAAGAAATTTGTACTGTGGAGATAATTAAGTAATAGAGAGCTCCCCACTGAGATAGATCCATACACCTACAGGAGACATAAATGAAGGTCTATCATTTGTGTCATGCTAGATTGCCACAGCAGTACCTGTCATCTTGAACATCAATAGCTGTCCGCACATTTATCAGCATCACCAAGGAGATGCCCTTTGAAAATTTAATCAGAAAAGTTATTGTTGAAATATATGTGCAGGCACATAGTATTAACAGATGTACATTTATAGATCAATGTACCTGTTCGCCAAAAAACATGGAAGTTCAACCAATACAAACTGCAAGTATAAGAGAAAAGATTTATTATAAGATTATTTCTGAGGGTGATTTTAGGAGCTGTTATTATTATAGAGAGACTATGAATATTTGTTCATGTCTCTTTGTTCATTCTTCATGTTGCAGTGTGCTAGGCACATCTAGAATTTCACCTCCTGAGATGAGATCACATACAATATTCATCTTTGTGTTGCAAGGCTGAATATTGTTAAGTGTGGACAGATTATGGCAAACTAAACTCCACTAAAGAAAAGGGGGAATGTAAGCATCTGAATCACTTGAATATATACAGAAATTGCTTCAGAGAAGAGAGATGAGTTTACCTTTTTGTCTAATAAGAACGAAAAGGATTAATTCTGAAGCTGTTCTTGATACCAGAGACAACAATCATTCATTGAAAACTGGTCAGATCTAAAGAAAAAAAATATTCCTCTGTTTTACTTTGTGCTATTATCCATAATAACAAAGTGGGAGGTTTTCAGGTCTAGTCTTACAAAGCCTGGCTCTCTTGGGCTGAAATTCACACATGACTAACTTTGATTCATGTAGCCCTGTGTTACATCGTTACTTGGGCCACCGAAAGGACCCAAACTCAGACACTGGGTGTTACATATCTGCGGTTCCAGTGGGACAGCCTGTGAACTACAGTCTGCTCAGTCACTTGCTCTATTAATACAATTTCATTTTCCAATTGCAGGCTTTGATTTTTCTCATACTTGGCATAATCTTCATGTTTGTGAGTATGACTCTTATTGTGATGGATTGGATTTACAATCCCACAAGTTCCAGACATCACTAATCTGTGGAGAAAACTGAATGCTTTTTATACCATAAATATTTGCATTGTGTGCTCCAATGGACATCTAAATGGAACTGTTATTCCTAGCTAGTAACTGCAGTATTCTGAAGACAGTTTCTGGTAAGGTCACTAGATCCCAATGGAGTTTACGTCATCCTTTTCACTAAGGATCATTATTTATGCATTAGGAACCTGAGCTCAGCATTTCTGGCCAGGTGAAATGCAATGTGTGGTGTGGATGCTTTCTGTTTTCCAAACCAAAATAACTGTGTACATAGTTCTCAAAAATATCTTGGTATCACCCTTTTCAACCTCTCCCATCATGGTAATAACCACAGTTCCTAGAGCCTTGGAAAGGTAATGGCTGGAAAACCAGCTGGTGCTTTGTTTTTGATCTAGAGCTTGTGGGAGCTGCTGCCTAGCTCCAAGAGAAAGGGTATAGTTTCTGTAGCGGATCTGGAAAGTCACTGCTCCCTACCAACCTATCAGAAAGATGATGGCCTGACAAGCCAGCGGACAAAGCTAAGCATCCTATTTGTTGCCCAAATTTGTCACCCTTGGCTGGTGATAGCTGTCGTACAGAACAGAGCTCTCTGGCTGGGGCATGTGCTTGAAGAACAGTTGAGCATCCTTGTTTTGTTGTTAAAGATGCCTGTGTTGGAAACATCAGGCTTATCTGCTGTGGGTTTTTATGGTTCTATTTACTTTTTTAAATTCTTGTGTGAGCTTACATCACTGAACAAGTTGTGTCCTCCATAGAAACTTGTCTTCCATTTTCACAGGAATTTAGAGACCATAAAGTGTGGCAAAACACCCTATCCAGTATTGTTCGGTACTTGTGTATTTGATAAATGTTCAGTGCAGGAAACTGTAATTTGCTATATATAAAAATATATGTATTTATGTACATAATTTTTTGTTTTCCTCTAGTTATAAAAATGTTACCCTTTGGCAAATGATTTTTGAAATTTTTTTAATGTGTCACTGTGTTTTCATAGTCACACACTTCATATTGTTTTGGATAAAACATATTGGATTGATGCATTTGTAAAAGGTTCATTTTTTTTTCAACAACATTTGAAATATATCTGTAGCAAGCCCTAACTCTTACCTGTGTAAAAACACATTCAGATGTTTACCTCTTATGTTACAATAAATTGCAAGATGTTTTCCTCTTGAGAATTTTTGATACATGACTCAAAGTTCTATATTACCATTGTACACTACAAATTCGGGTAACTTGCCAAGTGTGTCATGCTATGTAGTTGTGCAAGACAAGAAAAGAAAAAAAGAAGTTCCATGTTATACAGGTGCTTAGTTAATGCTCAATACCCTCCAGATTGTGATTTTGGCTGTGCTGTGGAGTACCCACTACATATGTTCTCTGTACACACCAAGGAAAAATAGCCAGAGAAGTCTCATTAACTCCATAGCAGAGGGAATGAGTGGGAAGGTGCGACTGTTAGTTTTAACACAGTTTCACAAATCCAGGCTCATGTCATTGGAGTTTTCAACAAACTTCTAAGTTGGAAAATGAAAACACACCTGTGAACCCAGAAAACCATAAAGCACACAAAAATTGTCTCTGGTCACTCCTCAGCTTCGCATTAAATTCTGTATGTGTGTATATAAATGTGTAGATATGCACAGGCTAACTGGAAAAGCGTATCAAATATATGGTCCATACCAAATGCTCTCTTTCTGACAATTATTTTATGCTCACTTGAGTACTGTATCCTTCATATACTGGGGCACACTTCTTTGTCAATGCTAAATCTGGCTTTGCATTTGTTAAAGAAAAAGATGCCAATAACCTTTTGTTCTATTTTAAGCATACTAACACAAATAATCCTGCATTATTACTGAAGAGACCTTTAATGTGGACTAGAGTTAACGGTAACATACCCAGACGCCTCTCTTTGCATTACAGCAAAAGCACATATAGTGACTGCAGCTGCGTGTAGAGACTTAGGAATTCATGTAACCCACCTAGAATATAGATAATGTCAAGAAAAATAACATAAAAACTATGGAACAATGGCATAACTCACTGCCTTTTCACGACACAAAACTCTCAGTGTCTAAAATAGAGGTAGAGAGTCTGCAAAATGTCAATTTTTCGAGTTAACATATACTGATCACAGCAATAGGCAGCTGCCACGCACACTTGCACACTTGGAGTAGAGGTGGTATTGTACACAATTATTAGCACTCCTGGGAATGGTGGATGCTGGAGTTTCTTGTTCATTTTGTAATGCTGACAATAGGCCTTTTGAGGATTTTTATTACAAAAACATCCATGGATGTATAATAAATGAATTTTTCAAAGGCTGCAGATCTTTTTTCTTCTGTTTTAGGCTAGCAGGACACTTTTTTTTTTTTTCTGTAAACTCAAAGAGAATCTAACTGGTATCCTTAACACAAGCATCACTAAAACTGCATTCCCTTTTAAGAGAGAAATTTGTGTGTCCGTGTTTCTGCAGATGACTAAGACAGCAGATATGGCTGCCCCTTTGTATAATATCCCTTTTGCATACCCTGTTTTGTATCTATTCATGGACCTGCGTAGACGTCACCGAGTAGAGAATGGCTGGTGTTAAAAGTGAGATACTGAATGCCTCGCTCTTCACAGCATGGGATTAGCCGGGATACACAGTGTAGCAGCTAAGTATAGTCACTATTAGAAGCGCAGACCAGATGGTACCACTCTGTATAAATACTTCCTATCGTTGCAGCTGTAGGTTTTCCTGCTGTTACATATTTCTCTGGTGTATAATCGTAGCCCAAAATACACTGGTCTATGCAGGGCTACAGCATGGATGAGCTCATGTGAGAACCATGCAGCAGCACCACCAGCCAGTGTTTCCAACCTGCTCACTAACGAAGGAGGCACTGCAGCCCCAGGTGCTTGTTCAACACCTGCAACACAAACATCCCCCCGCCCCGATTTTCTCCTTCCCTTGTGGTTAGGTATCCTTCATTCCCTGCAGCATCTCCTTTGCTCTGTCTTGATGGTTCTTGAGCTGTTAATTCCTCGCAGCAGGAGATTGTTTTAATTAAACGATTAAAATTGGGGCAAATGAATGAGGGATGTTAAAAAAAAATAAAATAAAAAAGGAAGAAACATGTCTTAGAAGACAAAAAAGAAAGCAATGAAAATTATTAAACATTTTAGAAGTCACAGAGATATGTCATGACAAGACATGACAAGAATGCCAGAAGTAATACAGAGAAAACAGAAGTAATCAATAAATATTTCAGCCCTGGATTTGGAAAGAGGCAGAAAAAGGGATACCCATCAGAGGGCAAAGTCCTCTCCAGTCCATAAATACTCAAAGATGATGTTAAACAACATCTGTCTGAAAGAAGGGCAGCAGGCCTAGATAAGCCACAAAGCAGCTGGCTCTGGTGTTAATTTTCAGTAAACCCTGACATGCTTGGCTAGTTCTCAATGGCTGACATAATAGTAATTAGAGCTAGTCAGCAATTAATCACCAAGAGGTCTAGTTGGTGGTATAGGTGGAAAAATTCCATTCATCTGACTTTAAATTTCAATGGAAGTTTTACTGAAAATGTGCTATTGCACAAAACTGTGGCAGAGCCCAGGCGGATCAAAGTGGAAATCTGCCTGGTTTTGCATTAACCTGCCTGGCAAGGTGCTGGGGGTTCCCGGGATCCATATCTCCCGGCCTCCACCTCCCCTGGAAGCTGGGTCTCTCAGGTGGGGGACCTGCCATAGGGCTCTCTGACAGCACAGGCAGCCAAGGTGCTTTGCCTGGGAGTCCAGGGTGAGCTCAGAGTGTCCTCCCATGGAGCTTGGTCTCAGCACTGCAGTGAACAATCTCATCAACATTTCCATGGTATATTGTGCTGTACAGTTGCATCCTGTGCTGAATCTGGGTGATAAAAACTGTTTTCATAAGAGCTTGAGAGATATGAAGCTGTAGGGGGTCTAAAGTAACCTCCTATTCCACACTTGGGCTAGACTATCTTAGGCTAGTGTTTGCAGGCAGCAGCATTGTCTCCACCTACTCATTTCAGACATTTAGTGAATTACACGGGAAAAAAATAATAATTGCTGTGCTCACTGGACTCAGAACCACTAACTAATGCCTGTGAAGAGCTGCTGTTTCCAGCTACACAGATGACTCCGTTGACACCCCAGTACCCCCTGGATGCTGAGGTGCTGGAGGGCCCTCAAGCTCCCCTGCCGCCTGGGCAGCCCAGTGGCCTTTGCAGTGCTGCAGATCTGTCACTTTTGTCAGCAAAGCAAAACACTTAAAGGAGTCTTTTCATGTGCAGCCTGAGTTCCCCTGCCCAGCCACTGAGCCAAGTTCAAAACCCGGTGCATCATATAATGATAAATAGCTTTAGAAATGAATACAATTTCCTAATTTTGCTACATGAAATGATGGAGACCTTGATCTGTTATTAGCGATGAAACAGAAGATGTTTATCTCCCAGAAGAAGCAAAACTAAATATAAAAGGATGCTAGCTTAGCCACAGCTCTCTTGGACACTTTGAAGTAGATATTTCAAGTTCCACATGCTCAAATGGAAAGTGTTCATAGCATTCATTCAGCTTTCCATGCAGCACGTGCCTCTCTTGGCACGTTTATCTTAAGGCTTGGGAAAGCTGTCCATTCTCAGTAACAGACTGTTTACATGTAAATTATTACCTAACTTTATTCTCAAAAGGAGGGTCTGTACCTCCTCTCAGGGGGAAGAAATGGCTGCATGCCATCAATGTCACCTTCCTGTTCCCTCTCTGACCAAGGTGACACTTTGCATCTTCCATCACAGAGCATCCAACTCATACCACCCTTTTTTTCTGAGATGGCTGGGTTTAGCTTAAGCAATTTACCCAGTTTCCAGATTGCCATGGTCAAACCAACCCAATAAACAACTTCATGTGCATGAGTTAAAACAAGTGCTCACACTAAGAGTGATATTTCTCCTTTAAATCCCCACCTTTAACTTGGTCCATCATGAGCAAAATTAGAGGGCTTAGCACAAAATAAGCCCCTAAGATTTCTGAACTTCCCCAGGAAAAAGCAGCTGTGGTGACACCTTTTCACACACCTCATGTTACTTACTGTTTCCTACAGGTTGCTTGATATTCTCCCTTTGACATGCAACAACACCTCCTTACCATTCAGAAGTACTTCAGTCTAATACTATTTATCATCAGTGGACAGAAACAGGTGCCCTACTTATGTCCTCAAAACAGGAGCCACCTGTTTCGCTCCTTCAGCTACAGAGTGATATAAGTCACCTCTGGAACCTGCAATGAAATCTTCCAATGGAGCCTGGGATGTCTTAATACGCCCCTTTGCTCTTAATAATGTTTTGTACTCAACAATTCATTTTATAAACACTCTGCAAGATGCAATTCAGGCCTTTTTTCAATCTAGCCTTAAAGAAAACAAACTTTTGAATTACCCCTGCTTTTACATTTGTGAGTAACTGGGCAGATACAGGCTCAACAGAAAATTATATTCCCCATTATCTTCTCCAGGAAATCTTATGTCAGACCTTAGGCTGTCACAGGGAATGTGGTTCCTTACGTTGCACATTAAGAGTCTGTGAGACACTGCATACTGTTTCTAACTTCACCCATAGTGAGCTAAGCAAACATCCACACAACAAGCAGCTGAAGCAACAGCATGTAATTAAAGCAACTGTGTTCCTATAAGCTATTGGGAAATCAAAGACAAGATTACTCAGAAAAGCAAGTTTCCCTGACATTGTCTCCAGTTCCTGAGATCTCATAGTACTATGTGAAATACATCAAGTTGCATTCAGTCTAACAGCATTTGTGGTGGGGTGAGTCAAGCAACCTAGTCAGGGATAACATTTTCTTATATATACTCATACACACTGCAAGAACCACAAACAGACATTTTTGTTAAATGGGAATATCTTACCTGGCTTCAGGTACTAAAGCAAGACAAGGACAAGCTCAATATTTCTGGAAAAAAAAATAATAATAAATAAAAGGTTATCACCTGTATCACCTGCATCAGCTGGATGGGACCAAAACCATCTCCCAGCCATAGACACTGTTCCACCAGAAGAAGAAGGATCACATCCTTAACTTCAGAAGTTGGGAGCATGAGTAAATTCCAGCTCAGCCTGTAATCCAGCCACTTTGAAGCACAATAGCTACCATGAGGACCAGGTTACTTCTTCAGTATGAGGAAGTTTTGCCGAAACACTGGAGTCGACTAAGTGCTGAACTCTTAATCCAGCATCTTAGAGATTTAATGCCACATCACAGAAAGGCCTCACAGCTGTATGTGTGTGAAAAAGCATTTTATAATAGTACAGCCTGATAATATATTTTGATTGATTATCATGATAAACACTGTGAATTAAACTACTAAAATGAGAATAAAAAAACTCTCTTACATTCAAAATTGATTGTTTCCATTCTAAAAGAGCAACCAGTTAGACAAGGAGCTTTTTGGCCCTGTTGGACACAGCAAACAGTGAGTTGCACGAGCCAGCATTGGAAAAAAGTAGCAGGTCACCCCAAATGTCCAAGCCCACCCTGCCTGCCACAGAAGGCTCTGCCACATTTCCCACCTCAGCTGTAGATGCCAGGAACAGCTTTCTCTCACTGGGAGCTCCAACTAGAAATTGCTTGTTGTAGTCTAGATTCCCCTCCCAAAAGCTAAAAACAGCTTTCCTGCAAACCTGCATGGGGAGGGGAGGAAAAAAAAAAAAAAGGAAAAAAACAGTGAAACTGAGAGAAGTTTGGAATTCGTAAACATTATTACTGAGTGACTGGGGAGGGGAGAGGGGACAGGCACTCTTAGCCTCTAGTATACAACATTCAGCACATGTGAAGAAGACCTATGGTATTTGTGCTCCTGTGTTTCATGTGCTGAGATTTCATCTGAGCACTGGAAACTACTCCATCAACTTCTTTGATTCATATATTCTGGATATCTTAATCCTTTGATTGTCCCTATTTGGGGTCTATGCTGGTAACTACAGCTATCTAAACATTGTATTTTAGCATCTACTGTAAAAATCACCAAGGATTAAAAAAAAACTCACTAGTTACATCTGTCCCCTTAAAGACCAATGAAGAAAAGCTTTTTTATTTGCTCTGGTAAATTTACCAGTGCATTCACATTGGTACATAGCAATGCTGAAGGTGGTGAACAAGACAAGGCAAGGGACAAAGATTCACCAGAATGACAGGTTCCACTATCTGACCCTCACTCCAGAGGGGAGACATGAAAACCTCTCTCTCAGCTGGCATGCAGAAGGTGGAGAAGTAGGAAAATACTAACTTTTCTCCAACATTTGCTCAAATACCACCCATGTGCTCCACTCCCTTCATTCTTGTCCACAGAAATACTTCATTCATTACAATTCTCGTGCAGAGATGGCCTGGAGAGCGCCAACGTGCAAATGAATTCAGCAGAATGACTGCTGCCGCTTTGGGGAGACATGCAATCTGTGATGGATAATACGCAAATACACGTTGCTATAGAAACATTCATACTAATACATGTTTGTGCTGAGGTCCAAGCCTCAAGGGACTCATTCAAGCCTTCATGGAAAGTTTCAGCTCACCAGAGAGAGAGCAGGCACAATCCCATGAGATGCAGATGGCCAATGCATCATATATTGTGTGAGTTACTGGTCACTTGGGGCTGAAACAAGTGATGGGAAATAGTTTGTGAGAAATCCAGCATCTGACTAAAACCATCCAGAACTAACTAAATAACAAATGTATTCATAAAAATCCAAGTCTTCCTATGACAATGCTCAGAAGTCAGTAAACATCAGTCAACTATTTGCCACAAAGAGTTAGATCATCTCTGCTAAGGTACACAGACTTGATTCACCATATATCTAGTACAGTCTGGCATGAAGTTACTCCAATAAAAGCAAGTAGAAAAATTCACATGCACCCAAAGAAAAGTAGCAACAAAATCACAAGAAGAAACACATGAAACGTGTTCCTGAAAAAAATTCCCCTTTGAGGATCCCCATGTGTTATCTTTTAATTAAAGGAAATCATGCAAACACTAACACAGATTAACTCTAAGCATGTACTTTATTCCATCAGGTCTGTCACTCCTGTATAAAATATCAGTTATAGCATAATGCTTTAGGCTTTTTTTCTGGAGTGCCATTGTTCTCTGATATTCACTGAAATCAGGAACACAAAGTATGATGTGTCAAGCACCTGACGTACTGAACAAATTGTGCAATATTTCTAACTTCTGAGTAAAAATCACCTTATATTTCTATTTATCCTGCATACATAAAATTCACCTGAATGTCAAACAATATGTTTGCATTTCATTTCTGCTGATCTACTGATAATATTAATGAGCCCATTGAAAGCATTCAGCTCAGTTACACCTAAAGTTCAAAGAGATTATAACCTCAGTGAGGTAATTAAATCCCAATCAGAAACTGAAAGTAAACATAGAAAGTAGTAATAGTAGAACTAGTAGTAGTAGTAGTGAAAACTTTGTCCCATCTTCAGAAAGTGTGTTTGACAGCTGTCCTCTGTCACATCTGTCCGTAGTTATGTCCTTATCAAAGGATAGGCAGAAGGAAGGCAGGGTTTCAATTTGACAGCAGAAAACACATGAATTGAGTCCTGAAGTTTATGCAATATAAAGAATTGTATTTTGCATTTCCTTTTTTAGTGTCTCTCATCACACTGATGAGCCTCAGCATAGAACAATGTCATTTTTAAGACAGCCAGCCTATGTGAGTGGCTATTTTAAATATTGTTGGACAAATCAGAGAGGTCACAGGGTTGGAGGAAGCTGTGGCCACGTGCACAGTGTATTGTTGACACAAGACAAGATGTCTTTGTTTATTAAGCACTGATTAGATCTTTTTTTGTGTGTTAAATGCCATTTCCTCACTGGCACTGCTCACTGGCATGCCTCCACATGAGCTGTTAGTCCCAGCAGCCTTTAGCCAAAGGAATCAGAAACAGCCAGACATTTCCTCCGACCGGTGCCTGTGGACAAACCCATTAGCACTTCTGCCTGGAGAAAGCATCCAGCCACATACACCTGACAAGATTTTTCAGCATTAGCAAAAAAGAAAAAATATAAACTGCTAACAGTCAGACACTAAATCTTTCCACAAGAGGGGAGAGAAGTGACCGTAGCCACAGCAGGCATGGCTGCTTGTCTGCCATTGGGATCACCCACCCTGGCATTGCCCTCAGCAGTGCCCAGACATCCCTTCCAGAGCTCGCTGGAGCAGCTGGAATCCAGAAGACTGAGCGTGCTCTGAAACTATGGCTGAGCCTTCACATGTCCCTTCCAGTGGCTCTGCTGTGGGGACTGCATTTCCAGCAAAGAGCAGTAACAAGCTGAAGAGGCCAAGTGATGTTTCAAATGCTGAAGCCCTTTCTCTGGTGAATCTTCAGCCTGTCCATCATCACGTGCAGGGTCACTGAAGGCAGCTGCCTGATGCACTTTAACCTTCAGGTTACGAGTAAAGTCAATGCTAAAACAAACCGACTGTTAACTTGTTCTCTGAGTTAATCAGGCTATTGTAATCAACAAAACTGCTTCCACTTGCATTTGATTCTCTATATGAAGAAAGAAAACTTCTCTTTGACATTTCTGGCAAGGTCAAACAGCTCTGGACTCAGCAACACAGAATGTGCACGTGAGAAATGAGCGTTTTGGGATAATCTCCACATTGCCGTTTCCTGATTGGTCATGCCTGTGTAAAGAGTGTAACAAGTTCTTGAGTTCCCGCAGAGCATGACATACTAACGCTCAAAACTACCACAAACAAGCTGAGGAGGAATTTCTGCCATACTCACCCCTGTCCTTTAAAACATCACCTTCAGACTGATTGAGTAAGAGTCTGGTATGGTGACAGATCATACACAGTCACTGCTGCTCTATGCCACCTTGCAGAGAGCAGTGGGCGCTGTCTGTCCAACCCTTTAACTCATGTTTTGAGGAAGACGCCATGAGCTGCCGCGTCCATTTCACATAGTTCCTGTGGCGTCAGGCAGTCAGCACAGGTGGGGTGGCAGAAACAAAATTGACTTTAAAATGACAAATTTCCCATAATAGATATTAGAAGGAAAAAAACGAGGTTTTCTCAACTATAACTGAGGAAATGCCAGGCCAGTCCCCAGGCTAACATACCATAGAACTGAGGGGGAACAGGTGCATCTATCTTGACTCTATACAGAGAAGACAGCTTTTGTCTGTTTTCAGGAAAGACATGGACGTGTTGTAGAAGGGTCAGAGGAGGCCATTAAAATGACCGGAGGGGTAAAACACCTCTGCTATGAGGACAGACTGAGAGAGTTGGAGTTGTTCAGCCTGGAGAAGAGAAGGGTCTGGAGAGAACTTAAAGCAGCCTTTCAGTACATATAGGGAGCCTACAAGCTGGAGAGGGACTTTTTGCAAGGCGATGCAGTGATAGGACAAGGGGTAATGGCTTTAAACTGGAAGAGGGTAGATTTAGATTAGATATTAGGAAGAAACTGAGACAGTGGAACAGGTTCCTCAGGGAAGTTGTGGATGTCCCAACCCTGGAAGTGTTCAAGACCAGGTTGGATGGGGCTTTGAGCAACTTGTTCTAGTGGAAGGTGTCCCTGCCCATGGCAGAGGGATTGGAACTAATTGATCTTTAAGGTCTTCTCCAACCCACACTAAACTTGTCTATGATTCTATGGTTGTACTCTATAATGCTTTTATTTTATCCTAAGTTCAAAATGTCTGTCATTACAGTTTTAATTACTGCTGCCACGAGTAGAAAGAAAGATAACAGAGCATGAAATAATCACATTGAAGTGCACTAAAATCCTGTCTTTGCCTTCACTGGGAAAATGGCAGCACTGACTGGAAAAAACAGCATTGCAAATGACACCAGATTGCTAAGGAACCAAGGCTAAGCTCATCACAGTAATCATAATACTAGGAGAAATTGTTCAAAACCAAGGCAGGATTATCTCATTTGTCCTGCAGGAGAGAGGATTCACTCAAGCACCACTGAGACCTTCCATGAGCTGTGTCCTAGGGTAAGTTTGAAGGGGAAACTAGTAGCCATGTGGATGAGGCAACAGAAGAAGCAATCCTTGAGCAGTTCACCCAGGGCACCAGGCCACTGCTGCAGCCCGTGCTGCTGGGGCTGACGCTGATACCAGCACCTGAAATGGTGAAGGCACATAAAGGTGCAGTCATGCTGAGGGGCAGAGTGGCTCTGTGATCAGGTTTACCCTCAGCACCATCCATTCAGTCTGCTCTCCATTACTAGGCAGCAGATTACCTCCCTTGCAGATAACACTTTCCAAGACAGAAATACCAAACCTGGCTCTACTCAGGGCAGCCTGGCTATGGCTATGCTGGCACAGAAAACGCGTCTGAACAGCATCGTGTCCATATGGACAAATTTGCTTCTATTCCCAAGTGAGATGGCTGTGTCTAGGCTGTCTTCAGCCCATTCTCTCCAAACTGTCCCTATCCATCTTGGCATGCAGGAGAGTTAATTGGCACGAGGGAAAATCATATCAAGGACTGCATGAACAATTAAGGGCCACTCTCTGAGTCAAAACTCTGACTCTAATATTTTTACAGTAGCCAAGGTACCCGAGTCAGGTTAATTTGGGTCAGGCACAGCTCTGCTCTGGCAGAGCCAGCTGAAAGCAACATGTCCACAGTCCTGGAGAGCAGCACCAGGAGTTGGTAAACCTGAGCTGGCTCCAAACCTCTACACCCAGCTCCCTCCTGCTCCAGGAGCTCAGGACCGATGCCTCTGGCGGGTGGGAACCTGAGCTTTGCTTCCAGCACACACACAACAGCACAGGTGAACTGGGAAGCCCTCCCTGAATGAATGCACCTGGCAGCATGATGCAGAAATTCAAGCTGGTTTTACATAGAGCCACCTTGGGAAGTCACAGTACCTGTGTTACACAGATCTTCCAGCCCCTAAAACGGTATCATCTGCCTGTTATCTGCCTTGGATAACAGAAAGCTGTCAGGATATAACAGCAGTAAGGAAACAAGGAGAAGCTGAAGCTACAGACTCATCCAGGAAAGCACAATAGCACAAATAAAACTTGAATTTGCACTTTCAGCTTCCACAGCAGGACTTTAGTGTGGTACAGTACATTTGTCCTTCACATGCATATTACATGATGTAGGGCCTGATCCTGAAGCTTCTATGCATTTACTTATTTTCAGTGTCTGCTCCTGAGAGAAGGTGTGGCATACATCTGCCTGCAGGACTAAGGTCTAAGTGGCTATTTCCATCTCCTTGTTTGTATAATATTGATCACCTCTTCGTATTTTTGCCTTATTTCCCTGGAAAAACATTTCAAAGCCAAAGGAAATGAAACAATACTTCCCTCTACTGGAAGATCCAGGAATTCTGAAAATTAATGTGAAATGTTAAATTTTTCTGTGCTACTTTTGATAGATTGAGAAGAGAGACCACAGCAGCAGGGGACCAGGAAGAATACAGAGGGAAGTTAGAATTTTTGTTGTTGTTCTTAGCCATGGATTAAAGCATTGGAGACCTCCTATATAACTCACTCTTTTGCCTCCAAGTTTTAGGGAATGTGTCATGTTTATTATTTTAATTATCAACATACCTCTGAAAACGCTCATGCTACTCAGGCTATATGCTGAGATTTTTTAAGTCTCACTGTGCATGCAATTTTCTAAATTTGTTGCATGGCTATTAGGTAGATTTTTCTCCAGCTGCAATTACGTGGCTTATTCCAAGACTCCAAGGTTTGGGTAAAAAAAAAACAAAAGAAAACAAAAACAAAAACCAAACAAACAAACAAACAAAAACAAACAAACAAAAAAAACAAACCACACACACACACACACAAAAAAAAAAACCAGCTACCACCAATGTAGATCTTTGAAACTCCCATTGGGGGTGTGAATTAATGGCTAGCTCCAGTGAATATGGAAAATTTCACTTGTGAGTTATAGATCTTGTTGAGAAGGCTGTTCCACGGGGTTGGAAAGGGTGATTCCCACCGGAGTCATGGGAGCCATGAGATTTCCAGCTTTCTTTATAAATCAGGATCACGTAAAGCAAGGTCAAGCACCAGCTGTTCCATTCCTGATTTCCAGGCATCATCTACTGGCAGCTGTCCATAAACTTTTCTATAGATAGACCGATTTCTACTGGTTATGTAGGCCACAGGGAAATTTGATAACAGGGGAAATTTATACCAAGTAATTCCCAGATACCTCTGTTCCCAGTTTCTGTCTCTGTCAGGTTGTCTCCTGGTCTCTCACGAGGTTCTACACAATAATTACACTACCTTCCATACCTTCTGATCATGCGTAACTAAGTTTTATAATCAAATTAGGCCCACAAAAGTAAGTCTGATCAACAGGATTAACATCTATAAATATATCTTCATACGAAATCCAAAGTGACCTGAATTGCTCTTTAACTGACAAAGTATCATTATCTAACACCTCTAACCCATGAGGTAACAGAGGAAGTATTCGGCTACTAGTAAATGTTACCATTTTTGGGCTGAAACACAGAACAACACAACAGTAAAACTACGGCTAGGAAAACAGACACAAAATAGATTTTTCAACTGAAAATATATATATATATATGTATATATATTGAGAGAGAAAGAGATAGGATCTCCTTGAACAGATCCTGAGGCCATCTTTGTTATGCATCCAGCTCATACTGAAGGAAAGCTTTTACCAATTCAGTAGTAGCTGCTCAAGGACGGCGACTCTAATCCAGAGCTCACATTTTGCCAGAGTTCTGGAATTAACACCTGCTGCTGTGGAAATAGTGCCATGGCATCCCTCGGGGGCTAAAAGAGGTCAGACTGCCCTCCCCTGCCCACTTGAATCACAAGGTTAGCAAGCTGGCTAAAAAAAAAAATCAAAAGTAATAACACAACTTGATTCATGAGTTTGACATGCTCAGCTGAGGACTCATCCCCCCGTTTTTGTTTAGTTAGTCAGTTCCTCTGTTTCACAAGGGACCTAGGATACTGCGTTTCTTTCCTGCATCCAGGAACATACTTGCCTCAAGTCTGAAATATAAGGAAAATGTACTGTGGCTAAAAATTACTGCATCGTCACTTCAGGCAGGTCATGAGCTCTTTACGCCAGCAGCTAAGCAGTCATGCTCACCTAGCTCCATTCAACGAAACGAGGTTGCATGGATGAGTAACTAGTTATTCAGCCTCATTTAGAATTCAAAATCCGGTCATTTGAAGTCAGAATAAGAAATAAGACAACCTTAACAGATCACAAGGATTGTAGGATCACATTGTAGGAGAGGACTTTGTGTTCTTAATTATTTAGAGCAGTGGGACCACAAGACTTGGCGTTTTGCATCAAGTAGAAAAAAATGGGCCTTTTTTGTAGGAAAACAGCATACCAACTTCTGAGAACCAACGTAGCTGGGAAGAATTGAGCTGGTGAGATTTCCTTTTAGGGCAAATCTCTCAGCCATTCACTGATTTATTATTAACATTCATACTGCTACTGTGCTAAAAGGCTCTGCCTGGCTTGGGCTCCACTAGGCTAAGTGCCACACCAATGACTTTATCTGCACCTCAGGGCTCAAGTTCAGTCGGCAGCCTAAAGCCCTGGATCACTGATACTTTGCCCAGCTGAGAGGCGACCTGCCGGTCCTTTAAGCCAGGAAACTGAGGCAGAGAAGAAGAGGTTCCCAGGTGAGGGCTATACCTACAGATAGTGTGGTCACTACTAGCTCAACACTTTTCATCTGAAATTGGAACCAAATTTCAGAAAAACAAGTGAAAGCCTCAGTCTCTGCAGACTTTCACATCTGATTCTTCACAACTCCATGCCTTGCTGCTGAATACAGGGGTCCATCATTCTCCGTGTATAAACGAGCCCTTGCAGAATGGGGGAAACTTCAGCCAGCTTTATGCAAGTACAGCAACAACTACTTTTTAAAAGCCTGATCTGTGATATTGCTCTCACACTGGCTTTGCTCTCTGTAGGTAGTAAAGTTGTAAATTCAACCACTGCAACACATGGGGCATTTTTTAAATTTGGTGACAATTGCCCCCATATCGAACCTGTTGAATCCTGTTCCTCAGGTCCTTGGACTGACACATCCCCAGAGTGACCTGAAAAAACTTGTGCATCCCTACCACAGCACCACATATGACTAGCTTGCCTGGGCTTGGCCCTGTTTTACCCCCACAAAACGCACAATTTGAGGCAATAAAGTCCTAGAGCTGACTTTGTTTAGCCACTTGGTCCTTCCAACCGCAAATACCTGGCAGAGTCCTGATGGAAAGCGTGTTCCTGCTCCACCATAACTCCTGTTGCCTCTGCTGCATCCCGCAGTTGTACTGCACCTTGGCAGCACTCAGCCTTGTAGAATGACACCTGAGCGTACTCTGTTCTCCTCTGCATTTGTATTTAGCTGGGGGTTATTCTGTCAGGCTGGAGAGCAGCAGAAACCATGGCTTACAGCAGCTGGGAACTGCTGAAATAAGCCTTTTCCTGTTTGTGTACTTGAAAGCTAAGATGCAGGGTCTCAGGACTTCAAGAAGAGGCTGTAGCACCTGGGGGTTAGTTAGAAGTACGTGTCACAGGTGTCGAGTTTCAGCCTTACAGGTGCTGCATGGTAGCATGAAACAATTGTGGAGAGACTAATCCTAGATGGCTTCATTTTGCAGTTCTGCCTCCAGATAGCTACAACTGATGAGTTTGCTGTGAGAACAGGATTTTGCGGACATATACAAACAATAAGTATGTTTAAGAAAAGAGCCAAAGAAAGCAAAGATCAAGTGAATGCCCTGTGGTATAACATCCACAAAATCATAAACAGAGTGCTTTAAAACCCATTGCCTTTTAGTGCCATGCATTTTTTGTTTCCTGTCTATCAGGCCATGAACGGTTGGCCACTCCAGAGCAGGATATTGCTAAACAGTTTTCAAACAGCATGTAATTGTCAAGACAACCCCTTTAGACTTTGCATGTCCTTGTGAATTATTAGACTTCACTGAACAAAGGAGCATAAGAAGAGCCTTTGAAGATAATATCCCATAGGTTAGGCATGGTCTCTGTTCTCTAACAACATTGCCTCAGGAGGAACCCTGTGACAAAGTCTCTATTTCCTGATGCAGTAATATGGCACAACACTATAAAATCCACTTTATTATTTCTTTGTCATGGGCACTAGATGCCACATGCTGTCAGTGGCCACAGTGCCCATCCCCATCCAAGGCCTGAAACCCAGAACCCCAGAGCAATTCTCTGGGAGCAACACAGGGGTCATGTCATCAACAGCAGCAGGGCTGTCTTGCTTCCAAGATTTTATTTCAGGGTGGTGTGCCTTTCTGAAACACATGCCTTAGCCACATGACATCAAACACAAAACAGGTTTTGCAACAAGAAATTGTGAGGTATGTGCTACCCAAGCTAAATATTCAGTGTATCTCATTAAAATGGCCATTCTTCATGTTATTTTTTTCTTTTCAGCTGTCTTAAACAGACCATTCAAGCCAAAGAATCATTTATTTCCTCAGCTTTTTTCACAGGGGCTGTTTTCTAAGCTTTGACACCCCAGGTTCAGGCCTTGTGTTTTTCCACTACCTCATGATGAAGTTCATCAGCCCTTGTTAAGACAACAAAGTTACCAAAATATTTACTGTTCTAGACCATGGTCTGAGCCCCACAGGTAAAATTGTGTTAGAACTGTATGTCTGGAAATAAAACCAACTTAGCGAATATTTCAGCCTCTTATTGCTCATTACAGACTGGTCAAAGGAAAAAAAAACAGGTGTTGCTTTGGCACAAAGGATTTTAAACCTTGTTAATCCAGTCATTTAAGTGTGGATGAACTAGCAAACAGATATTCTGCTGGGTCCATTACAGCTCACTTGTCTTCCCCATTAAGAAATTAATTTACATGTTTCTTCCCATATTTCAAATGCGTTTATAGAATTTTTATATCATCTGTAAACTGTTGCTTATTTTCTCCTGAAGTTTTGTTTCCTTTTTTATTCCATCCTAACGGATATATTTTAAGGCAAGGGATGACTATCTACCATCACCTCATGAGAGCAAAGACCAGAAGACTCCCTGAATTCTTGTGAGGAAAACAAATCAAGCACTGAGGTAAAGATTTCTAGTGCTGGAGTATCTACCACTGCCGTAAGCAATTCCAATGCCTGCCTTATGGCAGATAAGTAAATGGTGCTTTGACATAAATGTCCCACAATGCAACAGTGGTATCAGGAGGAGAGTCCATCCACCTCATGGCCCCAGCATCCAGGTCTCTCTTCAACACCACTACCTCTGAAAATCTAATCCTTTCCACCATGCTTCTTTGGTTGTACCTCCACACTTGAAACTGAACACAACCTACCAAACACTATTGATTGAAACATTATGTTATCATATTACTTTCAGTAGCACTCTACTCCAACCCAAAATAGCATTTATCTTTGATTCTCTGTACCAGATGTTTTCACCGAGCTATCCACAATAACATCTGATTTCCTGAGTGACTACAAATCATTTCCGACTCAAATTGCTCTTCCCATATGCATATGAAGTATTTAATATGCTACCGTCTCATTGTGTTGAGAGTCTTAGTTTGGTCCCTCTGACTAGTGAGACCTACAGTATTTTTATTAAGCTAAATAAAGTTTTATCTGCAAGATTTGTGTCTGAACTCCTTCAATCTCTCTTCCATCACCTTAAGAAAAAGACATTTTTTTTTTAAACATCAGTCAAGACAGATCCATGTGCTATCAATTCAGTTCCTCCTGTTTTCTAACTAGTTACAAAATCAGGTCTGACCTTTATCCACTTGCTTGTTGAATAGTTAATTGGGGGGACTTTTGTCAAAGCCCTTATTCAGAGGATGGCATATGCACTATCACTACATCACCTTGTCTCTCTAGGAAGAAAGGTGACACCACACTAGTAGAATAAAGTCGAAGCTTCCCATTTCTTCCTAGGTGTCAAATTGTTGTTCATTTCCTCTACAGTACAGAAACAAGGAGGTTATTGGAAGAATAAAACAAGAAAGGATTATTTAGTTTGTCTTACATAACTATTTAGAACACAAACATGTAAACTTTTTAGATAGTCTGAAGCAAAAGATCATGTCAAATGATGACCATGGTCCATCAGTACTGTTCATGGGAGGGTGCCTCAACTCAGTGAGAATTGACCACATACCCCCAGGACAAAGCATAATGGTTTTAAACTGAAATAGCAACCTAGTCTAGTGGTAGGTATCACTGCCTATGGCAGAGGGGTTGGAACTAGATGACCTTTAAGGTCCCTTCCAGCCCAAACTATTCTATGATTCTATTAATTTCTCACAAAGGATCCACTGGAAATCTTCTCAGCAGCTTTAATCTCATTTCAACATGTTTCAGTTCAACAACAAAAGGATTTAGGCACAAAAAGGTAGGATCTAGACACTTCAGTCCAATAACACATTTCTTCAGATCTCTCTTGAGTTTCCACCTATCCTGCCATACACAAAGCGAGTGGAAGCAAGAGCTGGTCAGAAAAGTGCTGCTCCACAGGCTGGTCACCTCTGAGAATAAGGGGACAGCTTTGCTGGCATGGGGCTGAGGGTCAGGTGGGGCGGTAATGAGCAGCAGATGGTGAAAAAGTGTGAGGACATAAAGACATGCTGGAAGTCACAGTCTGCAGTTCCACAAATCATATTATCTTTTATCTGTTCTCACTGCTCAGAATGGACTAAAAGGATAAAGATCTTCATGTTAGTCTGGGTTCCCATGGACATGAAGATTATGCAATTTCTCTTTCTTTCTGCCAGCTCTTCCTGCTGCTTTCTGGACTGATTTTTGGCCTGTGCAGACTGACAGAACCTTGCAGCCATCAATAAATTAACGTTTCTAAGAGTTGCATGAAAATCAGCATCTAGAGAGATAAGAGATCCAAAGCAGGGCCTTCACCAGGGGAAAGACTGCAAATTGAGCCTTCTTCCTCTGGCCTGTTTGACCATATCTCCAGCCAGACACAAAATGTTTTACCTCTTGCCCAGCCAAAAGTCAGAGGAAAGTCAGGAGAAAGGGCAGGGTGCTACAGGTAGGTTTAAGGAACATGGTGGGAAAAAGGAAAGACTGCCAAGAGCTACAAGGATCATTATTTCTGCAGACACAGAGGAGCAGCCCAGCTCAATTAGCACAGAGGCAGCTGCTCCCAGCTCCCCCGAGCTTCCACATCCAGCAAGAATTAGGAGCATCTGAGGCAAAATACTTCTGATTAGACAAAACCTGCAGCTGAGCCCTAAACCAACCTCACTGCCTTTCCCCAACGTGAGTTCTACCTTTTCCACCCATTCTTTGAGCATGAGTAATGTGGTGGACACCATTCGAACCAGTTCTAGGCTTTTACTCATAGAACTCATAGAATGTCCTGAGTTGGAAAGGACTCACAAGGATCATCGAGTCCAACTCCTGTCACTGCATATGACAACCCCACAGTTCACACCCTGTGTCTGAGGGTGTTGTTCAGTCTCTTCCTGAACACTGTCAGGCTTGGTGCCATGACACTTCCCTGGGGAGCCTGTTCCAGTGCTCCACCACTCTCTGGGTGAAGAACCTTTTCCCCAGTGTCCAACCTAAACCTCCCCTGGCACATCTTCCTGCCATGCTCTCGGGTTCTGTCATTGGTCACTAAAGAGAAGAGTTCGGCATCCACCCTTCCTCCTCCCCTTGTGAGGAAGCTGTAGACTGCAATGAGGTCTCCTCTCAGTCTCCCTTTCTCCAGGCTGAACAAGCCAAGTGCCACAAGGGCAACGTTGTTTTTTGCCATGCTGTGTTTGAGGGGTTGGGAAGTGGCTGCTCCTGCAATGGGAGGAATAGGAAGGGATGGCGCGGGGCAGAAGAGCCAGGCTGTCCACTACAGCCCACTGTGATACGGCAGTGATGGGGGATGACTGCTGCCACTCACAATGGCCAGACACAAGCTCAGCATCTGCCCCAGTACATCCCTAAGTGGCAGAAAGCAGCAAATCTGTCTTCCCAGGGCTGCAGCTTGGTCCAAGCATGTGGGAAGACCTGAGGTGTTTTACCATCCTATGGATCTGCCTTCCTCAGCCCATGCCTGCCTCAACTGAATGTAGAACCCAGTCTGGGTTCCTCCCAGAAGACAGCAGCTGGTGCTTCCCATCTTGCTGGATCCTGAGAGCAGCCTCTAACTTTGAAATCTTTAAGACTTTTTATCTGTAGTGTTTCCATTTTGCAAGAAAACGTCATTGAGACCAGAGAGGGAGGATGTCCTCAGTGAACTTTGTAGCTTATCAACACTTAGCAAGGCAGGGGGAAGATCTGGTCTCATGTACAACCTCCAAGAATCAGCTCTGCATTTCATCCAAACAGTGTGGATTGTTAAAGAAAAAAAGCTGTTGGAGATGTTTAAAACCAGTTTGTCTGATGTAAAATGTTATGCAAATGGAAGTAGAAATAAAGCAATTTTTCAGTCCAAATTTTCCCCAACACAGTGAATACGGTTAGCCAACCAGTGTCATCTGAAAAGTCTCAGATATTTTAGAGTTTTTCTTGCCCCCTTCAGGGACAGCAAAAGTAGGACAAAAAAGGGGTGGGGAGGAGAAGCGCCTTTCTACATCTGTTTAAGGAAAACACTGGATAGCGCTTGACTTCATATTTGTGGGAGAATTATTACAGGCAAATGTTTGATATGTGTTTTTGCAACACAGAAGGATATTCAGGGGGGTTGAAACCACTAAAATGATGTGTTTCTGGTGTGGATAAACACCCCACTATCTGAGAGGCTGAATCATTATTCCTCAATGGTAGTGTTCTGACATATTTTTAATTGGGAGCTTGTGTTGATAACAACTAAAAGTACATCATCTTTTCCAGGAAGAGAGCCTAATGCAGAGATCTATTTGATGGTCTGATTTCTCTATTGACTTTGTGCTGCATGCCAAAATAAGAAGTCATGCCTTCATGTCACCACTAGAAATGAGCTTAGCCAGAGTTCATCTCCAGACAGAAAACATACCCGGAGTCTGAAGGGATTTGAAATCACTAAATCATAGGTCGGGAAACAGCATCCAACAGCAGAGTCTGGAAGAATTTGGGAGGATGGGAATAGACAAGGGAGGAGGGAAGCAAGAAATTGAAACAGAACGTGGAAGGAGATTAATGAAAGCACTTTAAATGCAGTTTGGTTATACTTTAAGTAATTAAAGTCTACTGAATGTGATGAGAAGAATTTGTGTCAATATGCTGAAAACATCAAGAATGAGTGTGTTATTCCCAGTGCTGGTGGGGGAGGGATTTCATAGCTGGACCGTTCGCCCCTCTGAGCATGGCGGTTGCTGCGCAACACATCTGGCTCCCGCCCGGCTGCAGAGATGGAGAGGGCTCTGTCCCACTGTTGCAGCTTGGCTTTTTTGTCTTTCACCCAAGTGAAGCTGTAAATTTTACTCTTAAAAAAGAATCTCAGTCATTCACAGTGAACAACCATGCAAATTTTTGACAGTTTGGTCAGCTGTGAGAATATCTTGAAGTGCTGTAACAACAGCACTCTCCAGGAGCCTCTTTGGCATGTATATCACCAAAGGTCGAAGGAGACTGCAGAAATACTGTGACTTGGTTAACATATATGGGTGATACTCATGGGTTGGATGACAGGTGCAATAGCCCTTCTTCCCCCAAGATATTTCTTTCAAGGCCACATTCTGCTGCTTCTCCCAAAGCCAGGCAGAAGGTGGTCCCCACTTCCCACTGCTGTGGTGCCTGTGCTGCAGGTTTGCCACTAGAGGACACTGAATCAACATGAGACCTTGCTGGAGGGCTGGAGCAGGGGTGCTGCTGGGGGGCTGTGTGCGGCCACAGGCCTGCCTTCTCGCACTTATGAAAACCCTGGGAAAGCTGAAAACTGGATGGAGGGTTCTCAGTTGCACCAGCAATGGCTTGCTGCTCGAGGCTATGATTTTCTTAGATGTTTTCCAACCCTTTGGGTTTCTTTCATTTCATATTTGGGGTGCATTTTTTTATGCTGTGAGGGTTGAAAACTGGGAAATCAATGTTATTTTGCATTGTGCAAAGCTCGATGTGTTTGTTTATGATGGGCTTTTTACTAGGGAGCCCATTCAAAAGGAATTGTGAAAGAAACCAAACAGGAAAGGGTGGAACAATGATCTCGATAAGAAGCATCACAGGCAATGCTCAAACACAATAGTTAGATTTACAGTCTGGAAGATGTGACAGCTTTGCCCCAGCCCCAGTGAAACTGTTGTTTTTTAAGGGTCTACATCCGAAGATCAAAGGGTAAAGATCAAGGCTACAGAAGGAGCAGGGGAGAGGGCTGCCAAAGCTCTATTAGGCCAGAGGCTGACAGAAGCACAAAGTCAACTTTGCCATACTTGCCCTAGGCAAGTTGTGACTTGGTCTCCAAGAGAATAAAGTCTCATTGACTTGTACAAAGTCTCATCTACTCACAGGCATGAGGGGAGTGCTGAGTAAAGGATGGCTGCGTGTAAATATGTTTCTGCTTTTTTAAACCAATGGCTCAGAAGTCCAAGTACTTCGGACACATAAGTCATTCTTTGTTATTAATAGGCCTTTTAATGGTAGGCAGCAACCCATAAGTGTCCATGCATGGTCCCAGGAGGGACTAGCTGCCCCTCCACAGCTGTTTGACTGTGGCAAGTATCACGCTTCATGAGCAAGGAGCTGGATCTAGGGAACTTCTTAAGGGTGGCTAGCTGGAAGGGGCTGCCCCAAATGCCAGCACCAGCACCAGGGTGTATCAGAAGCAGGGCTGGCTCCTAGTATAAGCAGAACAGGCAACAAACTGTTTGAGGAGAGCAAAATGGACTGTGGTCCCTCATTACTTGGCCTCCTTCAGGATAGGTAGTGTAGTTGCTGATGCCAAGTGAAGCTAAGTCAGGTAGGTGAGTTAGTAGCCATTGCAATGAGCCATGACCTTCGGGCAGGACAGACCCCTGCTTTCCTCCACTGCACTTCTCACAGATCCCTTTGCAAGAGGGATCTGTAGCTTTCGAAGAGCCTCTTCAATGAGTTGCCACCCTGCTGCACATTTCTCATTAGCCCTCTTTTCCCAATGCAGTCACAACGTGGATCTGGTCTGCAAGGGATGAGTGCTCCCTCAAGGGTGGCCTGAAGCCATCTCCAAGCAAAGCCTTGGCAAAGCACCTGAGGAGGAGCCTGCTGAGACCCATCACCAAAATTAAATCACCATGTGAAGGACACCAAGGCACCACCACCAGCTCTGGAAGAGGAGAATAAAAAGGTTATCTATCAAAAGCATGACATAGGCCCAGTGACAGTGGAGAGAGAAACGTATGTGCGCCTGTAGGAGGGGACAGGCAGCACCATGGCGCAGCTGTGCTGGCCGTGCTACTGTTGGGAGGAAGGATTGTTCCCTTGGCCCCAGCATTTGGAAAGCCATGCTGAGTTTGTGGGAGGATTCATAGCACTGTGGTGGGCACAGACTGCCTCAGAGCTCATTTTGGAAATAGAAGGTCCTTTATGACACTACTGTGCCTGTTCCTTCTTTGAACAAATACATCAGGACAGAGCCGATTCCTGTTCTTCACCATGAAGCACAGTAGAGCAGTCTTTGTGCCAAATATTGCTGCCAGTAAACATCTCCAGCTACTAAAACCTGCAGCAGGGAAGGGCAGTATGAGTGTGGGGACAGGACAGCTCTCACCAGCAGCTGCCTACAGCCTCTGTCATGACGGATGGCAGCTGAGGTGCACTGAAACAGGAGAATGAAAGAAGAAATTTATTTAAAATATTTTAAAATGCGCTCACAAACATTAATCTTCATCCATTTACTCTGTTTCCATGCCACCAGACAATACACTGTCACTGCAGAAGCTGAAGACGACTTTGCTCCAAATTCCCTATTTACTGACAGGTAGGACAAGCTCACAGAGGAGGAACAGGTCCAATTCAGAGGTCTGGAAACCCCCATCTCAGGACACATCCCAGCCAGAAGACTGTAAGATGTCTGATGGGAGAGAGAAGTAAAAAGATTTATGCCAGTAGTTACCCCCTAAATCCTTGCCTTCTTTTTTGAATCCTTTGATGTAGCAGATTTGATTTATTTCTGAAACAGCAAACCAAACCATTCAGACAATTCCAAGTTCTTCCATGTTCTGTTCCTCCATACTGTTGCCAAGTTTGTCCTCAATCCATAGGCACACACTGCCAAGCCAAAATTGCATTTACAGAGCACAAACTATTTGGTGAGATTAAAAAAAAAAAAAAAAAAAAAAAAAAAAAAATCCAGCCTGTTTTAACATCCAAACAGATTTTAAGACAAGCAACAGTGATTTATTTTTTCAAACACAAACAAAAAGGGAAACTTTAATAAATAATTTTCTGGAAAACTTGCCCATGCCAAAATCCTTACAAGCACCAAGAGGCAGGAACAAAGCTCTAAATCACAGTATGAGGAGGGGCTGCGCATCCTTGTCATGCCCAGCCAAAATCAAGAGCCTGGAAGGAGTCTAGATAAATCCCATATTGATGTAACTCACACTTACTTTCACCTCCCCAGCTCCATCCCTCAGAATTGTTATCATGCCAGACTCCCACTGCGTTATCCAAACTCTGCATCACTTAGTTCTGTGTGGGTGCACCCCTCAACTCACCCACCCCTCACCTCTGCTCTCTGGCCCCTGACATCCAGGGAAGCTCAAGGTGGAGCCTCTCGCATACTTCAATTCTCACTCCAGTGACTGTAATGACAACATCTAATGCTTATTTAACTTCTGAGATTGCCCAAAAGAGCTATATTTAGGAGAAAAATCTAAAAAGTTGCCCCTTTGACTTGTGCTCTCAGGAAGTTCCTGGCTCCTGCAAGTCTCCCTGTACCAAAGCTAACTATTAAGCTCTTGTTATCGCAGCCCATTTCAGTTGCCCAGTAAGCATTACATTCAAACTACACAAACCTTCTGGAATTCACATTAACATATAAAGGACATTTTGCTCTATCAAAACACTTTCACTTCTTAATTTTCTGCTGTTATTCCTATACCTGAAATAGGAATAACTGGCAGCCAAAAATAAGTTTCACAACTTCTGAAAGGTAATGATTGTATCAAACATAGCATATATCTTCCTAGAAGCACGTGTACACATTTTTTAGTATTTGTTTCTGGCTTAATTAAAAACAAAAATGAATTTAAATTAGAACACCAGCTGATATTCACCCTCCACCTAATTTCAATTATTACAAGCACATAATAGAAAAGCAAATATAGGCAGTTTCAAATAGCACTAGCATTTGCTATCATATTCCAACTCTTCTTTAAAAGTATGCTAGCTGGAATAGGCTATTTTGATGGAAAAAAAAGTTAATTTTATGTTCTGATTTCATTTTTGTTGCAGAAGATAGAGATGTACAGTTTTACAAAGCTGCAGCACAATTACGATCTCAGTTACATGCATATTCAGAAGCAAGGAGCAGCAGATTTTAAGAGATATTCAGAAGCATACACTCCAGTTATGCGATTAGCATTTGTCATCCAAAAAAAAATAAAAAACAGCTTGAAATTATGAGGATTATTTGTTCACTGCTTGTCCCAGAATTGTTTTTAATGAAAAGAGCTGTGAAAATCCCTGTCCCAGCTGATTTATAGCTGAGCTTTGCGACAGGAACATCAGACATATGATTTGGGTATATGATAAAGATAATGTCAAAGTCTCAAACCACTTATTTTTTTTTAAATAACTCCAAAGTAACAGCCCTTCTGATGCCCAAGGTAGCCTCACTCATCTGGAGACAGGCTCAGTCCCAGCAGTATCTACAAAGGGGGTCCACAGATGTGTATCAGCTTGCAGTTGAACACAGTGTAGCTTCAAGAGTAGAAGACTGGAGCCCAGCTTACTGTGGAATAGTAGGCAGTGCCTGGTCTGATATATTAAAAGATCCAAGCAGATTAGACACCTTCTAACCTTGTGCTGACCCATTTGCTCTAGAAATATGGTACAGGCATTTTGCATCCAAAACCCTGTCTTTGTGGTCTCTGTCACAAGCCTTTTTCCTTTGGGAAGTAAGTTCAGGAGCAGCTACAGAAGGCAGGGCCTCCTGGTGCTGATCTTCTGCAGAAGGTCTCCAGCAGGACACAAGCCCACCCTCCAGCACTGGGCTGTGACACAGTCGGCAAGTTGCTCCCTGTGTCCAGGAGTGACTTGGACCAAAAGGAGGTGGGTCTGGCTGCAGGAGAGCAGCAGCAGAGGAAGGAGAGGGCACTTGCTCATTAGCTAATGAGCTAATGACAAATGAGCACAGAAGATAGGCTGGCAGCCCATGTCAGGGTTGCTCAGCATGTGGTTTGGACCAAAGGGCTCTGCAGAAGAAAACAACCAGAAGCGGGTGGCTGGGAAATGATCCTGGCCATGTCCAAACCCAACAGTGTGGCTCACCAGCCTAATTTTTTTATGAAATCTCTTCATATTGAATGTGAAACTTGATTGGAGGTGTTTCAAATCCATAGACATATTTCCTCATTTAGCAGCTATTTTTGTCCAAGTCTGTGGCATGGCTGTTTAAGAGGGCATGTTAAATAAGTGCAGCTTTAAGTGACTGTACCTTTACCTTTCTAAAAGCACAGTTGTCTCCTGTTCTCAGACTGCTGTGAAACACTCTCTTTCACCAAGTGCTTAGTAAAAATGTGCTTTATCTTCATGTTAATGTTTGTGGTGTGAGCAAGTCCTCCATCCTGACATTAGGAGGTGACAGTGCAGCTGCCAGACATGTCTACACTGAAGGATCTCTTCAAGATTTATTGGAGCTCCAGTGAGGTTTTGGGCTTGAAAGAGCTTAAACCTTCTGCAGCAGCCAGAAACCATAATTCAGAGCCAGATAAAAACACAGCTTTCTAACTGTAGGCTGTTTATGTTTTCCCTAAGCCAGCAAAACTAGGTTTTATAAGCAGCAGTGAGAGGGGTCAGCTGCAGATGCACATGGGGAGATTGCAGGGTGAAGGTATGCAGCACCTCTCCAAATAAAACTGTGGCTCAAAGTACATCTGCAATGAGACAGGCAGTCTATCGGAAAATGCCCAGGCCTTAAGCCTAAAAATACAAGATAGACAGTGAAATCCCTGAGATCTTTTTAGCTATTTTGAAAAATTACAGATTAAACAGAGGAAAGCATTTTAAGCAGGCTTTTAAACTATTTCTTAAAACATTATAAACCTTCTGGATATAACCATCAGAGGCAGAGGCCTTCATGCAACTTAAAAGACGATGGGGGAGAGAATTACTGTGGGTTTTTTATCAGAGAGAGTAAGAAAAAAATAGATAAATAAATAAAACCCCATACTAGTGTCAAAAAGGTAATGACAAATATGAAAATACTTTTACTGTCTTGATAAAGCTCCCATTGAGAATGGAAGGAGATGGACCTGGGGTGTCTCAACTTCTGGCTCACATGTTCGCTGCTGACTGAATGATGACCTAGAGAAACGTCACCTTCTAGGGCTCAGCAACTAGACAGCAGCAAGACAAAACTGCCCTCTGTGTCTCACCTCCGCAGCACTTTGCTGCTCTTTTCTGGACGTTCCCATCTTACAGTTCACAGGCTGGTCATAACCTGCTGCATAACTCTCCAGAGGGAAGGGCTACAGGAGAGCATGGGCATCCACAGGCACTGATTTAATGAGAAGCACAGCTACATTTGGAAGAGGACATCTGCAAACAGCCAGCTCCACACATAAATGCCTGTTTAGAAAGATGAGTAGGAGGGATAAACCTGTGTTGGGCATGTGGTAGCCACCAAAGCAAATATCCAAAGAATGACATGGGCGAAAATGCACTCAGTGTCTCCACAAACAATGGTGTTAGCAATTATTTCAACTTTAGGCTTTAATTCCCTGCATCTGAGAAGCTGGTAAATGGATTCTTGCAGAGCCTCTACAAGCAGTCCATGGTCCTTGGCATCATTTTAGTGGATCTTGATAAGAAATACAGCAACCATCAGATCACTGGTTGGGTCCAGGAACATAAGTGTGGCAGTATGTTCTCTGAGGGCTTTACAAGTCACAGTCAGTAGTATGGGAGAAAAGCTGACAGCATTTGAGAGAGGAGTCAGAGAAGAAACATCCTGCTTCATCATGCACTAAATATAGCACCCTCTAGCTAATGTCTCATCCGTAGACTCTTCTCCTGTGACACCTAATCCCATGAGAATGACCAAAACCAGATAGCCTGTCCAAAGGCTTAACCATTTTAAAACCAGTAGGACAGTGTTTTAAAATCTTCTGCAGTGCCCATAAACATTGTCACAAGCTGTCACTAGCTGTCCCAAGCTAATTCTTTGGGAGTCTGTCCAAAATGAGTTTTGGTTCTTAAAGGCATCCCTCCACAATTCCTCAATTCCCATGCCAGCCAGCTTGCACCCTTCAGTTTTCTTTCTCCAGCCCTGGAAAGGACTCAGGGTCTCATCCCTCAGTCTCAGTTAACAACCAAAAACATGCTACACTTAGTCTCCACATTTCAAATCACCACAACAGAAGTCCTGATAACACTTACTTCTACCAAATGGGTAATTCAAGGAAGGCAGCTTGTCTGGCCTTCTGAGAAAAATGCCACATGAATGCCACAGTTTTGGCAAAAACAGGCTCCTTCATCGAAGGCTCAAAGAAGTTCTCCATGAGTGAATGCCAGCATTGCACCTGTTCTTGCCACGCACAACAAGGTGGTTGTGTTTTTGAATATGCAAGGTACTGAGGAGCTGGCAGATGTCCTTCTCTGAAAGAAGCTCTCCCCTTTAGCATGTTTACAATCCCAAAGCACTTCCAGAACCACTATGATGGATTTGGGGAAGCCAGGAACACATTCATTGGTCCATTTTCAGGATGGGGAAACACTGTTCCTCTGCCTTCAGCTGCCCAGGCAGAGAGTCCTGCCAGAGTATTTGACACCCTTGCCAAGTCAGCTCTGTTTTGATGAAAGTCTAGGGATCTTCATCTGCTTTGTCATATTCATGACCCCACATTAGTCTAATTATAGATTTCCCTTTTGTGAGAAAAATCTGGTAACAGTAACAAAGGCTTTTCAATGGGGCTGTGCACCTTTCACCCCTCCAAGCTCATGGGAATGGCATCCCTCACATACAAAATCTCTGGTTTTATTATCAACAGCTATACAATTGTTTACACAATAGTATCACTCTTGAAACTCCTACGTTGGAGTCTGCCGAGTACTGCTGGCCTCCCTTGTGTCCTCACACCTCCAGAGGCAGTGCTGAGCGAGGTGACAAGTTCTGCTTAAAGCTTCACATTCTCCTCTGAAGTTCACCACCTCATCTGTCAATTCTACATCTCCTTCTTCCTTTCCAGCACCCTTTAGTGGATAATAGCATTTGCATCACTGCTGTGTGTGCTATGGACTAAAGGTAGCTACACTGGTCTCATAGTCTGAAGCACTTTTTCAGCCTTAAATTGTCTACCAGACATGCCACATTTCTTCATCTATTCAGAAGACATCCTTTATCTTCAAGGCTTTTTTTTGCAAAGAGAATCAACATCCAATGTACAATAGACAAGTCAATCAGTTCTATCCTGGGTCAAGAGGGCTCAGTTACCTGAAAATAGCACGTCATAACAGCAATCATACACTCACACAGCCTTGGTTCAAACAGGACTGACATGGAAAATGGCATTTTTTTGAATGCTTCAGTAGTTATACATAGCAGAATAAAAAAGCACATACTTCAGGGCCCTGTGGATATTCTCTCTCAGTCAAATCAATTATTCTGAGGTACCTACCCTAAAATATTTAATTTGCTAGACCTGCACATTCTTCACTGTGGCTATGGTAATGTAGTTTACCTTTGCCTGGTCAAGAAACATCTTAATTTCTTCAAGGCATCTCCCATCCTAGCTATGGAATCTTCAGGTACGTTTCATTGGGCTCCTACAAAAGCCAACTGATTGATCAGTTCTCACCTATACTGTTTGATCACAACAGGCAAAAACTGTCTGGTTTTTATGAGTGTAAAGAAATAAATCATTCTCCCCCCACAGTTTTAATGGCTTCAGAGATTACCATTCTAAGACAATATCTATTTTGCTCACAGTTACTTCAGCTTCTCATTTTTAACATTACCCAAGCTCGAACTTTTTAATCACTACACCTCTGTTCCACATTTTTTTTTAAATCTGACGTCTTGCCACAGAGTTGCTCTCCTGCCCTTATGTCTTTTAAAGTATGGAAATTCACTTCCCTTTGTGATATTTCCTCTGCATAGCTTTGGCTCCCGAATGTGAGCAATGTCTCCACAGAGTAATTAGCTTCTTAAAGATAGTTTTCCCAATAACCATTTATGCAATCTGTATATGATGCAAATGCTCCTGAATGCCTAACCATTTTTAACACAGTACTAAGACAACACCTTACTGCCCCATAAGTCATACTTGACGTCTACTTTTTGCCACAAGACAGGACTGTCTTGCAATGGTAGACTTTAGCTCCAGTATTTTTCCTTATCCTAATGCTTTGGAAATGCAAATCACTTCCTTTCAGGCTCCATCTTCTGAGGCCATCCTGCTGTGTTGAACTCTGAAGAACTGAGTCATGTTGTCTTTTAGGAGAGCAAATGTGTTCAGCACTTCCAGGCTTGGTGGGTCTGAGGAGAAGACATTATCCTTCACCCCTGGAAGTGCTACCTATGGGCTCAGTGGCAGGAGCCCAGGTTTTGGCAGTCCTGGTGACAGCCCTGTGAAGCTGCGTCAAAGCCTGTAGAAGGACTTCTCTCTCTTAATTAAGAAAACAGAGTTATTCTGGCTCAATATCAAACATCACCTTCTAGATTTCATGAAGAGCTGAAGTCACACCAAAACATGATGAGATTTGCTTGGGTTGTTTTTTACCAGAAAGAATCTGCGAGTAATGAACTCTGGCAAGCCACTGATGAACAGTTAGAATGTATGCTAGTTATTACTTACTATAATTGCAGCAATTATTAATTACCTGCCATTCTGCTGTGCCAGAGAATTTCCTTTTTCTGACAGTCTCTTCCCCTTTGAGCTTATTAATGACTCCTGCCAACAAACTTCTCTTGCTTTGTCCCTACTATATATGAGATTCCCTTCCTATCACATAATCTTGTAAATTTTTTTAATAAATCCTGTAATTACTATCGAGAAAGGCTTCAGACCATATAAAAAGCATTCCAAAAACAAGCTTCAATTTAAAACCATGGCTAGGCTCACAGTTACAAAATCTCCTCTGTTCCTAACCCTGGAGCTTCCGCCTTTCCCTGTCCCTAGCATAGACAGGAAACCTCTGTCTCGTTTTTCACGCATGCATCTCCACACACTGTGGGCACCAAGCTCCAGACGCAGTGGGAAAACAAGGCAAGCAGAGCAAGGGGGTCTCTCAGTGCCGGTGTGATGGTCCCCGCAGGGTCCATGCTCCTCATGCGGGCAAAATCAGGCCCTCTGTCACATTGACAGGAAGGTCTGTAGGATGCTGCCCCACTGCACCTCCCATACAAGGTCCTCTGCTGTAGAGCAGACAGATTTTGGTAGTTAGAAAGATGGAGAAAAGTCTAGAGACTCTTGCAAAACCGCCTTTTCCCCAACAAGTTGTATCTAGAGCACGCACACACATATTTTACTCACGCTCACGGCATTCACTTCTGAGATAAAGCCAATAATGAAGCCAGTAAAGCCAGCTTTTTAAAATACACCCATGCAACACACAAACAAACACACACTTTCCAAGCACGATTTAAAAAAAAAAAATCACTGTCATGGGATGAATACATGCTAGGACGTGACTTTTTTTTCTATTTTCACCCACTCGTACTCAAAAGCTTTGGCTTCACTAACAATAATAAGAGCAGTAATGAGCATTACTTCCTAACCACTAAGTTTGCTATGCTTACCTAAACAAAATCAGACATGTTTTAAAATAAGACTCTGCGACTGTATTAAACAAATGCATGCTTAAAGTGAAATTTTACATTAATTTGACAAATGCCAGTGGGAAATTGTTTCATCCTTGGTAGATGTATCACTCTGCAATAGAAACAGGAGCTACTGCTTAGAAAACATCCTGAGGTGGGAAAAGAAAAAAAGGCAAGTTATGTATGTAAAAGTGAGTGGGGTCATGAAAGAAGCACATACGTATTTTGCAGCCCATTAACAGTCCTGCCCTGGATACTATCTGATGTAAATGCAAAGGACAACCTTAATGCCAGCAGCTGTCTTGGGAGAAGCCATTCTCCATCCACCCAATGCATCAGTCAAGCTTCACCATTTGTAGTGGGCATGTTTGGAACATCTCAGCTTTACCCAACACACAACTGATTGGAGGAAATGACATGCTCAGTCCTTCTCACAGACAACTTCTCATCTATTAACTGAAGATCCTATTTTAAGGCCATGGGCTTTTCATTTTTAATATTTTGATGGAAAAGAGCATCAAGGGCCTTCTTAACAGAGCCACATGATTGGTCCACCATCCCCACCATCCTCAGGCTGCCTCCACTTCCAGAGAACTGATTCCCTGGTGTCCTGGCCAGACAGACTCATCTCAATATCCAAATTCCAGATGCAAAAGTATTTCTTCCGTTATCAAAATACGCTAAAGTGGAGAAATACAGCCCATATCACCATTTCTTACACTGCTAGTGTAGTAATCACCACTTTAAAAGCACCTAGTGCTGTTTGCTGTACAGACTGGACCAGGTTGTTTTCCATGCCACATTTGTGCTGATTTTTAGGATCTGTTCATCACTGATGCTCTCCAAAATTTGTCAACACAGAGACAGTCATTCTTGGGTGAGTTGACCATGGTAAGGCAGGCTGTTCCCCTGCAGATCATGGAGGGAGGTTAACGGTGGAGCAGATATTCATCTGCAGCCTATGGAGAACCCCACATTGGAGCAGCTGGATGCCTGAAAGAGGCTGTGACTTCATGTGAAGTCCACACTGAAGCAGCCTTCTTGCGGGACCTGTGGGCCCATGGCAAGAGAGGAGCCCATGCTGGAGCAGGTTTGCTGGCAGGACTTGTGACCCCATGGGGCACCCAAGCTGGAGCAGTCTGTTCCTGAAAAACTGCAGCCCATGGAAGGAACTCACAATGGAGAAATTCCTGAAGAACTGAAGCCCGTGAGAAGGAGTCACATTGGAGAAGTTAGTGGAGGACTGTCTCCCAGGGAAAGGACTTGGAAAGGACTACATGCTGGAGCAGGGGAAAAGTGTGAGGAGTTCTCTCCCTGAGAAGGAAGGAGCAGCAGAAACAACATGTGATGAACTGACCACAAGCCCCATTCCCCATCCCCCTTTGTTATTGACGTGGAAGAGGTAGAGAAAATCAGAAGTGAAGTTGAGCCTGAGAAGAAGGGAGGAGTGGGGTGAAGGTGATTTAAGATTTAGGTTTTTATTTCTCATTACCCTACTCTGATTTGATGGGTAATAAATTAAATTAATTTCCCCAAGAGGAGTCTGTTCTGCCCACTATGGTAATTAGTGAATATCTCTCCCTGTCCTTATCTCGACCAACAAGACTTCCGTTACATTTTCTCTTCCTTGTCCACCTGAGGAGGGAAGGGAGCGATAGAGCAGCTTTAGTGGGCACCTGGTGCCCAGGCAGGGTCAACGCATCATAAAGCAAGTTGTTGTTTTCTACTGTAGTGTGAGCAAGAGCTGCTTTTTTCACAATGTGCATATTTACAGCCTTCCCCAAGTCAGGAAGGGCTGTTCAATCCAGCCCAGTCAAGGCAGATAAATTAGTGCATCCCAGGTCAGGTTCAAGGACTCCAGAGGCAGCACCATTATTCCTGGACACGTGGCAGGGAGAAGCTTTTGTCTAGTTTTTGCTTAAAGTGTAAGAGGCTGTTCAGCTTTGACCAGCCTACTTAGTTGAGCTGTATGATTCCTTTGTGTAAAGTCTAAAGACTTTGCATTGTATTAGACACTTTGGCAGACACTTCAGCTCCTTTGCTCCGTAAAAGTCCTCTTTTCTTCAGGACACAATAGCAGAGCTCCCTCAAATGTAATTTATTTAATAGAAACATAAAGGGCACTTCTCTCCCTTCAACTCACCCATTTTCTTTAGGCTCATGAAGCCTTGAAACAACTGCACGGCTTGTCACAAGGAGCCATCCCTGGCTGAGGTTTTATTTGCCTGTCAGAGGGATGGGCTGTCCCCATGTTCCCCATGGGCACTGACCTTGTTTCAGTACAACCGGGGGTCCCATGGGAAGACCACAATATTTCCAGTCCCTCAGCTAAATCCTGTGGGGACCACGATGCAGATTCCCATGGCCTCACGAGGATCTCATGCCAACACAACATTCACAGAAAAAGTCCAGAGAAGTAAAAAGTAATGAATGTGTTTATCGTGTTACTGACTCCCTTTTTAACTCCTGTAACGAAGCAGCAGCCAGCTTTCTGCTGTGGGTGGAAGCAGGGGATTTGGACACCTTTTGCCAGCTGCACAGCAAAGCGCTCTGTGCCATGAGGATGAAGCAGGCCACATGGAGCAAAATGAAAAATAACTCATTCTCTCTCTGGTGGAATGTCATCATTTATGAGGAATACTAATTTTAGATGGTTCCCAAACACTACAGTTTGTTTCAGTTCTGTTTTCTCCGAACATTAATCGGGGGGGTGGAAAAAAAACTTGGAGCCTGTTCTTGGTTTCCCTTTTGGGATCTCGATCTCCATGGAAGGAAAGTGACTAAAACAAAAAAAATACAAAAGAATAGTACCAAGGCCCTGGGGAGAGGCAAAGGGCAGGATGATGTGCTCAGCAATGCCCTGTGTGGGGGGTCATCCCCCCACCGTGTACCCCACATACTGGCAGCCCTCGTGACGCCAGGGCTGCTGCGGCCAGCGTGGGGAGGCAGCTCGCAGGAACATAGCATCTGTTTTCAGTTATGTCCCTGAAATGCATACACTGCGATCCGGCATCTCACCGCAGGCTTTAAACATATCTTGGGGTGGCAGGAAGAGAGCAAGGGGGTGTGATGAAAAAGCAGCATCGTGTTTATTCAAATATATTTCCAGTGCCTGGAGGTGCTTTCAGTCACACGGTTTCTTGTTGTTTTTCCTCATCTCCATATTGGGTTTTCGTGTCGGTTCCAGAGCTGAAGGCACAGGCTGGGTCCTGGGAAGCGAGGGACTGCCTCCCAGAAGCTACACCAGGGTCTGGGAGGCTCCTCGCTGCCCAGCGCTGCTACTGGACAATGGAGGTGGCTGCAGCCTGCTCCCTCCTGGCTCTGGCACAGGATGCCTCTCCCACGAGGCAAAGGCCATCATCTGCAACCTACCAAGGAAAAGCATGATAAGGAAAACTTAACAGTGAATATTATTATCCCAGTAAAATACAGCTCAAGATATGATACTGCAAGTTACCGGTTTGCCAGCACACTGGAATGTGCCAGGGAAGGCTGGCCCCAGGAGCCAAGTGGGTAAGCACCATGTTGCCTCAGCGCATGGCCTGCGGCCCTGGGCAGCCCCATTGGCAGCATGGCCAGGCTCAAGCAGCCACAGATATTTCACATGGAGACAAGAAACTGGGCAAGTCCAGCCACTGTCAATCACTTTTTCCAGTGCTAGTAGCAGCCAAGGAGATGTCTTCAGAGGAGCAAGTGGCTCACAAGGTGCTCTGGGCAGCAGCTCAGGTAGATCCCACATGGAGCCAGGGAGCCTTGGGGCTCAGGAGGTTTCCCTGCAGGGCAGGGTGCCCAGCCCCATGGGAGAGGTGCCACTGGGCACAGTGTAGGCATTCAGGGTACAGGAGTCACAGAAGCACTGGGCTAAGGAAAATGCCTAAACCTGGAGCCTTTTTAAAAAGCCAATATCCATCAAAAAACAAGAAGGTATTGCCATGAAACTTCTCCTGCAGCCAATCCTCCCTCCCCCAAAAGGAAGGGGAGCAGGGCCATGCACCTATCAGTCACTGGCAGATTAGAGGATTCCCTTGGGACAGGGCAGATCACTCCTCCTGTTGCAAAGAAGGCAGAGGGGTGCTCCAGCCCCTGCAGCAGTCCTTCATGCTGTGATGCCAAAAGTCCTCCAGGCCCCACAGATGCTGTCAGCACTTCTGAGGACACATTCAGCTGCCCAACACAAACTGTCAGCCAAGGTACTGCCTTCATGGCAGGGGACGTGCCAACCACACCCTGCACTTACATCCAAAATCTCGTTTTACACATTCTCCCCAGCCTGCCCTGGCCCCAGGTGCTCGGCTGTGCTGTGCTGTGCCGTGTAATGCTGTGCCCATCACGTTTGTCTCTTCCAGGTGCCTCTCCTCACACACAACTGTGCCGAGCAGCTCAGGTTTGACTCAGCCACTCAGGCACTTGCCTCTCAATTAAAATGCAGGTGGAGGATGGGGCCACACTCCAACCTTTCACATAATAGACTGGCAGTTAGAGCACTGCTTTCCTCAAATGGTGGGAAACTTCTGCCTTAGGCCACATCTTTCAGCTATAACCATTTTTCTTCAGAGATAAGCTCTGGCTGAGGAGGGGCACGCCACTCCTCCCATTGCTGCTCTGCAGTTTTGCGCAAGTTTTTTACAGGCAGTGGTCTTCTCACCCACCCTGGCTCTCAGATGCAGTGAAGGATGATGCTTTCCCCGCTTACTCCTGCCCCCACAGGGTGGATTGTAGCCCAGTGATTTGGGATTCACAGGAAGGAGTTGGTTTGAGGATCCTCTCAGTCAAGAAGAGACCCAAATCCCTGCCTTATACCCCCCGAGCGGGTCTCCAGGTGTGGAGCTACTGGATAAGAACTACGGCAACTAGCCATTTTAATATAAGATAAACCTTTTTCCACAAACACTCAATTCCCTTCCTGGCCTAGGAAGGGAATCCGGGATGACTTGTAGAGATGTTGGCCACCACAACTGGGGAGACAAGTCCCAGCATCTGATGCTGAACCACGCACAGTCTCAGTTGGGAGAAGCACCTTGCAGCAAGCCACTCAAGCAACACAGCACCACCGGGATGTGCTGCACTACTACCAAACTTAAAACATCTCTGGTAAATTGCTGTTATAAACTACAGCACCCCTAGACCCGCAGGTATGGTGAAAGTTTCCAATGAAACACACTGTTAAGGTAGGATTTAGGTATCTTTGTAGCTCTTGGTGTGATTATCTGTAAGCTATAGACTCAAAATGCAGAAAGGTGAGAGATGAGTTATCATAATGCTGTGTTTGAGCTCAGCCTTTCTAAGTAGTCAGGTATGTCTGCCCCAGCATGGTACAACACTAAGGCAGCCCCACCACGAAGCCAAATCACAGCCAGCCAGCCCAGGGAGCAGCATCTGTCCCAGCTCCCTGGCTGTTCATCCTTCCACTAGTCACCAGTGGCCACCCTTCATGTTTTCTGCTGTGGCTCTGTAGCTCTATGCAACTCTCAGGAGCTCTTCCCATCCTCCAGTCCTCTTCACACCCAACGGAAATGTGATTCACAGCCTACCGCAGGGAACAGACCAGAGCATATGGGCAGACACAGTAATCAGTGTTTTCTCTTTTCCATTTCAGATCATTTCCCAACATGTGGCTAAGTCCAGTGTTTGTATCATGGCTATGCCACAATCAACACAGACCAGGCATAAGCTGAGATGAAACAGTGCTGTCATCTGGGAAAGCAGAGCCTCACTGCAACCCCAGATGCTCCATGAAGTGACCAGCTCACAGCAGTCGCTCCATTCGCTGTCCAAACAGGCACAATTTCATTGCATGACAGCACAAGCCACAAACACAAAACTGGAGCTACAATAGGTCATTCTTTCTCACATACTGTGTCTGCACATCCCTATCTACCCTGCCATTGCCAGAGGCAACTAGAGTAGGAGAGGGGGCTCTAGGCAGTGAAAACAAGCCAAAACATCAAGGAGTGGATGAATGGCTACCACCTACCACTGCTAAGATTCCTGTTTTCATTGGCTTGGCATGCTCTTTAATGTCATGTAAAGCTGAGTTAACTGAGGCATGAGGCTGCTGATACTATTCTGGCTGCTGTTGCAAGGGTATGAGCCAAGAAATCAACTTTCCTGGGGAAGAGCAGCAAGGTTGCCATGCTAGGAAACAAACTGATGCTTCTGAACCACAAAACTGCAGTGTTCCTATTTCTTTTCTCCAGAAGGTCAAGGAGCCAAAATAGTTGGCAGTGAAATCAACCACTTGACTGTCAAAACCAGTGTGATCCAGCCACTGGACAGCAGCACTTAAGCCTGCCATTTTAGATACTTGGGTATCTGTGGTTTGTAAGTATGAAACATTTTTCCTTTAGCTGTGAGTGTTTGCTGAACAGCACACCCAGCTGATGCACAGCTAGACCACCCCTCCAACTGCCAGTTCAAATGCAGGTCTCAGCTTCAGTCCCTCAGCACCACTCACCATCGTTGCCCTGCATCCGATGGACCCAAATTGGGTTAACCACACCTGGAAGCCAGCATGGGCTCCCAGCCTGCTACAGCCAAGGGTGAGGGCAGCAAAGCTTCAACAGGTGGCTATTCAAGAAAGAAACAAAAACCTGCTGCATGTGCCTGTGTAAAAGCTCCATCATAAACAGAGCTATACCAACATGAGCAAGACAGAGCAGCTGCTACAGCATCTAGCTGCACTGAGAGACTTGTGCTGCTCTGATGATGCTGACACAGTCAGAGAAACAAACTCCTCTACACACCAAAGGCTTATCTAGAAAAGGTGCTTACAGGGATTAGGACTTCACTTTCGTTGTTAAAGTCAGGCAACCTCTGCCCTTGACTTCAGGGACTTGGGAGGTCACGCCAGGCCAAGGACAGGCTGGGGGGCTTTGGACTGTGACCCTTGACACAAAACCAATGGTGCTTGTGTGGTTAGTGCCGCTGTGTGAATTGGTTGCTTGTGAAACACAGAGACAGGTCTTCTAAAATTAAAAGGACATATAACAAGAGATATAGACTCTGTCCTCCAGCTTGTCTTAAATAATTCTGAAAAGTTAACATGTTTTAAAACAGGCACAGAATTTGTAGGTTTGTAAGTACCTGTTAAAAGTGCACTAAGAATCGTATATAAATACATTAAATAAATTGATAGAAATATGTCAATTGTTACCAAGGGGATGCAAAGATTTCCACTCCTGTTTGCTGCTGCTGCATTTGTAGTTGAGGACCATTTTGGTCTTAGTAGCTGATAACCTTCCAAGGGAGCTGATTCAGGAAGGCAGCTTCACTATACGTATTTTGGGGAGAACTTGTGCACAGAGCTGACTAAGGGCCAACCAGAAAACATAGTCAGTGACAGACACAAATGAATTTCCTGGCAGTCTTATTTGCTCTTATGAGTGGAATTCAGATCTGTCAGTGGCTATTTTTAATAGGTACAGGGCCATGAAGGGCTCACTACCAAGTTTTTATACGCTTTCACTTACCAGTACTTAATATTCCCTGTATCAAATTCTGGGGTGAAATAAACTTCTGCAATTTGTGGAGACAAATATGTAGACAACTCCTACAAGTAGGAGTTGGCTGTTTCACCAAAGCCAGAGGTCCCAATTAACATGCCTTGTGTAAAACTAGGAAGCAGCTGGTTTGGGTTTCATAAAGGCTACCACAACAAAGCTGCAATGGAAGGGGCAAGCAGAGACACACATCCAATCTGAGCACCCTTTATCCAGATCACAGCACACGCTGTTCCCAAGACAGGCCTGTCCAGAAACCAACCTTGGCAGCTGCTGTGCCAAGTGTCAAGAAATGGATCATGCACACAGTGTAACCTAATCAGTGGCTAAAATAAGCTACATAATATAGAAAAACTCACATATGTTACTGTTAATCTACCTGAAGTACAAAAAATAGCTTGCAAAATTGCCAACAATACTTATGTTAGCCTTTCCTGCCACTTCTCTTTAATAAGGAGTTCGCATGCCCCTGCAGACATGCAGCTGTGACTCCAATGGGAAGATGATCCTCAGCTGGCTGGAAGGCCCTCAGCCTTCAGGAGATCTCCTTAGTGCAACGGCCAACAAAATGTGCAGAATTGAGATGCTCAGGCCAAATTCTCCCTTTTCAACTAGCTAACAGTGCCAGTGGAGTGGAATTCCCTTTCCATATTAAGTGGGAATTTCATTATTGCAGCACGAGTCACCAGTGCTGAAGTGATGGAAGAAGGTGTAGTCACACCGCAGCAGTTTTTAATTGCTGTTCACTTTGCCCAGACACTGCAAGTAAGGACAATATGCAGGATGCTGTGTTATACGGAGTTATAACCATCTCTGCAAATATCTGTCACCAAGCAGACCTTGCCTACAGAAAAGAACTTGACCCACTATGTGTATAAAAATGTTGTGCATGGACATGCAGAAGATGCGATTAGATTACAACTTTAGCACAAATATTAGTCAAGGAGTCTTTAAGAGATAAAAAAGCCCACAAAGTTGCTACATCTAATTATGCATATTGTCAGGAATGGGGTACATCCAGAACAGACTTGGGTACAAGTTCCGCTAAAGAACAAGCAGTGCAAACACTACTGGTTGGTCATCTCTGCAACTTGAGTAACTGCTATTTTTTTCTGCTTAACTTTAAAAAGTCTCGCTCTCATCGCCTAGAATTTCAGGTGGTTTTCTTGGGTTACAGATGGAGGAGCTGCCCTCATGGTATTATCCCATAGTCAATCTTTTGTCTAGAGAGCTCACCAATAGGGATTATTTACACTAATTCCAGAGTGGAACCTTTGAATTATTCTGTGTGGAAAAGGAGTATCTGTACTCTGTGGAGTGGAGAACAGACTTGCAACCTTAAATGGTAGAAGTCCTGGTAACTTAGCACACTGCAAGGTACGATTGAATTCCCAGTTACCTGGAGAGACGGCTGAGCCCCCTCAGTCTCTTTTAGGGGAGACCCAAAGAGCCCTCTGTTGGCTCTCCCACCCATTCATCTTAAAATAGATCAAAAAGCATTTCACCAGGCTGGGTCATGGTTCTCTGCTCTCAGGAGGGTTCAATGCTCATTCCCAGCCATGCGCAGGGGCATCACTGTGGCAGGACCCTTCCTGGAAGAACACAGCTGAGGTTCAAAGTGTTGCCAAAAAAAAAATCCTGAATGCACTGATTGTTAGCACTTGAGAACTGATTCAAGTCAGCCCAGATTTAAAAAGATTAAAAAAAAAAAAAAAAAAGCACAATTCTGTCTAAATAGAAGAAGCAGTGTCTGAGGAGCTGGCCAGATAGAGGTCCATGAGCAGGCGAAGCAGGTAGTGGAAAATGATGCCCTGGAGAGGGCTGTGAGGAGAATCCAAGTTTTGGAGATCCCTTGGGCCTGTGCCTCCCTGGGCTCCCAGCGGGCAGGCTCAGCCTCTGGGGTGACAATATCAAGGATATAGACAGCCCATACTAAAGTGTTAGTGTGGTAATGGCTTTTGAAAACAGTGATTAGGCAAAACTTTTTTTTTCTTTTTTCTGCCTTTTTGGCAGAAAATAAGATACTGGTGTTATAGCTTTCATAGCTGCTTTGCTTCCCCACAGCAGCAGTTCATCCTTAGAAAAAATCCAAGAAATAAACAGTCAGTGGTTTTGACCACAGAAAAAATTGTCAATTGCCAGAAAAAGGACAAAAAAATCCAAGTTTCTCCTTAACACTGCCTTTTTCCCCCTCTTCTCCACCACCTCTCCCATCAACAATGGAAATTACTGGCTCCGATTTGAATAGCCCATGAAAATCACACAGGCTGTGGTAATGAACACATCCTGAGGTTGGCATCACTGCTTGCATGAGGCCGGCATGGCTGAAACAGCTTCCCAGGGGACAGCCCCTGTGAGCACCCGTGGGACAAGAGCAGCCCCAGCCTGGCTCCCCTGGACGCTTCCCCAGGGCTGGCTGGTGGCAGCCCACATGATGAGCTTCCAACCTACTCACGTGAATCCAGGAGCTCCTCGAAGGGTCCTGTCAGACACAGGAGTCAGAATGCAATTTAATTCAGTTATATGCTGGGAGAGTTAATTCCAGAGCTGGTCTCCGAGTTGCTGTGATGTTACAGGTGCTTTTTTTCTGACTGAGGAGCCAGATTCTCCACGCAGCTCCACCTCGGTCCTCTACTCTGACCTGCAGAATGAGGGGAAAACAGGAGGTTTTTTCAGAACAGGGGAACGGAACTTGACCAAAAAAAAACCACCAAAAAACACCTAAAAACACCTAAAACCCAAGAAAAGACAGGCACGCCAGACTCCAAAGTGAAATAACATTAATGACTTCCTTAAATGTTCTTCATGTCTTCATAGTCTGCTTTGGTTCTCTAACACAGAACTAGCAAAATGAGACAGGTAGTTATTAATATAAGGCTTTGTCTTGTAAATCTACCATTGTCTCACATGACAACTCTCTCCAGTCTGTGGGATGTCACAGGATCACAGTATGTTTGGGATTGAAAGGGACCATGAAAGGTCATCTAGTCAAATCCCCCTGCTGGAGCAGTAGCACCTAGATGAGGTTACACAGGAATGTGTTCAGGTGGGTTTTGAATGTCTCCAGAGAAGAAGACTCCACAACCACCCTGGGCGCCGGTTCCAGAGCTCTGTCACCCTTACTGAGAAGAAGTTTCTTCTCATATTTAAGTGGAACCTCCTACATTTGAGTTTGCACTCATTGCCCCTTGTCCTATCATTGGTTGTCACTGAGAAGAGCCTGGCTCCATCCTTATGACACTCACCCTTTACATATTTGTAAACATTAACAAGGTCACCCCTCAGTTTCCTCCAAGCTAAAAAGGCCCAGCTCCCTCAGCCTTCCCTCATAAGGGAGATGCTCCACTCCCTTAATCATCTTCGTTGCTCTGTCCTGGACTCTCTCCAGCAGTTCCCTGTCCTTCTTGAACTGACGGGCCCAGGACTGGACACAATATTCCAGGTGTGGTCTCACCAGGGCAGAGTAGAGGAGAAGGAGGACCTCTCTCAACCTACTAACCACCCACCTTCCAATACACCCCAGGATGCCATTGGCCTTCCTGGCCACAAGGGCACAGTGCTGGCTCATGGTCATCCTGTTGCCCACCAGGACCCCCAGGTCCCTTTCCCCTACACTGCTCTCTAACATGTCATTCCCCAACTTATAAATGAAAATAGGATATAGGATATAGGATATAGGATATAGGATATAGGATATAGGAAAGCAGTTTCAACTTTTAAAGACACAGCACTGACACACACTAATTGAGGTGTTTTCCCCTCACTCATTGCAAATCCATCAGTGAAATAATATCAGAGACATTGGTCCCCCTTCAAAAATGTAATTTTACGCCTCTATTTTTACCCTCATGTGTGAATACAGTGGTGTTAGCAACCTCTCTTTGGGAAGTAAGTCCCCATGCCCACTCCACCAGCACTGATTATTACCCTGGCATCTCCAAAAGCCTCTCAAAGTGCACATGGCCAGCAGAGCACCCAAGCACTGACAGTACAAAGGAGGAGCAAAGGACAAGGTTAAAAGAGAAGCTAGGCGTTACCTTGTCCTGCTAGAGAGGGCCTTCCACTCCAGCTGCTTCACAGCTGGGCTTTTAAATCTGTGGTTTCAACAAACCAAGTCTGAGCAAATGATCCCTTGCTCTCAAAGCACATTACTAAGCTTTGTATCAGCTGCTAAGGGAGGGTTTGGACCAGGGAGACCCAGCCTTGTCTAAGCTGGAGAAGAGGGAGGGCTATGACTGGCCGCAACCATACTGCCTGGCACAGCAGGATATATTGCACCATTTGGCCCTCCTGGGAGAGTAAATTCCCCACTAAATCTGCACCTGTTCATAATATCCTTCCACACAAGCCATGCCATGGTGGGGAGGGGGGAAATGCAGGAGTCACAGCCTCCAAAAGCTCCTGCCCCAGGCTAGAACACAAACTGCGTGAGTGGCAAGAGACAACGCAGCTCAGGGTTTCTCATAGACGCTCCCTGCAAAGCATTTTCTCGGGATCTCTCATTGCGAAACAAGTCGGCAATAATCGTGTCTGACTTCCCTGAATACGCCCAGTCAGCTGGCCCCGCTCCCCCTTGCGCAAGACACTGGGTGTCAGAGGCAGTCGTGGCCTCACGGACTGGTTGGGAGCATGAATTACATTTGCAGGGCAATGGCAAAGAGGAGTTATGGGAAAAGCAAATTGACACAAGTATAAACACACCACAGAAAGAGCTTCCTCAGGGTCACAGACACATATTGCAATGGTTTGGGACATGTAATTTCCTTGCAATGTAATATTTAATTGTATCACATTAACATTCCTGTGCTGTAGTAAAATGTGCTATTGTAGCGTGTTTTGACATGAGCTCTAGGTTTTGGCCAAGAGCCAGTTTTCAGTGTTAGTGCCATAGTGTGGCTGCTTGCAGTTACTACATTTCATATAGTCCTTGCTCTGAAAGAGGAATTCAAAACCTTTTGTTTCAAAACAAATAGCTTCTGAAACAGAGGCTGCACACTGGGACCCAGGACATCCACCTTCCCAATGGTACGAGGGAGATGAACAAAAGTTCCCTCCCTACCCTTACAACATATGATACCGAAGTGTCAACATCTGAGGTAGCAGAGGCAGCAGTGGGAGGAGGAAGGGGAGGCCCAGGGCAATGCCAGACCTGGGAAATCATTCTGATGAACGATACAGCTGTTGTATTGATGTTTTTTCTTTTGTTGTTTTTCCTGCTAGTTAAAATGTTTCTTAAGAAAGTCATTGATGTAAAAACAAAAGAAATGAGAGTGCTAAGAGAAATCACTGAGGCAGTGCCGCAGATTACTCTGCTTATACAGTCATCTAGCTTCACATGGCAGACCCGAGGGTTTTAGGGTGTTTTGGATGCTCTCGAAGAACAGCAGCAGCAGCAAGAGGGGCTCATCTCTTGAGCACATGGTAGAAGAGGGATCAGCTGGGCAAGGAGTACAGGTACATCCTCCCCTTCACTCTCCTTGGCTTCAGAGCGATGTCTCTGTTCCTTGTCAGCCATCGTTACAATCTCATTCCTTTAGCTCAAACTGCAATGCAAAGACCTGCCAGCCCCAGCTCTGCCAACTGCTCTAACAAAAGCATGGATGAAAGTGCTTTCCTTCAGGTTTGCAAGGCTTTGCTCTCCTTCAAGTATTCCTCACAAGGTGCCACTCTGAAATCCAGTAAGAACAGTGAAAGCACAACAAAGTTCTTCTCTACCAGCACATTCCTGCCACATTCCCCCTTGCACTCAGCCCCTAAAGCCTGGCAAACCCTGGGGAGCTCAGCCTGCAGCAGTTGCTGCGGGAAGGAAGCCCTGGCCCACCACAAGGAAGGGGACACTGAGATATAGGAGCGAGATCCCATCTGCCTGCTGTCCATGCAGAACATGGGGTGAAAGTCAAACAGCTTGCTCCTAAAATCTGGGCAGCATCCAAGTTGAGGCAAGGACAAAAAATCACTGACCTTTACAGTATTCCAAGAACTAAAATCCCTCAGTTCCCTTCCGCTCGCTGGAGGAATGGCTAAAAACCTGTTCTCTTGCCACTCTTCCCGTAGGGGGAAAAAAAGCATCAATCTCTATGCAATATATTTGTTCTGTGCGTTCTTTATGTTTTATGAACCGATGCCAACTTTCAGTCATTAAATCCAGACACTCATGTTAACAATGGGTGATTACATTTTCCATGCAAATGTTTTCTCACAAGCACAAGTATTAGCTGAAATACTCTTTTTACAAGGAATAGTGTTGTAACATATAGTAAGATGAAATATTTAACTGGTGAAGATGAAACTGGTTGGATGGAACCAACAGAGCCACACCACTTTACACCACCAGAGGCCTTGGTCCACAGCTGTTTCCCACTCCTGGGCATCAAGGATGCTTTGTTTGGGCCAATAGGATTTATAGCCATCTTAAATAGAAGCAACTTTATCATGCGCATCGGTAAACTGCTGTGCTTTTGGACTGCAGGCAGCTGAGTACTTTTCCACTCTTTTTAGATATTGCTATCAGAAATCGCAGTTTAGTCGATAACCACATTCCTCTGAGATGAGTTTGCCAGTGCACTGAAGGAGATCTGTTCACACTGGGAGGCATTGTTTCCCAGGCTATTCCAAACAATACAGAAAACACTGTGTTCTCATTTGAGTACTATGAAGAAAGTGGTCGATGAATTGGCTTTTAAAGAACTAGCATATGCAATTCTATAAACTATGTTATTTAAATAAAGAAAAACTCTATGTGTCATGCAGAACTAAATAATGATTCACTCATGGACTGCATCCAGCATCAGAAATATGGATGAGCTTTGGCTGGGCTTTCTAAGCAGCAGAAAGAAATATTTCATTCTCAGTAGAAGGGAAAAAAAAAAAGAAAGCAGAGATTGCACTAGCACTAGCATATGAGGACACTTCATTATCGTTAGCAAAACATAATGACAAATTAATTGAAATTAAGCAGTATCAAGATATTTGGGACGAGATTTTGCCCTGAGTCAACTCTTGCCTTGGAGACCTTGCCCCCAAGTCAGTGCAAAGCCAGAAGATGTTAATCCATCCATATTGCATGGGTTCAGTTTTGCCACCCAGGTCAGAAGTAGCATTTCAGGCACTAACTCAGTACTGATGCTTTAAATAGCAGCAGAATGCACATGCCCCTACATAGCGTTTGCTGTGAGCAGCAACACAAATACACACTGGTTTTGAGGTGGCTCTGCAAACCAGCAATGTCCTGGTGGCTCACCTGTTTGTCATTCCAAGCCAGACAGTAAGAAGTGGGTAGACTCCTCATTGCCCAAATTAGAAATGAAAGGGCTATATTTACATGCTTATTTTCCCTCTTTTATACCATTGCTCCTACAAGGGACCTCAGTCTTCGCATCTCTTTCCTACCCTTCAGGGTCACTCAAGAGCACATGCTTTGTTTTGCATCTCTTGTTCTCACCTTCCCACTTATCTACTGAATATAACAGATTTCTTTTAGCTTTAAAGGCAGCTGGATCAGGCCAGAAAACAAAGAGTAGTAATTTTCCCAGTCAGAGTTGAGTACAGAACAACAATGAAATAAGATTTTAATGAGCCACAGCAGAACATGTGAAACAAATATAATAATTTTCTATAGTGGAACCTTGAACTATTTCACCTACATGACTTAAATCCTTCAGAAGCAGGAGGACTTAAAACCACAGCCCCATTTCTGCCCTCTCATCACCTTCCCTTACCTTCCCCTAACAAGCAAGCAGCCCCAGAGAAGTCCATAGGAGGTGAACGGACAGAATGTCTTTGCTGGACTGCAGAGAGCTTCACTGCTTGGCATAACTTGGCTTATCATGTTCTTGTTATTCTTGCAGGAATCTGTGTCTGAAAGAGTAATTCCAAACTGAGTTTTCTGCATCACAGTCGCTGCCAGGGAAAGTCTCCAGGCTGGATCACGGCCAAACGTAATGCTTCAGTTTTAAAGGGGCAATTTCTGTTCAGGGTTTTTTGGTTCATTTTGAAATTTATTATGTTTTGCATTGCACGACTATATGAAACCACAGTCATGCACACTAAGAGGATGAAGAAGAGGAAAGAAGCCGAGAAGAAAAAGAAATCTAACAGTAAAATAGCAGGTCTTTTTTAACAGAGATAGAAGTCTCTTGAACATTCCTCCTTATATTTTTTCGCAGCAAAACCAGATCTGAGAACAGACTGTAGCATTAATATCAACCAGCATGATAGCTGCTGGGGCCCAAACCACAAGCAAACACAGGCAAATACTGACTGGCAGTTACCTCACTGTCACTTTTCTCTCCAGACTCACAGTGCTGCTCCAGAGGTCAGGTAGGCAAAATGGTCCCGTGATGTGTCATCCACAAGTGACAAGAGAGGCAGTGGGAGAGAGAGCATGTCTTAAAATAGAAAACCTGAGATATACCAGTTATCTAGAGTAAGGAGCATCATAAGTATTCAAACAGGGGTTATTGCTCTAAACCCACCAAAGACTTCAATAGGCCTTTGGTTGGACTCTGTGCCAGGAATAAGCAGAAATATTCAATAAATTCCTACAATGTGTCAGTCTAGGTTTTATGTAAAGTGTTGTGAGTATCCTTTTGTTTTGTTTTGTTTTTGTTTTTTAAGGAAAAAAAAAAAAAGAGCAGAATGAGAAATATTCTACCCAAAAAAAAGCATTTACATTTTTCTGTGAGGCTCATTCAAAGTGGAATTACTGGAGAAGAAATGGCTGGTTGGGAGTAGATAGAAACAGCAACACAGAAAAAAAAGAATATAAATTCTTGCATTGTGATCCTGAAATGGACCTGATGCATCGCTTACAGTCCATTCACATTACACTGCTGAGTAAAAATATTACGCCAGATGAAACAGAGCAGTTAACTAGCTCCTCTCCAAGCCAGTGCAGGGTCCTCCCAGCATGGCAGGAGCCGCCATCCAACAGCTGCCAGCAGAAAGACTGGTGCTCACAGCCTGGGTCCCTCACCCCAGTGTACCCAGAGAGTCCCTGACCCCTGTTATGCAGGATGGGTTTGGGGAGATGAGCTCTCATGAATCACAACACTAGGAGGTGTTTTCCTCCAGCCTTCTGCTCCAGCACACTGCCACAAGCTGTTGCCCAGGAGCAGAGCAGATCACGAGCTGCAGCCGTGCCAGCCCAAAACATGGTGTCCTGACCCCAGCTGCAAAGGAGCCGATGTGTGCCAGAGGGAGAAGCATACTTTATCCTGTTTTAGCTGCTTGTCAAGCAAACATGAGTCACATCTCTAACATACCAACAGATATTAAATGGCAGCCAGATCCTGCAAGAGACTGGGACTTCTGCTTCTCATCAGAGTTAAGTAGAGCTGAGCAGTTGCCAGAAGTGAAAGTCCCTGTCCTACCTCTTTCACTAAACCCTAAGAAAATTGGAACCACTTAGGTTTTGTTGTTGTGGTTCTGCTAGTTTTCTGAGAATTCAGCTCCCTGAAGATGTTCAAATGAGCGAGAGAAGCAGTGGCAGCATGCAGCCAGGAGAAAAGCCACCCTCTCAATTAAGCCTCATTATCAATTTTCTGTTGGTTGGTTACCTGATCCAGCAAAAAGAAGGGTTACCAATATAGCTGGCCACATAAGCACTAATATCAGTACAGGGGAGACTGGAAAAACTGTAAGTGGGAGCAGGGAACAGAACCATAGCCTTGAGGAAAAATAGCATTTACACAATATCATGAGGCTGTGGCCACATAGAGATCCCTAAGGTGACCTTGGTCAGTAGCTTAGGAGGCGGAGAAATCCAGGCGTCTCCAAAAAGGGAGGAAACAAAACAAAAAACATGTTTACTCCTGCTTACACTGTGGAACAGTTCCCTATAATACTTCCCTTAGGAATACAGGAGCGGCCAGTGCTGCCAACAGTGCAGCTCTTCACGTGTCAGTGCCCACTGAAATGGCAAGGGTGAACCAAGGCGATGACATGCAGGTTGAGCTGGCAGCTCCATGACCAAGGTCAAGTTGACAGCTATGCCCATGGTCTATGCAGAGGCCAGGGGAGTGTAAACCCACCAGGCCCTCACACAGTGTTGTAGGTGGCACATGAGCTTTGCAGCTTGCAAGAGCAGGATAAAATCACTGCAGCTCATTTACACACAATCTCACAATAGCCTTGGTAGAGCAACACTGCAGTAGATAAAAAGCTTAGAAATTTTTCATACTGAAGTTCATAGCAAAAGCTAATCTGAATCAACATCTTTAGGTGATAAGGGACTCTGTTCAGAGGATCAAAGTCTCTTCATTTCCTCTTTGCACGACTGACAGATTCAGATGGTACTTTGCAGTTGCACAGGTGGCTTGACAATGATGAAGTGTTCATCCCAAACTGACACACAGTTGGAATAAGAAAAATATACTGGCAATCACTGCACAATCCAGACTTATTTATAATGCAAACAAAGATCCTGTTTTCCTTCCTAATCTATACTAAAACTGTAGCCGAGACTACGGAAGTCTAGCAACTAATGAATCTAAACCACAGGGGAGGGAAAAAGACTTTAAACAGAATTCATATTTTGAAGTCCGAATGATATGGTATCTCTAAAACACAAACAACTTTTTTTTTTTTTTTAATTCTGCTTTGATTTATGTCCAGCTAAACATACTAGGCCCAAGTTCAGGGTCTGGAGATCTTACAGGAGTCTGAACAAAGAAGCTGGAGCACCTCACTAATAGAGGAGCAGCTGAATTGCCCAGACAGGTCTTGACAGCACCAGCCAGAGAGAGAGAAGGGGCAGGACATCCTTTATTAGCAACCTTGGAGGTTGCTAACCTCGTTAACCATCAGCATTGCACCGACTGAACCGCAAATGCGCATTCCCTACACACCCACACGGGCTCTCAGAACTCGCACACGGCTGGGAGCTGGATTACCATGAAACACGGGCTGGCCAGGTACAGCGGCAGGAGAGAACACTTCCACCTAAGCCCTGCTGCCCTCCAGCAGATGTGGCTCCAAATGTAAAATCAGTCTTTAAGTTCTCATAACTCATCAGGAAAAAGACCACTTAAGGGCAAGGTAGGTGTTAATTCTAGCTAGAAAGCTTCTCCTTCATCTTGGCTTGTGCACACAGGGTCACAGTGGTGACTGGCACCTGTAGGCAATTTCTGCCTGGGAGGAAGCGAAAAGGTTGTATTCATGGAGTAAATCCCACATCCCAGACTTATCTTGTCAGTAACTCACTGAATAGTTCTGGGGAGGCAGCTAGATTTTAGAACCAACTTTTTTAAAGTGTAAATGTATTTCTGTTATTAATAAAGAAGACTTAAATATTTTCAGCCACCTGTAATGGCTTGGTAACTCTCCAGAAACTTCCCCTCAGTCCTAGATTGAAAATAAAAAACAGACACAAAAGATAGCTGTTGTTGCAGTAGTGTATGTTGAGCACTTACTTTCCTAGTCCACATTAATGCCAGCCCAGGAGGGTGTTTTCTGATGCTCCCCTATACAAGGAATCAAGAAATTCTTACACATAGACAAAGACACTTTGGGCTCCTCAAACTATTGCAGTATTTGCTGTTTGAATGGTAGAAAGTACATCTAGAGAGACTGGTACAAGGAAAAAATATGTTTCTTACTAAGTAGAATGCAATCTTTTTGTATTAAATTAGAGTGCACTCACTCACCAACTTGTAATTTGAGTCAAAACACACTTCGTTTTTCAGTTTCTCCATGCATCTTACATTCACCATACCTCTGATTCCTCATACTGAATCCACTCTTGCATGCTAGTAGTTTTAGGATTATTAGTTGGTTTTTTTCATGATAGTTTTATATGCTGCATCATATGGAGCTCGAACTGCTGAGCTAGCCCTGGTACCTCCAGAAAAAACAGAGATGGAAAGGACTTACCAAGCCCCAGATTTCTGTCTTTTCTGCTTTGCAGCTGAACACAGAACATGAATACAGACTGGGCCTTGGCAACTATCCGTTCATTATTAACAAATTAACAGCTTCGTAATTTCCCATTTTCTTTTGTTCTGTGTGCTCAGACACGCATGCGCACTTGGCAACTTGGTCTTTTTTCATCTTGACAAATCCTTCCTCCTGCTCGCCCTGGTTTTCAACAGCACAACAGGGAGCCAACCAGAAAAGCTTTGCGAGGCCCATCAAACAGATTTGTTTAACTTCTTTCCAGTTCAGTCCAGATCTTGGTGAGGAAATACAAAAAAGCCATGGAAAACAACATCTTTCTTCCACAAGACCTCTAGGCCACTATCATCGAGTGAAAATGTGCCCAAAATGTGGGTATTCACAAGCATGTGTACGCCAGCCTGGGTGCTCCAGAGGGCAGGGAAAAATATGAGATGGCAGGGAAAAATATGAGATGGCAGGAAAAAATAAAGCTCCAATGTTGTTTTTCATTTGAGATGAAGAGGAGGAAGAGAGTTCTCTTGGTTTTGGTAGCTAAAGTGTGTTGAGAGTGCATTGCTTTCAGAGGAAAGAAAGCAGCGAGGCTGAGAACCAGTTGCATCCAAGCATTTTGGGCAGGGCCGTTTCCCAGAGGTGGGCAAACCCCATCCGAAACAGCCCAGCAACACGTGGCAGCCGGAGCAGGGGGTCCCCGGTCCCACGGTGTCCCATAACCCTGTGGCCACTGGGAGAAGGCAGCACAGTGCTGGGGGAGGCCCCGCATCCTCCATCTTGTGAATCCACCCTTCCTCTCTGTGGCGTCTTGTGCAATTCAATGAGGCACTTTGTTTCAAGAAAAAAAAAAAAAAAAGAAAAATTAAATGTTTGCTTGACCCAAAATGAACGTCAAGGTTTTCAATTCACCAATAAGCCATGCCAAAAAATGTTTTCTTGAGCTAATGCCTCCAATTTATTTTCACATTTATGTGTTGACAGCCAAACAAAAAGTAAGTATTCACACAATGAAGTTCTGTCTTCCACTTGTTTTTCACATGAATGAGATTACATATTTCTAGTTACTGGTCCTGGGAAACTCTTCCAGATTTTATTTTAAAATTAAATAGAAAGGCTTGGGAGAAGAGTAGGGTTAAGAATCTACTAAGCATGGATGAGTTTTATTTTGTAACTCTGTCCCATAGAGGAGGCTTAATGCTATTTATTTTATTTTATTCATCTGCTACATTTAGCTGGACAGATTCCATATGCCATTACAGTTCAGAAGTGATACATTTCATCCTGTAATAATAATAATACTCAGTTAATTATTACAATCAAAGGTGTTTGTTTAAAGCCAAGTACATACAAAAAATCATTATACAAAGTCCATTTCCTTAAAAATCAATGCCATTTTTTTTCACATTACCATAAGAGAAAATACTATGTTAAAATGCAAACTTGTAGATAAAATGGAAAATGAATTCCAGTCAGATGATGCAATTAACCCCCAGTATAAATAATCTGTGGTGAATATTGTAGTATGATAATGTGAAAGCCCGAAAGAACTCATTCCCAGACCACATCAGAAAATCTACTGAGTCAACAACTGCAGCAGACAGTAACAGCATGAGTTAAAGGAACAGAGCTTAGGTCAAACTGTACTGCATTTAAAATGTCACTGACAAGATTAAATGTGACCATTCACACTTGGGCGCTACGTGAATTCACTTGGTAAAGATTTGGTACATAAGGTCTGCGTATGAAACGACAATTAGTTCAACTTATTGTGTCAAATTACCGCACATGGAAGACTCCTCTTGCTTCTATTTCACGTTATCACCACCAGTTTTTAAATCATTTAAAAGGAAAATTATTTCCTTAATCCATTTGCTTAAAATTTGTTTAAATTACATTAAGCAAACACATTTGAAGCTCACTTTCTTGCCTAAAGATTCTCTACGCACATAGGATGTGGCTACAGAACAGATGTAAGGAACTGAAATTAAAAAAGGCCATTATTCTAGCAATAAACATGTTATTTCAACTGTTCTCTCAGATCAAAAAAATAGCATTTCAGGGGATATAAGTGACTTAACTATATATGTAGAAACAGTGCAAGAACCATATGGTAATAATTACTAGAAGTGCATAGTTCACTTTTTCTTGACAAGAGCCACATGGCTTTTTTTAATCTGTTGTATCACATATATGATGTAACAGTATATCAATGCAAATCAAACAAACGCAAAGCAGCTTTCCAGCTGAGGCTCCAGACACACAGAAGTTGGGCAGCTCTGGTTTCTGGGTCCCATTCCCAGCTCAGCCCTTGATGCTCACATTTTCTCTTGCTAGCCACGATGTTAAAAATGCATAGTTTAAATCATCAGAGAAAGGAGAGAAACCACCACCACATTTATTATGAATTCCAACATTACAGCAAAACTGAACACAGGAACAGATGATCTCCCTCCAGAAGCCTCCTGGAGCGATCAGCTTGGGAAGGAGTTACTTATTGTTCCTCAGCGAATACAGAGACACCTTTACCACACAGCTTGGTTTAATATCAACCTACCAATTGATCCACCACTTCAGGCTACAGCAGGGAAACAAAATGAAATTCAGCACAAGTCGCAGCTACAAAGCAAGGATGTATGGCACTACATCGGAAAAGCAGCCAAGGTGAAATGGCTGTAGATCAGGCCTGCTAATAATTTTCCAGGTGCCATGCACTCAAAATTCAGTATGGTAATGCTTTAGAAACACTTTACTTCAACATTCTTGATCTTTTCCTGAGACACGCAATACCTAAAGTCTGTAAAAAAAGTGTCATGGCCCTATGACACAACACATTCATCTGGTGTGAGTTCATGATGCTGGATCAAAACCACTCCGGAGAGGACCCTGATGGGTTAGCTGTGTACCACAAGTCAGAGTGGACCTCTGAGAAAGGTGCTCAGGGAATGATCCAAAGCTTTGTACCACAGGATCCCAAAGGGGAACGCAGTGTCTGGGATTCCCTGGTGAGGATGACAAGGTGGTACAAGACCCAGCTCTGCTCCTACCTATTCCCATCACAATCCCAGCAACAGGCAATCAAATAAAAATGCCTGCTTTGCAGACCCTTCGCTACTTCTGTCATACTCTTGTTTTGTTTTTCCTTTTGGGATCTTATTTTCTGGGCACAGAGCTGAATGCTGGGCCCTTGGCCAGGCCAACCACTCCCTGTCCTGCTCTCACCCTGCAACCCAGAACACCAAGTTTGTCCCACCTTGACAACTTTGACTACCAGGAGGCTTCATGCTGTCCCTTGCAGCAGGGACCTGCCACTCCAGGCACCACTCTGGCCCTGCTACCTCCACCTCCATCAGCTCCCTCTCATTGTCTGCCACACATCAACCGCAGTGAGGAACAAAGCCTGTCTGCAGTGCCATGTGCCTCGGTATAACCACACAGCCACCCATAAGGGTGTGATTAAGGTGTAGATCAGGCCCTTGTTGCACGGTTCAGGATGAAAGTGAAAAGGAGTTGGGTGAGATGTCTACTCTGAGACAGCTGGGAATACAAGAGGCTGTTGGACTGAGTGACAGATGACTGTGAGGAAGAGAGCTACCAAAAATCACCTCCGTAGTGCAATCCTGCTCATATCCCATGGTACTTAGGGCATGAATCAGCCCCCTTGATGCTATGCAAGCCAGGACACTTGGTGGCTTGCACCAGCCAGCGATGGCTGTCACATTATCTTGCTGTCTTGGTAGAGGCCGTTCAAAACACAATTGCAGACTACACCTGCCTGACTCGAGTCTGTACCACCAGTTCTATTGCATTGCACAAAACCAATTTTATAATCCAAAATAATACTAATTAATAGGGGAAGCTGTGGCAGCGTCATGAAAAGTAAAAGGCCGTCATCACATTTGAGGTTTGGATTTCGCAGAATTCATATATCTTAATTTCATAACTACACATGAAGGTCAAAACAGCAAATGGATTACGTAAATCTAGCTTCTACTTCAATGAACAGAAAAAAGGCTCCCATTACTGTCCCATCAAATAACTTGATTTTATAAATCACATATAAATAAATAAACGTTTATAAACCCAGAAGAATTAATCAGGTCTTTCTCATTCTATCAAGTCTACAAAGCTTAAATGTGGCAGGAAAGTGAGCTAATTTAAAATGATCGTTTGGGTCAGCACATCTATTTACAGCCTTCAATTACATGATCATTTCATATCATTTTGCACAGCCTTCTTTATATTGGCAAGCTATAAAAGAGCTTCTTCGAATGGAACCATTGTTCTGCTGCATGCTCTAAGAATAGCTTAGACTATATATAAGGCCTCAGCTCCAGGGCTGTGCACAGGACCTGACTTGATAAATTCAGAAGTTTCCTATTGCATCAAAGTTCCTTCCTCCTTTTCCTTCCCTTCCCAGTTTCTCTTGCCCAAATACACCAGACTGTATTTGGGCCAAGCAGCCACCCCACTACCACTCCCTTTTCTTTCCTAGGACAGACAACTCCATTTTATTATTTCCAAATTTGAAAGGCTACTCTTTGTTTTTAACAATATTTAGGCTAGCCTGTCACACAATAACAAAACTAAGTGTTATTTGCAGGTCAGTATTTTCACTTGCTTGCTACGAGATGCTGACAGAAATCTTCCCAGGATCCCAACCCAGCTCTGGACTTCTCTTCTGTTTGTTATCAGGTGATGGTTCATCCATAACAGAGCAGTGGCACTTCAGTCCCATCTCTACCACTGTAAAACTGTTGGGAAGCCTACTAGAAAACTCAGTTTAGGATGCTTTGCACTTTTTCATAGAAGTAAATACATCATGGTCGATAGTATAAAGGTGTCTATAGGAGCTACAAAGTTTTGTTTCAGTCTTAGCTAGTGAGAGAAGATAAAAAAAAAAAAACCAGAACAGCTTCTTATTTTCTGTCTGATTAAAGAAACTGTAAGAATATCAGTGTTGGTGATATTTAATAATATATTTGACATTATGGAGGGTGGGTAACAAAAAATAAAACATGAGCTGGCAGAAAAAAAAAAATCCTAGGTTTATACCTAATATTTGGGTAATTTTAAACAGCTAAGAAATAAAGAGTCCTCTGCTAACATATTTATCATCAAACAAAAGGTGGAGGTTTGCCACCAAGTGAAACTTCTCAGAAAAATTACATAGATGCAACGTGATGACAGCTTATGATCCTCTTTGTCTATTTAACAAGCTGCCAACACCATTTTGAATACACACACTTGGGACTTCACCTCCCTCTTGGGCTGACACTGCGGGGAGCAGTAGGACAGAGGTAACAAGACAGATCTTTCCAGTTCAGTACAATTCCACCAAAATGGGATAATTCTGAACAACAGGATGGTTCCTACTGAGGGAAAATATTTTTTTCAGGTGTATGGTTTGACTGGACCAAATCACCTGGTAACATTCCCCCAAGGAGTGGTGAGGGGGGATGCAGGGACAGAACAGATGAAGCAAAAAAATTAAGAAAGGAGTAGCAACCCCTTTTTAGTCCTGTCAGAAATTTTCCATATCTTCCAAAATCAGTGTCTCAGTGAAGGAAAAGGGGAAAGCGTAGCTTATCCAGCTCAGACAGACTCCCAGGGAGTTCCACGGTCACTCTGACCTCCAGAAACAGGAGATGCTTTAGGAAGTCTGTGCAAAACTTTTGGTATGTGTAAGGGTTTGCTAGTGCTTCTCAAAAAAATCTCCTAAACAAATGAAAGGTAAGAGGGAGCACAGTGCAATTCCCAGGTATCACTGGAGGCAACACCAGATAAGTGCTTATCCCCAAGGTCCAGAAGTGCCCGACAGGTACGCGAGAAATCAACCCAGGCTGTCACCAAGAGGCCAAATTTCAACATAGCAAGTGACCAAAAGTTATGTGAGAGTATTTTTTTCAGATCTGGAGATGTTTTCAAAACTATGCAGACTGTTTCCATGCAATTTTTTCTAATCTAACTCATTCTGCATCCCAAACACGCAGACCAGGAATGCAGCAGTCTGGCACAAGCTGCTCATGAGAAGGAAGAGGACCTAGATGCTATTTATACCTGTTACACGCCGCTGTCTACTCTCTCTTAGCAAGTGACTTCAGACTGTGACACGGACAAATACTTGAGGGACAGACCCTCATTTAATTTCAGTTTTAGAAATCCCATCAGCACGTTCTCTGAAGAAGCAGCTCCCAGAAAAGCTGCATGTAAGCTTATATAGCTGGATTTTAAAACCGTGTTAGTTTTGGCCTGTCTCCGATCCCTCTGGAGTTATTTTGGCCAGCACTCTCAGTTTCTGAGAATCTCACAGATAGTATTACAACAAGGAGATTTCTTCAAGCATACACTCTGAGGCACTGTGGGGACACCCTGAAAAACCCGATTTCTCTGGAACTGGAGATACCATAAAAGATGAAGAAAAATACAGGCAGTGTAGCCATACTTCAGTAGATCACCCTTCAAGACCCACAGAGCTGTTGGAAATGGTTATATTGGATCAAAAAGGATTTTCTGAATAAATAAATGAAGCAAACTTGGCTGATCGGTCAGAGACCGTTTAAAAATATAAAATAATGCAAAATGCTTTAAGTAACAGCTGCAGTGCTTATCACTTTATCTGGCCATTCCCCTTTCATATACTTTAAAATTCTACATTTATCAATAAAATTAGAGCATTACTTAAGCAAACATGCTGGCTCTGTCCTCCAGCAGTGACAGTCTTCTGTGTAGCAGACAATGCTAAGAAACAAGGTCCAGGAACATCTAAGAAAGTATCAAGGAAAAGGGAAAAGATCCATCAAGATACTGCTTCAGCTGAGGTCTCTGAAGCAAGTGATGAACTGCCTAACAAATGTGAAGAGTTAAAACCTGGCCTTCAGAAAGGAGGTGTCCCTGCTTTTAGAGGATACTGAAGGAATTGGGTTACTTCTCTGAGAAGTGTATTTTGGCTTTACTATTAGCAACACCCTTGGATCATTTGGCCTTTCCATTGACTTCTGCTAGGATTTAATTACAGTTACTATAATAGGCTGTATGCAAAATGTAACAGGCAAACATATTACCTGGCAAAGCTGAAACATAAGTGAGTAGCATCTGTTCCACTTGGGTGAAAGAGTCACTGAGCAGAAGGAAGAAATTATTAGTGAGAGTCCCAAGTCAAATCTGTGGCAGAGCCAAGCTTAGAAATCAGGAATTCACCATTTCTAAGGAAAAAAGCTATGAGATATTGGCCACTTGCTGAATTTGTGGAAAGAAGAGAAGGACAAGAAAATGCTTTCCATTGAAACTAAGAGCAATATGTGATTTGATTATCCAACTACAAAAGCATCACCAATGCAAAATGCATGAAGTGACTTGGCACCCTGAAATGTAACAAGCAACAAACACTGATGCAAGGCATGATGAAGGTAAGTCATCTGGATAACAGGATAGATCACATAATTCATTATCACCCAAAAAATAAACTGCAAAGCTGACATCCTTCCTTACACCTGTAATATCATCAGTCTGTAAGTGCTCACTGCTGGTAGAGGGAAATTACCACTTACTATGAGCAAGGCAGCACGAGCTGTCCTCCGGACACCTCTAGATGGAAATGGCCCCACTCTGTTCCCACAAGCACCCTGTGTAAATCCAGGAGAGGTCCATTTGTTTCTTAATGTTTCTGGCCAGTTTACGGTAGCTTACATAAATCACTAACATGGGCTGCTGAACTGTATAACATCTGCATTTTCTTCACAATAAGAACCAGTTTTATACCTTCAAACGGCTGAGATAATTCTGTTTGATAGACCACTTTATGAAAATGGCTTATCATTTTATAGAGATAAACAAGAAGCGAAATACCATTAAAAAATCACAATACTAAGATCAAGGCTGAATTTAAGAAAAAAAAATCAATTTGAAGGATAAAGGCTTTACATTAAAGGCTAAAAAAAATACAGCATATCAAACACTAAAAACAAAGTTCAAAAGAGACCTGAGAACTCAGGTAGTACATCCTTGTGCTTTAAGGGCTGACTACACATCATTTCTGACAGACATTTCTCAAACTTGTTTTTAAAAGCTTCAGCATCAATCTTCACCATCTTCAGGCAACCACCTTCCACATTTCACTATTTTTTCCCTAAATATTTCCTAATACCTTTTTCTGCTGAAACTTCTTGCCTAAACTTTCTTTTTTTTTTTTTTTTTTAATGCAAACCCATTAATTCTTGTCTTAACAACAGTGGATGTGTAACAATACCACATTGCCTTTGGTTCTGTGGTAACCTTTTACTTGTTTGAAGATTATCACCGTGTTTTCCTTCAGTCCTCAGAGAAATGTGAACAGCTTGCTTTCTCTGTCTTTCCTCATATTTTAGGTATACCTCTGATCATTCCCATGGCCTAGGAAACAGCGATCTTCAACTGATCTCTGTATTTCCTTATGACAAGCTTTTACCATTGAACACACTGCTCCAGCAGATCATCTCACCTCTGATGCACACCCCTCCTTGCCCCTGCTCCCATTACAACGCTGATTTTACCCCAGCAGTTGTGCACAGATTTTAACTGGGCATCTTACTGTTTAAATCACCCAACAAGAGAGCCTTTCCAACGAAAAACACCACCTCCTCCCACTGCTGCTCACTGTTTCCAAGAGGGATGAATGGTTGCGGTCACCCTGCACTACAGCAGAGATTTGAAGGCCTCACCAGTGCAGTAGCTCATTTGCTAAACCACAAACTCCTCACACGCAATCAGTGTAGGAGACACATTTTGAGGTCTGATCGGGGAATTTTCATGTACCGGAATTACTGGGGATATAAACACATTCAGAGCTGGCTGATGGCCTTCTGGTTAAAAACACTTCAGCCCACAGCACCGAGCAGGGCAGCTGAACTGCTGCAGGCAGGTCCAGGGGCTGCATCACGTACAGAGCCCACGCTGAGCTGCCAGCCAGGCTGTGCAGACCAGGCTGCTCAGCCTCACCATGGGTACAGCACTCTGCACATCTCCCACTTCTCCAGGTTTTGTCCATGCAGCTCTCCCTTTTATGCACTCCTTTTGGTTGCCCAGTTAACCAAGAAAAAGTATGGCCAACGTGCATGCACAGCGTAAGAAGCAACTGCGTCACTGAAATTAAGTGACCATCCACACACAAAAAATGTGAAAAAAAATAAAAAAAAAGGAAAGAGACAGTAAGGTCTGGGTCTTTGCTGCATCCATTGTCTCAGCCATATAGAAAGGTAACCTCACCACATAACATTTGAGAAGCAAAAGTATTTCACTGACAGCATTCCCCCATCCTTTCATCTAACACTCATCACTGTTAGAACGCTTTGCCACTGTCACACAGCTTTTATTTCCAAGGGCCTTTACGGATATTAGCAGTGGTGGTGGAGACTGCGGTAAGGAAGAAACACAAAGCAGATCTGCAGAAGCGAGGAGAGCTCCCTCTCAGAAGCCTTTCATCTGTCATATGATACTTTCTGGTTAAGTGATCACCTCTGATTTGTTGAATCAGACTCTTAATCATGTACTTGGCATCAAGCAAAGGAACTACCAGCAATATTAACAGGGTTATCCAGGACTGGGGGTGGAAGTCCCCGTTGTTTAAAGCAAGAGTTAGACAGCATTACCACATGATCCCCTCACTCAGACTCTTTGAAGTGCTATGAAAACATTTTTAAAGCAATATTTGCCACAGGGTAGTCATTCGTGTTATATCTGTCTTACCCCTCCTCATTTCATCTGTGAGCACCTCATTACCAGTGGATAATACTGATGCTGTAATACCGCTTTCCCTTGGGAACAAAATAATAATAATAATCTGTGTCATTCGAGAAGGATCCTGCTTGGGCCTTTATGTGCAGGAATGCACAGCTATAAGGCATGCCTGACAGAAATGTTTTATTTTGTTCTGTTCAAGAAATACAGGTACCATGTGTGATCATTTGTTTCTAGTAAGCAGTTTTGAATACTCTTTTGTTTGCTCAAAGAGCAAATGCATCTGTCCATTAAGAGAGAAAATAAACTAAAGATGCCAATAAATGCAACAACAGTGCTGTTGTTATTAATACATTTCGCTTTGTCTGTAGACGATGTTAACTATTTCTTTCATTAGGTTCATAATTCAGAACTGTATTTTTCCTAGGATTTGACATACTAGGACTCATGTTGTAACATATTTTATCAGAAAATGGCCTGTTCAAACCACCTCAAAAAGTCAAGGATATAGTGAAAAAGAGCACAGAAGAAAGACTGCAAGTGCCAGCAAATGTGCTGAAATCTTTGTGTGCAACATACTTGTTTACATTTTGGGGGAATTTTTTAAAGAAATATTTCAGATTTGGGCTTGGCAGATGATATCATTAATGGAAAAGAAGAGAAAAAACATGGTTAAGATCTACAGAGGTAAGTGATGAGCCCCAGTCCTATTCCAAGCAGGGAACTTTGATAATTTCCTTTGCCTGAAACACAACTGCCTCTCAATCCCCCTAAAGCAGACCCTTGGGTATTGCACCTTTCAACCGTGGAAGATTTAAGTTAAATTCTTCCCACACCCACAAATTATTATCAAAATATTCATCAAAAATATGTAGACAAGAGAATAATGCCTTTGCAGAAGCCCAGCTGCAGCACCTGTCCTTGACCTCTTGCAGGCTGAACGGCCGTGCCACGAGTTCCCCATCAGCAGGGCAGAGTATCACTCAGCTCCAACTGCAACAGCACCTCTGTTGCTCTACATCTGCTTTATTTTAGGAAGGCAATCCCTGCTCCAAATCTTACAATTCCTCTGGTTTTGTTTTGCTTAGCTTTTGAGATCAATGAACTTCAGAGAAAGACAATCTCCAAATACTAACGCAGCCTAAATTTATATTCAAAATGGAGGTGCTCTTCCACAACAGAATAGGACATTTCACACTGTCTCTGTCCTGGCTCCATCTCCCAAAATGCACACAAAACAGCCCTCGAAGGACAGTGTCCAGCAGATCCAAGCCCTGCCTCCAGACAAAAGAATGAAAGAAGGTCATCCTCCAAGCCAAACGAAGGAGGATAATGGCAGAATGGAACAATTTGAACTGAAGGTACTTTTAAACTTTGTCATCAGGAGAGTTAAAGCACTGTACCTAATGCTAGCTGTTGTCAAGATTAACTATAGTATCGTGGGAAAAAAAGGGCTAAAGTCACATAATAATTACATGCACTTTGATGTTTATTAAGAACAGCTACTCTTGTAAAATTAAAATGCTGCTTTCACAGATTAGAGCTTAAGTTCCGTCAGCACTTTCATCATAATATTTAGTGAAATTAGTCATTTTGTTAATGACATATACAATTGGACTATGCTTTTTAAAAACAATTTACATACAAACCCTTCAACTTACAAGTATGTAACTGATTTGATGTTACAGATGTGTTAAATCTGTCTGCAGCAATGGCCATCTTGTGTACAAGGGTGCATGTATATACATATTTTAGCTTTTGACAGATAAGTGTACTTCTTTTTTTTATGTAAGGCTTTATGTCTACAGGAGGTGAAATCCCACTTTACTTGGAAATGACAGCAAGTATCAAAAATAATTTCATCCACCGTGGCTGGACTGGGCAAATTCACAGAGAGTGGCTCATATTGTGTGTGTATGAGAGATAAAACAAAGTAGGTAATGCGCGAAGAAACAGTATATTCCTTCCATTTATTCTCATCAATACAAAGATACATCTAGAGAAGGGGGCAAAAATAGCTGTTCCTTCAGTCTGCTTCTCCTGGACCAGAAGATACAGTGACTAGGGAACTTAGTTGTGTTCAGTACATACTAACCCCTGCTGTCATCACAGATGGGTGTTTTCCAAGCCTTTGAATATTCACTACACAACATCCTGGAGAGGCAGTAATTTTTGTTATTATTCTTTTCTGGATGGAGACTGCAGCAGAGAAAAAAAAAAAAAAGGACTAATCTGAATGAATAAATAAATAAATAGGCACTTAGAGCAATTTAGGAGAAATTTGGGCATGCAAGTTCAAGCAAGTGATCCGTAAGATCCCCACCCAGCTGCCTAGGCTGTGGAGTGTCCAAGTTCTCATCAGCCAAATGAGGCTCAGGCTCTTGTGCGTTTTCTAAGCACCTCCAAACTCTGCCTGCTGACTGGGTTAAGCTCAGCCCAAAACATGGCAGTTGTGAGAGCAGAACGGGACACCAAGTTCAACTTCCTTCCCCATTCTTGCCAGATGCAGACCCATCACTCTCACAAACAACCTCCAGCTTTAAAAATTAGACTACTGAGAAGAGGAAGCCAGAGATGAATTCTCACTTTGGAGCTGGGCTGGTGTGTAGAAAGGAGGAACAGAATATTCAGAGAAACAATAAGGCCAAAGAAAAGGAGAGCAGTCCAGCACTGAATTCTGGGTTCAGGCCCTTATGCCCTGTTCTGGTTAAAAAAAAGATGCATGAATGATAAATTTAAGAAGTTGTATCTGAGATGAACAGTTAGCTACACTGCTCTGGACCATTTCCACAGATAGCTTTCTTAAGCTGAGTTCAGGAATCTGCACCAACTTCTGCCTGCAGTACAGTCATAACATTTAGAAAAAGAATGACTAGGAATGCATGGCTAAGGGTAGCTCTGGTGAAGCATACTGAAGAAAATGGAACAGTGGGTAACAGCTATGCAATTCCCAGTCTGAAGTTCACAGCTGTTGAGAAAATCATATTCTGCAAAGTAGCCAAAGATGCTGCGCAGTGAAAGATTACAATTAATTTTACTATTTTGTAGACAATGCTGACAAGGAAAAGTGAATGTTTTCTAATCATTACAGGCAAAAATTTTCAGTCTTGTAAAAAATAGTACTAAAACCTGACAAAAAGGGGGTTTTAGCTTTGGATTTCACACTTGTTCACTATTAATTAATGGCATCTTTATTGGTCACTTTAGTGGAGCAGGAAGTCAGGCATCAAATCTGATTACATACCCAGCCTGGAATTCCTCTGCAAATCACAATAGACAGACGGATGGGGCAACACAAAGAAAATTATCTGTCATACCTCACCCATCACAGTGGAAATTTTATTGTTTAGAGCTGTCAGTTTGTAAGCACCACATTCAGGATACATCTTCATTTTTAAAAAAATCCCAGTCCTAAAGGACATCCAGCTGCAACAGCTATACTGACAGATGAGCACTGTTTACATTCCTCCAGCAGAATGAGATAATACAAGAATGTCAAAAATTCGGCCAAATCTGCTAAAGAAAATTTTCTCCTTTACAAAACATCTGAATTCTGAGCAATGGGATTTTCCACAACTGTGGAGTGCCATTTTCCAACTTCTGAACTTTCAAGTGATCTATTGGCTGGCCTTGTACAACTATAAACACAGCAGTACGTTTTTTAAATGACATCCTTTTAGCCGGATACTTTGTTAATCTCCTATTCAGTTTCCTGGGCAGCAACTCTGAAGAATAATAGTTGAGTTGGAAAAGCACTTCATTTTGACATGAAAGACTTGTGATTCTTTTCCAATTGAATGAAGAGAGCGAGTGCAGTAGTTTTCTCACAATACAGTACCCTGCTTTAAAAACACACACAACATTTTCCCCTTTACCCTCAACTCTTCAGCTTGTACTTCAAAAGAATGTTCACATTATTATACAAATGTGTTGATATTCTGGTTTAAACCATAAATGTTTGGGAACAAAAAGTCCCAGCAAGAATGATACTCCAAAAGGCAACACTTAATTTCTATTTGTGATACAGCTTCCATTTCTATATGAGGCACTTCTTTGTTTTTGTTTTTTATTTTTTTTAACGAGATAATATTAAAAGCTGGTGAAACAGAACAAGGACGAACAATTATTCCTCTAGATTAATTGAATCTTACATAAGAGGCAAATCCTGCCCTTGCTGCTTTGACTTCAATAGAAGTCAGATGTAGCATTTGATGTACATCCTATGCTCTGGGAACAAGAGTGCAAAAATTGAAATACACAACCCAAAACAATATTAAGGACGGCCTATCCCACATCACAGATTAATATCTACCAGCCTACACAAGAACAATTAAATCTAAATTCCTAAAGGGAGATCAGATGGCACGGGAGATTACAAACATAGTATGGGTCATTTCTTCTCTAGTTTACTGCTTTACATACAATCTGAGAGAGTATAGGACAAAAAAGTGAGCAGCAGCAGCAATCTGCTAGTAGACAAATGTGCTGATCTCAACCCAGCTTTTTCTGGACACACAGATAAATTGGGACAGAGGAGAGGTGAGGAAGAGACGTGGCAGGGGCAGCACCAGAAAATGTACACAGCTAGAAACCTTCCAGCCTCCCTTAGAGAAGCCCCGTGATGCCTCATCCCTTGATCCTTAGTGGCCCCACCAGAAGTTGGCAGGCAAAATACCGCAGGAACGACAGCAGCACTTTACTGGGGATCTCAGTCTCCAATGCTATGGGTATTCTTTTACAAGCAAGCCTATCTTTAGAAAAGGACTTGAAGGTTATGTAATAAATAGTTTTTCTATACTAGAAGGAGGCTAGAAATTATTCTGTTTAAGTGCACATGTTGTTTCACAAGAAGACAGGCATTCAGACACTTCGTCAGGAGTGTCATGACTTATCATGGCACTGATTTACATTTAAAGGGGAAAAGGAAGGATTTTTCTCTCTAAATCTGGGCTCTACCATAAATAGGCAAGACTTAGGTGAGAGCCAGATTCCAACTTTCATTGCTAGGCCAGTGAGCTACAGGCAAGAACAAAAGATGTGTGACACACCAGGAAAGACAGGAACTCCTCAAGAAAGTCAGAATTAATAAGTGGTTCTTAAGAGACACTCTTTTCCTGGGAATGTGGATGAACACTATCAGACTTTGCTGAAAATTAAGTAATGCATGGACATACAGCAGGATATGGTAACATACAACTAAAAGCAAAAGAGCTTACTGACAACGAATACCATGGATCCTAAAAATGAGAAAAGTATAAATTCCTGTTCCTTTCTTTCACTTGTGTTTTTTAAACCTTCGTGAAATGATTGCTAGGTTTCTAGATGATCTTTGAATCTCAGAGATTGGTCAAAGAACACAATCTATTATTACTTTGCAAAGTATTCATTTTACCTTTTCCCAGATAATAGCATTCAGGTAATCAAAGCCAGACAGCATGACTGTAAAGTCTAGGCAGAGGCAAACTGAGGAACAGCAAGAAAAGGAAACAGTTCACATCAGACAATAGCAACTTGTTGTTTCCATTTTAGGAATAATTACTTGAACTAAAAATTTAGGCCATTTCTGAAATGTGAAATCTGTTCAAGAACTTCAGTATAAATTAAGTCATCCCAATATATACAAAGAATTAATAAAGTTACTCCAAAAATAAGCCAAATACTCTTCATTGTTTACAAATATTTAGTCAATTCCATTCCTATTCTTAAAGAAGAAAAGTGAATCCAGGGTTTGGAGGAGAAGTTACAAATGTGTTTCAAGTTCCTTAAAACATTGCTGGTGAAGAGAGGATGCAGGAACATTATGACTGAAAAGTTAGAGTTTATTGCTCAATTTTAATTAGAATTTAGTTTTATGAAATGCATACAGGTAAGTGACGTGTAAACTGAGTGAGATAAAAGTCATGCATAACAGATTTTTATTGCTATATTCTTCATTCCTTCAGTTTAATGAACTGTTGGTCATGTTACATAGAGGTTCTTCAGGGACACATCACAGGATACTGACACTTCTTATTAAGTAATTCCATCAACTTCTGGGGATATTTTTAAAGTAATAAAAAACACCATTATTTTTATACCTGGAACAAGTTAGAAGAATAAACTACTCCTCTGTTCCAGCCCAAGGGAAAGCATTAGACATAATACGTGTTGCAGTGGTTACTGTTACATTTTGTTACAAGCTAAATCAAGTTTAAAACCACTGTTTAGACAATAGTCCAGTTGTCTAAGTATTAATCAGGCTTTTTCCTTTTAAAACAGATCTTATTCCCTTTTCTATTTGTTTGTGCCTTTGCTATGACAGTAAACACTTGAGTCTCAGTTCAGAGCACGCCTCTTAGTAATGTTATTAACTATAAACAAAGTTGATGTATAAAATTTGTCAGGAAGACTTGGTTGTTACAACAGCCTTTGCCTACAATATGTTTTGCTTGTTTGCATCAAAAGGAATTGGCTCTTTTCACTCCTTGTTTTCTTTGTGTTCAACTGCAACATTCCTTAATATATAATAATGCAAGCTTTTTAAGAGTGAAAGAGCACAATATGGGGATCAATGGGAAGACTGACTGCCCAATTCAAGGTTAATTTTAGTTTACTTCTCTAGTTATCCTTGTCTAAAATATACCAGTCACTACTTTCAGCTGTTTTGGGCTGCTCTGTCATCAGATGATCTAGTAGAGAAAGAGCAGAATTGAGGAACAGGAGGAGACCAGACCTGCTGCCTGCTCCCTGGGAAGTTGCTTGCAATGACATTTCTTGATTTTAACCTTTTCCCTGCCTTCTGATCAGCAGCTTTTTCTGAACAAACAATTGGTACATTCTCTTTCTTGAAGACATCTGCAGAGTATAGCCACAAGGCAAGTTAGAGAGGCTGCAACCCTGCCAGCCCTGAAGGAGCAGCTTGGGGTGCAGCAGGGTGGATTTCGGAATGTTCTTCCCCAGAAAGGGCCAGTGCCTTTCTCAGGCCCCTCTCCTCTCTGCCTGCCTGGACCCACAAGCTCCCTTTATGCCAGTACCAGCACCTGTGGCGGGCCAGATCTGAGCTGGCAGAAGGAAAATGCAATAGAGGTAACTATGGTCAGTACAGAAAGGCTGAAAACAAGGGACAAAACAGAGCAAGAGACAGTAATGCAGGACCACAGCTCTCAGCAAGCGCAGCCTTGATTCTGCCTTAAACCTTATCCTTGGGTGGAATAGCCCAAGAATGTGTCTGGGATGTAACCACAAGTAGAAGAAAGCACAGCCTTGGCCAGGATGCAGCAGTCATTTTGCCATGTGCCTCCACAAGCGAGTCACAGAGACTGCAGCCACTCCAGCTGCCAGACACTCAGCCCCACCAGACAGGGGCTGGGGAAGGTGGCCGAGCAGCGGCCAGCAATCCACAGATGCTGCCCGCATTCCCTGGTATAAGTGGACAGTTGATCTAAGTAGAGTTTAAGTTATTTGTACCAATAAAGAGTTTGTCCCATCGATGCTGTATTTTATAACCAGCTATGCTGCTTCTATTGGCCAGTAATATCTCACACAGCGCTGGACAGGCACTGCTCCCAAATAACTCGACTCCAGTTTCACATTCCTCACCTCCACGGTTGCGCTGCCCAGTGGTTTATTTTACAGATTCCCTGGCCTTGAGAGGCTGCTATCATGTTCCTCCACCCCAGCCGCAGCCCTGCCTCCCTGTCCCCTCTTAATGGGGCCTTTGTCAGCTACCAGGCCAGGGTCAGCGGTGGCACCTGGGAGTAGGTCCTGCCTGCAGACCCGCTGCCAGCCACCCCAAGCCCTCCTCCAAGAGCCAGCAGCCCTGACCTGCTCCACACTGTGCCCTCAGTGATAGGAAAAAAAAAACTGTGAGACATTGCATAAGGCCAGTGAAGCAAAGTCCTGACTCTTTTCTGCACCTGCAGTGTGTTTTCACCTCAGTTTTGCATATTCCCAGGAGGAAACTAATCCTCCAGTGTAACGCAGCTCGTTCGTTCGGATCAGTCTGGCTGTAGCACAATTCCTGCTCTTCACTTTAATCCTAGAACATCTGCCCACTTCTGTCAAAAAATTATACCATTTTGGTTAATCTCACAAAACTGCAAATCCATGATTACACTGAATTAATCCCATAAAATGGTTTACCACGATCAGACTACATGACAGGTACAATGTGAAAGTGACAGTTATTTCTTAATACCTTTCCCAGTTGTTTCCTAATTACAGGGCAGGTAAATGAGAAAGGCAGCTCTGCCAACAGGCATTTCCAAAAGAGGACACTTTCTATCCAGCAGTTGCTGTAATGGGGCCCTAATCCTCCACTATTGTTAGCACAGGCTCCTGGGATGCAAATCAATAACAGGTGCCCCAGGTTGATCCCGGGCCAAATTCTGAGCTGCCCCTGGAGCTGGAGGCAATGCAGGGGACTTTGCCACACACAGTTTGCCATTGCTGCTCACTAAAAATGCCCAGTGAGGGTGCAGGGCCACTCGGTTCACTAATTAGTGCTTGTAAATGCAGGTCACACGTCAGGACACATCTCTGGAGGAGCAAAAGAAACAACTGTGTACAATAGAGTTGAACCCATCATGAATAGAGACCTAATAGGTAAATATTTGTGTACCTGCGTCTTTCTTAAAGGCTGTATTCAGCTCACTCTTCAAAGAGTGGATTGAAAGAGCACTGCCTACCCTCTATTTACTCCCATTAGAGACTACCGTTACCCCTTTGGGCCAGAGTCTTTAGCAAATGTTCAGATTGTTTTTGTTGAGGAAACTGAAGGTTGAATTGTGTATAAACAGGGTAGCAACCCTGTTTATTTACTAAAAGTGGGCATTAAATTGTATTTCTCTTAATACAATCATCAAACAGTAAGAAGGAATTTCTTTGCTCTTTATTCCAAGCCTTTATTCACCAGCCAGCACTTCACCCAAAAAGCATGACCTTTTTTCTTTTTATTTTTTTTCTCCTCTCAGGGCCCCACTACTGGAGCTCATTTGACCATTCTTGGCTTTCTCCAGTGGTCTCTGCCTGCCTTTGTGGTATCCCGGCTGCACTGCCTACACACTGTTTTATCCAGCCCACACCCAGACATACCCTGCTCCTCGCTTCTAGCCCCTTCTGAAACCCTTGCCATTATATAGCTCATGTCTCAGATGACCTTCAATGCACTGAGTCATGGCCAGCAGGACCTGTCATTTCAGGTGTTTTACATTTGTTCCAAGGAAAAGGTGGCTTTTACAATCATAAGCTTCCGGGAGACAACAGAGGGCTTCCACCCCAACGATATCCTCATTTCTACAAGGACTCTGGAGGACCCTGGGCACCCCAAGTCACTGCAACAATCAGACTGAGTCAGTCTCCTTGCACAGTGCAATTGGTAAGTCCCCCAGTCCATATGGAAAACATCTGTTTCCAACATTTTCACTCTGAAGCCCAGTTCACAGAGGTGTAAATAAGGCACAGAAGGAGCAAAGGAAAAAGCTGTGTGGTTACCTATTGCCTTCTGCCAGGTGTCACATCACAGAGAGAAACTCCTACTTGTGCCTGCACATGCTAGGTGACAGTCACACAATACAAGTGGCAGCTTTGGCCAAGGTTAGACAGTATGACTCCTAGATTTCGTGCACCATTTCATCTTCCACCCTGCTACAAGGGAAAAGAGGAGCTGCAGCACTTTCAGAGCATGCTCCTGACACTGTGGCACCATGGAGGAAAAGGACTATTCAGTACTTCAGTCCCTTGGATTCCCAAGGAATCCCATAACTTCAGTGGCCTCACTGTGGCATCATCAGTCAGCTACTGATATTATAAACATTGATATCTTACTTTAAAACTGTTCCAAGAGGGTAAATATTATATTATCAAGAAAATAAGGGATAAGAAATCAAATTCCTTTTAGAACAGCTGGTTGATGTTTCAAGGGGCTTTAATCAGACACACATTGCATACAGTTTAGTTGCAGATCTTTACTGCCAGTAAGAAAGCCTGAGAGGTGAGAGTTAATGTTGGTTTTCTTGCATCCTGAAGAGAGAGCTTCATTCAGTTTCACCCCTCAGAAGCCACACCAATAAATCACACTTCTTATGAAGCCTGCACAAAACTCTCAGCAGAATCAAAATGACACATTTTTGCAGATGGAAGGGAAAGGAAAATGAAAAGACTGGATTTGTCAATATACAGCTGGATCTCTACTCCAGCTAGTTCATTATCCCCAAGGATAGCTCCACTAAAGATACACAAGACTGATGTAAAGATTCTGCTTCGCATTTAAGTTATCCTAACCATTAAGAACTGTAGATTACTTCACAGCCAGAAGTTTTTTTCAGCACTCATTGCTACCATCTCTCAAGGTACTGCTATATGCCAGTTGCGTACCTGAACTTTTACAGGAATTGTTGAATCTTGCTATCTATTATTTTCTAGAGCACATAGTGGTAATGAGCTTCACTCTCTAATAACATGTTGTAAGAAAAAGCTGCTGCTTGACTATCCATCCTGAACTCAGCTACCTGGAAACTATATAACTTATGATTAAAGGAACTACAAGTATTCCTGCTCACCCTTGCTCAACATATTGCTTCTTTTAGGGCAACATACAGGCAGAGTTCCATCAATTAAAGCTATTCATTACAGATATATTTCACTACTGTATTTCTTTCATTTTACACTTTGTTTTGTTCTTTCTCAAGCTATAGCACATCAGTGCAGACCCCAAAACCTGCAGTGTGGAAAGTATACCTAAAGAAGGCAGAATTTCAGGCATAATCTTGAGAAACTGTGAAACAAAGCACAGTACCTTGATAGCTTCTGTTATTGTTTGGACTTGATTTGAAAAAGCAGTTGGTAATCTTTTGATCATATACACTGTAAAACATTATTGTACAGCCATAAATACTATTTCCTGCCTTAAGAAACATCATGGGCTATTTTCCAGATGCATTGTAACACAATGGGCAAGGCATCAAAAGACGAGATCAATGAGTACAGAAAAAACTTCTTTTTTTTTTTTAATAAGTTAAATCACTTGACAAGTTTGAATGGGAGTCCTAACACATCTAAGGTAAGATTTTAATACAGAAGGAGTGGCCAACACTGCACGGGAATTTGTCCCTTTAACAGATTCACTATCAAATATGTGAAATATCCCAAATTTGTCAGAAAATAATGGGCTAAATCCTCATCTCAGTTACTGACTGGCTTCATTTCCCCTGGGATGGAATTTGGTGTGGTGAATTTAGCAGGAAACAATAGACCAAACAATCTAATCGTCTGTAAAAATTAAATGCTGTATTTTCATAACTTGGGAGTTATGTAAGGAATATCTCAGAGGCACGCAGTTATAAGAGCTCCACACTCAGCAAGCACACTTTGAAGGATAAGGCCAAATGATAATTGCCTCCAGAACTTGGGAAGTATAGCGATTTCAAATAATCACAATCCCCAAAGCACATTAGTCAGTTTGGAAGTTGTTTAATGCACTTTTGGAGAGAGGATGTGGGGGAAGAAGGACCAGGAGAGGGAGGAGACTTTTGGACAGCCAAGTTTAATCATTCTTGCTCTGTGTGTACATGCTCATCCTTAACTAGCTAAGCACCTTTTTCCCCTGAAAGTCCCAAGGCCTGTATGTACACAACATATACCTAAACTACCTACCACCAAGTACAAGATTAAATTCAACCCAGCATTTTCAGGAGCAGAATCCAAGTCCCAGCCACCTTCAACATCACTGAATTGGCTGTTTTTCCATCAGTAAAAATATGTACACTTTGGTCATGCAGGAAAGTGGGAATGACATACACACCCTTCTGTGTATATATTGGCTCACAGAGACCTCAGCCCAGAGTGCTGTATCCTATTTTTAAACTAGTATCTTTTAAATTTAATAAAGTACACGTATTTGAAAATAATTATGGGAACATCCATCCAGCTGAGAGAACAGATCTCATGGCTGGCAAGGACTGGGGACAGGAGATAGAAAAATTCATAAGAGCCCAGCCCTCACCTTTGTCTTGCTTATTAATTCCTCCCAGGCAACGTAGACACCGGGCCTGTGGCTTTTTGGCCACCCTGTGGTTTGCTTCATGTTTCACGCTATGTTCAGAGCTAGCCAGCTTATAGCTGGAAAGCAACAGTGGAATAAAAATGTAAAGAAGTCTAATTTTTAGGAAGGATTAGAAGAAAGCAATGAGCAATCTGGGATACCTGGAAGGCAGTTGCAGAAAGCAGAAAGAGACACAACAGCAGGAAGAGAGGTAGATTTGTAGAGCAAAAGCTGCTGCTTGAAGACTCAGCAACCACGTCATGCACATTTTAAGGTTCACTTTGGGTGAGCTCTTGCCTGACCCTGTGGTCTGTCAGGTGTGTTGCTGAAGAACATCGACAGGATCAGCTTCATGCATAAGGAATTCAGTCAAGCTGTGTACTCCAAGACTTGCAGCTCAATTTGAAGCACAGCAAGTGGCGATAATGGGGAGGTTTGCTTCAAAAAGCATTCCCAATCCAACCTAAAATGCTGGGTAGACATTGCCTGGGAAATGTGACATTGCCACAGCTGGATAACCAGGCAAGAAGAGTTCTGCTGGAATTTTGAACAGGGAAGAGGCCTTTGAATTCCACATGGATATAAACAAAGAGTTCATACAGACCATAGAATCAATTCAGAAGAAATAATGGTTTATTCTAATCAGTCATACTACACAACTGAGACCAGGTGAGGGGCAGGTTTCTGTACTCTCCTACCAACCAGGAGTAACAGACACAGCCCTACTGGGTCTGCAGCCCATCGCCTCACTGTTCCTGTGCCCCTATACTCTCTTGATGTGAAGGAATCTCTAAAGGTTACCACAACTACATATATAAGTTTATTGCTGTGGTCTCACAGACTTTGCAACAATGCAAATGCAACCCAAAAAAGGGTGCAAGTCTTCAGTGCAGGAACTACATAAGCCTATGGGGCTGGAGAAAAATCACTGAGCTGATTCTGTGTCTTGTCACAGAATCACAGAATGTTAGGGATTGGAAAGGACCTCAAAAGATCATCTAGTTCAATCCCCCTGCTGCAGCAGGAACAACTAGATGAGGTTACACAGGAAGGTGTCCAGGTGGGTTTTGAATGTCTCCAGAGAAGGAGGCTCCACAACCCCCCTGGGCAGCCTGTTCCAGTGTTCTGTCACCCTCACTGAGAAGAAGTTTCTTCTCATATTTAAGTGGAACCTCTTGTGTTCCAGTTTGAACCCATTACCCCTTGTCCTATCATTGGTTGTCACCAAGAAGAGCCTGGCTCCATCCTTATGACACTCACCCTTTACATATTTATAAACATTAATGAGGTAACCTCTCAGTCTCCTCTTCTCCAAGCTAAAGAGACTCAGCTCCCTCAGCCTTTCCTCATAAGGCAGATGCTCTACTCCCTTAATCATCTTTGTTTCCCTGCGCTGGAATCTCTCCAGCAGTTCCCTGTCCTTCCTGAACTGAGGGGCCCAGAACTGAACACAATATTCCAAATGTGGTCTAACCAGGGCAGAGTAGAGGGGAAGGAGGACCTCTCTCGACCTACTAACCATCCCCCTTGTAACACACCCCAGGATGCCATTGGCCTTCCTGGCCACAAGGGCACAGTGCTGGCTCATGGTCATCCTACTGTCCACCAGGACCCCCAGGTCCTTTTCCCCCACACTGCTCTCTAATAGGTCGTTCCCCGACTTACACTGGAACCTGGGGTTGTTCCTGCCCAGATACAAGACTCTACACTTGCCCTTCTTATATTTCATTAGGTTATTCCCCGCCCAACTCTCCAGCCTGTCCAGGTCTCGCTGGATGGCAGCACAGCCTTCTGGAGTGTCAGCCACTCCTCCCAGCTTAGTGTCACCTGCAAACGTGCTGATAGTACACTCTATTCCCTCATCAAAGTCATTGATTAACATATTGAATAATATTGTCAGTTAAACTGATGCAAGAAGTCATTTGAAATATTACCCAGAAGTAGTCCAGCTTCTTACACTGCTCTCTGGAGGGCTGGCACCACAGTAAAATCAAGTTTTTCTGGAATGTTTCACTCATCTTTTCAAACATGGACCTTCCTACCCCTAATCTCACAAGCAGAAGTCTGTTATTTCCAAATATTGCTCTACTGTGACCCTTGGCCACACGTTGGGGAGATGGAGTCAGTGTCCATCTCAGCAACAGAGCACCATTGCTGCATTTCTGTAAGACCAAGGGCAACTGTGAATATCAGACAGTAAGGAGGGAGCTGCAAAATTGAAGATAAGCCTTGTGCTTTCCCTTGCCTTCAGCCTGTAATCAATGTGGGAAGTATGACAGGTGAATATAGGCTGTCTTTGAAGGTCATCGTCAATGCCACACTCATGGCCCATTTGAAGAGCAATGTCCCAGCTCAGGAGCAGCCAGAGAGTGCTTGCTGGGGTAGGCAGGACCCTGCATGTCTACCAGGCTCAAAGAGTCAAGCACAGGCAAATGCTCCAGAGAGACCAAAATGGCAGCAACCTATGTCCTCAAGGCCACTTTTGAAGAACAATGTAGATAACTATGTAATATCTAATTAATATAATTAAGCTTAAAGAGTAAATTACTACATAATAATTCATTTCCTTAAACAGATGTAGCTTCTGTTCCTCTTTCCCACTTAATTCATTTGTTTCTCTGCTTTTCTGTCTCTGCTTAGTGACAACAGGTTAATCCTCCACTCCACTCCACTGTAACACTCGGTATTTTGCATTGGCTTTCAGGGAATTTGTGATCACCCCGTCTTTATCAATGGAAGGAAAGCATAAAAATTTAAGTAACAGGTAAATCTATTAATTAGTCATAAAATCAGACTGTTCACTAACGTAAATAAGTCATTGTGCTACAGATACAAATCCTTCCAGAATTATTAAGAGATGGTCTCTGAGAAACCCCACTCTATCAATGCCAATGGGCAGAGGTGCAGAAATTCAGTTCATATTTGTGATCACAAGCTTGAAACAAAAATAACACAAGCTGCAACACACAAATATGCATGTCCAAATCAAAGTATCGTATTACAGTGCTATTCCCACATACACACCAAAGCGACAGTCAGTTATCACTCTGAAGCGTCAAGCCACGAAGTGTCTAAGGTATGGCTCTTCCTGAATGAACATGAACAAAGAAGTGACCATATATAGTGGAAGAATCCTCCTTGGCTACCAAACACTGTCCAATTCCAAAGCACATGATTATTTTTTTTCCCCCCCAACCTGCAGGCTCATTCATCACCATATTATTGAAGTTTCATGCTGTTATAACTCTGTTAACACCAGGTTCATAGAAACTCCGATTGCCTGCTGATACTGAAAGAAAGCACACATCTTCCCAGTAACATAAAACCAAGTTTTGTTCTTTAGTTTCTTTCAAAACACGCTGTTCCACTTCATTCAAGTGCATGACAGCTCTGTACATTAGGGGCCACTTGGCAGTATGGTCGTAGAAAAGTTAAATAAAATACATTATTAAAAGCAATAACTTGCCTACATAAAGCAGCTCTTTTTTTTCATCTCTTCCTTCTGTATTATTTAACTCTTAAGTTTTTGACAGACCTGTTGTACACTTCATTTACAAGCACCATAACAGTGAAAGAAAAGAAAGGGAAAATTAAAAAAAAAAAAAAAAGGTTAATTTCTTTATTAGAATATTTGTTCAACATTTTAATCCAGGATATTCTCCATATTCTCCTACCACACTTCAGAAGAATAACAGTAATATCTATCAATTTCAAAACTGATAAAAGAGGAGTTGTCTTGTGGGCTTGCATTTAGCCATTTCAGCTGAAAGCAACAAATGAATAGCTAAAAACAGCTGAATCCAGTAGAATGTAAATAAGAGAGCCTTGCCAAATCTTTCCTGGTTACCAAATGCTCTACCGAGTTTAAAGATCCCACTGTGATACCTTTGTACTTTATTTATAAGGCTTTGAGTAAGCCACTCCCTTTCCATACTTGTTTGAGTTTATGCCCGTATTCCCATGATTATTGCAGAACAAATCCACATGAAAGGTTGTTCTTACTTCACACCAATATTCATCTGAATTCTTACCCCTCCCTGATGGGGGTCCAGTTGATACTGAAATCTTACAAGAATTCAACTAAAATATCTGAAGTTCTGTTGAAGTTTTGTTTTCTTCAGAAACAAGGCACCTTTCACAAAGCACTTTAAGTGCACAGTGGATCTCAAAGTCCTCATTCTAAGGAGGTTTTGTGAAGTTTCCAAAAGAGAAAAAACATTTTATGTTTTTCTCATTTCTCCAGTGGACTGAAAGTTGTTTGAATCAGAGTAAAAAGACCAACCATTCAGATATCTTTTCACTTCATCAGTGATATCTGTGCAGTACTGGATGGACTCCCAAAGTCCTGTCTGAACATATTCCAGGCTGGGTTGTGCAGGACTTAGGAGGGGTTCTCTGAATGCCGCCTCTCCTCTGCACCTTTGCTGGGAAAGCAGAACAGCATTCCCAGGGCATTACACAACTTCGCCGCAGGTGAAGCACAAGACACCGAGTGGGAAGGGTAATTAGAAAAAATTCAAAACAGTGACCTTCCCTTGGCTCTGACATGCCACATAGTACTAGTTTTGTCCTGACATGTGAGAGACTTCTGTATCTAATCCAGGGATCGCTTCACATTTCATGAATCTACACGCAATGTGAGTCAGATATAAACAGAGTTGCCCAACCCTTTAAAAAATTCCATTAGACTTACTCCTCCTGACAAACCAAGTGAAAGTTTTAGGCAGAGCACCAGTTAGTGAGTTGTGGCCCACAACTCACTAACTTTCTTCCTGTGGCACAAGAGACTGGGACGACACCATGGGTGACTGTGCGGGTCACTATCTGCACACAGACACCACCAGCCATATTTTCTCAGCTCAGTCCTGCTAAGAGCTCTTTTCAGGCCTCTGCCACATCCCAGTCTCTAGTCAGCATGGTCCTTTTCAGGTGTCAGTCTCACCGAACCTCACCAAGCATGCCTTGCAGGTGTCATCTTGTGCCTTGCACTCACGGCACAAGGCTCAACAGGCAGCTAAAGAGCTTCCCTTGGTGGATTACACTTCTCCAACACCTACCCATACTACAGGTCTGTGGCTTACAAAACAATAGGAATTCCCTTTTTCCCCCAAATCTCATGATATTTCCTGCTCACCCCAGGGATTCACCAAAATGGAATGAAGTTATTTGATAGGCATCTCCTTTTTTACTAAAATAAAATAATAATAATAAAAAAAAAAAAAGTAGCTCTGGGGTGATCTACAAATACAGCCTTGCAGGTACTTCATAGGCTCACAGATAAAAAACTGAGAGAAAACAAGGATATTTGCAAAACCAGTGCGGGAAACACATTTTTTCCAGTCCTTGGTAGTGAGCAGTAAAAGTTGCTTACGTTCACTTGCCCTTTACTGCACAAGGAGCTGGCACAAAGGGTAACCATGAGTTTCTGCCCAGAACTTGAGAGAAGCCTGGCTGATATATAGCAGAGACTTGAACTTAAAATTAAGCAAGCTCAGAAACATTTAGTTTAAACATTTAAATTAAAAACTATGAAAGTTTAGAAAAATAGTCTTATAGGGTTAGAAAAATACATCTTTGTTCTCCACCTAGTTCCTTCCGGAAACGCTTGCTGGTTGATCGCTGCCCTCCTCCCCCAATATAAAACAAAATAAGAAATCTTTATCTCCAACCTCACTTCGGTGACTCACACCAAAAACATACCCTTTTACTTCTCTGAACTTCTGAGGAATTTAGAAGTGCAATCCTCAAAGCCCCAAGGGAAGTTTGGCATTTCATAATAGCCCAGGAGCCCCACCTGAGGTATGAAGAATGCTTTGAAACATGCCTGTGATTAATTAATTAACATATTGGCATCTACCTAGCTTTTTAATACCGCACCTAATGTTTTAGTTTAGAGCTGCCTTTGCTTGTCACAGAGACTGTGTGGACTGATGCCATTACCTTGTAAAGAATAATGCATTTCACATCTAAGTAAACATAACAATGTAACATAGATACAGCAACCTGAATTAAGGATTAATTACAATGATTCCTGGTGCTTACAGAGTAGGCAGTTTACAAAGGGAGGAAGCAATTACTTTTAAAGACAGGGTTTTTTTGCTTCAACATTTCTGAGCAGTTGCATCGTTCCTACTCCTGACAACAAAGTCAAAATCAGCATGTTAGAAAACAGCCCCGCAGATGGGAATCACAGCTCTGCCTGCACATCTGCTCTCCCCAGTGAAACGAAGGTTTTCTCCCCCCTCTCCCCATGCAAGACCTGAGCCCTCCAAGCTCAGAGCTCCCTGGGTAGGTGGGTGCTGGTGGGTGCCCTGACCTGCGCCCAGGGTGAAATCCCGACTGAGGAACGGGAGCAGAGAGGTGACGGATGATTAACCCAACAGTCTCATGTTCCACGTTGCCTTATGGATGACGTGATTCAGGCAACCCTCAGACTTGGGCCCTCTTTCCTATCAGCTGAGAAACTCAACTGGGTCATTTAACTTGTAAAAAAAAAAAAAAAAAAAGATGTTTGTTCAAAAAGGGTGAGTTATATTAAACCTTCATTGAAGTGTTAACTAAATTACTTGGTTAGCCAAGGTATTTTGGAGTATTTCTGGTTGTTTAGGTAAGCATAAAACCCACACAACCATAATAACAAAGTACGACCAAAATACTTAAACACAAATAGTCTTTCTCCCCTTCCAGCTACTAGAATAAATAAGTTGTTTGCTGCATATGAGAGAGTCTTAGGCAAGTACTAAATCAAAGGAAGGAGTTTTGCATTTAGCCCTGAGAGTAAGGAGGTTCGTGGCCATCTATACATCTTGTGGGTGCACATTTCACCACACAGCCATGACTCTGGGGAAAGCTGTCTCCCCAGCTCGTGGCTTTCTCATGTGGGCTTAACAGCTTTGTTATTGAAGGGAGACTGACAGCAGAGGAGTTCTTATCAAAGGCAGTGCTGGCACAGCTGCCAGCAGGTATCTCAGATGGGATTTTTGAGTTGCTTCCCATCAGCTTGGAAGGGCAGGTGGTTGGCTACCAGGGCTGCTACTGGGGTCTGTCACCTCCAGCTGCTTGAAGAGGAGCTCATGCAGAGTTGAGAGCAGTTGTCCTATTTCTTTCTTTTCTAATTTTTGTACTGCTCTTTGCTTTGGTCTCACTACAGACAGAAAACGTTCTGAAAGAACAGGAAGCACTACAAAGTTGTATACTGAATTTGGAGGTGATTTGTTGTTAGAGATGTTCCTTTTGCCTAAGTTTCCTGTGGCAGAAGCTCAGGCATGGATTCCAGAAATACTTCTATATAAGCAGCTTCTAAACAAGTTCTATAAAAAGCAGTATACCCAGCAATTCAATAAGCTAAGGCAGCCTATTTCCTAACATTTGTGAATGTTCCATGGATCAGTGGAAAGCTCATTTGTATCTAGTTTCCTAATTTAAAACAAGAAAGAAAGTAGTAAGCATTTCTCTTTGGAGATGGTGCAAAGTCTAGAACTTATAATCGTGTACATCAAAGGAGGCTGCTTTTCTAGGGATGAGTGAGATGCAAGAAAAACATCAAAACCAGATCACCATTCACAAATAAAAGCAATAAAATAAATTTCTGGTGGAAAACGAGCAAGATTCAATTCAGAAAAAAAAAAGTGTGCATAGAAAATAATAACCCTAAACCCTTTGAGAAAGAGCAGCCTTACTAGAAAAGACTGAGTTGATATTGAGCATCAAAATGTTTATAAGTCTAAAAATGTATAATTTGGTACTGTTGGTACAGAACTAGGAAATGCTGATCTTTCTTGTATGACTCTATATACAGATCTTGGTACCTCATTGCCAGAATGACAGCCACAAATTGGAAGGAATTCAGCAAAGAACAGTGGAGATAAAAGAGCTACAGAGACTAATGTATGTTGACAGATTAAAAAGGTTAACAGCCTAAGGGTACAAGAAAAGAATGGTAACTCTTACAAAAGTGTGAACATCAAGGAATTCAACTGTTTAGGTTGCTACACCAAGAGGTAAGAATAGTGGAAGCAAGAATAGTAACTTATCCTACTCATTGTATTAACAAAGAAATGTAAACATCATGTACTGAGTAATCTCGTTTGGAAGTGGAAATTAAGAACTGGATTTGTTTCAAATCTGTTGTTCTTATGTCTGTTTTCCACTTTTTTACACACTAGTGTAATTTTTTCTGTAGAATAATGTTGACCACAGGGTACTGAATTGCTTCCCTGAAATATTTTGCTCTCACTCTCTAAATATACGTGTAGGGTAGCCAAGAAACAAGAGTAAAATTTTTTTTCCACTCTTTCCACATTTCCAAACTCTGTATTCTAGGAGTTACTGTGTTTCCACTGAGCAACAAAAGCATTACAACCACAGCCGATGTAATGGGTGCTTAAGACTCAGGCATATTCTACACAGATGAGTCTTGACCCAGCATTTCATCACAGACCATGTGAACAACTCTGCACCATTGCAGGTGACCAGGTTTTACTCATGATTACATGTCTGTTGCTGGGCTTGAAGGTATGTTTGCAATGAGAACCCCCTTGCCTTGACAGGATCATAATTCACATGCTAATCAAAAATAGCTGATGACAGCATTTGTTGTTCCAGGGAAGGAAATAGCCTTTGAAGGGCATTTCCACCCATCGGATTTCATTATGTGACACTGAAATACATCTTTCTGTGCATCTGGAGATTTCACATCCTGCACCTTCGTAAACCACAAACTTCACTCCTTCTCAAAAGGATGGTGGGTGAGAAAAAGATATCAGGTATAAATTCCAGAACCTGCTTTTCTCCTTCTCTCTTAAAATGTTTACAATCAATGGTACAACCTGAGTCAACAAGGCTTAGCTGACTCAAACTCTCTAGTATGATCATATTTTTATTAGACATTCTTCATAACTTTTATTCTTACTACAGAGAACAAAACGCATTTTCAACAAGAATTGCCTGCACAAAATGCTACATTCATCATTTAGGATTCTCAGTTCTGAAAAGGTTAAAGGAAAAATTTGAAAAAAAAAAAAAACAAACAATAAATACAGTTACATGAAACCTATAATACTCAAAACAGGCTAATCACAAGCTGTATATACTGATTATATATTTGTACAGTGCTTTAGTCATAAAGGATCGTTGAAACACAAAGTCACACTGTATGCTACCGATTTCCTTCTTGGAAAGAATTATTTATCTAAAGACTGATTTTTATTTTTGTCAAATATTTGGATAACAAAGGCAGTGAGAAATTCCAGGCTCAATTTTTCCTCTTCCACATAGCTTCCCTTGTCAAAGTTAATCTAATACTACTACAATACCTGTTAATTATAGTTTTAATTCTGCATATGCTTGGCTTTATGATCAAATTTTGTAGTTCTTACTTGAGAAAAATTACTTCTGAAATGAAGAAGAAGGTCGACAACTCAGAACTGCAAACTGCAGTTCTGCATAGCTATAAGCTGCGCAGTTGTTTGTTTGTATATGAAAACAGTAGTATAAAATAGTCCAAAATATAAATTAAGAGCACCAATTTAGAAAGAGAAATGTGTCCCACAAAAGTCAAAGACTCAAGGACTTGTTTATTATTTTTAACCTCTCGGATTCTGCTATAACTTCAGCTGTGGGTGACAACACAGAGGAGCTGCTGTATTTTCCCAGTTGTTGGGTGGCTGAAAGTGATGCAGGTTGGTGGTCTCTGCTGGAGAGTTGGCCACAACCAGGACATTCATACACTCGTTTGGGAATGGGGAAGCCATCTACAAAGTGACTCTGGTCTGTGCCAGGGCCTGGGCACACACTGGTGACCCTCCCAGGGCCTCTGCCCAGGCTCAGTGTCTCCCATAGCAAAAGCTCAAGGGCACAAGCCAGAATTCACTGGAGGCGATGGCAAGGCTTGCACTGATTTCATACCCCATGACTACGTCATGCCCTGGCTTCAGACACCAGAATTATCAACCTGACGTTTTCCATCACATCATCAGCAATTAAAAAGGGAAGCAGGAGACTAAAAAATGAAGCACCATCTGGAGCTGAAAAACAAAGTGCCCGCCCGCCAGGAGGGGTTTGATCCTCTGTGACACATCCTGCTCAGCATCTCTGTTATCACAGGGACACCCAGCACTTTGCAGCTATTTTGGCAGTGTAAAAAGTCAGATTTGTATGCAGCCACTCTGATAGGCTTGAACCGTTGAGTTGTCCATGTATTAGCAGTGGAACTATTAATTACTTACTTGGGGGTGTTAACCCCATAGGAAGGAAACACAGCCCTGCCATTACCCTACACACACCAAGGCAGGTACGACATTGTGGGAGACTGGATCCTGTTCCATCCCGTCATCTGACCTTTGTAAAAGAGCCTATTAGGAAGCAATGTGCTGCACATAGAAATGTCTGCTTGCATTCCTCTTTCACAGACATGTGTTTGGCGCCTGGGGTATTAACTTTCAGACTTTGTTTCTTTTTACTGCGTATTTGTCTGTAGTACTGTTGCCTGCAAATGGGGTGCATTAGAAAAACAAGCTGTGTTGCCTTTGCCCTTTCCCAGTTCTCTCAGATGAAAAGGTGATCTTAATAATTTCTTATATGAGATGCCACAGTCTAATGAGAGTTTATTTTCAGTTTTGGTCAGAACTATAACCCATATAAAGTTTCTAAGTTACATGTATACACATATATATATATATATATATATATATATATATATATATATATATACACATATATATGAAATGATCCAGTAGCAATAAAATAAACAGCATTTTAATGAAGTGTCTCTGGAAAACAAGATGAAAATAATAAATTCTTAGACACAACACTAAAGGCAAATCATTGTTATTTCATAAACATTCAATTTCTTCCAAAAATGCTACAACCTTTATTGTTTCAGAGCTACATTATATGCTATTTTTATTAGGTTTCTTGCATAAATAAAAAACAACACATTTTGCAGACACAAGAATGAAAAAAAAACTATTCAGCAGGATGTTACTCACAAACCATCCAAAATAAAGCTTTGACCATAATGCAAAGAAATCAATTTGACCACTCATCTGTGCAATTTGTGTTCTGAAAACTCTCTGTTCTATAAAACAGAACTTGCTAATTTTTTTTCAGAACTAATGTATTTCTCACTTCATACAGGACCATACCATTAAGTTCAATTCATTAATTTTTTTAATATAACTGAGAATATGTTTTGATTATTTACCTTTCCCTGTTTTCCAATGCATTTTTGGTAGTTCTTTTTACTTATTTTGCAAGAATAACCATGCAGGTTTCCGTTTCAACACTAGCAGGTTACAATGCTCTAGGCAGATATCAAGAATTATGTAACTTGATAAGTCCCTATTCCTTTTTTGCTCTTTGTAAAACAGTAGCTAACAACACCTATGTATAATGCATATTATATTCATGTGTACAATGTATATTATATTCATTCAATATTAAGCAAAAAAATAATTTCAATGGCAGGATGTAACTGCTTATACATTATTAAATAAAGGAAGCTGGAAAGAACATTTACGTGAATATGCTCCAGAAAAGAGCAAATGGCAGGAGAACACTTGGGGCAGAAGTAATTTCACCATCTTCTAACATGACAGCAACTGTGGGTTCACATATACACAGCTACTCAGTACAGGAAAGATGAGATTAAGAGCTCCTGTGCATGAATACATGTGGACAATGATGTTAACACTAGTCACTCAAAAGCGGATAAAGAGGCAATGGGTCAAAAAAAGGAAGTGATTTTTGTTAGCAGCATTATCCTCACGTATGCACTAGCACCAGAGCTTTTAAGGCTTTGAGAGCAGAATTCCTTATTCTGTACTCACGGTCAAAAAAAGACTCACGCAGATCATAATAAACAATCACTTTCACTCAGTGAAGTGGTTACAGCATTTACCTGACTGAGATGGATGGTACTGGAAATTATGCATATTTGGAAAAACACTTATTTTCCCCTGCAGGAAATACAGTTTTTTATTATTATCACCTTTTGCTCATTGTTTAAAGGTACTTCTATATATCTCTGGATTTCTAGTTTAAGATCCCCTGTGAGGAATCCATAATAGATGGAATTTCGTTATGACATTTGAAAAAAAAATCTTTCCTTGGTATTTTCACAGTTCTGTCTGGTGCTTTAACATATCAGTAGCCATTGATCAACTGGTTGCTATGAACCAGAGTAACACCTGCTATTCTGCTATAGGAAGGTGTATTGATCCAGATGTTATGCAGCTAATTTAGTGATATTTTCATTTCATTTTTCAACACCAGTTCTACTCATTTCAAACAGCTGGACAGAACAGGGTGTTGTTATTGCACAAGTAATAGTGCATGATTACAGAAGAAAACTTCAGCCAAACACTCTTATTTACAACTCATTATGTTTGCAAACTGCAATAGGCAAATTCAGAGACAAACTCTCATGCTCCTCTCTTCTTAGTTTACCTCAGTGAGAAATGAGGCCCTGCTTTTCCATCTTGCCATGAATTTCAGCCCCTATTCCTTTGCATACACAGAAGGGGGAGCTTCCTTGTGGGATTATACTCCTTGAACCGTCTCCCTGCCATCACCATCACCACTCCCACTCCCAATCCCAAATGGGTAGAGAAGCAACACACCAGTGAAGGACACAGTATCCTTCCACATGCACTGGAGCCTCCTCGGAGAAATTAGCAACATTACACTAATGCAACGTACTTGATTACACAGATTTAGAGATGAGTCCCATTTGAAATATTTCCTTTGATAGCCACCACATGGGACTTTAGTGCAGTTCCAGCCTCTGTCTTGACCACATTGAGGACCCTCCTGGCCAGAATCAAAGTGACTTGCTCTGGCTGGGACAGCTCTGGATCATGAACCCATTAAATCATCAATCACATTAAACCATAACATCTCCTCCTCTGAAAAAAGATGAAGGTGAATTCTTCTCTCTCTATCCTTTCCTTGCTTTTACCCACAACAGGTGAGCAAAGCCCCAAACCAAGAAAACTTGACGCATCCTTTCACTAATATCACTTAAGGACAGTACACTATTCTACCCTGCTAAGCTCATAGTTGCATTACAGATACTTGTCCAGAAACTTTTTTTACCTCACTAGATAACAATGAATAGAAATTTCACAACAAACACATAGCTGAATCTTCTGTTAGTTGTAGGTATAAACCCCAGTCTTAGTGTTCTATTAATACACTTCTAAATTGAGCATCTCTATTCCAGTTAATTTCCAATTTTAATAGCCTAGATTTTAAACCAGCTGGCCATAAGTAAGGATGTGAAAGCTGACTTACTTCCTCTCCAAATGAAAACCAGACAGCCCTTTCTGTTCACAGCAAAACAATGAGTCACCCATTATTTTGTAAAATTACTCTGTGGAAAGCAATAAAATTTGGAGATGCTTAGAAGGAAAGAAAAGTCACTGCAAGAAAGATTATTCTCACCAGCTCCATGAACCATCAATACATTCCTCTGTGTGCCCTACAAGGGATTTGGTTTTTTTTTCAGGAGAGCAGAAAGCGTAAGAACAGGGATCGCAGCTTTTCCAAATGCTGTGAATAATGAAAATAAATGTGATAGATAGATAGATAGATAGATAGATAGATAGATAGATAGATAGATAGATAGAGGTTCTGGGTTCTGTCAAAGACTTTCCAAGTGACCTTGGCTGAGATAAGCCAAAATCACTCTGGGCCCCAAGTCCATATGTTAAGTAGGGATAACAGTAATACCATCTTTGTGAACCCATATAGTTCCTTAGTGTAATTGCTGTCTCATAGTAAGTCCACATCAGGCACCTGAGACATTATTGACCTTTTATCTAGGTTAATATTGTTGTATGACGTTGGCAACTAAGATGATGCAATAGTTGCATCAACAACATTCTGTGCAATATCATAATGGCTAATGCAGATCCAGTTAACCTTGTGCACTTTTTCAGTACCTAATAAAATAGTATCTGAGCATACCTAGTTTTGCCCATGTTCGTATACCCACTTCAGGTGGGCACCTGCTTGTGGAAGAATGAAATACTGATGTATAAGGAGACTAAAAAATATTTTTTCATGATATCTTAGGCATCTAAGTTAAATGTAAGTGGTTACTAAACACCTAAGCCTGAACTCGAAGTCTTGAAACAAAATTAGTTATGAGTGGTGTTCCTCGGGAGTCCATATTGGGATCAGTACTGTTTAATATCTTAGTGGGATCAAGTGCACCCTCAGCAAGTTTGCAGATGACACCAAACTGAGTGGTGCAGCTGACACACCTGAGGGATGGGATGTCATCCATCGGGACCTGGACAAGCTCAGGAACTGGGCCCATGCAAACCTCATGAGGTTCAACAAGGCCAAGTGCAAGGTCCTGCATCTTGGTTGGAGCAACCCCCAGTATCAATACAGGCTGGGGGATGAAGGGATTGAGGGCAGCCCTGTGGAGAAGGACTTGGGAATACTGGGGGTATCAAAATTGGACATGAGCTGGTAATATGTGCTCACAGTCCAGAAAGCCAGCCATATCCTGAGCTGCATCAAAAGAAGTGTAGCCAGCAGGTATGGGAAGTTGATTCTGCCCTTCTACTCTGCTCTGGTGAGACCCCACCTGAAGTCCTGTATCCAGCTCTGGAGCCCTCGGTACAGGAAAGACATGGACCTGTTGGAGATGGTCCAGAGGAGGCCACCACGATGATCAGAGGGCTGGAACAGCTCTGCTATGAGGACAGGCTGAGAGCGTTGGGGTTGTTCAGTCTGGAGAATAGAAGGTTCGAGGGAAACCTTAATTGTGGCCTTTTAGTACTTAAAGTACAAGAAAGATGGGGACAGACATTTTAGTATGTCCTGTTGCAATGACAAGTGGTAATGGTTTTAAACTACATGAGAGTAAAGTCAGACTAGATACAGTGAAGAAATTTTTTACAGTGAGGGTGGTGAAACACTGTAACAGGTTACCCAGAGGCGTGGTTAGAAGCCCCATCCCTGGAAACATTCAAGGCCAGGCTGGATGGGGCTCTGAGAAACCTGATCTAGGTGAAGATGTCCCTGCTCATTGCAGGAGGCAGTTGGACTAGATGACCTTCGAAGGTCCCTTCCAACCCAAACTGTTCTATGTCTGTGTGATTCTGATTTTCTGCTGTCTAATCCTGTACACACCTACGTCTTTGTCGGCTGAGTTCTTCAGTACACTGTCTGCTGTTTGCATGTGACACAAAGTCACCAGCAACTGCTCTGTGACCTATGTCCTATGATATCTACAGTGCCACTCACTGTTCATGCTTCCCAGTGCTGCGTGGCACATGAACATGCTCTCTACACCGACAAGATCAAGCATTGGAGGAACAGCAGCTGCTTTTTCACTTAGAGGAAAAGCTCTGTCACACAGTATCTTAGCAATTAGAGAAGACAAGGAAAAACTGCCCCCAGATCCCAAGTGAGTGCAAACCCATCTCTGCCATCAAGCGGGAGGTGAGGCCACACTGCAGTAAGGGTGTCCTTGAAGCAGTCACACTGCACATGGCACAAGCGATGATCCTATGATATGAGTGTGAGAAAGAGCCTGTGTGGCTTTCCAGTAGATGGGCCACATACTGGCCAGGCAGCCAGGAGACCTGAGCTCCCAAATCTAATCCAGGTACAATAATACATAAACAGCTTTGTGTCATCCATGATAGAAGAGCAGGTGAAGTAAATCTCAGGTACTTACACATGCTTACATGCACATGTATAAATGTATCCTAAGAAAAATGAGTCACTACACACCATCTTTTAAACTAATAGTGAAGGTATCTAACTCTAAGGGAGACTCCTGACTGGAGGAAGTCTCCATCTACAATCTAGAGTGTAAAGCTGAGTAAAGATATAGGTCTCAGAACATACATCACAAAAACTGGGAAAGAGCAAGGGTAGATTGTCAGAGATCTGTAACTTCTTCCACGTAAGGAAATCATCAAATAATTCAGGACTCTACGGTCTGGGAGGCAGATGACTGAGGGATGTGGGCAGAAGTATGTAAAATCATAAGTGTTGTGGAGAGGGTAGTCTGGCACCAACTTTGTGCTGCACCCCCCATTCAAGAGTGAGGGATACCAAATGAAGCTCCAAATATGAATTTAAACTGAAATAAAAGGTGTAGTCCTCATGAAACTGGTGGAATTCCTTGCAAGGAACATCAAAGATGCTTAAAGTTAGTATGGGCTTAAGCAGCAATCAGTTCACCTCTTCCTATGTCCTTCCCTAGACATCTGCTTAAGATTACTGGTACTTTGGAAGTAGGAATATGTTTTAATTCAGGAAAAAAAAGAACAAAAACAGTCTCCCACATCACAAATTTTACAGTCAAGTTCCCTGGATCTGGGGAAACTGCAGGAGTCAGCCTACCTAAAGTGCTAATGATGAGGCTCATTCTCAAAAACCATCTTCATTTTCAGAATTCCTCCCTGTCAGACAAGTACCATAGACAGCCTGCTGAGCTGGGTGAACCCTTGCTCTGACCCAGCAGAGCCATTCTTCTGTTCAAGCAGCCCCATGGTATCTCTGTTAATTATCAAAGTCTCCTGATACTGACTATCTGCACCAACTTCTTTCAGTACCTAACTCCCCGCACAGCCCTGCTGTGGCTATTACATACCTGGGAGACCCATTGGCATTGCAGGTTTGAGTGTCGCAAGCCTTCACTTCTATTTGGAACTAACACTTGGAGACGGCTTCCCATTGCTCAGTAGGCAGTGTAACATCTGAAAAATGGACCAGGTTAGTCTATTAAGACACTAAGCTGAGAGCCTAAGCATCATATGGAGTGGGGAATGGTGTTCCTGAGGAACAAGCTAGAAACCCCTGCTGAGTGGGGAATTACGGAGAGGCAGCCAATAGGAAATAATTTTTAAGGAATACACTAAAAAATCCTCTCTGGGGTTTAGACTTACATACTTCCAATGGGTCAAGATGCAGACCTTAAAAAGCAAATAAGCCTATCTGGAACAAGGCATAGGTGCAGAAATAAACATTCATCATCATACTCAACTGCATATGGTCTTGTAGCTTTGAAAGTTACATGGGTTTTATAACCTCTCTCTTTACCTAACTTCTGTCTAGATTGCACAAGGAAGTGTCATTGTTGTGTTTTGGATCTTGCCATTAATACAAATGTCTCTTGAGAGGAGAATCAGTTGGCTAAATATTAATAGAAAGAGTCTGATGAAAACTTAAATAAAGTAGATGGAAGTAACTTCATTGTACATCGTATTCTGGGAATATATAAACTTTATGGAGTTTGAGTTTTTGTGAACCTAAGGGATTTTTAAACTCTCTGAGGGCTTACAAAATGAATTTGGTCTCTTTTTACTCTGTCATTTAAACTCATAGTTTGTTTTATTTCACATAAGGATAATTCAATTTTTTAAAAACCACAAAAAATGTTTTCGTAGCTACAGACAATCATGTGCAATGTATTAAGGACAGAACAGCCTCCAAGCCCAAGGTTTGGCAAAGTCTCAGTCCTAAAGAGACATACTTAGAAAAATTGGAATTATTTTTCTTTCCCTTTTCTCTGCTGCTTTTCCAGGGTGTCTCTTTCACACAGTCAACTCTCTGCTTCTTTTCTCCCGTTTTTCACCATATATACTTCTGTCTTCTCCTTTTTTCATAGTCACCCTTAAAGAGATAAGTAAGACACGCTCCCAGTAATGCCGGAGTTGAAGTCAGAATTTTTAATGAATATTATTTCAGCAGGTTTGAAATCTGTCAGAATGTTTTAGTCCACGTCTAATAAGAACATGATGTCCGTGGATTATTTCCAGCACTCTCTCTCGTGAGTTTATCCCTTCTGATTCAGAAGCACTGCATTTTGAATAGTACCAGGCCAAACCTTCAGAAAGCATTCACTCAAATTAATATCAGAATTTGTTTGGGTGTCTTCATGCTCCGTTTTTCACTCACTCATCCTGAATAAGCCAAGACATGAGATGATGATGAAACTGATCAGAGTAAGAATATAGTTTTAACTAAACACACCAAAAAAAATCAAGAGTTGGGAAGGACCCCAAGATCAAGAAGAATTCCTTAAAATTACCAGGAAAAGTTTTTTTAATAAATTTGAGATATCTGTGAACAGTCAATAGGGACTTCTTTAAGAAAAAGCTCTATTTTACAGAGGTATGTATCGGTAAAGTAGCACAAATATGGAGCATATTCTTTATCACAGACAGAGTTGAATTAATGGTTCAATCAACTATTCCAAAACAACAGCCCAGTCTCCAGAGCCACCAAGCACTGGCAACGGGAGGAACTTTAAACCCAGCTTCTGTTACTGTGGCACACCACCATGTACATCATCAGTAGTGACAGACACCTCCAGTCTTACCTGTCCTTACCTATCTACATGTAAAAACATCTAGAACACTAGTTTCTAACCAGCTTCCTTCCTCAGACACAGATAATTTAAAGTCCAACAGCATCTTCCACACAGTCTCTAATTTCTACTCCTTGAGAGTTATAGACTACAGTGAAAAAATAATGTAGAAATCAGCTTAATGTACATAATCTGTAAAAATACATCCTGTCTTGCAGAGAAGAGTTACTTTATAAAACAGAGTTTATCAAATAGCCCCCAAAATAAACTAGACAACTTCCTCAGTCTAGTTGTTTTATCAGATCTTCTCCAGGTCACTTAAAATCATTGCAGATACAGGCCACTTTGAAGAAATTTAAAGCTAACTCTTGAAGGTGAAAATGTTTAAAGGAAGAAAACTTGAACATTTAAAAAGCAAGATAACTTCCAAAGAATAGTAAATATTGTGGTATTGGAGGTAAAAGTTTCACAAGTCTCACTTTTTACCCAAAGAGGTGCATTCTCATGCCAGCAAACACTGTTGTTCCAGAGCCTGGTTTGTACAGAGGATGCAGTTTATTGGCTCTTTCTTGTGTCACAAAATGCAGAGCTCTTCGCAGGCTACAGTGATTCAAATTTCCATATTTTGAAAGACTGCAACTGCTTCACCAGACTGTAAAATAAAATCCTTTTCTTGTGTCTCCATGCAGAGACCCATCCGTACCTGACCAGCAGAAGGTCAGAAGGGTTGCAGTGCTCCCCGCTCCACACTGCCTTAATTATCCAGGATTTTGGCACGCTTTATTTCACACATGTATGCATTTAAAAACATTTATTGCATCTGAGCTACTGCCAGAAACCAAGTAATTAGATTTGAGATCTGAATTTACCTTTTTGTTGCATTTTTAAGTAAAATTCTGACAACATAGGTCAATCTGTTCTACAGTGATAAACACCCTGTAACTGACAGCAGCATTAGCATTCACATTTGTCTGTTACTGTGTTGCCTCAAAGTCCTCAGCAGAAATCAGGATTCTTCCTGTCCAGATGCTGCAAACCTTCGTGAGGAAGGTCAGTATTAACTGTGATTATTAGAGTTAGCTGTAACCAGAACCATTGCTCTAAGGAAAATTTTGGAAAATCTTGGACCCATGTTCAAACTAGCTGCTCTGGACATTTCTGTGGTAATTGCTTAGTCTGCATTCTTGAAACCCTTAGTTGCTAACTCCGACTGGCTCTACACTGAAGCCCTTTTTCCTGTCCAAATCCCAAGACACAGAATCAACAGAAATGAGGAGAAGAGGATGTTTTTCTACTTCACAAACTACTCACTGAACACAGAATAAGGACAGAGATTGCACCAAAATGTAAGGAAACTGCAGTTTTATATATTGCAGACAGTAAACTGCCCACATCTGAAAGGTTCTTTCTTTTTCTCTAGAAGCAGAGAGGAGGCTGCAAGCAAAAAGAAATGGTAAAATTAGTATGAACAAAACAGGAAGAATTAAAAAAACAAAGACATCACGGAGTAGTTAGACTATGTCTCTTAGTTGATGATCATCTTGCACTGCCATATTTGTATAATCTCAAAACACATTGAGAAACAAACATAGACTATTTCATTTACAAATACAACCACCAGAATATTTCTGTATTACTTCACAGGAGGTTCCTTTCCTTTACAAAATGCCATGGCTCCAGTCAGCAAGCAATACAGTTTTGTTAACTAGTTACCCAACCTCATATGCAAAGTAATAAACCTTGTGATATGTTGCTCTTGCTCCATAAAGTCTCCCACAAATAAATGTCTTTTGACGATAAAGAAGCAATATCTCCCATCCCCCTTGAATGAATATGTGTTAGTTCTGTAGTATTTCTGTCCTACAATGAAATCTACGGAAAAACTTGAGGTGATTGCATAGATTTCACAAAATATATTACAAAATGCTTACACTGTATGTACCCACAGTTAAAAGGGACATGTAGCAGCTTGTTGCTTTGCTGTAGGAGAACCTGCAACACATATGCAAAATAATGAAATATAACAAACACTTTTAAAGATCTGATGTTACAAGTTGTTGAGTCACCACAAATTATTTCCATGGGAATGTTTGTGCTTAAAGTTTAGAACATTTCTCACATTTGTATTTTCCTCATTTGAAACTACAAAGATGATCTTGACACTTTCCTCAGCTGTTTTAATTAGTTGGTGTATTCTAGATGTAAGCAAGTTAAAACAATGTGCTTTCCTTTTCACGTAAAACTCTGCACTTTTTTTCCTGCGTGCCTAAATACTTTAAAACTCCTCCTCTCCCTAACCTGAGGGGTGATGACCTGATGTCAATGATAGGCTCATTGACACATTATTACATTTCATAACTAATTAAAGTGAGCACTTTGAGTATGTGATTTACCATGTGCTTTATCTGATTGCATTGAATCTGCCTGACCTTTTTATCAAAAGGGGAAATAGATTTATCTGTGGTGAAAACATGACACGATTATCAACTCTGCCTTACTTTCTAGAATCTATAAGAACTTTTTGTACCCAGGTTTTACAACCGCATTGTGAGTCATCTTCCTAGCACAGAGATTTCATCACGTTTATGACACCATGTTTTCTTTTTCTTGCCTCAATTTCCGTTCTGGCTCTAACTGAACAGTTTAACCTTAGACTTTTGCCATTGCCTCCTGTGCTAATTTTGTGCTGCTGAGAACTCTTAGTTGATCTCTTAACCTTTTGCATTCATGTTTACTACGTATTGCATAGTCACTGTTAAAATCAGTAACATTTTCTTGGAAACATTTTTAAGGTCATTGAAGAGTTTTGGACTGTTGCCTGTTAGTAATCTGCCTACAAAGAATATTGTAAATCAGAGCTTGGCCAGTTAAACTATTATTGTTACTCATGTTATTGGTATTCTCAAATGACTGGGAGCTTCAGGAGTACAGGAAGAAACAATACAAAATAACTCACTGTTGCTCAGATGATACAGGTTTTAAAACTCTTGAAACAAAATGACGTGACTTTCATCAATGAACAATGTTACAATGGTCCTCACACTCTTGATCAGGGTCAAAACAGCTGGGCTTTAAGATCAGGTTTTTTTACGAAAGCTGTAATATTAAGCCAATGCCTTAGTTCTTATGCTTCTAAATAGAAAATTTCAAATGCAAGTGGCTACAATAATTAGATTCAGTACATCATACTGCCATATACTCCGCCTCTTAAAGACAAAGATAAAATTTGTATGCTCTTGTTTTATCATAGTGAGAAGCATAATAAATGTGAATATTTTCAGACTATTTGTCCTAAAAAAAGTTGAACAAAATGTCCTACCTGTGCCCAGTTATCTGCAGTCTTCCAAATAATTTATAGAACATCTTAACATATTTATCCTAGAATAATTTGAGAAATTATTGTGTCAGTGGTTGCTTCACTTGTCACTGGCTTCAGCAGCAAAACCAGCTTAAGAAACCTATGCTTCTCCTTCACCACAGCAGTTTGCTGCCTCCCCAGCAATACTCACAGAGCTATTGGTGGGGCCCTGTGAGAAGGTGGATTGCTGAAAGGATCTAGGTTACCTGTAACCCTGGGGAGGCTGAAACACTGTGGTGTAGGGGTAGGAATGAGAGACGAGCAGAAGAGGCATATAGGAGGAGGCAGGACTCCTTGAACTGATATTATCTTTGTAACACAGACTGACATCCTGAGAAAGATCCTCCTGTGGCTCAGGAGCAGCTACAGGGAGGTGTGAAGAACTCTGCTGCAAGTTTCTAACACTTTCAGCGAAGGGGAAAAGGCACCAAGTCTTTAGATGCAGTTGCGACTTCCAAAGGCAAGTTAATGACAGGCAATAAAGACGTTACAAACTCATCCCCCACCCCAACATCTGGAAACTACAGCTAAAAGATTCCTCCTTTTCGTGGGATTACTTGTTCCTTCAGATGTTGTGATGTTGCTATTTTACTGATGCTGTTGTCACATTACACATTTCTTAACTGAAAAATGCACTGAAAGTGAGGCTAGAATTAAAGAAAGTCAGGTCAGAGGAACTTCTCTGGTTGTGGCTGATTGGGCGTCAGTGGTAACCTTGAGGAATTCAGGCCCCATCACCCATTCTGGGCAAGAATGCTGCACCTTGCCATCTGCTGGCATCTCCTCTAACCCAGTTCTGTCAATACTGATCCAGGGATTTGTAATTTTTTTTTTTTAAATCCCTCACTATGAAGTATTTAAACTTACTCAGATCATTTTGACAGAATAATGTTAATGAGTAACAAGACATTCAGCTCTGCTGGAAGCTGGGGGTAGGGATGGGGACAAAAACTTCCAGTTGGAGGAAAGTGACAGGCAGGTGACAGCAGCCTGGGTAAGTCAGTCCCTCTCCCCATTGCCAGCCACCATATATAGGCTCATCTCATACTGGCTAACAAAGTCAGGCCTAACCCTTCAGTTACTCCTAACTGATGCTTCTCAGTCAGTCAACAGCATCTGTTACTCAAGAACAAGTAAACAAGACAACTCAAGAGTGCCATAGTCCAGACGGTATCTGGATTTGGGTGTAAAAGATGAAAAAATAATAACAAAAAAATTACAAATATAAAGTTTGAGCTTTTGTTCACACATCACAAAATATAAAAAATTGAAAATATTCATTTAAGTTTCACCTTTTCATTTCAAGTAACAATACTCCTTGAAATGTAAAATACCGGCTTTGAATGAGAGTTGCAACATTATGGGGCAAGTTCATCTCCTAGGATGCATATTTCCAAACTTCAATAAACCATGGAGAGACCACTGCCTTATCTTATTGTCTTGGATTTTATAAGTTCCTTTTTCTATCAAATAAGTTTTAGCTGTTGTCCTGTGTCATGGATTTGGTAACTACATTTGCTGTCTTTCAGACTAGTCTTGTATTGAGCAAACCTTATTTGGCTGTGTCAGAACTGGACCTTTCAATGGTAAAAATCACTTATTAATTATTCTAATGTTTGAGGTACCATGGATATGATTCTGGTTTTTTTATCCTGATACAACGCAGTGTCACTCAGTCAAGAAGAATATTAAGCAACATAAAGCAAAACATTGCTTTATATCAGGCTGTATTGTTGTTCACTGAGTAACACAGCAGCAAGAATCAGCCCCTTTCAATCATTTATATCTTAAGGGAAAATTACATGGCTGACACATCATTCTTTAATGTAATTTTTCCATGTCTTGCTCCTTTCAAAGGAAATGCAGGGCTATACTTTAGAAATCATGTAATACATAACAGGTGTGGTATTTGGTAATTTCAGTTGCATTAAATAAGTAACTACTCCTAAAGAGCCCTTAAAAAATGTAAATTGGGTCTCAAGAATCTTGCCTTGCCATACCTAAAATAAAAGAGTTATGTATAAGTGTGCATTATTTTTGCAGCTAATTTCAAGGTTGATGTGCAGGCAAAACATTATAAAATGTTTGCTTGTGGATCTCTACTTTTTCATATTCTGAGCTAAATGACAGAAAGCATAAGTGCCAATGCAGCCCAAACTATTTATTTTCTTGTAACTGGCCTTGGAAAACAGTGCAATCATTGTTAGCAAGAACAACAAGTTCATCTTCATTGTGAGTTTAGACAAGATTTTATAGGAAGCTGTAAGAAAGAAACACACTTTCCACAGCAAACTATATTGTCAAATTACTGTTCTTGTAAAGTATGTATTGGAAGTTATTGAAAAAATAACTGTAATAGAAACATTAGTCTAAAACTCCTGAAGATTTGAAAAACTTGCGTGAAGCCTAAATCTATTAGGTGGCTCATTTTCATGGAGAAGTACTGATGAAAACAAACAAAAAAAATCATTGTCAGCATTTTTTTGACAAACATACAATGTTTTACTGAAACATGCCACTTAAATCAGGAAAAAATAATAATAATTTTTTTTTAAATTATATATATACATATATATACTTTCAACAGTGAAAATTAACAAGTTTTTCCATGAATAGCAAAACATACACACTATGGCTTACTCAGAGCACTACAACAGCTCTAGCTCCTGAGTGTTTGTTCCCTTCCAACAATACTTGTAGTTTCTGCTCATATTCCAAACTCTTTCCTTCTTCTTCTAATTAAGAACAAGGTTTTTTAGAGAAACCAGGCTACTCAATTTAATTTTTCATGAAAACATTTACAATTATGAAAATATTTTTTAAAAGTCCTAGTACAATCGTGTAGGACTGATTGCTACACCCACAAACACAAAGAGGGGAGTATAGCAAATATAACTCCCTTGGTTGCATGGAAGAGGCACCGATGCTTCAGGCTATTGTCTTTTCAGCCTTGGACCTCAGGAGGACCCTCATCAGCACTATTACAAAAGATGTTCAGCACTCCCCAGGCCTGGACAACTTGACACAACTTCACCTCTCTCAAGTCATGGCATGTCGGGAGAATAATCCTCTGTTCACACCATGCCTGTCCTGTGAGCCTCAGTAATGAAGAGTCACTGACTAGAACATTCCATAGGCATTACATTGTACAATACTTACCCCAGATATGGCATTTTTCAGTATATTCATTAATTATTTGCATAATGGAATCAAGAGCACCCATATCAGCTTTGCAAAGGATGCAATGCTTGGAAAATATGTAATCCCTATACAGCCAGCAGGATTTGAATTCAGAAGGATGAACTGAAGAAGTAGAGGATGCATTACCAAAACAAGATGCATGTTGTCATTGAACAAATGGAGTGCATTTCACTAAGGACAAATCCAAAGCACAGCACTAGGGAATAATCAACTGAGCAAACAGAGATGGGGATGACCAGGCAGCAGTTCCACAAATGGGATCAGAGGTTGCAGTGGGTCACAGACTGAAAACGCGTCAGCAATGCCACAAGGTTGCAAGAAAAGCAAATATCATCCTGGAAAAATATCAACAGGAAGGCTTTGTTCAAATCGAGTACTTTCTTCAGTCTGAAGCATCATTTCCAGGAAAGAAAGGAATCAAATAGAGATAGTAGAGAGGAAAGTAGGTAGAGCTCTCTGAGTCTGGGCAACAGTGAAAGGATGAGGCTCTTCATCATATGGAAGTGAGAAGACTGTGGGGAGACATGATAATGGTCTTCAGATGTGTAAAAGGCTACTGCAGAGAGAACAGATGGTAGTGGACTTAAATTGCAACAAAGGAGAACTGGACAAATCTCTGCTAAGAATGGTTTAGGCATCCTTAGATATGCCTTGAAAACAGAGGATGGACCAGCTGACCTTCAAGGGCTACTTTCTTCATCTGTTTTCTATGACGTCTTTAATGTAACATTCAGTAAAACTTTTGAATTGTTCCAGAAGCAAAATACAAACAGGTCAGCAGCTTTAGATATTTTTTTACAGTATATGTTTAAGTTAATCTAGTAATACCCAACTAAAAATTACTACTTCTAAATCTAAGAATAAAAGTCAAAGACCTACACCAACTGTGAGAAAAGCTAGAAAGCAGAAAAATAGCTTCTTAGGAATTAACAGATTAAAAAAACAAAACAAAAATAAAAACAAAACAAAAAAAAAAAAAAACAAGATGATCACTAAAAACATTCATGACTGTGTTAATGCCTGACAACTTTGTATGAATGTTGAGGACTTTCATAAGAACTTGCTTCGTGACAAAATGAATCAAAAAGCTTTAGCAAAATAACTATTTCTTGTGTAGACTCAACATTTCAGAATAAAGTATTTACCTTGTTACCTTGTTCTTCAAAGTCTTTTTTTTTCTTGGAATGTTTTTTCCCACAGGAGAATTTTATCTACAGAGTTAGAACAGATTAATTATTGTAACTATTTTACCACCACCCACAAAAAGAAGGAGATCGGCTCCTTAGGCTTCCAGTCAACCAGAACCTGCTCTTTGGAGGAGGCTTTGGACTCCAGGGTGGGCTCAGTGTTCCCTTTTTTGTTTTGTTTTGTTTTGTTTTGTTTCTGTTTGTTTGTTTTGGGGTTTTGATTGTTTGTTTGTTTGTTTGTTTGTTTTTAATCTGGATAAATTCTAATTGAGGCTTTATTTGAATTATCAGTTTGCTTAGGAGCATATATCATATTATTGTCTAAGTTGGGAGGAGAAAATAAGGTAATCGTATGTGTCAAATAGTTCTCCTGTAAAGACAGGAGCACATCTCTTGTCACTGATTTCATTCACAAGTGCATGTGCACAGAAAGGCATGATCTGGCTGTTTAACTTAGAGGGAGGATTGCACAGACAGTCTGGAATAAATTCTCTAAGCAGCTACAGACAATAATATCATATTAGCAGAGAATCTACCTCTGTTGGACTCTGCCTTGCTCCTCTTGTATGGTAGTATTTGATGCTAGTCTACACCTGCATCTCATTTATACGATTGTTATCTTACACCTACAAGACTACAATACCATCAGAGTAATTTAAGGCTTTACAACTGCAAAAAGATAAACTTCACAATATTATTTTGCTAAATATTCAAATGTAGCTATCTCTGTGCCCAAGTAAGACAGCTGGGCATTGAAACAAGTGTCTGTGAGACACACAATGAAGAATATTACATTTGTTCAAGTATCAGAAGAAAATTAAGAGCTTTATCAGCCTTCACTCTCTTGCAGTTTCACTAGTTTTAAAGAAGGTAATATTCATATTTGAGTAACTAAACAGAAAGAAAAGTTTTAAATGTTCTACTCTGCACTGGGCATGAGAGCCTGCAAACCTGGGTCCTACTCCTAATGCCTGCGTGCCTGTGAGGGACCTGCTGGCCTCACTGAACGAAGTTAAACCTCCAACAAAAGCAGAGCAGATCACACCATTCTTCTCCTCTTCCCTTAATTTGCACCCCAGAACACATCATGCATCTCAACTCACCCCAGCTGCAAGAACAGTTACCAGTCACCAGATGTCTGTGATCACAAATTTAGTAAAAGATAGTATGTCCAGAGCTGAGCTGATGAAAGACACATGAGCTTTCTTTGTGCATTTCATGCAAAGTAGCTTGGGCTGTTCAAAATTATCCTGGAAAGCTATTGACTTCGCATTGGAACAAATGAGGAAACTTGACAGCCGGTTTGGCTGTGGGAACAGTGACAACCTTTCCACAGCAGGTTTCTTATCATGGCACTAATGTGTGCTTGGAACCTGAGACCAGGCTTGGCTCAGAAGCATAACAGCTTCAAAGACAGCGGTTAGGAAGAACTGACTGAAGGAAATCCAACTGCCTACCCACTCAGATTTACACTACCAATTATATTATCTGTTCAGCATTCCTATGTGCCTAGCTTCTACATGATTATCCAAAGATAGATAAAAGGCTGAATTAGTCATACAAGTTCTGATAATGTTTAGAAGAATCACAGTTTGTTTATTGCAACTGCATACATTTTATGGGCACATAATAACAAGAATATTTGTAACTTCTACCACTGGAATACTTTAAAAAATAATTACGTGGTCTCATACAGCAATGTTCATCTACATATGGTAGTGTGTATGCACATATTTGTGTGTACAGAAGCATAAACCTGAGAAGACGATTCTCTAAAGTACAACAATACTATGTACTTTAAAAATACACATATTTGCACAGTCCTGTTAACTTATACAAGCAGAATTACACCAGTTTAATTCACTCAATAATATGGAATACAAAACGTTGAGATAAGATGTTACAATAAATGTACTGGCATATTTTGCACTCTATAAACTAATGTAAGACCTTACTGTTCTTCAATACTTTTATCTTGCAGATTTATACTGATTAGAAAAGAAGATCAGTTATACTTTAAAATGCAAAAGCTGTTCCCTGAATGCAGGGTTTAGATGCTCACATAGAAACCTATTAACTAAGGTGTGCATCCAATTATCATAATCTAATACTGTCTTCATCATGATTTAGAAGCAGCTGGAGCTTCAGACTTGAACTATTATTTTTTTTTAAGCACATCACTGAGTAGAAGTATTTTTTGTTTTTACCCATGAAAGCTCATAGAGACTCTATACAACAAGAATCCCACACCTTCCTTTTAATAACTACAGGATTTGGGGCCAAATCCCTACTGAAGATCTTGGACTACAAGCAACATAATATAATGTAAATACAAAATCCCTACAGTAGTAAAAGGTGTCTCGAAGTGCTGTAACATTTTGGAAAAACATTTACTTCTGCTGTATGTACTGAAAGTCATTCAAGAAAGATACAGCTAGGTATCAAGAAGCTGTCCCATCTTTCCAGTAGTAAGAAGGTTAGTAGAAGTTGGGTGTGCTCTTACGCACCTGTTCAGTGAAGTTAGGCAGTATCAAGAAAAGAGACGGATACAATTTCCTTTTTAAACACTTCACGCTACCTTGTAAATGTAAAAGCAGGAGAAAGGCTTTGAATGCACCTGAAAGAAGGATAAAACTAACTGCCAGGATCCGAAATGGAAGGAAAGCTGTGTCAGTTCTCAGCACTGTCAGAATTAATTGTGCCCCTCTGCTGCCCAGACACATGTTTTATCAGTTCAAACCCCATGCATGCCGCCAGGGAGGATGAGTCAGGAGCCTACAGGAACCCTGGGACAGGCCTGCAGAGACCACCAGCACCCCCAACAACAGGGCAGTCCCAGGGTGCTGGTCAGGTCACAGTCCACCAACAGCCCCAGACATGGGTATTGAACTAGGTCGATGGTCCATCCAGAAGGTGTTCCTTGCAGGAGAGCACCAGGCACAAGGCTGCCAGTCATGTCAGTTCAAGGTCCAGCAGGAAACAGGGCTGGAGACAAGGCTGCCTGCAACGTCAGCCCAGGCTCCGGCCAGAACAGCCAACGAAGCCAGACTGCAAGAGGCAGAGCTGGACACAGCTACACCTACAGCACTGCCCAAGCAGGAATGGGATGCCCAGACCTGAGCTTAACTGGGCAGGGTGTGGGTGGGGGTCCCGGAGAGGCTGCTCAGGGGGGCTACAGCCTGTCAGTGCCTTCAGGGGACTGGGGAGCCCACGGCAGGGCCTTGCCATTGCCCACAGCACAGAGCTCACACGGAACAGAGGGCATGCAGAGGCACAGCCTGGTTTGGGTTGTCCCAGATCTTTAGGGACATTGGAAATAAAGGAAAACTGAGTTGCCCAAGCAGCTCTGTGCTAGTCACAGACAGCCTTATGGTCCTGCAGTTTTGGGAAAGAAGGCGTATGACCATTTTGTGCCAGTGACTGGCAACAAAAGTACAGGTGTGCAGGCCAGGACCCAGCCTAGGGAACACCATGGTAAGGGGTCCATGACAAGATGACCATGGTAATTTAGCAAACAAAGTAATGAAGTGGCCTTTTGATGACTTTCTTGCCTGTTTGTGACTCTTCCTAATGAGCCCTCCTCTGCCCCTAGCCTGTTTTTGCTTACAGAGCCTTACTGTAGGTTCATTTCAAAACTTCGCATAAAATCAAGAACTGCAGAGAACTTTTTCTGTGTCATTCAGGTTTTACAAGGTGCCAGCCTGATCTGAGGAGTAAGGGTCCTGCATGTGAGGCAGATGGCAAGAAGCAAAGCAAAGAACAGAATACAAGATGTCTCGCCAGCACTTCGGGAAACTGGAAGGATAGGTGTGGCAAAGAAATACTGTTAGTTTTGGTTTATTTTCTACATGTGTGTATGATTTTTGTCTATGTCAGTTATTCTTTCTACTGTGATACTCTCCCATATATCTTCCATAAGAGGAAAAAAAAAATCTAAATACATATGTTTTCTAAGTCCATTTTGGGAACAGTGAACGTCTCTGAGTTTCTATTTGACATCAAACGGTATTTGTTATGCACAATCCCAGCAATATTAAAGCAAATAATATTTGTAAAGTTTGGGAAAAAAATAATAAATGATGGGCATATCTAGTACATTGATATAATAATTAATATACAGTTCCTTCATCCTGTAGCAAAATTTTCATTTGTATTATTATCTCAATAATTTTATTTATCTGTGAGACTTCCATTTCAGACTATTTACTAGAAAATTACATCAAATTAGATCATGACCCTGAGGAGTTCTGTAAACTAACATGATGTTAAAAATAACTTAGCAATCAGAACAGAAAGGAGCAAGTTGTGTTTAATAATAGCATTCACTAGCCACAATTAACTCCAAAGTCCCAGTAAAAACATGTTTCTCTTTTTAAATACATTATCTGTTTTGACACTAATTAGCGAATCTATTTAACAATGTCTCACAAGATAATGTTTTAAATTATCTTAAATTTCTGGTGGATTCCTTTCCTTCCTGTAGCCTCCTTGTTCATTAACAGCAGCCAAGATCACCTGTTCGTAAGTTTGTCTGCATGTGCTTACCTGTGCATGCTGGTGTACTACATGTGGAATAAAAAGGAGAGCTTGTGATCTAGATGTTCTATGTTTCTTAATTTGGGGTGGTTGTGAGTTATGTAGGTTGTTCCACATGTCTGCTGATCAAGAGTTAAACTACAAAACATCATTACATATTCTATACATGTTAGTTATTTATAGAACTCCCTGTTTCAAGTCATACCATAAAGAAAGCTTAAGATTTCTTAGTATGGTATGACAAAATCCCTTATCAAATTCCAGTGACATTATTTCTATAAAGTATACTCTATAAGAAATAATGCAGCATTAAATCCAACACATCCAGTCCTGCAAAAGCTTCAGTAAATGCACAAAATCATGCACAGATGAGTAACTTTTCCACATAGTGATGTCCCAGTATTATGGCAACTCACAGGCTACGGAAAATCCCAATGACTTAAAGTTCATACCATAATCTTTTTTCAGTCCAAAGAAGGCCATCAGAAGAATGGTGTAATAAGCACTTCCACAGCAACAGCCAAATAAATGGACTCGCTCTTTCCCTGCTGAACGCGCTGACAAACCTTTTTATGGACTATCACGGGAGCACAATAAATCTCATACAGATGTTTACATGACAAATGGCAGTAAAATCTTCAGTGGTCAGAGGTAAATTTCAGTCTCTTTTAAAAGGTTATAGACATACAGCAAAAAAAAAGCAAGTGGCTAAATGAAATGTGAAGTACCATGCTGTTTATGGAATAATTATGCTTCTAGTAGCAATATAAACTAACTACTCAAAGGATTTTAAAGTAATAGCTAGATACTTCTGTAAATGTAAACTGGCTTCTGGTTGCCACAATCCAAATGTGTACTTACACATTCAAGGAAAAGAGAATTTAAAACATCATATAGAAAGGAGAAATAAATGGTTTGGACATATTTATGGTACCATAATAAAACCTTCTTACATTTATGAAGAGGAAGGCAATGTTTACAGCTTCTCATAATTTATTTTGGCCTTTCCAACTATTCAATATAGGTTATATATTGGTATCATAAAGTGTAGACTATCTAAGTTTGGAGCTAACCACTCTAGTTATGCACATATATTTCTTTGTTCAGGAAACGTTGCCAACAGAGAGCACCACATCTCTCTCAGATCTATTGCTACTCATATATTCAGGCAAAATTCCCTCTGGATAACCACACTGCAAAACTGCTAGTTCAGCACATTGAGATGATCACTATTATATTATTTTCTTTAATAACGAATCATTATTGCCAGTAAATAATTTAATGCGGATAGATTTCAATTTGCTTTACATGGCTGCCTAAACACATTTCCATTCTCCTGCTTACAGCATTTTCAATGCGGTCAGCTGTATCGCTGTGTCATGCTTTCATTTCCCAAGCAAGGGGCGTATCACAGCTCGCCCGATACACAGGAGAGACAGTCTACCAATTCTGAGCAGAAAGGAGTTGTCAGTCATTCATCGAAATCGTGACTCAGCAGCTGTTTTTCCGTAAGAGTACTCTGCACATAGGAGATAAAACAGGAGGGGCGATGTCTTTACAAGCAAAGACATTCTCTGGTACGTATATAAACAAAAATGTCCTTCCCATCCTACTGTATTTATGTAATAATTTTTTCACTAATTCATTTCAAATCTTCTAATTGCATACAAAGGAGACTGTATAAACTGTTTTATTCAGCCTTTCCTAATTTTTGCCAGGAACTGATCCATGCAGATTTCTCTGACTAAATTAAACATGTCCATTTTGCTCATACTCGCTCAGGTAGGAGAATGATTTTTCTTCCCACAAGCAAAAATTTTACAAATGTTGCTCATAAATATTTAAAACTAAAAACCATCTTTCATAAAAAATGGCTACATGTTTTCTACATGTGGATACCAGCCAACTTAGAATATGCAGACCTACAGCAAACACTCAACCTAAAAAGCCAGGGGAAAAGTCCTTCCTCGGAATGTACAGATGCACACACATCAGTCTAGACACAGACCAACAGCAAAAAATGTAGAGGTAAAATGTGCTTGCTGCCAATTTATAAGAGACTCCAGGTCTAAATGTTATTCTCTAACAAATGAGAAGACACCTATAACATCTTGAGCAATCTTTGTTCTGTCTAGCACAGGAATCCAGGAGAACTGAAGATACGAAGCAGTTTCTACCTCTCAGATTGATGAGGACTCCTCAGTTTCAAAAAAGACGACTGTGAAAAGCATAATAAAGGTTCATAAAACCCAATCCTTACTGTGCAAAACCTGGGGATCTCAAGTGAACTGATCAGGAAGAAATCTGGGGAAAAATATGAACAAATGGAAATTTTTTTGTAAATGCCTAAGTAAGCTTTGCTATTAATTATGACAAATATCAAATTATACGGGGGTTCAAAGTGATTCAACAATTTCATACAGATGAGCACCAGAAACTATTAAATACAAACATGTGACTACAACCTTTGGTTCGGTAAATCCTAAACATCAGACTGCTACAACATAAAACTGGCCCTATGCTCTTCCCTACCCTTTGTTACAGAGTAATCTGCTCCTGGCCACTGCCAGAGAAAAAGTAACAGATTTTAGGGATTTTTTTGGGATACTGTAAACAGTTGCTGTTGTGCTTTATGTACTGGAGATGAAAAGTGGAATTTTAAGTTCAGTAGATAATAGTTGTTATCCACAAAGTCCTCAAGCCATTCAAATCCTCATCCTCAAGCCTACCTCAAATTATTTAGGAATATCAGCATTTTTACACACACACAAAAAAAAAAAAGGAGGGGGGGGGGGAGAGGAATAATACCTGCAATTTTACATACACACATTTACAGAATGGAGATCCAGTCACGACTTTTTATTACTATCTGTTTGCACTGTATTTTTGGTAATAAATACTAAGTGAGGAGATTATCTTGTTCATTCACTGAGGTTTTATTTTCCATCAATGTATAGTGCTTGTACTACTGGGAATAAATAAAAAAATAAATAAATAAGATAAAGACTTAAAAATTCATGTTAATTTCACACAGGAAAAAAATCAGTGTTCGATGAGTGGAAAAAATGAATCAAGATTAATAGATAAATGCTATTTTTAAAGCCCTTAAAAACATTGCAGAGTTAAAAATATAAAATAGAAATTATTTTTATAGCAGCTGGTAATGTCCATTTAAGGCTGACAGTTTCTTGCAGATGACTAGTAGTATATATGTCACGCAGCACCCAGTGTTTTGAGTTTCTTGCAGTATAACGGCATAATCAGATGTCTTAAAAACTCAGACTGAGAATCTCTCCCTATTTTTAGCTTAAATCCAAGTTATAATTATAGTAAATGTACTATTTTTTAAAAGAATGCTGCTGCTTATGTTCTTAACATAGTGATCTTCTTGTTTTCATATTGCAAAACTGAAACTAGACTAGGATAAACACAGAGGGAAAGAATTAAGGCTTAAACTGAGTTTAATATGTAACTCCAACTCACCATCGCAAAGCCCAAGAGGCAGGACATGCAATCCTGCATTCCTTATGCACTCGTAATACCTCTTGGCTTCAGTGGAAGTTTTGTTTGAGAAAGCGTATAATCGGAACCTATAATTTCATTAATTGCGCGCCACAGGCAGTCCATGTGAGGTAAGAATAATGAACCAAACTGGCTGGAAGGACAGTGAACCCTCAGCCCCACCTGCACTTTTGTGGACCACCAAGTCCACGCAACGCAACTGTGAATCCCCGTGTTCCCCACCCACACACACTTCCAGCCTCTCCTTGTGACAGTGTCCATCGTGTAGAAGAGCCCACCGTGCAGGTGCTTCATTTGGGAGACAATATAGCTCCCAGGTCTCTATCACAAGACACTGCATCACCAGCCTTCCCTGGGCTCTTGGCAGTACCGAGGATTTCACCCGATGCAGATCCTTACTCTGTTGGGATTTGTATATTATTCATACTAAGCAAAGGCAAAATGAACGTTATGTAGCTATTAGTACAGATTGCTTTGACATATTACATATTTCATTAGATATCCTTTGGGCAATTTAGGAAGTATCATCTAAAAGCCATGTGGATAGACTTGACTTTTACAGTGTTACTGTACACATAACTTTTCTGTGCATACTATAAACATAAATGACTCTGCTGGGCATGTGCTACAGATAGTTGTACAGTATTCCCCAGTTTGTTTATATATGTGGGAAGAAATAGCATGAAACAAGAACCTCCCATATTATAAAGGCCTTTTATTTGCTAAAACATGAGCATAGAAAAAACACAGGCATTTGCCAGCTAGTTCTTCTTTTTCTAAACATAAAAACAACTAATCCAATTTAAAAAGAAACCATTTGCAGGCTAATAACTGGTAGGCCGTGTTACAGCAAGGGGTGAATCTACAGTAAGTTCACAGCTGCAAACTGACATTCAGAAGTAGGCAGTCAAGAGCTCTTCAGCTACAAAAACCTTGTTACCTTCCTGTATAATAAATTGGACACTCTAGTTCATTTCTACATTTATAATTGAAGACAACTCATTTTTTACACCACCTACCTCAAGATTAATTCATATTTTCTTTTACTACGTCCTTAGAATAACGTTTCCTATTTTCGTTTGTCTGGTTTTGCTTTGTTTTGAAAATGTAAAGCATCACCTCCTATATGGTTATTAGGTCTTTCAGCAAGGGAAACCTAAGAACAAGACACATCGCCCACAGCTCTGTATTAAATGAAATACAGGAACATGTCTTTCCCTATTTAAAAACAAAAATCTTTACCAGTCTTCAGTCTCCAGAATGGTGCTGGGTTATCTTATGAATACATAAAAGCAGAAAAAAAAAATCTCAAGATTAAAAAAAAAAAGGTCATTCTTAACTATTCTAAAAGCTCAGACTTCATAAGGAAGCTTGCAATGAGTAGATGCACACACACCAAAAAAAAAGACAAACTAAAAAGGCAAAAAAATTGAAGGTATAAAGATGAGGGTGACTGAGAAAAAATGAGGATGAAAAGAAAGAGAAGGAAAAAAGAACATAAGAACATTTTAAAAAGAAAAAATAAAGACACTGAAAACAAATGAACTGTTGAAACTCTGGTGGGAGGAACTGATGAATATTAACTTGTATTATTCTGATTACAAAATACATTTCAAAATTGGATGAAACACATTGTATGTATGTTTTGCCAAGGACATTCTTGGCAATTACAAAATCAGGAAAATTATAATTCAATCAGTGAGGCATTCCTTAAAACCACTTGAAAAAGGAGACCATTTGAACCATCAAACAGGCTGCATGGGTAAAGACTTTAAAGACTCAATATTCTGGAGCAGTGCAGACTGCAGTCATATGTTGCATAGTGAACCTCCCAATAATGGGGCCATTAGACAAATAGCAATTTTTTTCTTGAACGTATTTTACCAATAAGCCTCATCTTTTTGCCATATAAAATGAGGGCGGTTCCAGTAAATAAAATAAAATAAAAAAAAAAAATCAAGTGCTCGTACTGTGAAACTTATTTTGGACTAAAATCCGGTTTTAACTTTTTAAAAAACTGTACTGTTCATGGCAACCAGATCACATCTATGAAGATGACTTCCATATTTATCAAATGCACATGAGACTCTTTACCATGCACCAAATCTGCGTGCTTGCCTTGCAAAGGATGCTGCTGTCAGTCCCTCCAACAGCTGCGGTCCTAAAAACGCTGTGGCTGCGTCATCACATTTGTTGTTATCCTAGCAAAACCCACAGTACACGGGTCACCTTGACCTCTCTCGTGTAAACAGTAATTTCACAGAACTGCTAACACCTGAAGAATGGGATTGACTGAAAAATGCACAAGGAATTCACAGTTCCCATTCTAAAAGGCGTATGACCTGGCTTCCACAGAGTAATGCTTATTCACCTATCACTGTGATTGCACTTTGAAGTGGAGCTGTGCAGCCCGTGGGCTTAACCCATCAGATTGCTGCAGCCTTTGCAAATTGCCTGTTACGCAGTCAGATTTTCAGAAGGACCGAAAATTCCGGTTACAGCCACTTCTGGTGCAACTTTAGAATACTCCAGGGCCCTAAGCACCCCAAGTTTTACTCTGCCTTGTCTGCAAGCAGAAGAGACCCGGCCCCAAGACACCCTGAAACAGCAGACGGTTCGGCGAGGAGACAACTCAGCCCCCCAGCGCCCGGAGCTGTCCTCCGGGGAATGTCAAACCCCACTACGGGGCTGCCTGTCCCCGCCCCCCTCCGCTGCCCTCCAGGACACGGCCTGGGGCGCCGCTCGGCCCCTCACAGCGCCCAGCCAAGTCCCGAAGCGGCGAGGGAGAGACCCACGGGGCCTCCCCGAGGCGCACCGCACACAGCCCGCGGCACCGGCCTCCCACGGAAGCAGGTGCGACGGCGCGGCCGCTCAGTGCCCCGGGGCTGCGTGGGAAGGCGCCGCAGCGCTCCCGACCCGCGCCACCGCCTCACAGGCAGGGCTGGGCTGCGGGGGGGGGAGAGGGGGAGACGTGACGTCACGTGCCGGATGGGGGCGGGGGGGGAACTGCAGGGATGGAAAATTTTCGGCTCCGCGTCTCCTGCGCGTGCCCTCGCCGTGCCCCGCCCCTCCTCCCCCCCCCCCCCCCCCCTCCCCGGCGGCGGCCGCGCTCCAGAACGTTCTGCGGCGTTAACGGTCGGACTGTCGCTGCCTCGCGGGGCCAGGCAGCTTCCCGCCAGCCCCGGCGGAAGCAGGGGGCAGAGCCGCCGCCACTGGGACCGCGGGGGGGGGGGCGGGCCGGGGCCTCCCGCGCTGTCTCGTCTCAGGGACCCCTCGTCCGCCCCTGCAGAGCCCAGGGGCCGCGCGGGTGCAAGCGCGGGGGTTCACGGGGGCAAAACGACTGGGTGGCCGGGCACCCTCCCGTCCTCGAGGCTCGCGTGGGAGCGCGCTGCTGCCGCGGCGACAGGGCGATGGCTGCTGCAGAACCCCCACAGAAACAGTGAGCAAGTAGTCCCTCGCTGCCCCCGTCGAGCCCCCTCCGGAGTCGCAACCTCTGTGTGAGGGGCTGGGGCGAATTGTAAAGCTCCGCTCCCCCCTTCCACGGGGCATCGAGCAGCAAAGCCCTCAGACGTTTCTGGAGTGATTGCCTGAGGGGAAGGCGGCAGGGTGCTGTTTTTTCCCCCGCTCCTCCCGAAAGTGGGGTCTATGCTGCATCACATCACTAGGGGGAGGCCGTAACTCCCCATCACTTCCCGGAGCACACGCTCGGGGACCCTTTCAGCTGTCGGCGGGATCGGGGCTTGCATGTGCTCGTTTATTAAAAATAGCGAGTGACTGCAGCGAGTAGCTATGGGTCGGTGGCACCTCAGCCCCTGTCATGCACCGTGCTACTCGGCAACGCCAGAGCTGGAGCCCAGGAGGGAGCCCAAGGCTGGCACAGAGTGGAAACGGGGAGGAAACCTCCTCGGTCAGTCGGTGCCCGGTGCTGCAGTCGCGCTGCAGATGCTGCACTGGGCAAGTGGAAGCACCTTTCGGACATGGCGCTCTTGACCAGCACCGCAGCGTCCCGTCTCCGCTGCGAAATGCAACTGCCCCCACTGTAAACACAGCAGCACTGCTCGGCGTACTGACCGCTGTCATGTGCTGGCGGCCCCGCTCCCGAACCCCCCCCCGGGCACACGCCGGTGCCGCCCCCACCCCTCAGCCGGGCGCGCCCCAACCTGCCGATGCCCCCCCTGCAGCAGGCCCGGGGGTCAGTCGGGCAGCGCGGGCGGCAGGGGGCGGTGCGGCGGCGAGCGGGCGCCGCGCCCCTTCGCGATGACGCGCCCACATTCCTGCCTGAAGAGCAGCGGCTCCCCGAGGGGGCCGTCAGACCGGGATCGACGTCGCTGCTGAGCTCTGGGCGCCTCAGCCGGAGCACCACGGACACGATATTTTTTTTCTGTTTTACACCGCTGGCTTTTTAAAGTTTTTTTTTTCTACCTTTATTTATTTAGGGTTCTGTTTTCGCTGACGCTTTATAGTTAAGGGGTTTTTTTTTCCCCTTGTAAGAAGCAGCAGCAGAGAGAGGAGCATCTCTTTATTCCGAGGCTTCGGGAGGAACCCTCGCTTTCAAACTCTTGCGGAGAAGGTACGGCGCGGCGGTGCCGGCTGTTAGGCGGCCGTCGGGAGGAACGGGGCGAGTTTCGGGCGCAGCGCGGCTGGTCCTTCGCGCCTTTGTCCGGCGGCAGCTCCCGGCTCGCTGCCTGAGACGCTGCCGGGCTCTGCCCGGAGGCGCGACGGCGGGTGCGCGGAGGTACGCGCTGCTGCCGCATCGCAGAAAGGTGGAAAAACCCCAAATGACTGCGGCGCGGTGCAGTCTCGTGACCGATTTGCATTTTTCCATTGAGAACGCCGGCATACGCGGTATCGCCGGCAGGGAGGGAGGTGAATGCGGGACCGTCTGCGGGACGGGAGCTCCGGCAGCCAGTGTGACAATCGCCCATCGGTATTGCATCAGGCTCCGCTATCGGGGGGGAGGGGGATGGGGAGTGCGGCGTGGCGCTGCCGCTGCCTCGGCCGGTCCGCGGCGCCGTTGCGGGCAGCGCTGTCCCGGCGCAGGTCGCGCGGCGACCCCGCCCCGCCGCGGGTCTCACCTTTGTCTGCCCGAGCGACCCCCGCCCCGCGCGCCTGGTACTTTTCCACTCGGCGGCGGGCGGGGGCCGCCGAGCCGCGGGCGCGCGCTGGCCACGTGACGGGCCGCGCGGCGCCCGCTGCGGCACTGACGTCGCCTCCCACCTCCGCAGGCTCGGCGAGTCCCGCGGGCAAGGACAAAAGAGCGGCCGACGAGCCCCGACCCCCGGCACCGCCACCGCCATGAGCAGCGCCGAGATGGGCAAGTTCAACATCTCCCCCGACGAGGACAGCAGCAGCTACAGCTCCAACAGCAACGACTATAGCTACCCGTACCCCACCAAGCCGGCCATGAAGAGGTGAGGGGGCTCAGCCGGGAACGGGCAGCACCCAACCCCGGGGACAGGAGGCACCAAGAGGCTGTGATCCACCCCAGCCCTCGTTTAAAACGTTCCTTCGGGTCTAGAGGTGGTGCGTGTTGACGTGCGTGATGTCAACACAAATGACTGCGACTGTGAACATGCGCAATGCTTTGTGTACTGGGCAGATCGGCAGGTGGGGGGGTCTTCTTTTGGGGTCATTCCGTTGGTTTTCTCGTTTCCCTTTGAAGTGGATTGGAAGTGCTAAACGGGAAGTGAATATGCAGTGGTGACTAATGATGCAATGCTTTTACAGCCACTATGCGGATATTGATCCAGAAAACCAAAATTTCTTGCTTGACTCCAGTCTTGGAAAGAAGAAATACGAAACTCAGTATGTAAGTATATAGCAATAACATTTTTTAAAAGGGCCTTCTTGGCAAATGTATGTTTGTTAATTCTGAAATAAGCAATAACTTGCTATTAATTATTACCTGTCTCCCTTTTCTCAGCATCCGGGTACCACTTCCTTTGGAATGTCAGTATTTAATCTAAGCAATGCTATTGTGGGTAGTGGCATCCTTGGTCTTTCTTTTGCCATGGCTAACACTGGAATTGCTCTTTTTGTGTAAGTATCTTTTGGTTCATCAAAAACCAAAAATCTTTCTACTGTTTTATTAAAACAGAAAAATCCTTTGTGTAAAAATGACTTTTACAGAATACCCAGTCATTGCCGTCGGTTCGGAATTGCATTTTAGGATTTACAGCTTGTTTTAAATTAAGAGATTTTGATACATTCAGAAGGACATGGAAAAATTAAATGGATTAATTGCAAGTTCTGCAACCCACAAAACATTTTACAGTGAATTTTCCTTTACTTAGCTGTAGTTTCTCCACAAATAGACTGGTAGACTTCCCTTTAGAATTCCACTACCCAAGTAGAAAAGAAAGGTACTACTTAGCAGACAGAGATCTGTATTAGCTTTTTCTTCCAGAGTCCACTGATTGAAATTAATGACAGCTAACTGTTCAATTAGTGAAAGTTGTAATTGCACAAAAAGTACATGGTTAGGCTGTAGAGAGTTACAAGAAAAGTGTAGGCAGAAGAGGATTATTTATTTGTCTCTTGCAAGTCTGGCCATGTCTACAAAAAATTTCTGTGGCTCAGTCCTGCTGATCAGGAATGTGGTCTTCTTTTCCTCAACTGACATAGTTTTGCCTGTAGAGGTACCTTGTACATACACCAATGAAGAAATACTTTTTATTGCTGTGCTTTTACTCAATTCAGGGAACTGGTTTCAGCTACATGTATAAAAATCGCTGTCTCACTGTAAGGGAGGGATGTGGAATAATGAGCATATCTTCATTAGCATGTCTATATTGGCAAAAGCTTTCAAGTATAAGACAAAACTGCAGTAATGTAACTGAAAATGGCATGAGGAGACAATTGCATATGGTACTTCTATATGTCTTGGGGAAGATACATTTTTCATATATTTGAGGCAGTTCAGCTCACACAAGATATAATATCAGTGACAATGCAAATGGGAGTCCATGGATATGTTTAAAATAACCTTGTATTTTTATCATGGAAATAAATGTGCTGTATTCAAGGATGGGTAACATTTAGTTGGAAACTTACCTTACTCTGTTGCCAGATTCCCAGGAAGTTGTAGGTCAGATTTACGTCCAGATATTTCACAGTATACCTGCGTGGTACTCAGGTTTCTTGAGGAAACTGCAAACATGTAGTTTTGATGTAAAAGATTTGATTTTAAATATATGGTAATTTGGGATCTTTTTTTGCTAAGACTTTCACTAACGTAGAAGATAATAAACTGAATTAACAACTTAGCAACATGTTTTCGGAAGAGAGATATATTTCACCTCTCAACACATCAGTTTTCTGCAACGTGTATAAGATAATCAGCATTATGTGCATTAGAACATCTCTAAGGAAAGGAAAAAAAATAAGGTTAGGTATTTAAACAGATTTCTTTCTGAAGAAGTGTTCAAAACTCTATTTAACAGTTGGGTGCCAAGGTTGTTTAGTTACCTTTCATTTCCAGATTCCGCATGCAAGTCTATTTGCATTAATACTGATTCAAAGATGAACTGGTTTGTTACCTTTCAAAACATATTGTAGTTTGTATAGTTCCAAGGCAGGAAAGCAGTTAATCACTGATGATACTGAGGAGTTATGATGACACTGAGGGCATTACAGATATCCTTTAAAAGCTGAGTTACAGATTCAGATCCAGATGCACTTGATTAAGGCAGTAAATTCTTCAAAGACTGTGTAGAGTCACTTGTGTCAGTGCTGTGACTTGTCACTTGTGTCAGCACTAAATAAATGAATGATACAGTCTGGAAGCCAGAAACGGAGTGAGCTTTGAGATGAGTTTGCTGACTGATCTTGTCAACACCATAGGCAGCCGTTTGAGGTTAGGAGTGATGGGCCCGGGATCTGTGCTGTTTTAATGAAATGTAACCCTTGCACATCTCGCGTGCTATTTCTAGTTCATGGCTGGATTAAATCCTAGTTAATCTCTACCTGTCACAAATACAGAGGTTTATTTGTGTGTGGGTGTTGGTGTTGAACTGGCATGGGAACTCAGGTTTCTTGGATTCCTTGTACAGATCTGTGAAGCTTTTCTCAGGTGTTCTCGTTTCCAGTTCTTTGTGCTGTGTTCACTGATTTCACCAACGCTAAACGTGACACAAAAAGAAATGTAAAGTATAGTCTGGGAAATCTAAATGGAACTTGCCATTTTTGAGGAGATGGGCTGATTTTTAGGTTTCCTATAAAGCAGAATGCTGGTACTGATGTAAGGAAGACTAGGGATTTTTTTATTGTGTTGTAATTTTCCACTGCGGTCTTCAGGAGTTGAGAAGTCCCCCTAGTGTGCCACGCCAGGAAGTGCATTTGTTGTGGGAGAGATACGATAATCTGAATTTTAGATATTGCAAATACGCTTCTGGAAATAATACATAGTGTGCATAAAAGCTGTGGGGAAAACAAACAAGCCACTAGCAATTCCCGTGTAAGCACAAATGAAGAGCAACGTTTGAGCAAAGAAAGTTGTTTTTTAATGACAATAAACATGTATTTCTGTGTGAAGAGGTGGCTCTCAATACATCTGAATTTTCAGTTAATTCTTTAAGGCTTTTGCAGTTTCAACTTTATGTTTTTAAAAAAAGACACTACACAGGTTTAAGCTGAAAAGCTGATTTGTTTAAGACCAAGAGATAATCTTCACTTTAGCTAGAGTTAGGCACTACTTGAAGTTCAATAGATGCATGATGCAGTGTTGAACAAGGATAGGCAGACAGGAAAAAAATTTGGTTTCTTGCATTGATACAAAACCGTTCCAGCTGTTACTTTGTTATATTATTTCTATCAAATGTAGCCAATTATAATGGCCTTACACTTATCGGTGCATGATTAATGTTTATGTTTGATCTGCTTTTATTTAGTAAGGTTACAGTAAGTCATTTATGGCTATTAAAAATTTGCATGCTTTCCCTCCCCCACAGGGTACTCCTACTGGTTGTCTCAATATTATCTTTGTATTCAGTGCATCTCCTTTTGAAGACTGCCAATGAAGGAGGTAAAGCAAATTACAGTTTTAAAAACATATGGTATTTCTTTCATATAGTATCTTTGTGAAACGCACCCTTCCATTGGATTCTTTTGTTTTATTTTAGGATCTTTATTGTATGAACAATTAGGAATGAAGGCATTTGGTATGGCTGGAAAACTTGCTGCTTCTGGATCAATTACAATGCAGAACATTGGAGGTGAGGAGATCTTAAAATGTCTTTACTGTCAGTAGTAATTGTTCCCTACTTATTCTTGGAGACTTTTTTTTTCACACAACATGTGTTCATTAACTGCTTGTGTTCAAGTGAAGTTATGAAACATGTTATGTGATTCTTGCATCTTGTGGCATATTCTATATTTGTAATGATCTATGATGTTATTCACCTACAGCTATGTCAAGCTACCTCTTCATAGTGAAATATGAGTTACCATTGGTCATCAAGACATTTATGAACATCGAAGAGACCACAGGGTAGGTGTTAGAACTCCTCATCAGAGAAACTATTAGGAGAAACAAATACGGAGACTGTATATATTTTTATATGAAGACTACGTTCGGTATGCCATAGGGTAGCTTCTTACTCAGACAGAGATACAGTAAGTTTGCCCTTCCCCTGAGTGTTCCACTTCATTTAGATCCAGCCTGTCCTGGGAAAAGGGTAGGAAAATACAGGTATCTCATCGTCTTACATAAAGCTGTTCTGTAAAGAACATCAGGTAAGTGTTAGTGTATGTACCAGTCAGTACATACTGTAAATAAGGAAAGATAAATGTGGTTATGGTCGGTTTTGGTTTGGTTTTTTATTTTTTCTATCTTACTGCCATTCCAGCTGGTTTGGACTGATTATTTTGGTTTTCTAGTGTTAATATTGTGGTAAGGGATTAAATATAAGATTAAGGTGCAGTTATATAATGAATGTCTTAAGTAACAGTTCTCAGAAAAACATGGGGACTAAACATTGTACTAAACCAGAGTTTAAATGCCCAAGGAGGATGCATTGCTATTTAGCTTTGGAGACACCTTGACTCCATAGTGGCTTTCTTGCTTGGTTTTAAAAGTGGGTGACTTGGATAGGGTTTATTTTATCTACCCGTACCATCTAAAAGTTAGACTTTAATCTCATCATTACTCTGGACTTTGAATAATCAGTGGAGAAGGGTGATCATCTGTAGTGGTCAGCTCAGTGCACGTGGCTTAGACACCTGTTGTGGGCATCTCTGAAGGACATTTTAACGTATTACTCCATGTTGAGAGGGTGTGTAAAAACAACTATCTAAAACAAGATGCCTGACTTCAAAGGGATAGAGTTAAGTGCTATAAATCTCACTCTTCAGAGTTGTACTTCTGTGCCTTGTCCTGAAGTGTCCCAGTCTTGAGAGGGCTGAGCAGCTCAAGACTCCAACTTGAACCTAAGCCTGAGTTCAGAAGGTAGGCATTTTTTTGCCTGTGTTCCCTAAGGGGTTCAAGCCATTTGGTGGTGTTCATACAGCTTGCTGATAAGACATTGTCATGACAACAGTGCTAGCCATCTTTTTTTTTTTTTTTTTTTTAATGTACTTAAAGAATGCACCTACTCCATTTACTTAGTACTGTACTGTTTACAAATTCTTTGCTGAGAAAGTTAATTTCCCTCCTTTGGCTGAATTCAAGTCCTTATTTTCAACTTCCTAAGAAAGTCCCTGGAGTATCCAATACTTATAAGGGGGCTTGGAGGCAAGTATTTTTAATTGTCCCATCTTCAGAAAATAATTCGAAATTGGTTGCAGTTCAGGTGGGACAATTTAAGGCTGTGAATCTCACTGGATACAGCTGCTGCTCTGCAAATCCGACAGGCAAAAATTCAGAAAATGAGATTTGTATCTTCAGTGTTTTCTTGTTGGTTGGTACTAGGTAGCTGTACACTGATTTAAATTAAATCTTTTCTCAGTGCTCTGGCAATTGTGGATCCCATTTAACTGACGCTCTCCATGCGTTGCTTAGGGGAGTCTGGGTGGCTACCATTGGCATGGATTCCACTCTGGCAGCCTGGTGCCTAAAATGTAAGCACTTACCTGTTTAAATGTGCCAAAATAATGCTTACTGTAGAAGAAAATATTCTGGAATTCTGAGACAATATTGTAAATAGTAGCTCTATTATTAAAATTTGTTTTGCAGTTATTTTAATTCTCAGCTCTATTTTGAAGCTGTGCAATCCCATTCTTTATTCTTCAGCACAGAAAAACTTCTAAGTCCTTGATCTGAAAGTCAGGATGGCCTTTACATGGTCCATGCACAGTAACAGTGCATATTCTTATGACTGTAACAAATTCAAGGAATCTCTGTGCTGTGATTTCTTCCAAATTTACCACAAGACAACTAAATTTTTTTAAAAAGGGAGCCAAAGGTACATGACATTATTGTCATACACATCTGAACTTTCTATAATACGTTTGTTATGTTTAGTTATCCCAGATAAAACTGGAAGGATGACCAAATTTTTTCTGCATTTACTACATATATCTGGAGCAAGTCTGTTAAAATTACTCCGTATTTGCATTAGCGTATGTGGATTTACAATTCAGCAATTGAGTTTGAATGCACACATTTCCAATTAGGTCATTAATTTTTTTTTGTTTACCTAAGTAGTAGACAGTCCATTTTAAAATAAATCCTGTTAGCTGATATCATAACAGGATATAAAGTATTAATATTGAGGAATAAATGCTCGGTGTAACTTGAGTTGCATAAAGCAGATGGGATATTCCTGTAGGACAGATGAAGAAGGCAGTTACCCTGCCACAATTCAATACTCAAGATGTTTTTCTCTTAGTTCCATGAAATTGCATTATATTTACACAGATCTAACTTTGTTTTCCTGTGTTTCAAAGGAAGGTGTGAATCTTCTAACACTCCAAAATGTTTTGTCAAAAAGTAGCTGGTGCTTCTTACGGAATAAATGGCAAAAATGATCTGAAAGAAAAAAATCTTCTGAGGTTCTTACCATAGTTTCCCTGCTGAAGGGACTAAATGTGCCTCCAAGAGACTCCCAGTGCTTGTGGGCTTGAGCTACTGCATCAACTCCAGCCCTCACCTGTTTTTCTTCAACTCCTGCAGAGTACCTAATAGAATTTTATTTCCGTTAAAAGTGAATCACCACCCTGCTGGGGCCCTGCAGTGTGCTAATACATCTGCAGAGTTGGGAACCAACGCTTAAGCAAATTACTATTTTTCCATCATTGATCCCAGTTGACTTTTTTCTGACCAGTCATTTACTTTCCTGTCTTCTGACTTTCAGATGCATATTAATTTTAGAAAAGGACACTAAAGGAAAGGCACAATGCAGGTTTGGGGTGAGATAAGATATTGTAGAGCTTTAGGTCCACATAGTAAGTTGAATGCTGACCCTTTGTGACATTAGGCTTTGCATTTTTTTAAAAAAGCTATGTGTTGTAGAAGATAAGAGTGAAGACTAAGCTGCAAATGTCTTAATTTTTAAATACTTTGATTAGATACTAATATTACCTTTTTTCCTACAGAGAATGGTATCTTAATGGTGACTACTTAGTGCTGCTGGTGTCTGTCATCCTTATTCTTCCCTTGTCCTTACTGAAAAATTTAGGTAAGCAGTCGAGTTGAATCAAAATAAAAATGCATTGGAAATAATGTGGGGAAATGGTTTCATAATGGTGCTGGAGTCTTGAAGTACTAAGTGAATTAACAGCTGTCTCCAAACTTGTCTCTTGGGACTAACCAGTGTTTAGGTAATTGCTGTCAATCTACATTAAAAAAAATAGAAAGTATCTTGAGTTACAGATGCATTTGTGGAAAATGAAGGGACAATAGGATAGCTTTAGAACAAGGCTCAGCAGTGACTTTCTGTTTGTGTTCTTATCACAGTTTGGTCAGTAATAGCGAAATATTGTTATTAGCTAATAGTGTTGTTAGCTATCCTGTAACAGTCTCAAAAGAACAGGGACGCAAGCCCTGGGAATTTAAATTGTATTAGTAATGTAAGCAGAAGTCACCTCTTTCATTTTAGATCCTAAGCAGTAGCAGAATATTGAAAGCAGGTAGTTTATCTGAAATGGCTTTAGTCCAGTGATAATACATGAATAATTCAGTTAACACGCTGTTTGCTCAGAGAATCCTGTACTGGAACCTCACTGAGAATCTGGAATTACTTTCAAGTAGAAAACTTACTGTTTTCTACAAATTATTCAATAAAAACAGGAAAAAGCTAAGTTATCTTACAATGCATTCTATTTGAACTAGTCATTCTTAGTATATAATAAGTCACGTGGTGTGGGGATTTTGTTGTAGGGGGGCTCTTTTGTAAATTTTGAAGTGTAATATTACAGGTTCACTGTATGTACAGAACCTAATATGTCTTTGAGAACATTCATAGCTGGGTTGACATTGCAGAAAGTCAGTCTTGTTCTGTGTAACACTAAGAAAATGGCCGTTGAAGAGATCGCTGTGTTTTGCCATAATGTTAAGCCTTAAATTATGTTTCTGTTTATTGTACCTTAGAATTTTTTTTTCTCTCTTTCTTGAACACAGGATATTTGGGCTATACCAGCGGCTTTTCATTACTTTGCATGGTCTTCTTTCTTATTGTTGTAAGTATATTCTTGTAGACTTCCCGTGCTGTTAAAACTGCATTTCAAAGTGAAATTAAACACAGTTTCTGAAAAGTTTGAGATATTGCATTAGTCAAAGTAACAATAAATACATGGCTTTATTTCTAGGTAATTTGGAAGATGTTTCAGATTCCTTGTCCTATGGACAGTGATATCGTGAACGTGACACTACTAAATGTTACAGTGGCACCTTTGGTAGATGAAAACATAACAGGTGATGATGTGTGCAAGCCAAAATACTTCATCTTCAATTCACAGGTAACTGACTAAAAATCAAACTCTGTGTTGAAAATAACTGAGACTTAATATATAGCAGATAAATAGGTCATCTTTTCCTTCAAGTAATTGGCCAGTTGTAAACTTGGGACGTGTTAATACTTTCTGTTCCAGTAGAGTTAGACACTGATTACCTCATATGGACTGAGTGTTTCCACATTCCAAATACACAGACATTAAAGGAGCTTGATGTGCCTTCCTGAGATGAGTGGCAATACACGCATCTCTCGTTCTTCAGCATAGCGCTAGTGAAGTCTTTTAAAAAAAGTAAATTGCAGAAGAAGAAGTAGTAAATAGTAAAAGTGTGCAAAGGGGAAATGTATGCCAGAGTTTGGAACAGACTTGAAGTTCCCAGTCATGAAGTCTTGACTCTTACGAATGCTCCCAATTAGAGTGGTAAATCTCCATGCATGGTGAGGAGGTGTGTGCAATAGCCAATACCAAGATCAGGCTATAATGGCTTAAGCCTATGAGACGCAGAATGTAATTCTGGATGCAAATACATTCAGCTCAGCACGGACTTCAGAGATTTGAGAGTACTTCGTACCTAAGAGTCTGTGTTTTAGAAAGCACAAACTTGTTTTAATTTTTGCCAAAGTTTCCATTGTAAAGTATATAGCTAGTCTTTGTCAAAAAGTAAACTGATGCCCAAGTCAAAACTGAAAAAAAACCTACTGATTTAATTTTCTAAATCTAAATTTCTAGTGTCTTTTGAGATACTTAAGAAAGGTACTTTTGTTTTTTAGACTGTGTATGCTGTCCCAATCTTGACATTTTCTTTCGTCTGCCATCCTGCGATTCTTCCTATCTATGAAGAACTGAAAAGGTAAATGTTAGATATGTGTCTGCAATTTCACTAGACAAACAGAAATAGTGTAAAACAGTGTGATCTCATTGCTAACAATGTTTCTTTTTCTCTTCCTTTAGCCGAAGCCGTAAAAGAATGATGAATGTGTCCTATGTATCTTTTTTTGCCATGTTCCTCATGTATTTATTGGCTGCTCTCTTTGGATACCTGACATTTTATGGTGAATATTGCCTTCTTTGCTTTCTTTTAAATGACCTAAATAAAACCACAGTATTTTTATGTTGGAGCAAGCAAACATTTACTATGGGTTCTAAATATACACAGTTGGGTTGTTTTTTTTTAAAGTATTTTTATAAGTGCACACCCAGAAGCAGATCAGTAGTAGAATTAGGCCCAAGGCACAGGATTAAAATTGGAGTAAAACAGGTTGTCCTTGTGTTAAATTGAGACATGCTTACAGGAACTGTTGAGACTTTCAATTTATATTGCTGTAATGGTAAAATTTGCTTAGGATTTAGAGCAGAAGTAGTTGTTTGTAAAGTATGTTGACTGCATCTGATTAAAATACTGTTTTCTGTATAGGAAAAGTTGAACCAGAACTACTTCATACATACTCTGCATATCTGGGTCCTGATGTTCTACTTCTTATTGTGCGTCTCGCTGTACTTATGGCTGTAACCCTTACTGTACCTGTAGTTATTTTCCCAGTAAGTAATTCTTTTTTTTTAATCTTACTACCATTTTTCATTTTCATCACTTGTCCTGCTGCAGTCCTGTACTGATTTGGCAACTCCCATTTATAGAATTTTTCTCTTAACTGGAAAAGGAAATTTATTCTAGTAAGCTTGATGATACCTCTCTATGCAGTTAATTCAAATAAATTAATTGGGCAACATTTCAAAGCAGTAAACGCAAATATGTTCAGTTATATTGTTTGCCTTGTATGGTTTAATTGGGAAGGTGGAATAGATTGCCACTTTATAAAAGTAGTTGTACTTTTGTATTATCAGCTTACAAAAGTTAGTGTGTTTTTATAAGTATATTGTGAATACAGCTTTTGGCCGTTTAGGTGTAAATTGTTGAGCAACCTCCTTAGATGTTACAAAAACACCTGGGATTTATTTTTGTTAGAGACAGATGTCTTTCCTTGTGTTTTCCTCTTTGCTGCCTGTGCTTTGAAAATCTAAATCACTGAAAAGAGAAATAGATAAGAAACACAGAGCTGCATCTGAAGTACAGGAAGTAAATATTTTTTTTAAAAGTATTTCATGGCTTTCAACTTCTATGAAAATCTGGAGTGTTCAGGAAAATTATGTTAAAATACTTTCAGAAGGAGGTGACGGTCACTGACTCCCACGATGAAGACTAAACTGGTTGTTTGTTTGTTTGTTCTCTTCAAAAGATCCGCACTTCCATTACCCAGCTGCTATGGGCAGGGAAGGAGTTTAAATGGTGGCGTCACTGTTCCATTACAGTTGCTCTTCTGGTGTTTACCAACATCCTTGTTATCTTTGTCCCTACTATTCGAGACATCTTTGGATTCATTGGTAAGCATTTGCACATCAGTTCAAGCAGTCTTTCAAATCTCAAAAAATGCAGTTCCAATCTAATAAAATTATAGTTACCTGTTTATGAATATTTATTTCTATGCTTTTTTAAACACAGGTGCATCTGCAGCTGCCATGCTGATCTTTATACTTCCTTCTGCCTTCTATATCAAATTAGTGAAGAAAGAACCAATGAAGTCTGTGCAAAAGATTGGGGTATGTATAGGCAAATACATAATAGTTACATTTGTTTGCTAATTCAGAGTAAGAACTTTAGTTTCCTTCTTCACAATTTAAGAATTTTGAAGCCCTTCTGAAAGTAGTCAGTGAATTGCCATTTAGTGTTGTCTTAGTTAACACCTGGGAGTTACACAGGTACTCGTAACTGAGGAGATAGACATCACAAGGCTCAGTTCACTTCAGTGACTTTTCTCACCCCCCAATCTCAATAATAGGTAGGTCATTCTGTTGCTGGTAAGAACCAGTTTTCAACAGATTACCCTTAGGACTATACTAAAAAAGTCTTGTCATTCTCCTTTGAATTTTCTTTCACGATTTATTTACATAATTTACCCCTTAAAAGCTGACCTCCACCAATTGTTTGGGTCATCCTGACCAATCTTGGTATGCTTACCTGATCTCAGACCTACTGACTCTGAATCGAATCTTGGACATACTGAGTCAGAATCAAGTCAGCACAGTGGCACACAGCCTAGCTGGTATCACCAGCTACATTAATTTCTCTCAGTTGAGGCTGAGGTCTGCTATACTGAAAATAGATGTACTTTTTTATTTGAAAAAGGTCCCCAAGTCTGAGAAAGATAACCTAACTCCTTACTGTTTACTCTGTGATCTCTTGTACCTTTTGCTTTGTCCTGCTTGAGCAATGGCATTTGTGCCATAAATGGGCATGACTTTATGGATATAGTAGCAGAAAGTGAAATATTTTGTTTTCTTTTTTCAGGCCGCCCTCTTCTTTCTGAGTGGTCTACTTGTGATGACTGGGTGTATGACACTGATTATTCTAGACTGGACCCAAAATGTTTCATCCGATGGCCATTAACTGCCCTGGTTTAATCTCTTAATACTCCACTTCAAATGCCAGTGTTCACTCAGATACTGAGAATGAATATGAGCTATTCAGCTTCCTTTAAAATGCAGATTCTTTATTGATGGTTCTTCTGATTGTAGAATACCCGAACTCTGTCTTTAAGAAACTATTCTGCACGATGGAAGTGGATATTAACATCAAACCACGTGAGTGTCTGGCTGAAGGAAGTGACAACTTTATTCCATTCCAGAGAATGGACAGAACTCTCTGTAGACTTTTATCAAGCCATGTTTGGCTTTCGTCATTGTTACTTGGATATTTTGTTATTTTACTTGAATGTGCCTAATGGAACCATTTGATGTGAGAAATGACTCTTTAATTTACAGCAAAGTGTTTAAATAACCAATGAGAGAGAAAGAGAAACACTCTTATTTTTTGTACCAAAAATTCTTATGGACCTCAAAAGCACTATTTTGACTTTAAGAAACATTTTTCTAAAAAGAATGAAATAATAACATAGAAGAGCTCATAAAAATATCAAATCAGTGTCGTAAATTAAATCAAGTTTGCCTTTCTGTAGAGGCATAATTAGAAGTAATTTTATTTAAATATTTCTAATGACCAAAACAGAAAATTAACCAATTCAAGTCAAAGTTTTCTAATTATAAATACTTCTCATGAAATTCACTTAGTTCAAAGTAGAGTGAAAATAATCTTGAAAATAATTTTTCAGCTTACTTAAGTAAATACAGTTACCCCCATTCCCAAAAGGTCTGGAAACCCACATTTTCAAGCTTTACAAAAATCCACCCTTTAGAACGGGTACGTTTGAGAAAAAACATAGTTAATCTAGAAATGATGAAGATGGCATTGACATTTCCATTCTTGAGGTACTCAATAGTGCAATTGAGTAAAACAGGGTTTGGGGGGTTTTGCCTTTTTTTTTCCTGTTGTAGATACAAATTGAATGGCACTGGAGCATATGATGCCATTAATACAAAACTCTCTGCTGGAGTTCTCTTAATTAATAAGGTCCATTGTCACTTGTAGCAATGTTTGTTGTTTGTTTTTTTGTTTTGTTTTGGTTTTTTCCTGTCCAATCTATCTTGAAATGTATCTGTAGGAAAACAAAAAGGTCCTAATGTAGTTTACTAGTTGTATAATATTCAAAAACTGTACAGTATTTCTCAAATTACTCATCTGTTATTGGATTTAGAATTACTTGACTATTCTGTTTCTGAGTCAAATCCACAAAATAACTGCACCAGTATTTCATGCTTGGTACAAACTCTCTTCACATACACAACTGGGATTCCTCTTCCAATTTATTCTGTATAGTAGTGTTAAAGGTAACCTCATAGACTGGTTAGTCATCTCATACTTGTTTGCTTCAGAAATAGGTAAATTTCTTCTGAGCCCTAGCTAGCTAGCTGATGAAACAGGTGCTGTATGGTTGTGATTAGCTGTTTTGTTTCTAGTGCATGTTTACTCTTTCATTCTTATCCCAGGTTGAAGAGAAGTAACACTTGTATAACAGCGTACTTGGCTTATAAGAGGTTCTCAAACACAACAATACTGGGTACAAGAGCCTGGATAGAGATTATCGATGAAATAATCATGGCAATGTGGTCAGCTGTCTTCATCTGACACGATGTTCTAAAGATCTGGTTTGCAAAGTTCCACTTGGTCATCGTGTCAGAGGGAACAAGTAAGGGCCTGTAATCTATTGACTAAACAGTGCCTGGAACTTTTCTGCTCTTACAGAATTAATCAGGAACAAATCTAAGTGATGTAGTCACTGTTTAACAGATAATGTCAATCTCTGCCCAGCCATTTAAAATCTATGAAAAAGTTGCAGGTATTTTGTATTGATGATACTTCTGCATGACTGTAAGTACTGGTCACTAAGTCTGTAGTGTAAAGCTGTAATGAGAAGTTGGGTTCCTCTTGTGTTGTTTGTATTATTAGTGGGGTGATACTCAACTGACAATTAATCATCCTGGAGTCAGCACTGGCAAACGCTCCTTAGGTACTTCTCTGCCTCAGGTACTGTACATCCATGGCCAACTGTCCCATGTTACCTGATCTCCACAGAAGTGCTGAGCAAGTGTCTCCTCAGTACTTGGCAGCTTTTCTTCTTCCTCCGCAGACACAGAAATGTAGAAGAGGATTAAAACGTTGTCTACCTTTGAGCAATTTGTAGCACATAAGGGATGAAGCGCTTCCCTCAGCAGCATTTAAAAAGAAAGTGAGAAATAGCCTGCTTTCTCTCAGTAGCCATAGAAGAGGAAGGAGATGTAAACGAGAAGTTACTACAGAATCCTCCTCAGCAGCCAGAGAGGAGGCAGATTTTTGTGATGACACCTCATATCATACTTGTCACTTAATTCTCTGAATGTAGCAATTTCCAGATTTGACATGATGTGTTATATTATTTGATGACTGGCTCTCCACCTGCAACAGTTGAGTTCCACTTGGCTGGGTTGGTTTCCAACGTATGATTTATTTAATTACCTTTTTCCCAAACCTGTTTGCTTAAAGTTACCTACATTGCAAACCACCTAAAAGAGCAGCTTCAGTATTAAACCACTGTTTTGTCACCTCGGTTAGACATCACTGTCTTCCATGATATTTCAGTCATAAATGTAACATGTTATTTATAAAACATTAATCCATTGAAACTAAACCTATTTTTCAATATTTATGATAGTCTATGTACATAAATTGTATGTGTGTATATACTGTAAGTATAATGTATATAATGTAGGTTTGGAATCTGAGATATATGTATATAGTCCTCTCATTACTGATTGTTACATCATTTCAAGGAGTTGTTCATGTACATCTGTATAACAACTGTCAAAAGAAAGATTCTTCTACAACAAAATATAATACAGAAATGGAAGAAATGTGTTACGCCTAAGGTGTTTAAGAAAACACTAAGATTGTATTTATTACAAATGTATATGTTGCAATAAAAATGGGAGTCACTTGGGTCCATAAAAAGCATTGTTCAGGTTCCTGTATACTTTTCCTCTAAAATTTACCATGGATGCTACAATTTCCTGAATTCAGCAACTTAACAGTTCTTACCATCGAATGTATTTGTTAGGCCACCAAATTCAGGCATCCTACGGTACAACCCTGTACATATGTAAATACCCACTGTATTGTTAGAGGCCAACACTAACTACAGTTGTTGGCAGGAAGTGCAACACAGTTTCAATGAAACCTTGTATGTTTGTTTTAACTGAAATAAATAGATAAACCTAAGCAATGGTGTGGTGGGCTTTTTTTTGGGGGGGGGCGCAAGCATTGAAAGATTTTCTTTAAAGATGATACTGGAAGTCTATTTCAGCCCCGTTACACTTACTTATGAGCACTTTTCAGGAAGGGGGAAAAAGGAACAATAGCATACAACTGAGTCCACAATTTATGCCACCGCGAGAGTAAACAGAACACATCTGGACACTAAAGAAAATGAGGGATTAAATTCTTCAAAGAACCTGTATTATGTCATTTTTTGCAGTACAGGTGTGTCTGGAGGCAAGACTCAATGTGTTGGATTTTGTATAAATGTAATACATGAATCTTGCCTAAATCCTGTGCCAACTGAATCTCCAGAAGGATGACTGCTTGTGTAAAAATTTTGAAAGCTGCTGCTTCTGTTTCACTTGTATTTTAGCAAATGGATGCAAACCAAGCACATCCTCTCAGTTCTTTGTTCTCTACAAATTTCTATCAATTCATATGAATCTTTGTCTTTCCCAAATATTAAGAATTGGGTGAGAGAGACTGGAGGTGTAACTTGGTGTGTTATGTCTAAACAAAACACTGTATGAAAGAAATTTAAAAGTCACAGTTGAGTACCCTCAAATTAGGAAATGCCTTGGTTAAGGTTACTTTAATTACATGATCCCATAGTATTTTCCACTGGAACCCCCACTGAGTGGCTACTAGGTTGCTTGTTCAATTTTTGTGTTTTAGTTTGTTTTTTTAATCACATTTTGTATGTTCACAGTGTTTCTGTATTTGCTCAAAGTCCAAAGGCCATCCCAATGAAGGACAAATGTCCTCATTTCTCTCTAGTTATTTTAATGTCATCTTTGTGAAACAAATAAATACTCATTTTCACAATATTGCAGGCCTGTAAGAAGGTCTTAATCAGTCTATACTTCCGCAGACCTGAAGTGTGCAGGAGCAGCACTGTGAAGCAGCCGTGCATTCGCATCCACAACTTAATGTCCTGCACTTGCTTATTTTGTATTTCAGAGCATTAATTTGCTCACACATCTGAAGCATATCTGCAAACAGGTTTTGGGTGATCACCATTCTTGCAACAAGAACCCTGAGCATCAAGTTTGCCACTTGGAAAGGCTGATCATGTCTGGAAATGCTCATTCTCACAACTTGCCTAGTGTCACACAGATTTTGTAGCAGTAGAGAAGCCCTTGCCGTAGAATGACACTTGACCAGTCGAACAATTAAGCCCAGCCCTCTGCAATCAGGCATTTCCATCAACTTAACATGTCAAGTAGTCTTTCCTACACACTCCTGATTCCTCCCAAGAGCTGGCTCACTCTGTGTAAAGAATAAGACGGTGCAATGATTAAAAAAAAAATAGAAATTATATTTTGTGGCAGCATCTAAAATCCCATGCTTCGAACCTCTTTAGCCACCGCAAGGCCTTTGCTCCACATGAGGGATAAGCTGTCACTTAGGGTTTATTTGCAATGCTGAGATTTGGAAATCTCTTGAGGCATCTTCAGGTGAGAGATGGCATCTTTATTTTCTTCTGGTTGCCGGGAAATTTACCTCCTTTTCCCCCTGACCTTGCCAAGTCTGGTCTGTTGCAACGTCATGCCCCGAGTGTTCATGCAGTGGCTGGATTGCATCAGCTCGTGTCCTAAGGTCCCCCACGGCTTAGCTAGCACACCTGTTTGCAGGGCAGCACAGCTCCCTGTCAGCCTGTGTGCACAGGGTTCCTTCCTGGAGAAATGGAGCAGAGGATGGCCCATTCCTGCCCAAGTTTCGGTACCAGAAGGAGCTGAGATGCCACAAGGAAGCCCCCAGTCCTACCCTTTCAGGAATGTGGACATGCCATCCCATCTCCAGTGTGGATGGACCCAGCACCTACTTCCTCAGTCTTTCTGCTTTCAGTCTCTGGAGTGTGACAGTCTAAACCCCACCTGCTTTCACATGCATTTCTTGCTGTCTTCTTGCACATCTGGTTTGGGCTGTCGTAAGGTGACTCCTTGACAGCTCTGTCACTCTTTCTCTGACCCATGCCCCAATTCATCAGCTCCCCAGCAACATCACCTCTCCCAACCTTCCTGCAAGTCACCTGCTTCCCTTATCTTCTACCTTTGTAACCACATATCTGCCCAAGTCCAGCTCCCACCCTCCTCATTCACTTTACCCAGGCACAGCTAGAAGCATCTTGTTTTTCCTAGTCTCTGCCCAGCTGGTTTCCTTTTGACCTCCACTCTAACTATAAACCTAATTTTCTTGTTCTCTGAACATGCCTCCAGTCCCAGTTCTCCAGCTGTCCCACATGGACTCCTGCAGCAGCCCAGAGAAGTCCACTTCCACACTCCGTTCAGGCCCCTCTTGTCCCTCCAGCTTTTAGCTGAGTGTCAAGTCCTGCGGTAGCAAATGGGAGAGGCAACTTTTCCCAGGAAAAAATGATTAATTTTTTTACTACAGGAAAACATTATCTTTTCCTGGATTTTATTTTCAAATGGGCTATTTTGTTGTTGAGGTTTTCTTTTTTTTCCCACATAGATACACGAAAAACGCCACCCTGCTGTAGTTACTCATAATGGAAAATGTTAGGAGAAACATCTGAAGCTAGGTAATGTTTAAAGGAATAGGCATGTATTCCAGTAAGAAAACAGTCAGGTAATCCCAGTAACAGGTGCCATCATCAACCGTGTTTGCAAGTATTATTTAAATTAGAAATAAGTGTTAATTTTTATTTTCATTATTATTTGCATATATTAACAAGGAGGGGGAAAAAAAAGGTTTTCCAGCTGGAGAACATACATTGATAGGTAATATATGTTGGATGGGTACTAACAATAACATAGAAATTCAGTATGGGTCTTGGAAAGAAAGTGTAGCTTATATAACTAGCATTTTGATGGTCTTTAAAAATCTTTACAGCATCTCCAAACAGCTCAGATTGCAGCAAAATTAAATGGAGTCAAGTGAGGTGCTAGAAGGATTCCCAGATGTTCAGGAGTTATTGGACTGGGTCTAATGTGATCAACCATACGTCTGCTTTTTGTTAAAATAAACACCAGTTCATGAGCAGCCAATATTGCTCCATTCTGATAACTTCAGGAGGATGATTTAATGAGTTGCTAGAGCGCATCTTGGCGCTGGAGCCCAAGTCACTACACAGAACACACAGACAGGCAAGTCTGGGAACAGGGAGCTGCCCCTGGGCACCTCTCCCTGCCTACAGCGGTGTCACTTGGGGGCCCTGCTCGAAACCCCACCAAAGACTTGGGTGTCGGATAAAAATGACGATGGGTGGGTGCTCCTGCTGTGAGCAGAACATGGGGATGGTGCCCCAGTGGCATGGCTGAGGAAAACACTAAGATTAGGATGAAAAAGGCTGCAACAGAACCACGACTTTGTGCAAATATGGAGAGCATCCATGGAGAGTGTGAACAGAGTTTCACTCCATGTCCGTCAGCAAACAGCAGGAACCAGAAGACAGACCTTCAGAAGATGGGTTTGAAAACAGCTTTCACTAAAATATTTGTGATGCTCTTTTGACACCATCATAAGACATCAGCTGCGAAACTGTTGCTCTGCAAGGATTACTGGACTCCAAATTAAAATGGCATATGAGGGATGTGTTTTTCTGGGGAGCAAGTGAAGAAGTTCCTAAGAATACCAGACACGGGAAACTGAGCTTTCACAAGAAGCTGCCGAGGATGCTGGTGCTGGGTGCAGGTATTTCCTACCGAGGAGCAGCGCCAGGAGCATTGAGCTTGCTGCACACCCACGCCTGCTCACAGAGGCTGCGCCAAAATGTCTTGACTGCAGGAAGTGGTGGAATCTGCACTAACACCGGTCAACCGCCGGCAGGGGCCTTCTGAAGCCTCCTGCCATCACCCAGCTCTGAGGGGTCACAGCTTCCTGCTTGTGCAGGATTTTGGCACTTGCCCCCTTCCCAAAGACCAGACAGGTCTCCCACCTTACTGCAAAGATCTACCAATCTACCTGGACTTACCTGGAAAGACAATAAAGTCAAATGGGAAGTGAAGCCCAGCCCACAAGTTTCTCTTCTAGTAAACTAGACAAGAACCAACACTGACTCCCGCACCTACATTATTTTTCTCGGTCCCATAAAGGTCCAGAATTCTCGTAATTCCTCTCACACATCATCTTTTTGAAGCCTGTACTTACTCTGGTAGCTGCAGCAAGCTGGCCTTTGAGCTCCATTTCTTTCACAAGAACATTCATTTCAGGTATGCCATATTTCACATACCTGGCTCCTTTAGATCTTAAACAGTCGGCTTTAACCCTAAATTGATTATAAAGCATGAATGCAGCCACTTTTCCTTTCACAGTGCCCAATCCTAAGCTCTGCAGTGAGCTCATTTAAGCTACCGAAGACAATACAGGCCATGTCACCAGCTGGGTCACACTGGTGTATGACCTGTGTTTCAAAACTGAGTCAGTAGTTTAATGTAAAACAAATGTTTTGGGTTTTTTGCTGCCACAGATTTCCAGACACTGTGGTAGGTCAAATGCAGCACTTCACTACTCCTGCACTTAAACAGAGCCAGTTTTCATCTTGTAGTTCAATTTCTTAACCCATTTAAACAATCCTTATCTTGGATCAACACACTGCTTATCTCCAAGTCCCAGTGAAGAAATCCTGTGACAGTTATTATGTCTGACTGTGGCTAACTGCTAGAATGGCCATCTGTCCTCCCCTGCAAATTTTAGTTTGGCAGGGAACAGCAGTCATCTTCTCTTCTGCATTTTCTAGCAGCAACTTGACCAAAACTAAATCTCTGAAGTATTTCTTACTTGCGTATGTGTAAGTGTGGGAAAGAATCAGATCCTATCTTTGTCATCCAGAAACTCTGGAGAACCATGAAATCCCTCTGAAAAAGGCATCAACAACTACTTGGAGTGACTACTTTGATTGTCTTCTTATTTTTACGAATACTGAGGAAATTTAAACTCATGGAACCTAAAGTACTTTTGCAGATGATTTTGTTTCTGTCAGTCCTGCTGTTATCTGAGTCGAGTTGTCTGTGTGATTCAGACTTTTCCATCTGTGAAGTGACTAGACATGGTGGTGCATTCCTTGTCTGTGCACAGTGAGTTATTATGCATAGTCCAGTAACACAGAGATAAAGTTATGGAAGTTCCTCTGCAAAATGTTTCCTGCTTTCATTTATTTCACTCCTCTTCAGACTAATACATTGTAGCTTTCCCTTCTCCCCTTCACCACAGACACCCCAAACCATCCGCTTTTCAAATTTTCACAAGGTTTTGCAAACTTCTCAGTGCTTCTTTTTTTTCCCACAAATATGTCTTTGCTTTTTATTGCTTTGTAGAGTTTCTCATATGATTTTCTCATAGACTGTAAAGATGAACTGATTTCGGAGAGGAAGTACATAGGTCCTTTTCACCCAATTTGGCAAATAGACTACCATTTAGTTTTACAAGGGGATTTTAATGAGCTATAAAAGAGGAAGAATTTTTGAAAGACTCAGGGACAACAAAACAGTGACAAATACTGCAGTATCATGGCAGTGTGTATGACAGCAAACTGATGCATTAACGTTACTAAACTATGGTTCTCCTTTTACACAGGAGAGCGTGACTGAAAATGTAACTGCGCAAAGTTTTTTCTGCATCCTCTCTCTGCAGTTCAGCCATGCTTACCTGCTACCCTGCACACTGACCTTGCTTGCATATCTTCAGAGTTTGTGCCTTTTTGCCTTTAGCCAGCATTACACCCATGATCCTACTTACCCTGCAGCCTCCTGGAAGCTGACAGATGCAGGAAGATGCGAAGGGGCGGGCAGGCTGCTGAGCTGGCTGTGCTGCCCAAAACAGAAAGGCATCCAAGACAAAAACTCGAGTGTGTGCTAATAAAAGGGGTGCTTGATCAAAGTTCCCTGCATCGAGGTTCCTGAAGAGTGGGAACAAGAGCTGCCAGCAACCGGTTGTGCTGCACAAGTAGACCCCACTGTCAGCAAAGCACCCATTGCCATGAGGGCCGCCAACACCTCAGGTCTTCTCAGCCTCTCCAGTGTGCTTGCAAGCAGGTCAGTGTCACCAAGTGCTCCTGCAAGCACGAGTGGAGACATAGGCAATTACTGTGGTTTTGGAGTTGGCAATGGGAATCGCTGAAGCTGCAAGCCATGGCAGAGGAAAGCAAGACAGGAGAAACATGGGAGGAAAAAGAGACCTGGAGAGGAACAGAAAAATAAAGTAATTGAATGACTGTGAAGAAGAGAGGAAGTAGACCCATTGATAAATGAGAAGGGAAATGAGAAGAATATTTATGCAAAATCCAAAGTGATTTCATGGTTATTTTTGTGCCTTCTTGCTTTCCCTGAACAGGAAGGGAGGAAGAACTTTGTGGAAATAATGCTGGACAAGGTACATCTAACAAAATGGGTGAAGAACTGAACATCAGCCAGGCCAGCCTGTGAAGCAGCTCAATTAATAAATATATGTAATAGTTTGAAATTATTTTGAAGTCATGTGAAAAAAAAGTAGGACTAAACCATACGTGTTGACAGTCTCCAAGGGAAACCTGAGTCATTACTTAACTCTCATTTCTTAGTGCCCACAAGGCCATCTTCTATCCTACTGGCACATCAACAGGGGGAAATAAAATAAATCACTACAAGCCAGAACCCTTTCCTGCTGACTGTGAGCAACTACTAGCATTTATATGCTCAGTAAATCAAGGAGTTAGCTCATCCAAGTAGCATGGAGGTCCAGGTCACCATTTGAACATGGATTTTTAGAGTGTATAACCATTAGAAATAAGCCCAAAAAGATGAGTAAGTCTTTCTGGACTTTGCTTGTTTCTGACTCTTTGCCAAAGTTCCATAAACATTTCCCTCTCCAGGTTTTCAAGCTGACGATGAGCAAACTCATCCTGGAAAACAAAGGAGTGCTGGCTCCCAGCATGGCAGATCGTCCTACAGCAGACAAGAAGTGGTGGGCAGCAACGGCTGGTGCAGCAGCTGTGGCCCATGCAACAGCCAGTGCAGTCTCACTACAGCCCTTCCAAGCAAGCTGAAGGCAGACCTTTCCTCCTTCTCCTAAACAGCCACAGATCAAATACACAGACACGTGTGTGCCCCTCTCCAGAAAAATGTTCTCTCTTGTTCTGGAAAGCTTTTGCAGTGTGGAGTTTTGGTGCTACAAATGTTAAGATGTAGAATTTACTAATTTCCTAAGGAAATGGTCGGTCTGGTCCACAGCCTTGAGGGACCCTGGCACTGTCACTCTATACCAAAGCATACCAGTGATGCTTTACGCTTCTCCACTCACAGCAAGTTACAATATTCTGAATCACAAGAATGACATAAAAATTGCAAAGTCACAAACAAAGTTCTGACCTTGAGTTAGTAACTTCAGTTCCTGAAAATAAATCAACAGAAAATGGTAGGTCTGATGTAATTTTCCAGGAACCAGAGAGGAAGGAAAAGAGGGTAAGTACTTCCTTCTGGTCAAGAGATTGATGGTGATATTCACATTTGCAGGGAGGAATTTGCCTTGACTCACAGGAAACATCTTTGTTCTTGGGGATTTAAAAACAGCCTTTGTGGAACAAAATGGATGGCCCTAACTATGCCTATGTTTTGAGGAAGGGTAACTGCCTATTGAAAAGAATAACAAGGTGAAGAAATACTTTAATGGAAAGTGAGGGCGTTTTCATTTTTCTTTATAGCTGGCTACAACAAAGGCAGATGACAATGGTGGATTATTTTTAAGAGCATAGCAACACAGAAATTGAAAGATGTTTAGTTTTTGAATAATTAATTTGGGCTACATTGCTGTTGTCAAATTCTTTGCTTATCTAGAAGACATAAAATTGGATAAATTCTTTGTCCTGAAGAGATCTCAGTCTGAACTGTGGCCATCTCACATAATGTTGGTATGAGCTGTCACATATTTACCCCAGCTCAATTTTTTTAAGCCTACCACAAAGTTAACAAGGATTAATTGAGGCAATAACATAGAAACAGAGCTGTAAATCCCCTCCAAAACCCAGTGAAGGTACTCACTCATCTAATCAACCTTTCTACACAGGAGTGGCTGGGGCTTGTCAAAAGCATCTTCAAACCTGGCAGCATCCTTATCACACTCCCAGGGTTGCTTTTTTGGCTGGAACAGAAGCATTTGTACTCCAAGCACAGTGATGGTGCTGAAGGAGACCAGCAACACTTGGGAAAGAACCAGAACTTAAAGGTGAAGTTTGTATTCACTGTGCTGTGCTTGTGGCTCTAGGGATCCAAATTAAATATATGCATTAACCAGTTTGAATAATCCCACTAACTGTAATGCTTATTTTAAAGCAGTTTTGGACTTCGGCCTGAAATAAGTTATTTTCATACTCAAGTCTTCGTCCTCCTATATGGAATTAATTTGGAAGCCAAAAAATGACATGAAGCTCAAACTTTGCATGGAAACAAGCATGTAGCTTGAGCACACATGGCGAGAAAGGCAATGGGGAAAAGTCCTGCAGCATGATAGGAGCTACCCCAACTCCCAAATTTGCTGCAAATACCTAATCCTAATACAAATCATGCCTGGATTGTCACCCAAACTGTCCTCCTTATTTTCCATTTCAAGGGCGAAACACCCGCATGTGTTTCACAGCACTGGACATGGCACCCAGAACAGAGTGTGTGGCATCAGTGTGGCAAACAAGGCCAATGGTGATAAAACAAGCTGTGTTTCTGGAACGCATTTGCCAGGTATTTGACCTTTGAACAAACTGTCTTTTCAGTTTTATGGGCTCTTATAAATAATCTCAGACACTGCTCTGGCTGTACCAGTCAAGGAATTTCTCACTAATGCCCTTTCATGGTAAATGTTTCGAGGAACTTCTCAGATAATAGACTTGAAGGTTATTTCAGGGAGGACACAGCAACTTGTTGAAGGAGACTTCTCAGCAGGTGAAATAGGAAAGAGGGAGAGGAGAGGAGAGGAGAGGAGAGGAGAGGAGAGGAGAGGAGGAGGAGAACTGCCTCAGTGTGGCTGCTGTGTGAATATCTGATTTGAACACCAGTGTCACCTTGCAGCCACCACCATGCCATGCATGAGCCACTCACAAAATGGGTGTCAAGTGGGAGGGCAGCGGGCATGTTGTGTGCGCCGGAGCTTCCCCAGACCCTCACATGGGTGGATCTGTTGGGCGAGGTGATATGACAGCACACAGAACAGTATTGCTGTGTTTCCTTCTGACTAATTAGAGACCAATCCCATAGCCTAGAGAAAATTAGGACAACTCCTGCCTGATGCTGTTAAATAGTTGAGTTATGAAAAAGCAACTATCTCCTTTAAATTTACTTTTCATTCTCCTCTTGTTACAAACATCTTTTCATTCTGCTGTGATATCAGACCTGTCAAGTTTCCTGTGTAGCAGGCACCATCCTGGTGCACTGTATTAATCCTTAAAGAGGATCAAATGAAAAGAAGGTAAAAATATTCACATTTCAGAGTTATTAGAATCCTCTTGAGGACGATTTTCTTGTTTTCCATTTCCTGACAGAATTTGATTTTGCAAATGAAGCTGACATATGGAAACCCTGATGACATCTTGCTATTAGTTTTATATTTAGACTTACAAGAGTGATTTAGATTTGGCTTGGGATTATCAGAACTTCAGCTGCTCATTTCTTTAACTCTGAGCTCTGAAAAAAGCTCTGCAAGGAAAGCATATCTGAGGATTCCACCATGACAGATCAATAAGAGCATTATCTGTCATAACACATTTCTATTAAAGATAAAGCACTTTCCACTTCTCTGAAAGGTGTACACCTATCTCCCAGAACAGCAAAAGGGAAAAGAGACAAAACTATATATTCCAAATCAAATGCATACAAAAACTGATCTGGAAAACAGAAATAATCTAAAGAATTTTCAATTTGGACGTTAATGAACCAGTGCTGAAATCTTTCTATACATCTTAAACAGGACTGCAGAAAAACTGCAGTGTAGCAGAGGAACACGTATTCTCAGAAAAGTCCATTATAAAACCTGAAATGTCCCATAAGAATCATGATTTAGTTTTGTTGCTTCTCTCCATGAACTTTGTCACAAGAACATGCTATCTCCTTCACGTGCAACAAAATGAAAAATAAGAATATGCTATCATATGTATAAAAATAAGTTGTATTAACTTAATATTTGCATCAAAGTATGTAGCATTATTGTAGTCAAAAAGGCATAAGATCATAAACAAGACAAGTTCTGTAGGTAGAGATTTTATCTTTTATTAGACAAACTGGTCTAATTAAAAAATAATAATAATAATTTTTAAAGCTTGCAGGAACACAAGTAGGCCTGAAATAGAAGCAGTAAATCTAAGTATGAGACTAAGTTTCATCACACACCACAGACTGCTCCTTTCCCACCCTCATGTCAGGCAGGTGATGCATTACCCCTCCCCACACTTCAGGGGATAAATTTACCAAACCTCTCCACTTTGCTGTGCAAGTACCAGCTCCCTTTTCTCTCAGGTGGCCTAACTTACACCTCATTTGGCTTAGAACACCTTCCTTCCACTTCTACCAAGCTTTGAGGTTTGCTTCTGCGTCTCACCTGAAGAAGGCCACGTGTTCTCAAAAGTTTGCTTTACTCAGCGTCCAAACCTGAGCTTGCCAGCGTGTGTCAGTGACTTCACCAGCATCATCTGTGTCCCAGGTCACTGACACCCTACACAATGCACCAACACGGAATAATCCAAAATACTACAAACCAGAGGGCAAGCTTTACTGCAGCAATATGGCAATGATACGAACAGTTTGGGCATTAGTATAATGACATTAATAGCCTCGTGTCACTGGCATAGGAGAAAATAAACACTTTCACAGTAAGAAATGATTTCTCAGGGAAAATGATAGGCTTGCAAATGAACGATGAGTGAATTCTGTATGACACAGCATTTTTAGACTGGATAAATGCAGGAGGGAGGGCAGTTTTTTTTCTTAGTACCAGAAAAACCTTAGTACCAGCAGTTCAACACTTGTTTCACTATTTTCTCAGAGCAGTTCAACACTTGACTGAAAAGTTATTTTTAAAAGTTTTGTTTCACTGTCCAAATGTGCAGCATGGACTTCAAAACTCTAAGAAGCACACAAAATCCATACTCAAACACCCTGAGTGGACCACCTAGGTTTTGTGTCTCTTCACCAAGATGAGGAAGGGTGCAGTGTGTGCCAAGTGTCCCTGCGTCCCATCACATGTACCAGGGTGAGGTCTGGATCAGCTCTGTGGCCCCAGCACAATGGGCAGGAGTGAGCTGGCAGTGGGGTGTTCTAATTAGCAAAGTGTTATTTATGCCCTGAAGCTGGTGGAAAGAGAAAGTTTTGCCCATCCTTAACTAATGCCATTTGCACTCCACCCTTTCCATGCTGCAACATGATATAATATTATCTGTGAGATAACCCAGCCTTAATAAAGCAGAAAAAGGTAAGGAAAAAGGCAGGGGGAAAAACATCAATTTAAATCCAGAAATTTTCCAAACATGAGACTGCAATGCTGTGGAAAAATCCCTCCATTTTCAGAAGTCCAAATGCAGCACAGTTCTGTGCAAAAGGCCTGAAAAAGGCAGCCTTTGGTTGTGTTACCATCCTCTTCATATTACACAGCTCATCAGCTCTGTTGTCACAGCATTTTCAGGCAATCGATTACCTGGTTAGGAAACACAGCTTAATGAGTCATGAGCAGCAGTGTTTGTTGTGAGCAGCACATGTTTGTTTAATCCACATGAGAAATTAAATGAAAAGCATCAGTAGCCATTTCAACCTAGCTGAACGTCAGAGAAAAGCAAATAGCTTTATATGTGTAATATTATACGCTGGCACAGAACCCTCCTGCATGAAAACCAAAAGGCAAACAAGGAGCAAGAGAATGCTTGTGCCCATAGAGGCCACATACGTTGCTGGCAACAGTCAGCCATGAAATTGAAGGCAAATATTTGCTCTGCTTAAGAAATGCCCAGATCGTAATAATTGCATAGTGCTGTAAGCTTCGAGAGCTTCTTGATCTTTTATGGACGCTGCCGCTCTGCTTGCTGAATATTTACTGTGAGTGGGGTGAGGTTCCCAGCAGTTTGCTCTCAGTCACTCCTCTGGTTAAACTCAGAACATTTTCAAACAGAGTTATGCAAGAGAAACAAGTTCTGATATATGGCATTTTAGCTTAGTTCAGCCACTGTGTTTGTTTGGGATTTTGTCACTGCAGGCAGTGGGCATGCCCCAAACCCTGATCTCTTTTTCATTTAAGGTCCTGATTTGGATTTCTTAAAATCACAATCAAAATCTTGAAATCCTACACCGGGCATGCCCCAAGCATTAGGTGGTTTGGGAGGAGGTGCGAGGCTGGATTTCTCCTGTGTCAGTCAAGAAGGGGGTGAGGCAGAGTCCATGGCTGAGCTTGGTATTTCTGGCTGTTGCTGCCAGAAGATCTACCACTCAACACACGGGATTTTCACACCTCTCACCTTTGTACCAAAACATGAACTTTAATTCAAAAAGCAGAGTGCAAAACTCAATAAAAAATGCAGAACTGTTTCTTTTCCCTGAGACATGGGAATATATGTGGTTTTACAACCCAGAGAGCTCTGTAGCTCTTGTAGGGTGGTGCTTCCCACCACAGGGCACAGGGCAAGCCTCAGTGCTCCCTCCTCACTGTCACGTAAGGCATCTTTTCCTGATCTTACTGGATGTTTATGTCACTGCTCCTTCCCCTCTATTTTCAGACAACTGTCACCAAGTCTGGCAACACTGTGTCCCTGCTCTGGTCCCCTTGACCCCAGTCCTGCCACCTCCAGCTTTGGTGTGTCCCCACAGAGGCTGCCTGGGTCCCAGAAAGGGAAAGAGCAGCTCAGTGGGGACTCCTGAGCACCCAGACTGGGAAGGGGACAAAAAGGGGTGGCAGAAAATGTCCCTTGTCCAGCGGTGGGAAGTCGGGTCCTGGACAAGTTCTTGTAGACAGCTGATGTGGGTTCAAAATGCTAGTGCAGGCTTTGAGGCAGCAAAGCAGCCTGTGGGCCAGCTGCCTGTTTCTTCCTCTACACTGGCCCTTCTGGGAACTGATCTGAGCTCAAGGCTTGGGTGGATGGTGTTCTTAACCTGGACACACGCCCCATCCTGGCTTAAAGCAAAAGAGATATCTGTGCAACCACAGCCTATGATAGAGGAGCCTCCCTCCCTGGGCTGACCCTTCCCCCTGGACCCTTGAGACTTCTACGCAATTATTTACATCATTTACCTCCTGGACTCCCCATTATGAACCAAAATTGGGAAAGTGTTTCTGCTCGCTATATTTCATGTACCTGTCTGTCTTCACTGACTTCAACAAGCTTCCAATGAGTCCTAGTGGTGCATGAGATTGCCAAAGACGTAACACGGGGAGTGAAGCAGAGTGACGGACTCTGCAAAACCAGCACTGCAACTCTTTCTGGAAACAGCATTTTTAGATGGCAGTCTTTTAGAAAAGCATCTACAACCTGAACCAGGTAGCATTTGTGATGAACATTAATATTTCAGAACACATTTACAAAATGCACTTACTCCTTCCTTTTACAACTGCATTAGGCCACGATGGTAATAGTAAAAAATATATGGGGTCAGGCTAGTACATAACAACATTTCAAATGCAACTTCAGTACTTAAGTGCACAACACTTGCAGGATCAGGCTATGATTTGCTGCCAAGGTAAGCCTTCAGGAAGACAGCATTTTCATTTTGGACTAAGAACACTAATAAACTGTAGTAAAGTTCATGCAACAAATGCAAGTTCTAAACTCATTTGCAGGGCTTTTCAAAGCGTATTTATTATAAAATGTTGCTAACATATAATTTACACTCCGTATATCTGCAAATTTTAGCTATACATACTAATGTATACAAATTTGTATATACTACATATTGTACTATATTTTCTGCTTTCTGAGCTCTTTATACCAGGTCTACTGGTAAAGCATGTGTTGCACTCTGATCTTGTAAGAATTTTTTCTACTATCCCTTACCTCAGAGTTATTTCTATTAAACCAGCTCTTAGCCCTTTACATGGGCCTTAGAACTTTTATTGTACTTTTCCTCTGACATAGCTTTGTTAAAATGTTACCTGTTTTCTTCATCTTCTGCCTACCTAATGTGAAACAGATGGAAAAACAGGAGGGACTTGTAGATGAGATAAAGCAGTAGGATGCTGGTAGGGAGCAGGTTCAGCTTTCCAACTCTAAAGATGTCAGGAGCTGGCATGAAGGCAGACCTACCTCTGTGGAGGAATATACTGATAATTAAGGCAGACACATAAAGTCTTTTAAGATGTCTTTTCTCTTGTAATACTATGCTCTTGTCATTAATATGACCACAAAGAACTTCCTGGTCATTGCAGAAAGAGAGGCAGGAACGTGCCTGGGAAAGAAAACTTGCAGGTGCTGTGTCCAACTGGAGGCTGTGAGCAGTCTCGTTTTGTACCCAAAATCTATAGCACTGGGACCTGCATGGAAGACTCTTCCACCCTAACGAAATGCAACAAAAGGTCTTTTGCTTGTGGAATCCCCTCAAGGTCATTAAAGGAAAGTGTAGCTACTCTTGAACCAGATAATCTTGCTCCACCATCTGTCAGGAATCCTAAATAAATATTCTCTCATTTTTCCTCCAAGTTTTCAATCTGCAATGAGACTAATAATACTTGCCCCTTGTAGCAAAATGCTAGGAGATTCTGAGATGAAAAACACTGCATAAGTTCAAAGTACTTATCATAATTCTACAATATGATAGGTTCCTCACTTCAATCAAGTGCACTTTAAAAAAAAAAAAAAAAATATGTGCTCTGAAGGTAATTTCCCAAAGACTATCCCTGAAATCAGAGGATTCAGATATGAAGTACTTAACTAGATTGCAGGATTGCATGCCATTTCTAGTCCTGTAATTAGGCAACAGAGCAGATCTAATCACTTCATTACTGTAATGACAGCTGCTATATGAAGCCCAAAACCAGAGAGAGAAATAGGTCACTGCACAGGTACCTCAATACGTTTTTAAGCATGACTGCTAGTGGGGCTGCATACTTTGATATTCTTGTCTGCTGTTTGCCTCTTTTCTTTATTTGCAGCATCAGCTCAACAGCACGTCAGGGAGGTGCGGGTGGCATTGACCAGCTCTGCGCTGCAAGGGAAGCTCGAGGGAAGCAGCCGAACCAGAGATGCCAGAGACTTCTCTGCCTCCAGCAGATCAGGAAGTTTTGCCATATTTACAACATGAAGTTCCAGTTAGCTTAATTGTATCAGTTTAATTTTTTTTTTTTCTGCAGAACTTGACTCCTCCATAAACACATTATTAAATGCATGCTTATTTAATAACCACTGAACACGCACACACAGAGCATTGCTTTGGCCTACAGCACTGTCTCTCTAGGGAAGGACTTCCATGGAATACATGATACTCAAAGCCTTTTAAATTATGGATTAAATTTTACTTTCAATGATTTCATTTAAGTTTAATGAAAATGTGATTAGTTTGCCTTTTAAAGAATTGCAAAAGATAATGTCAATAACACAGGAACAATGGGATGGGTACCGGGCATCCCATGAGACATCTACTGTTTGACATTATAGACATGTTAACAACCTCAGCTTTTAAATAAGCTTACTATTTCTTCTGTATTTCAGCCATACTTCCCAACATGCCCTTGGGCGATTGATAGTTTTATTTTGGTTTATTCTTTTAAAAAATATTAGCCATCCAGATGTTCTTAAAGGACTTCATTTTAACCTAGTCCTCTTCTCCTTTAGTATGAATTTCTTGTGTGTAAAGCAAATCTTTACTGGCTGGTTATTTACAGTGGTGATTTAAAGAATTCGTCATTTTACCACTATCCTGAAAAGCTTGTCATATTATTAGATAGAAATTGTCAAAAATAAGAATCTATTCCTTTTTTTTTTTTTTCAGATCACTCATTTCATTATGTTTCATGATCCCATCACTTCTCTAGGACACATTATTGTTAGATTACAATAAGGTCAGTATATACAACCTGGATACTTACAGGTTAGCATCTAGTTTCATATCTAATCAGGTAAAAGAGCACTTTTATTTCTAGATATTTTCAACTCCCATGGTTTTGAATAGCAGTAAGAGGTGCTCAGCAACTTTGAATGTTTCTCATTAGTTGTATGGATTTAGGTATATAATATTTGGCACCCAGACTCTTTTTTAATGGAGGAGAATTCAATTACTAGGCTGTGCACTAGCAGACCAGTCCTGAATTAAATAAATTATCTTTAGTATAATTTAATTCACAACAGGTATCAATTATTACATGTTTCTAAATGCATCCCATCTTCCATAGCCATGCCTTATTCTGGCACTAGAAGTTGTAAGTTGCCAGGACCATCTCTGGCAACCCAACATAACAGGTACTATTGCTCAATACAGTGAGCAAGCCTTTAAAATCACTCTATACAAATGGAATGGCAAAAAGTATCATTTTCTGGGAGAGAGAGGATCTCCTCTTTGTATTTTAAAATGGCAAAGTCTGAATCTTCTCATTTCAGAAGGATCAAAATGTTATGGTCTACTGAGACCATATAAATTGGTCCATGGCGCTATAAATTGTCAGTAAGAAGCAACCCCTTAAAAGAGATCATATAAAAGAGTATTTTGTTACAAATACTTTGAAAGTGTGATTTTATTAAGCTTTTGCTATCACTATGTGCACCTGTCATACTTGTAAATCTCTTTGTCACTATTTCCTTACAAACACATTTCCAACAAAACAGTTGTTCTGACCAGAGAAAAAAGTCAGAAGAGATGATAAGAAGGTAAGGAGAAAAAGCACAACTGCCTGGTTTATTGCATGAAGTCCTGAATCTAAAGAGGATGAGCAGAGGAGAACTCCTCCTGTTAAACCAGGATTAGTCACGCTAGTTGTAACCGCACTTTGGCCAGGAAACTAACAAATTATACCATCTCATGATCACAGGGTCACAGACACACATGCGAGATTTCTCAGCCCTCAAAAACTGATTGTCTCAACATGCAGAGTTGGAGGAGGCTGAACACATGTTTAAACACAGTTGATGCTATCGGTGTCCACGAAATATGTGACAAGTGCAGGCAGTTCTTTTCAGAGTATCGTGCAAGACCAGTCATGTACACATTGTACATTACACATTGTAGTCAATTATGTTTTCCCTTGCTCAGCTTGCTAGGCAAAATATCTTTCTCAACTAATGCCACAGAATTAATGTCAGGACCCTGCTAGCACCAGCATGCTTATTTTTGTCTGATAGCGAATCCTGGAATTGGAGACTAGAGAAACATAGACATTTTACTTTACTTCCAAGAAGAAAGTTACACTGGGCAGTGCAATAGCTTGCTGTACCACCCTAGCAGACTTCACCTGCCTCAGCAAGCCCCATGGTATGTTTGGTTTTGAACCACCCCCAGCCCAATGAGGTACCAGCACTTTGCTCCTCCTTGCAGCACAACTGCAACACTTTTTGAGTGCTCAGTCTCTGTAAAGCCTTGGTGGGAACTGGATTTCACTGTCTAACTGCTTCCTAAAAGAGGACCGGTACTTCCCCCTCCTGTGAGCAGCCCCATAGCTTAGACACTGCCTTATCAGACCTCAATTTGTGGACTCTAAGCAGCAAATGGACGTAAAGTCTTTATTCAAAAAAAACAAAAACAAAAACAAAAACAAAAAAACAAAAAAAACCAAAAACAAAACAAAAAAAAACCACACACACACAAAATAAATAAATAAATAAATAAAAGGCCGAAAAGACTATGTGCTTTTTATTTCAACTAGCATAAGATGTAGATGTAGCACTGAGGTGCAAAAATAGCCATTGCCTACACCCTCTGCCTCCTGATCACTCTTGGCCATTCTCAAAGGCCAGATGTTCAAGGTCACTTTCTGGCAGCAAACAGCTTCCCTGCAAAACAGGATTTTTCTCCTTCAGCTGGCTTTCCGCTTCTGATCTGTTCTCTTTTATTTGCCTCTCTTTCACACAAGCACTAACACATAAGTTCAAACATGTCAGTGACGGATGTACTAAAATAGAGGTGAAGAGAATCCTGTAAGCACCTCTGGCTCCTCCTGTCAGGCTTGTCACGTCACCTGTGAATTCCCCCACCCCAGGTACAGCCATGTCTGACACAAGCAACTGCTTTGCCCTGGGTTGTAGCCACATATTTGTCCAGGGGTAAAATACTTGAAAAGGTAATTATCCAAATTTAATGACCCTCTGTCATCAGCTTTGTGCCAGGTGCAAGAATTGTGCCTGGAATCTCTCATAGACTTCAGTGAAATTTGGAAGTGAAAGACAACAATAAAGAAGCCAACCAAGCCTCACTTTTCATAAAATGCACCCCAAATCAAACAGCATTCTTAAATTGTGCAGGCTTGCCAAATGTTCACATGTGATAACTTGGTAAAACAAAGAAGTACTTGGTGTGTTTTAAATTTACTTGGTTTATATAGCTATGTTGGGGTTTTTTTTGTTATGTACTCACAGTTTCCATTAGGCAGTTTATGTTAGTCAATAAGCATGAATTTTTGAAGGACTGTTCAGAAGGGAATTTTCCAGACTCTGGAAGAATTGCACTTTGGAGTGTAGTTCTTAAAATGAACATGGCTGTTGATGCATTTTAGGCAGCTGAAATACAATCTAAAAAACATTTGGAAGTTGCAGGCCTGAACAAAAGCAGGATAGGAATGGTGTTATCACAGATGGAGAAAGACTCAGAGCTTTCTCATAGGAAAGAGAGGATACATTCTGACTAGATAAAAGTGCATTGAAAGGCATCCAAGACAAGAACTGCCAGTTCTAGATGGATTAGAGGAAGAAAAATGGTGGACTTGAAACATAGGAGAAAATTCCTGAATCTGAATCTGAAGCCAGATACAGGATGAAATTATAAGTGAAAAGGACAAAGACCCAGGAGGGGTGAATAAGGTAAATAAGGACTGAACGGCATGAAAACCTCTTGAAAAAAAAAAAGCTTTCAAGAAATCATAAAAGCTAGAACTGGAAGATGCTGGTCACAAGCACGAATGTTTCACAGCATATGAAGGCAAACAGAACCATCAGTGCTAAAAAATTAGAAAGATATAGAGAAGAAGAGTAGAGAAATTTAAAATACTAGAAGTACCAAGTAAAATAGTTTTCATTTCCAAGAAGTGATGTCATTTTTGTGAAGCTGTGTTAAGATATGCTAAAAAGATTTTTTTTTTTTTCCAAATTCTATGAAAAACAATTACCTTGGTTCTAAGAATATGCATGACAAGGTAAGAATCAAATTATCTGTAAGTTAGAAAACAGCTGCCTTTATAGGTATAAAATGAATGATGGTAACAGAATGCATCAAATCAATGACCACTCACCCGATATGCAGCCTGATATACATTTTGTTTTGGAGAAGCAAAGTAGAGTTTCTTCCTGTTCCCTACAAATATACCAACCAACCACATCCACTACACAATACACAGTTTAATGTAGTAACTTGGGGGTGGGGGACGTTGATGGTCAGTTTAAGATAAATTAGTCTAATTGAGTAAGAGTGAATTGCAAATACTTTCTTCTCTGCTTTTGGGCATGGTGCCTCACACACAGGGCTGGAGAGTCAAGCCTCTGACTTGGAATCCAGCCCCACATTCTTTGTCGATCTGAAATTTCTGTGAGGCTGAGCAGGGTGCTGGTGTGAGCCCCAGGGAGGTTTATTCACATGAGGAAGTGTTGAAACAGCAGCCCTTGGCTAACAACCTCGGGCACTTAGCTCTTCCCCTGGCTTCGCTCTCATTACTGGCATGACATGGCTCTTGTCCTACTGGGGTGCGATGGGTGTTAATTAAATTACTGTTTGCACAGCGCTTCACATTCAAAGAAAAACCCTAGGAAAAAAAAAAAAAAAAGGCAGTACAAGCAGCGAAACAGGAATCCAACTTGAACATGCTAAGGTAGCAATTTGCAAACCACATTTCTTCGTGTGTGTCATCTGCCTGTTTGAACTGACATTTAGGAGACCCAAGAGGGGAACTTCCAGAGCAAACACCTCAACAGGGTGCTGGCAGGGCTACCATGAGAGCTTCCCCTCCACAGACAGCCAGGCAACATCCCTCGCCCCCCCCCAAACCCCACATGCTCCAGCATCCTTTTACTTTTTGCCTTGTGATACTCTGTGCAAATCATGCGTTGTGTGGGGTGAAATAAAGGACTGCAGTCTCAGGTTTGACAGCTGCAATGCCCTCTTGCTTCGGGTTTGTTCTTAAAAAGATTTTTTCCAAGCCAAAAAGCTCATACAATTCTTTCTGTAAATTAGTACGGAAAGAACAAGCTACAGCAAATCATCCTGTACATCTAATCCCCCTTTATGTCTGAAAAGCGTGTCTTGTCCCAGTTAGAAACGCTCTGACCTCTACCGCAAATGGCAGCATTTTCAGCATATACATCTTGCATGACAAAACAGGAAACAGAGTAACATGATGCCAGACCTTCCGTGGCCATTTCAGGGAAAAAGCCACCAAAATTCCAGTTTGCTTGCCAGAGGGTGTTCTCCGGTGGGTAAGCAGTGGTGTAAAAACAGAGAGAAAAGTGATGGTTGTTTTTGTTGTAAAGACAGTAAAAAAAATATGGTTAAAAAAAAAAACCAAACCAGGCCGAACGCTCCTGTGCCGGGGTGCGGGAGGGGCCGGGGCGCCCCGCGGGTCCCTGCCCGGGCTACGTGCGAGCAGGCAGCCCCGGGAGGCGGTGCCGCGGGGGCTCCGCGGGGCTCGGGGGGGCTCGGGGGCTCCGTGTCCCGCAGCACCTGGCGGCGCGGTCGTGGTCGTGGTCGCGGTCCTGACCCCGGTGCACCAGGCGCGCTCCCGCACGCCCACCCACCATCACATGCACACACCCGCGGCGAGAGGAGGAGCGGCATCTTCCTCGCCGGCTTCGTTTCGCCAATTTAGTTCCCCCTCTCCCTTTTTCTTATATTTTTTTTAATTGCATTTTATTGTTAGCACTGTAATTATTTGCCGGGGTGCTCCGGCCGGGTCCAGCCGGAGAGGGTGGATTATAGCACCGGGATCCCCGTGGCTCCTGGGAAGGTAGGCAGCAGCTGATGCAGTCGGGGGGGACGGGGACGCGACTCCTGCGCAGCCTTTGTCTCCGCGCAGCGCGAACCGGAGCCCGCCGTGAGCCGCGCTCTGTTTCTGCCGTGTGAGCAGCCTTCCCCTCCCTCCCCGCCGCCAAACGTGCTTCCTCGCCCTGGGCGCGGAGGATTTCAAACCCTGAAAATGCGCGCAGCGGGTCCGGAAGGGGACAGGGGAGCCCAGTGGTATCGCTGCGGCGGGAAGGGACGGGGCGGGGGTCGGAGCCGGCCATGCGGCATCTTCCCGCGGCGGGGGGGCTGCCGCCGGGATGCTGCCGGAGCCAGCCGCTGCCGTGTGCCTTTAAAAGAAATAAAAAGAAAACAAACAAAAACATAAAACCGGCAGTCGGCAGCTACGATCTTTCGCAGGGACCCACAAAAATAAATATAAAATTCTTTTAAAAAAGGAGTTTAACCCTGACACGCGTGATGGCTGGAGCTGCGCGGCCGCACCGCGTGTGCCGCAGCCGCGCACGATGAGCGGCCGCGGGTTTAGTCCTGCCTCACCGGGAAACGTCCCTGCCTTCCCCTTAAATCCAGCGCTGCCACACGGTCAGTGGGAGTTTTACGGTATTCAGAAAAGGCAGGGTGGGCCCACGGCATGTGTGTGTTTGCCTGTAAATACATAGTAACAGCTAAGCTGCTCGCTTTTAATGAGCCCAAGGTGGAAACAAAAGGGATGCCTGGGTATGCATTTGCTCACGTTTATATATGTCCAGCTTGCTCTTATGGCAGAGGGTTTGTTCCATTGTTTTGTAGAGCTTGTAAGGCAACCTGTAGCTAGGATGTGTCTCCTTGTGAAAGAGGAGACGAGGAGGTGTGTAAACCCAGGCTTTGTTCATGTGACATGAAAAGGACTGAAACAAACCCCGTGTTTGGCAGCCGATTTTGTGGAAGGTAAAGACATAGTCTGTTTGTGCCACCTGCTGAACCCACCACATGTCCTCAGGCTATTCAGTGTCCCACGGACTGCTTTGGGGCATTCTTACTGTTCCAAATGGTAGTAACCTTGCTTTGCAGTGCTTCATTCACCTTTTGATTTGTTTGGGTTTTACTCGTGTTTGAAAAGCAAAATAACATGGACCAGCCATTGTTCTAGAAGTAAAATATTAGAAAAATATCCTTCTTAATTGATAAAAATACATTCTGGAAGTAAAAATAAAATATTTGGAGTCTAACCACCTTAGATCAGAAGTAAAAACCTACAGGGGAGAAAGAAGGAGCATCCTTCCATCTAACTTTATCTTAATTTGTTACCAAGGTTGTTTAAAAAGCCTCTAAAAGGAAATTCCATCTGTTGCTTAAGGATACAGAGTATCAATATCTCCCCTTTTAGAAGCCCAGCTGAAATTGACTGGCAAAATGCCTCTAAATCTAGGAATTGCCTCTTTGCTGGTGAGCAGAGGCCTTCTGCTGTGGCTGTGTGGAAACACACTAAAATGGGATCTGCTTCACTGTCGTACTGAATGACTCCTATTTGACTTTGACTTTTTGGCCTCCTTCTCTCTATCTTTCTCTCTTTCTCTCTTTCTCTCCTTTTCTCTCTTTCTCTTTCTTTCTAAGAGGCACCGAGAGAGAGAGTACTTCACTGAAGCACACTGCAGCATCCTCTGGCTTGTCACTTGAGACTATTCATGCTGTAGCTGGGCTCCTCAGCCCAGGTGAGGATGGGACACGTGGGCTGTGGGTGCCAGGCTCCACGTACCCCTGTGCAGAGGATTATCCTCTGAGTTGTCCAAGGCTTTATGCAGACTGCCATGGATCATGGAGAAGCAATTGTCCTCTGTATCCAAATCCTGCCTTTTACAAGGGTTTTAAAGGATGGAAGGGGAATCAGGGCTCTCACAGCCAGTCTATTTGTGGGCAGCTCATCCTGTGTCTCTGGCTTATGTTTTGTCCATTTTTTCTGTTTTTGGGGTTTGTTCTTGTTCAGTGGTGACTGAGCAGAAATGCAACTGTCCTTCCTCCCGTGGTCTCCCCCATCATTTTCTCAAATAGCTCATTTCTGTAGAAACGTGCTTAGCACATAGTGTGACAATAACCACTGCTTTAAAAATCTGTATTCTGAAGGTGAATGAGATGTTGTGGGAATGTTTAAATATTCTAAGCCTAAGGTCAGTTTCTTTTCTGAGAAGCATTTATTGCTGTGACCTTAGTCCAATACAAGAAGTCTGAGAGGCAAATCTTGGGAAAAATCACAGCTTTTTCATGTTGAAAGTGTTCCACAGCCCTCTTCCAGTTAACTTTCATAATATTTGTGCAAGCTTATCAGGTAAATATCACTCTGAGCCTTTTACAGTCAAGAAAACTGAAGCAAATAAATTAATTGTAAACTAGAGCGGGAAGGAAAAGTGAGTTGCATAAGCAAACAGTTCTTCTTTCTGTAGTACAATATTTATTTTAAATAAGAATTCAGAGCGGCTATTTAGCCCACATGAATTTATCTGGATTGTCTGTTTCATTTCTGTAACCCATAAAGCCCCACTCATACAGCACTTCCACTTTCTGTGGAAGACAAGACTTCATTTATTTGTGGTGGTGTGCTCTGGGATCACTTCAGCAAAACCAAGACTGTTGAGTACATTTCACAGAGAAATATAATTAGGAAAAAATGTGACTATATTCCTCTGCCAAATGCCTTCCCTAAATTGGCTGGGAAGGGCTCAAAACAAAAATGTACTTAAAACCATTTTCCTTTATGGCTCATCTTGAAGTGTTTTGCCTAAAGTAATGAATCACTGAGTGAATCAGACTGGGATTTTATGATTTCTTATTTGCCTGCCTTTGATCAGCTGAGTAGCCTGTTGAGACTTAATTTGGGACTGTCTTCCCTTTCTTTAAGGCAGCATAGAAGGGCAGTGTGGAGTGTGATGGGGTAGAGCAGGAACATTTTCCTGTTGCAGCACAAGGTCATGCAGTACTGAGGGAAAGGTTGCAAATGCAGATTTGTTCTCATCGCTTCTTTTTTATAGCATCCTTTTCCAAGCTTCCTTCTCAAGCCTTCTGTCATTTGTGGTTTTTATTGTTTGTTTGGGGTTTTTTTACACCCAATCTTATCTTTTAACTATTTCCATCCCTTGTGCCGCAGGGGCTGCGTGAGAGAAGGAGCCTGGAAATGACAGATGATGGCTTGCAACCACACAGCAAACCGCTGCAGCAGCTGGAAGCCTGTCCAGTCCTCACACTGCCTATGGGCTGGTGGTGTTGCTGGTGGGTAGGACAACCATGTGCTGGCACCTCGGTCACTCTCGTGCTGCCCTGGAGCCCACCAGGGTGAACCTGCTTCCTTCCAGCACAGCTGCAGCCTGCTGCAGAGGGGCAGCACCGAGGAGCTGGAGGCAACGACATTTTGAGCACTGCAGGTGTTTGCTCAGTGGATGTGAGTCAGTCTTTAATTTCCGAGCTCTTTGTTATCTTGGTGACTCTTCTCTAATCTCTCTGTTTTGTCCTTCCTGTAAATGAGCAAATAGGGAGCTTTATGTTCCACATGTCAGGTGTCACTTATGCTGAACAAAAAGGAAGTAGTTGCTTCGCCACTAGCTAATTTTGTTTGCTAATATTGACCAAAAGGAGGTAGTTGCTTCCCCACCTCCCAACATGGTACAGTTACATATAAAGCCTATTACTGCTTTTTGTCATTTCAGTGAATAGTCCACACACAGAGTCTCAGGCTCAGTGTTTCATTATTTATATCTCTGGAGTCATAGTGGTCATATTTCTCTTCTTTGAAAGAACTTTGAAAAGTATGAGCAAAGAAAGTCACATCACATCTCAGGCTTTGCAGGAATAAAACCAGCTTGTGTGAAACTCAAGCGCTGGATCCTGATGACTTGTAACCAACCAAGAGGAGTTCTTGGCAAAACTCTATTTGAGAAGAAAGTTGCATCAGATTTCAGCTTTTAAGCAAATTATCTTGAATTCCATAGTTAAAATTGCTTAGCATGTCTTGGACATTTGCCATTCCTGAGACTGTTAGCCTGCGGGTAGAGCTCAGTGAATGAAGTGCCCAGTGAGTGTGCAAGGACGTGACAAAAATAATCTCCAGAGACAGGCAAGATGTTGTGTAACCTGACCGCTTACCCAAACGCTTCTCACATACTGGGTCATACTGGGTCAGCTTTTGGGCAGTCATGTCTCTTAAGATGGCACTATTCGAACAATGTCATTTACAGGATATGAATAAAAAAAACCCAAAAACCAAAAAACAACGGCCTGTGAATTAAGCCATCAGCATTGCCAACAGAAGTGATGCGGTTACTGTTAAAAACATAACTTCTAGCAAAGTTTTTGCTGAGATTACACCTCTTCCAGGTGCTGCCAGCAGAAATAAAGTTATATTGTCTGTATTACCATATTCTTACAAACACAAACTTTTTGAGCCCATTACGGCTGTTGTGGAATTTGAACAGTCCAGCAAACTGGAGTTGCAGGGATTTTTTTTTTTTTCAGTGTTTCAGAAGGCAACAGAGAAAATGACCCCAGTTCTCGGAATCTGTTTTAATGGCTTGTAAAGGTCTTGGTGTCCTTGAGAAAAATAAACTCATTTTATCTTCTTATGTCATCTCACAGTCCTCCTTCTGAGGTCTGTGACCAGTTGTAATCTTTCCCACATTCTGCAAGGAGCACACAATGAATAAATTATATATAAAGGGTTTTACAAGACATGATCTTTGAGGTTTTTTTAGAAGGGTCATTAGCTCTTTCCTGGTTTTCTCTCAGGGTGATTTCTGCTTCAAGGAAAGTTTTAAGTAAGAGCAAAATCCTTATTTCTGCTTGTTGATTTACTATGTGTGTGTCTGGAGAGAGAGATTTGATGGCAAGTCTCTGGTAGTTTTCTTTTTGGGAGGTTTAAGGCTGGGCAGAGCAGTAGGCACAGTGACTAGAAGTTATTTGGATTTCTACAGTCACTCTTCAGATGTTTATTTACTGCCTTTCAATGAGAATCAAGAATAAAGTTCAGTCTAGGAACTTTACCCACATAGCATTTTTATTTGCATTTATTTCATGGCGTTTATCAAATGAAAAGGCCTTAAAAATAAAAGAAAAAAATACCAAGCTGCTTCCAGTAGCTCAGCATGGTGAATTTTTATTAGTTGAAGCAAATATTCTTTTTCTTCCCGCAACATTAGTGGCACCTACACCTGAGGTGGCAACTTGCTGAGCTTGGCTGTCACAGTGTCGAAGCTTTGGGAGCAAAGCTCCTGTGTTTGCAAAGAGCACCCCAGTGGGGCTGAAACCCCCAGCGTGGGCCAGGACGGGTTGTTCTCTAGTAGCACAAGGCTCCGCTCAAAAGGCCAAGTGATGAGCCTCGAATGGATGCTCGATTTGTAGGGAATAAGGTTGGTTGACAGGAACCCTACCCTTTGGGATTGTAGGTTTTATTTAGACTCTGCAATTCGTCACATCCGTGAACCTGAAATTTAAAATAGGTGATTTAGGGGTGAAATTCATTTAGCCCACTGACAGTGGAGGGTACCTAGAGTGATTCGCAATGACAAAGAGTTTGCTCTGCATATATCTAAGGTAAAGTTATCTTTGCAAAAAAAAAGGAGTTTGCATAGTTTTTCTTTCCAGGTATCACATTTCTATCACCCTTTCCCTCTGAATCTATAAGTACTTCACAAACTGAGTGCTATCATTGCTATTATCATCTTGATTTTACAGATGGAGGTGCTAAGAACGAGGTGGTTATTCTTTGCCAAAGATTTGCAAGTTCATGCTGTGACAGTGAAAGTTTTTGTCCCTAGCCCTAAAGCTCTCTTTTTACCCTCCTTGTGTTTTGACACTGAGATCAGGTTTCCTCATACCTGGAAGTACAATGCATTATTTCATTCATCAGTGTTTTTGTTTCAGGGGTTTGTTTTGGTGTTTTTTTTAGTAAATCAATTAACCTAGCAAGCATGCAAGGCAGATTCCAAGATGTGCCTGCTGTCATACTGCTTCAGGAGCAACTCACCTACCTGGGACTTGGAACCTGCTGAAATTATTGTTGGTGCTTGTTCTAAGGTTTTGCTGCACCTTTGTTCAACCATTTTACCATAAAATCAGAATTTTGGTTAAAACAATAAAAAGGTTGTTTGCACTGCAAAGACTCCTTGCGAAGAAAGCTGTTTTCCTGCCAGCCCAGCCTTGCTGCATTTCAGCTACAGGGGAGCAGAACAGCGGAGCTGGGGCTGCTGTGAGGTCTGCTCTCCATGCTGGTTACCTCATAGGAGCGCTCGTTTCAGCACCTGCTTCTGAAACACTTCATAGGGAATTTATTAAGCACAGGCAATGTCAAGGCCATTCTGAAAATCCTCCTGGGGGACCAAGATGCAAAACGGTGCCCAAAGGGAAAGCTGCTCCGCTTGAATCTTAGACAAACCTTTATGTGCGTTTTTAAATGCCAGGGGATACAGATCTCAATAGAGAGGTTGTCACATCTATTAAGGAATTGTTTATTTTAGGAACTCATGGTCACAAGAAGCTTCAGGATTCAGCAGGCTCAGTCCTTGCCACCTCAGCGGTTGCCGTCTCCTGTGGCTTTATCCTTTTATAAAAGATCATGCTTGCCTTCCAAAATAGGTAGACTATTTTATCCCCACAGCCTCTGGGAAGACTGTTCCAGAATGTCACTGCTAGAACGACACTCTGCTTGCCAGTCTGCATTTATTTATCAGCAGCCTAAATCCACTTTGTTGTTGTTGTTGTTGTGCCAATATTTTAATACCTGAACGGTCACTCCCCTGCTATCTATAGTGGAAATATCCTCTGTAGAGGAGTTGAAAAGGACCCAGCTTACACCCCTCCCCATTTTCACACCATCTGCCACCATAACCATGTGCTTAGTTGCTCCTTCAATAGAAAAAAGTAGATCCTGCCCTACTGTAAGCCTTGAGGCTTGTCTTTAAACTTTGCACCTGAAATTTGGACAGTTTAGTCTTGTGAAGAAATGTTAAGAGCACATGTAAACTTCAAGATAAACCTACATTTCTGAGAAATTATTTACAGAGGAAAAAATGCTCATTTGCAAAGCCATTTTCTGCACGGTGGAGATGTGCTATAAACCAGAAGTACTGGGTCTTGTAAACTTAATTTGAAACAGGCAGATGCCATAACTGAGCAAGTTAACTGTGTCCTCCTGCCTTGCCATAGTGCCCTGAAAGAGCTGGGGATGCTCCTGCTTCTTCGGTTGTATGATGGTTTTGAGGTAGCCCTGAGAATTTTAAAATATCCCCCAAATAATCTGGCACCTAAACATTCAACGTGTACCTCAGGGTGAATCGTTGTTTGTCAATACTGTGGAAAATTCATTCACAAAATGGGAAATGAGAGAGTTGTGGTGCAGGACCTTGTTTGTGCATAACATCCTGTTGCCTCAGCACCACACTGGCGTTGTAGCTCACCTGAGAGTGGCTGGACTCTGGAAAATATTGGTCTTACAGCTGATTTGCATTGCTGATGAGGAAATACATCACTAGCAGACTTCTCTGATCTGCCTTTGGTGTTATTATTGGTGCTTTTAAGCTACACTTCTATCAGAGGAGAGATCATCTAATATTTAGATAGTAACTGCTTGACACAAGATACCTAATACTCTTTCTTCCTATATACATGAGCTTAGGGATTTGTTTCTGTCTGTTGCTGTCCTAGTTCAGAATAAGTTTAACCATACATAAAGCATCCTCTGCACAACCTCTTTAACCAAAAAACCTTAACAAATTCAAATACTTGGAACACAGATATCAGTAGAACACAGTATTGGGATAACTTTGTCCCCCTCTTCCATCCACTTAGCAACAGCACAGACACAAGATATTTTATAAATTTAAGTAAGAGGCAACATGGAGAACACGGAGAGATGAACACCAAACATCGAACGAGACCTGGACAAACAATAATTTTTATTCCTTAGCTTGTAGATGGTTTATATATATATATATATATATATATATATATATATATTTTTTTTTTTCCTTCCCCTGAAACAAATAAGATTGGTTTGCTCACTAGTTTATAAATACAGTTACTATCTTCCCACTTGGTTGTGGGACCGAATAAATTTGTAAGGTATAGAGAAGCTGATCTCATTAAAGTGTATAAAGTTACTACTGTTGTGCAATGCATTTAGGTTATAACCTGAGGTGCTTCTAACAACATAAAACTGGTTGGTAAGGAAGGTCCCTCTTGTCCAGGTTTGGTTGGTTTCGTCTGGTGATACTGCCTGCTGTCGGTGGTATACATCTTGGATTTTTTTTCTTGTGTTTTATTTAGGTTGCTGACACTGCGGTTGCAGTTTACACACAAGATACCAACCAAACACTAATATTTGGAGGAGCACTTGGAAACATACAGTTCCTCACCCAGGATGCCTTTCAAAGCTGGATTAGAACTGACTGAATTACAGACTATGACTGTCCCTGAAGATGATAACACCAGCAATGATTCAAATGATTTCACAGAGATGGAAAATGGCCAGATGAATAGGTGAGTATTTTTCCACTGACGCTGCCTGTGCTAAGAAACACACTGTTTAAAAACAGCATTCTAATTTTCAGTATATGTCTTGAATTATTCATTACCAAGTCATGCTCCATTTGAAGATGCAATTTGAATTTCATATGTGACATCTGTTGGGCATAGTCAGCAACAGCAGATAAAGCAAACAGAGTGGCAATTTATTCATCGTTTCGAATCTTTCAAATTAGTCTAATAAAATGCACAAACATATAATGTAGCAAAAAGCCAACATTTTCAAATGTTTGCTTGCACACAGCAAATAAGTAATAATAATTAATACAATTAGACCAATGACAAATCTCTTTGTTGACCTTTGATCTCAGATATAACAATTTTAACCTGCCTGGCCCCTTCCATACACCCAAGCTCATGGGGATTTACAGCTGATGTTGTTGGCAGCAAAGTAAACTGGGTAATGGCTGTCCTTCCCCAAAGTAGGGATGGCAAGAAGCCAGTAAAACAGAGACGTATACCGAAGTCACATCAAGTTTTAAAAAATGCATCTATTTATCCATATTGGTGAAAATCATTATGTTTGTTCAAATTAGTATGTGGACTTTCTTCCAAGCTGTACAGTCATTGCAAAGAGCAGCCTGTTCCACCTGAAAGTGGTTCTTCAAGCTTCCCTGCCAGCCTCCAACAGGTACTCAGCATCCTGTTTACAGCAAAGACCTGCTGATGGACCCTGTTTGGGTTTTGTGAGCTGTAAAACAAGATGTTTTTTGATCAAACTTCCTGTTCAAATATTGCAAACTGAGGTGGAGCACACTGGCCAGTCGGTGCCAGCACAGGGAACCAGCCCTGCCTGGCACTGGTGCTGCTGGGAATCCTCTGCCAGCACATTATCCTGCCCAGTTGTAGCTGGATCGCTGTGGCCACCTGTGTATATATGTTCTTTAAAAAACCTCTTCTCTCACCCTTTCTTCCTTTTGGCAGCAGCTTCTCTGGCTGCCCAGAGAAACTCACTTTCCTGTGTAAAAGCAAAATTAAGAGCTGTTTTTTTCCCTAGTGAAGGTAGAGACATGTGGTTGTGTGGGTGGACAGGGAGCTTGGTGGTGAGTATGGGAATAAGCACCCAGCATTGGCCATATGTACCATGCATGTAGCAAAAACCACCAGATGCACCCCAGGACCAAGCAGGGGGCCCCGGCTGTTGGCATGGGCAAGCTCCCCCCACCTTCAGGAAGGTGCCAGCCTGTGCTCCCCCCTGCCACACACCTGGGGAAGTCCTGGGGCGGTCACCAGCTGCACCATGTGGCTGTGCCACCACAGCACAGCTGCACTGGTGAAGATTAGAGCTGGTCAGGAATTTTCTGATGCAACTGCTTTGATGGAAAGTGCCAAAATGAAATGCAAACCACTTCTGTAAAAAAAAAAAAAATATATATATATATATATTAAAAATATATATATATATATGCATGCACACATATATATAATTAAAAAATAAAATATAATAAAAACCTCCAACTTTGCCAGAACAAAACAGTTCTAGTATAGACCTGCTTCCTTCCTTGCTGGCTCACTTGTTAAGACCAGGAGCCCTGGGGCTGACAGTGGTAAATTGACTCCCTGGAGCCTGCTGAGGATTTATGTCCTTGGGAGGAGGAGTGGCTGTACGGTGCTTTGAGTGCTGTCACCTGTAACTGTTACAGGGAAAAAACTTGTTAACGCTTCATCTTTCAGTGAATGTTTGTGGAGGGTGGGGAAAGAGTGTGCCCTGTGTTCCTGCACCTTGTGCTTTGTGGAGTTATGGGCTAGTAAGCGTGGCAAAGTCTGGGTCACATCCAGACTGCCTGTTAAAGGAAGAAGCAGCATGGAGTGAGGAATGAGTGTCAGAAACTTAGAGGCTGACTTTTTGATCACTGTTCTGGCTCTTAAGGCAGACGAACATATTCCACAATTTTCTTTTCCCTTCTGGATAACTTTTTCCCCCGCAGAGCACCATTTGCTTGTAGGATGTAACCCATTATGGTTGTCTATTATCCCTCTGCTGGGGTGCTCGCAGTACAGCTAGTGACTCATGCATCCCATACATGAGTGTTTTCCCTGTATATCACAGTGTGTTCATATTTCCCTCCATGTCTAAAACAAGAGTTTCATGGCAGCTCATGCCAACTGCAGCTTCCAGCACAGCAGCACGTTGGCACTGGTGCAGCCCCGTCAATGTCCCCTGGGGCTGGGCCTGTGGCTTAGCCACCCATGGCCACCATGGCCACTGCCCTGGGCAAGCACCTCCATCCCAACATGGGTGACAAGCCAGCCAGCAGACCCTGATCTGCACCTTGCATCAAACACCTCCCGAAAAAATGTGGTTATTCCCTTCCTATGACTATTTTGGCAAACGCCCCATCTCCATGGGACAAGAGATTAATGGGTATATGGAAGAAATAATATTGTGCTGCCTGGCACACAGTGCAAGGCCCTGTGAAACTCCAAAGTCCATCAAAATCAGTGGGACTTTTTCTGTTGGTTTCACTTGAGCTTTAGATTAGATCTGTAATTTTCAACTAACTATTTTTTGTTGTTTCAACCTGGTGGTTTTGCATTCTGTATTTAATTTTAAACCTTTTTTTTCTCCTAGTGTATAATTTTTCAAGCCCTATGTAGGGCAGAGTTTTTAAGGGTCTTGTGGGGAAGGTAAACTAAGTACATCAGGAAGAAGCTCATTCCAAGTCTGGTTTTAAACCCTAAGTATTTCTTGATCTTGGAAAAGAGTTCTCTAGTTTACTTTGCATTTCCAGCCTTTTCTGGGCCTAAATATGAATTTATATATGCAGTCATATGTAGGGAGGGGATGTTGTTTGGAAGGGGATGTATTGGGAGGGAGGTTTTCTTTATACACGTATGTTGAATTTCTTCTGGGCATGTCAATAAAGAAGTCTCTATCAAATCCAGACATGGATTTGGTGACTTTTAACCATGTATCTTGGCTATAAAACTTTGTCATCTCTGCACATAACTCTAAACCTGTATTTAGGTGATGTACTCCTTAGCTGTAACGACAGCGATGCTCTCAGGAAGCTGCTGGCTGAACGTTTGTCTTGGTTTACAGCTACTAGTAAGTTATCAGCAGCCCTTGGTTGGTTAACAATGCTGTTAGTAGCTATACCCAGACCTGGTCCAAGTTTCTTAGTGTAAGCCAGACTAAGGTTTCTTCTGTATTTCTAGTTCCTGCCTGCCCTGGAAATCTTTGCTGTTGCTCAAGCTAGAGCTGAGTTTAAGAAGCTGCCTAAGGATAAAGTTCTGCCACCTTGGCAAAACTAGCTTTTCTTAACAAATGTTTAGGTCATTGTCAAATATCACTTTCGTTTAATTCATTTTAAACATACCTGAGATGGCTAAAATGATTTTGGCTAACTCTGCTAGTCAAAATGGTTAGCTTGGGGATATCAACTTAGTCTAACACTTTTCATGTAAGTTCTTTAATAAATTAAATTTCGAAACTGTAGTTAAACATGGTCCTTTTAAAACCACTTTATCAATAAGACTAAGTTTCTACTTTGAACTAAATCAAACCAAGAAAATACTTAGATGAAGAAATCCCTTCCAAGCCAGTGGTGAGGCTTCATGCATCACAAGGATCAGGTAATTATTTTTTTAACAGGTTATTTTATTAATTTATCTGAAAAGTTTTGTACAAGCTGCTCCTACTGAGCTGTGAGCTCACAACAGGAAAGCAAAAACATATAAGAACAGGTTACATCTTTTAATGATGAGTAAAGTGTTTGAAATGAAGACAACAAACAGCACAAATGGATTTCATACTTGTCAGGGAGCCACAAGGCTTTGGTGGCACAGACGGTCCTACTGCGCATTTCCCCAGCACCTGTCACAGTGGCCTCCAGTCCTTGGGAGGGCTGGGAAAGGCTGGAGTAAACAGTCGCTTCACTTCATTCATGTCATATTTATAAAGGTCAAATATACAACATTCTGTGACAATGAATAGCTTGCTTTCTAAGCACATCTATTAAGCAGAGCAGGTGCATGTCATGGTTTAACTAGAAATTCCAGTATTCCAACATATGTTCCCTTTCAGATGCTGTAGAAGGGGAAAAAAAAATGAAAAAAAAAAAGTTTATAAAAAGCAAAATCTTGGGAAAATTTGTTTCTGTTGAACCCATTGGATTACCTTCCCCCTAGGTTGGTTGGTTAGTTGTTTTTTAATTTAAGTTCAGGAATACATTCCATTTACGGAAAACTTAGGCTGCCATATGTTAAGTCTGTACCACCTACTGAGCATGGTCCCAAGGCAACCTTCTCGTCTGGGCTTGTCAGTTAAGTTGCCTGCAATAGCAAATACAGCACAGTGTCTGGATCAGGCAGACCCCACAGCCCCCACCTCTGCATCACTGCTGAGATTTCTAGGCAAGACATCCTGGTGCTGGGAGGTGGGTGCTGGGAAGCTCCCCGTAAAAAAATCTGGCTGCAATGCTCTATATTTCATAGAAAGTGTGATTCAGGAGCCTCGTGACCACATTCCCACGTCTGACTTTGCCCTTCCGAACACATCACTTAGCGTATAAGTAGAAAAATGTGCAGTGTGATATGGCGAATGAGGAGCCCAGCTTAATAGATGAGAGGCTGGACAATAAGCTCAGTCCATTTTAATATAGGACTAACTCGAAAGTATTTTGGGTCAATTTATCAAATCAGATGTGTTATTTTTAAGTCACATCCATAAGGAAATAATGTGTTTAGTGGTCACAGAAGATATCAGTTCTTCAGAAGCTGTTTACTCTGTCAAAAGTATCCTAATGAGAAGTCCCACATTCACTTTATATTCAAGCCATATTACTCAAGTGTTGTTTTCTTTATCATGTGTTAGTTCTTTTAACAATAATTTTCATTAAACTTTAATACCATGTGGTAATAATAATACTATCTACAAATTTGTTATATTTGTAATTATTAAGGGGAACTGGCTGTAGAAGGATGAGAAGTAGGGGGAGCAGACTAGTTACTTCTATCATAACTCTGACAAAATCTAAAATGACACATGATCTCTATAAATGACAGAAGAAGGCAAAACCCACAGATGTTCCCAGCAGCACTTACAAATCTAAAAGAGACAAAACTCTTCTGTGTGCTACTGCCTGTGCAAATTGCCTGTGGGGTGTTTCGAGAGAGCTGGAATGTCTTTTTCAAACTGTTCACACTCTGCTGCCTACATTCAAGAGATGGGCTCTGAACAGACATGGAAAAAAGAAAAAAAAGCACATGCTCTGAATCAGGTTGAGATTTTATTCCACAAAGATGAAATACATATATGGTGAGCTTCGAAAAGCTAATTTTGGATCAGTCTATCTTAGAAGTGGTTGCTTTGCACTTCTCAAAACAGTGGGGGAGGCTCAGCCATCTATTCCTACTGTGTTAGAGCTCATAAACCTGGCACAGTGTCTATATTTTGCAGCAAATGCTGAAGTTAGTAGTTTAAAAAAAAAAAATCACACAGGAGAAAACCATTGTTGATTTTTACTTATATAAAGGAAGCCAAAGCAGACCAATGGGTAGGAGTCAAAGTTACAACAAAACCAGTAAAAATACTACATACATTTTGCCAGCTATGCCCAGATATTAGAAAGAAATTCTTTACGGAGAGAGTGATCAGGCATTGGAATGGCTGCCCAGGGAGGTGGTGGACTCGCCGTCCCTGGAGGTTTTTAAACTGAGATTGGACATGGCACTTAGTGCCATGATCTAGTAAATGGACTGAAGTTGGATCAAGAGTTGGACTTGATGATCTCTGAGGTCTTTTCCAACCCAGTCGATTCTGTGATTCTGTGTGATTTAAGGGATAAACTCAAAATGTGGATGTAATATCCACAGTGTTAAAGACACAGGGCGTTGTTTGTCAGCTATGGAAGCCAAATCAGCAGCATTATGACTACATAATTTTGGCACAGGCTTAGAGGTTGTTCCAGCATATATCACCAGTAATCACGCCACAACTGGGGTAGTATGGAATTTTGACAGAGCTCTGTCTTTATGACCTCACAGCTACGTTACCAGGCTGGATACCGCTGGATGTGCTCAAACAAGCACAGTCGGTCTTGAGCCACAGGCTGAAGGAGAACACCCTCGGACAGCAGAAACTTCCAGGTGTGGTAAAGGACCAGCAGTGCTGCCCTCTATGTTCAGCCTGTTGTTTCTCTGTTTCAATTTAAGAATTTAATTTACCCACAGCAAAAAGGGCCTCTGACACTTGGTGACAGCACATCTGATGGCTGATGCAATATAAATATTATGATTATTATAGCACAGTATTTATTACTAGAGTGGCACAGGATTTCTACAAGCAGAATGAATGCGGTACAATCTACAAGTAGCATAATACAGAATTTATAATACAACTTAATTCACAATTTCTTATCACTTGGGCCCTCCACAGATTGGGTCAAATGTTAATATATGATTTGCTGTATAAATATAACAACCATAATCTAGAGTCAAGAATCATATAAAAGAAGATGAGTCTCTCCCTCAGTCCTGGGAGGAAGCAGAGGATAGTGGGGGTGTTCCTGGCCATTGGGGATCCCGGGTCTCACTGTCCAGCAGCAGCTTTGGACCAAGTTCCCCTCTTAGGATTTTGATGGACTTTATGGACAGTGTTCTGGGTGCTGTTAGGCTTTCCTCTTCTGCAGTGGGGCTCATCACCACCACTGGGGGGGACGGGTGTCTGGGACCTTCAGGGCTGGCAAGGAAGGGAGTAATCAGCCTGGCGCTCGGGAGCCTTGAGGCCAACAGGGAGGGGAAGAAGAAATCTGTTTGGTTTGTCTACTTGGTTTAGGGGACCTTCAGGGCCTGATAATGAGGGAAAGGGAATGAATGGTCCACTTAGTCACAGAGAATGGCTGCTTGCCTCATTAAATGGTACTAGCGATGCTAACCACATTGGCAGGGGTCGGGAGTGGGGGGTACCAGTCACACACACCTCTGCAGCTCACCTGGGGAAATATGTCCTCTCAGTGTCTGTGCAGACAAACTACTTGCCTGTATGCAAAACTGGTGCTTCTTCTTGACTTAATCTCCCAAAAGACCATTCAGTATAAATACATTTATTCTGCTAGCGTTACCTTTATCAATACACAATATATGCTGGTATCAGCAAAGCATAATCTGGCTCATTAAATAGTTATGAGTGTGACCTCTTTTCACATACAGTTTTTGTACATTGTGTATTTGTAACCCCATGCTGCTCATGGAATTAATGTGTTCGCATTTTCTAAACGCTGGAAATAAATCCTCTTTTTTCAGCAAGTTTATTTCGGATCGAGCAGAAGGAGACTCACAAACAGCAAGATGGAGAAACAAGAGAGTGATGAAGATGTAAGTCTCTCTTGCTGTTCTTTTCCCTGTCAAAACGAACTATATGTTGTGCATATGAAGGGCTTTTACACATGGTCTTCAGAAGTGCTGGGCACACACAATTGTAACTGAATTCTGGGTTCCAGTAGAAACTGCCTGTGCTCAGCACTTTAAAAAAGAAAACCTGAGCATTTTGGATGACCTGAGGCAAGGGAATCCCTCTGGCCTGTGTTAGGCAGGAAGTCCTGGTGGTTCCTTATGGCATCATATAACTCATGTGCCTAAGACATTTCACAGGCATAGTGAAAGATAGGCTTTTAAAGTGTAGTGAGTTGTGTATTGTCTATACCACTTATGTCAGTTTACAGAATCTATAGGATCAGAGTGTAGCTGTGACAGGATTTAGTGATGTTTTTTCTCTTTCAACCCAGTTTTTATTAAGTCATTTTCATAGCAGTAGTTACTTATACCTGATATATCACAAAATGTGGAGTTTGAAACGTAGATGCATTTTCCCTGCTCTGTTCCAAGCTGCTGCTGACACGTCTGTCTTTACTTCCCCAGATCCCAGGAACTACTTCCATGGGAATGTCCATTTTCAACCTCAGCAATGCAATCATGGGGAGTGGGATTTTGGGCCTCGCTTTTGCCTTGGCCAACACAGGAATTATCCTTTTCCTGTAAGTATTTGCGTGGTGAGTAGCTGATCCCCATGCAGTTTTACTGCATTTAAAGAATGTGTGCGCTGTCAGCAAATGGAAGGGAAGGATTTATAGTCCATCTGTAATCAAGTACAGCATTCAAACCTGAAAATGTTAGATACAAGTTTTGGACAATTTTTTTTTGGGGGGGAAGGAGGGGGAAAGCCACTACTTGCAATGCCAGAGCAAATTAAGTCCATTTTATTTACTACTAACCTGAGCCTAGCTGTGTTTTTTTCCCATGGTCCACAAGTTACATATACATCAGAAATATTCAGTAGTAATAGTTGCAGTGGGATAGTGCATAGTTTTTACTTGTGTCACAGGATCTCTAGAGCTTTCATCAAAGCATGGTGCAATAACTACTCTTTTTTTTTTAACCAAGAAATAGAATATTTATATTCCTTTATAAGTTACATATAATATTTTCATCTCACTCCCACAGTTTCTTCACTTTCTTATGTGAGAGTCCTTGAGAGCCAATATAAATATAGCCAAGATTTTAGTATAAACAAAAAGAGTTGAGGAAGGTACTTAACTCCAGCAAAAAAAAGAGGCATTTTGTAAAGGAGAATTTTATAGTTTAAAAATGAAACTGTGCCAGTGCATGAGTAAGACACAGCGTTATTCTGTGTTATTCTGGATTGCAGTATGAGATGTTTCATTATGAAAAGTGATTGTTAAGAAATCAGTTGGGAATTGTGTGCAGATTTCAGATAAATGTTCATTGAGGGAAGAAATACAATAATTTACAATCTTTGAGAACTGTTCAACATGGTTATTGAGTTTACAGACTACTCTAAAGAGGTGCAATTTATTGCATGTCAAATCTAAGAATCTAAAAGTTTTGTTATTTCTTAGGTTTTTGGGAAATATATAATATCAGTCCTGTATGTAGCAGTGTGAATGGCCCAAGTGGCACATATAGCCATCTGTACAGTGGTTTTGTGCCAGGATAGCTACATCCATGCTGCTAGCTTACAATTTGCCGTGGCTGGGTAAAATCTAGGAAAAATCCAAGGCTATAAAGTATTTCTTGTAGAGAGAGACCAAGTTTATCTTATTTTTGCTGGGTTTTTTTTCCCTAGTACTCTAACTTGTATATGATACCTCTCTTCGGCCTCGTTACTTTGCTGTTATAATAGTGTCTCACCAAGGAGCACGCTCAGTTTCTCGTTACTGCTTTCATTTTCTGTAAGTTCATCCTCTTCCTATTCTTTCAGCAGTTTTTCATCAATTATGTGAAATGTATTTGCTCTAAAGGATGTAAAAAGGCAGTTTCTTTTAAGTGAAATAGACCAGACCAGTGCTTTGAACATCAGAGAAACTTTTAACAACATGTGACAGTGCCTGGGCTCGTCTTGGCCCGAGTAGTGGATGTGTAGATCTGTACCACCACATTGCACGAAAAACTGCCCAACCTGAATGAAGAGATTTTACACAGTAAATAACAGCATTATTCTCTACAGAATTAACCGTGTGTATTTAAAACTGGATAATTGTTTTTGTTGGCTTTATAATGACTTTAGATCTGTTGGCCTGCAGCTAGACCAGCCAGCTGAGATCAAGGGTAAGGAAGCCAGCAGGACCTCACTGACCAGGCCAGCAGAGCTTTCCTCTTTGAAGCCTGGAGATACAGGATCCTAATGTGGTGTCTGTAGTCAGGCTTGAAAGTTGAACTGCTTTAAATGTTCTTTTATCACACAGTAATCTCAGAGGTAAACCTAGTCCATTGGTGTTAGATTTTTTTTTCTCACAATCTCATTCAGTGCATTTTTCCCATAAATGTGTAGTTCTGCTTTCATTATCACAGGTAGATCTTAGAATTGTTTCTGCTTTACAAGCAATTAAAGGTAGAGTCCTAGCAATACTTCCATTGCTTTTTGCACATGAGAAAGCACTTAAATTCATTGTCCTTGAGCAGCACAGTTCTGGAAAGTTTCTAGATTGCTTTATCCAGTATTGGCACGTACCACCCCTGAAAAGTAGAAAGCAGAGGCAGAAAAATTAAAGGAGCAGTTCCAGCACTAACAAAGCAGACTTAGCCTGATTTCCACTCTCACAACTTCCACACTGCTGCAGTGTGAAGTGGACACTGCCATATACACACCTGGATCAGTTCAGATCCAAATTCTTGGTGTAATACATGCAAAATAAACATGGCAATGAGTATATACTCCCACATCTTATTTGCATAAGTTAGTGCCATAGCAAAGTGCCATGCATCCTAGGCAAAATAACTGACATGAGAACTCTGAGGAACTTAATCCCAATATGATTGATAACTAAAGCCCAGACCAAAGAAGAGCATCCTTTCCTGCATGTAAAAGGGGAGAAAACCTTGTTGCAGAAAGATGGCACAAAAGGCTTTGGAAGTTAGAGATGGGGCAGGATACCTCAGAGTGGCAGGATCACGTATCGCTGCCTGCAGTTTCATCCTGGAAACCCAGGACCAGAGGGGTGGATCACATTGCAGAGACATAGTGGCCAACCAAGCTCAAGGTGCCTTCAGCCTGCATTTAGCCCAGCACTGCACACCGTACGAAGAACCATGCTGAGACACAGGGCCTTGTTAGATGAGGTGTAGTACAGTTGAAGTATCACACTGCTTGCTGCAGCTGTTCCTGCTAGGGCTGACTGGAAGCAAACATGAAGCCACAGCTGAACTTCTCTAGAGGTTTAGGGCAGACCGGCCCTCTGGGAGGACATACGGTGGCAAACCCCACGCTCGGCCACATTTTTCTGCACTCAATACCTGATGAGGGTTCAGAGCTGTTCTGTGCAATAAGGCAGGTGACTGCACGAGTCTCACAGGTCTTCTGACCCTCAAACCTGGGACTTCACACAGGGCTGGGGACAGCACGAGTTTCAGCTGACCTGGTAATGTGGCAGCTGGGAGCAAATAGTGGCATGGCAGGAACAGTTTGTTCTTCCCAGCGCTGTATCAGTCCCCTGCCTTAAACTGTTTATTCTGAATTGGTTGGGGGCAGGTGACTTTTGCATGTGCCGTTTGCTTGCAGAGCTGCCAGCACTTTAAGAACAGTCAAAATAAAAAGTAGGGGGAGTGCTTTTGGGACTGCAGTGCAAGCTCGCCTGCTTCTGTTTTGAATTTGTGCAGACTGAGTGGCATGGACATTTTCATTCCTGTCCAAGGGGTGGTTCTGGCGTAAATATCCCTGTCCATACCACAGTCCTAACACAAATAAGTTTTTCATACAGTGCTAATGAAAATGCCAAGTGTCTCTGTGAGAACCCTATGGGGAGCTAAGGACAACAGATCAGCTAAATACCTGGCTGCTTGGGAGTGTTATTTTTACTGCTGCAAAGACTCCATGAGCTCAGCGCCTGAAAAACGGGAGCTTTTAATATTAAAATAGAATTGATGTTGGCATGGGGAGCCAGAGCCATTTGGGGTGGGGGTGAGTGAGCCCAGCAGCCGAGCACAGAGGTCTGTGAGCACCATGTGTCCTGGCAGGCAGGGGTGTGGGGGCTCCTCAGGGAACAGGGGCAGGAATGGGGCTTAGCACATTGGTAAGAAATGGAGCAGAGTGACCTCAGCCTGTACAATCTCCCTTCCCTTCTCCAACTCCTCGAGGAGAAACACCCTCTGGGCTGTACAAAGAGTGTGTTGTTATTGTCAGACATCATACTTTGTTGGCAAAAAAGCAGTCTCTCCCATCACCTCTTTATGTTTCTCCCTGCTTCTCTGGCCCCGAGAAACTTGTGGGTCATTATTTGGCGCTTAAGTATTTTTAGTCTAAAATAACAAAAAAGTGGGAGGCGGAGGCTTCTCATCCTTTTCTTTCTATGTATGCCTATGAAAATGATGTGTTGCTGCCTATCTATGGCAGCAGCTTGTTTTCTGTTAAATTTTAGGCTTGTTTTTCTCAGTGTCCTGAGGGTAGTTGTCATAATAAAGAGAGGAATTGCCAACAGATTGTCTGAATGCTCTTCACACACATCATGAAAACATCATCAGGTCTTTGTGTGTCAGAGTGTTGGAGGGGAAGGCACACATGGTGCTGGGCTTAAAGACATAGAGCAATGAGCAAATGTGTTTTTATGCACTTAGCCCCCGGCACTAACTAATTATCATTTGTGCCAGCAAGTTCCCTATGCAAACAGTTTGGTCATTACTTCCTGCAATTCTTCTGCGTGAAGTCAAATTATGTATGGATCATGGCAGACCAGGAGTGACATCAGTGACACCAGCCCCCAACCGGACAAAGCATAAGATTTTTGTTTCTGCCTTTATTCCCAAGGGAAGCCAGTTGAGCCTTATTTTCCCTCCTCTTCCCCATCCTGAGGCACTGGGACACACATAAAAAGCCATTTGGGCACCGCTTTGGTAGCATATGAAAGACGTCCAGGGAAAAGATGCTTTCATTTGGTATGGAAGTCTTGAAATAGAGGGATTCCCTTTGAAATTTGTACTCTGCTTGCAGAAAAAAAGCTTTAGAGTAGGTGGTGAGGGACATGCCTTGCTCATCCCTGCTCTGATCAAATCTTAATTCCTACCTGAAAAGATATCTTGATTCTTGCTTCATTTAATTTGGGGGCATGTCACTCACTAACAGGCTGCGTTCTCCAGCTCTACCAAGTTTGACTTGGATGAATCTCTGTATATGCAGGGCTTTCCCCCTCCACCGTGGTTTGGTGGAACTGCAAAAAGCACGGGAATTACATGTGGGTATAGGGCTTTATGCATTGTCAGAAGAGTACAAATTTATCTCAGAGGCAATGGGAATATGACCTAATGTGAAATATTTCAATGTCAGAGCTCAGCTCTTCCAGTAAACTCTATTTTCCATTCTTTTGTAGGCTGCTTTTAGTTGCAGTGATGGCGCTGTCTATTTATTCAATACATCTCATGTTGGTGTGTTCAAAGGAAACAGGTAATTTAAGATGTTATTGTACCATTTCAATAGAATTGTAAAAAATAAGAGGTGAAAAGTGCTCAAATAAGGCCAACTGTTTTATGTAAGACTGAGTTTCTATCACTTTGCTGACACAATAGAAAAGCCTAACACATTTTGGACCAGAAGCCTAGAATTAACAAGAATTTATGTCATAGCGATGGCAAACAGCATCTAACCATCACTATAAAGAGAAAAACTTAATGACAAAGAGTGAATTCTGCTACTGTGAAATGTTGTCCTCAGTGAGGTAGAAGTAACAGGTCATATAGTTTCTTTGCATTACAAAACCAATTGCAAATGAAATATAATGAATCTTTACCTATGCTGAAGCCTACCTGGAAATATAGTCTGTCCTTAATGGTTAGTGTGAAATTCCTCATAGTCTTTGTGGTGCAGCAGGAATTTTCCTAGAAGAAAATAAAACGGAACAGTTTCTTGACTGAGGGAAGTGTATCTGTAAGCAAATTATATCACAAAACCAGAAATTGGAAGTTACCTACAGTGTCAAATGTCCCTGTACTCTGAAGTCCAAGCATCTCTTTCCTTGAGTAGCAGTCTCTGAAGCCAGATTTTTAAAATTATTTGTGCACAAGAACACTGTAATATTTTAATATCTAATTTAGACACAGCTGAATTACTGGTTTAGCATATATAATGGCAGCAACAGCCTATTTAAATTAGGTATGTATGCCTAATTGTGGACACATTTGTGCCCTGTTAGTTCGTAAAATCCAAGCCCTTCTTACTAAGCTGCTGGTACGTTTTAAGCTCAAACTCATCATTTATAAAAGCTTCAAAGCAGAAATGTCAGCTATAATAAAATGTAGAGAAAACCAAACAATGGAATACATTTTTTGAAGTCACATGTACAGTGTAACACCCGCAATATTTCTGTTTTGGTTCTCATGTATCCCACCATCTTCACAATGTCCAGTCTCTTTCTCAGCCTAAATCACAGCCAAGGAAAAAAAAAATCACATATAACAGAAACACAAACCAATTAATAGAGAAGTTTCTCAAGCTTGATTGATATTTTAGAAGAAGTTATAATTATAATTTACACCTTTCACTGCTTTTACAAAAAACAAACCACATGGAGAATTCGCAAGTTAAGGCTTCTTCCTTAGAAATTGTAAATCATCCTGTAAACCAGTGGCTGCTCTCATTTAGGTCGTTTAGTCAAAGCAGGTGAAACTGCAGAATTAGGGTACTGTGTCAGCTGTGGCCAGGCTGCCAGCGCTGACCGGTGGATCCTCCTGTGCTGAGTTTTGTCTGGAGAAGAGGCTTCCTACATCACTCTCATTGTGGGCACAAACCTAATATGCCAGGATGGGATTACCAGAACTTAATACGGCACTAGGGGTACAGACAGCCTCATTAAAGGTGTGTAATAGGGTCATTAAGAGCTTCTATTTCAAAAGTGACTGGTAGCCAATGATAACATTTATAGACGTCAAGAAAACATTCCTACATAACTTTCAGTCCTAGTAGTTACAAAAGAGCTCTCTATTTACTTGCAAAAGGCAGATACAGCTGCATAGGTGCGTGTGTAGCTAAAAAGGAATCATAAGTGTTTCAACTCAACAGCTTTCGCTGGTATATTTGTTACATCTCTCCTTTTTTTTTTTAATAGGCACCATGGTGTATGAGAAGATAGGTGAGCAGCTCTTTGGTGCCCCAGGGAGAGCGATTGTCTTTGCATCTACATCTCTCCTGTACATTGGAGGTAAAAGAGATTAAGGGTATTGAAAAACAAAACCCAGGAATGTCTTAATAATGTTACAGCTACCAGTCAGTCAGGTTCCTCCTTCAGTGATGTCTTGGGATCTTCATGCTCCTCAGTATAGCTGTGACTAACACTTTGCTTGTAGCCCTTTAAAAATATTGTATTACTGAATGATCAGTAGTTTACAGTCAATTGTAGTTCAAGGTCTTCTATCATCAGAGGCTGATGTGGGAAAAGGTTCAAGATGTTTCTCTGTACTTATTCCACAAAATATCTCACCCATTTTCTAAACTGACTTTCTTCTTCCAGCAATATTGAGCTATCTCTTCATAGTCAAAAATGAACTGCCTTCTGCCTTAAAGTTTCTAATGGGAAAAGAAGAAACTTTTACGTAAGTTGAATTCATTTTGGTGATTAGATTATAGAATTCAACGTTGTGTAGATAAGTTTAAGCATATGTTTATAAAAGGTCTTAAATATTGGACATTCTTAGGTTTGTCAAAATAGATTTTCACAGGAATATCTCAGAGGGTTAAAAGACAACTTTGGGATGGAAAGGAGTAAGGATAGGAAATGAAAGGTTAAGTCATCAGTAGTTACTCTCTTTGCACACCAGATTTTCATGCAGAATTGTGATTTATACAAACCTCTTATCATAGGAGGATCCAATCTTGAAGATATTTGGAACAATGCAAGTTTAATGTTTTTCCCTGCATTCTAAGCATCTTACAGGATTTTGTTCCTGAAGCACTGTTCATAGTATGAAATTCTTCAATAGTAGCATAAGACAACATCAGAATATTATACTTGGATTTCTGCCACATATCACTACTTTACATTTACCAGCTTGTTGATTAGAGAAGTGGTGTTTCCTTATAGTGGTAAACATCCTTTGCACTGGGTTATATGATGTGTTGTAGTGCATGAGAAAAAGCTAGAGACCCCATTCCTCTCAGTTCCACTCACTGATCTCAGCAGTATGGTGATATTTTACATATTAACTATGAAATCTGCCATATCTGAGTCAGAGCAGAGCGGTGTGAGGAAAATCAAGGAGGGTTTAATGTGTGCTCATTGTGTTGTTTTTTTTTTTTTTTTAATTTTTTACACAGGGCATGGTACATAGATGGGCGGTTTCTTGTTGTCATCGTGACATGTGTTATAATCCTCCCTTTATGTCTCCTTAAGAACTTAGGTAAGATGCAAATGCCATTGTGGGAATAAAGTAAAGGAGCCCAGACATCACACCACTGACAGCCACACTGGCAACTCAACTATAATCAAAAAAAAGGTTCTCTTGTTGTAATCTAAGAAGTCTTCCTGGCCTAGGAATAAGCTGTGTTCCAAGCATCTTGGAATAAGTAGGCCTAAATTGTCACAGCTGTTGAACTCAGTATAAGACAGCTTCATCCACACAATTGTGGAAATTCATTTTAAAAAAATATAGTTATGAGGGTCTTCATTTCATAAGGCAATTCTATTTTATGTGTAGCCTGTAAAAATAAGTTCATAAATTGTGAGATTACAAAAAATAACTTATTTTTCTATAAGCATCAAAATTTTTAGTTGTGATGTTAACTAGAGTTATTGGACTTTGAAGTAAAATGTCTTTAGACCACTCTATTTTCAAATGTGTGTGAGTGCACAAAGATGCCAGTAGGTACATAACGTATTTGTTTTTAAAACCATGTAGTAAATTTTGGCACTGAAGTCCTGTTGGGATCTTCCTTTTGAGAAAATAACCCATACTCAGCTGATGTGGCTCATGTCAGGGAATCTGGGTCATGCTCTGATCACAACTGCACTTTTTCAGGTTTGTTTCAGTTATCACAGCCCCTTACAAAAGCCATAAAGATGAGCCTTGGGAAGTCAAATTAGTCAGAGCAAAGCTCAGGTCTGTCTGAAAGTGGGGAGGCTTGTGACATGGGAGACTCCCACACCAACAGAACACGCTTTTGTCCTGCCTAGAAGGTCATGATACATATTAAAAGCATAATACATTTACACTTTTCATGAAGCAACAAAAATAAGTAAAAACCAAGATATAGCTAATAAAATATTTTTAATGAGGTTTCATTTTAATGTATTTCAGGGTATCTTGGCTATACCAGTGGATTTTCACTGTCCTGCATGGTGTTCTTCCTGATAGCGGTAAGTTCAGCTATCTTTGTTGGATCAGAGTTACTTGGTAGGCAATTCACAGTTTCACTGACGTTTTGATTTTTAATTTGCTTTTTATTATTTTTTTTTTTTAGTAACTATCTGTCTTTGGCTCTCATTCTAGGTTATTTACAAGAAGTTTCAAATTCCCTGTGGCGGATTGGAGCTAAATGCAACATCAACTGCCCTATCAAATAGCTCAGTACATGAAGATATGTGTAAGCCAAAGTATATTGTCTTTAATTCCAAGGTATGTTTCTTTTTATAATACTTATTTTTAATTCATGTTCTTAATCCTATCAGCACCACATAGGGGCTGATTCTCCATGCTTACGCTTGTACTCCAGTGACGAAGGTGCAATGGGTCTCCTTGCCCAGTGTTACGAAGATGTTGTGTTGAATGTACCTCCTTGCAGTCTTGCTCTGCACCGGTAGTAGATGTCCTAAGGCTGTGAGCCCAAGCTACCACCAGGCAACAAATGCTTCCTTTGGAAGAGTTTTCCTTTCCACTGCTCCTTACTACCCGTGCTGCAACTGCACTCTTTAGGCTGTAGTTCAGCAAAGGCTGAGTAAGCTGTTCCTGCATCCAAAGGCCAGAAGTAATCCCTCTGTCCTTCTGCATACAAACCACTTCTTTGTGGCAGGGTACATGTTTTCTGTAGCCATATGGTTTACTGGATTGGGAAGAGGATAGAACTGAAAGCTAATCCAGCAAAAATTTGATTGCCTTTTCAGCTGGATGCTTTCCTTCATCACCACACAGCTGCAGGAAAAGTTGTGCCAAGAGAATGTGAAAGAGCAACTGGCCATAGCTATGGGAGCAGGAGGATTCTCCTGTCAGCTGTGCTGGGACACAGCGCTGGTTAAACTGCACCTTACCCAGCAGAGCAGAGTCCTCAGGTGTTGCATTCATAGGGAATGCACATGTACAGCATATACATGCAAAAATTAATTTATTTAAAATTTATCCTACCAGCTTCAGTTGAAGAAGCCAATCCAAGCACTTATCTTTATTTTGGGGCAGCCATCAGCCCAGATCTGGTGTGACAGACCAAGAGTTAGTTAACTTGGTGTGCAATAGCAGCTTAGGCAGAGGTATATTTTAGGTAGTGTTGGAGGGCGGTTGTCTTCTTCTGCAGTAAGTGTTAGCATTTGCCTCAGAGTCAATGGAGGTACATCAGAAAAATTGAACTAGGCATCCTGGAGCTGAACACTAGAGATTTGCCCTTATGGGCAGCAGTTTGCCAATCAGTTTAGCAACTTTGGTATGTGAGAGGAGAGACAGTTTCACAGAATCAGAGGATGGCAGAGGTTTGCAGGGACCTCTGGAGCTCATCTGGTCCAACTCCCTGTAAAAGCAGGGCTGCCTAGAGCCAGTTGCCCAGCACCATGTACAGGCAACTTCCAAATATCTCCATGGATGGAGACTCCACAACAGTAGTGTGCTGTGAGTGAGGAAGAGGAGGTGGCACAGGCCTGGGTGAGGAAGGACTGCTGGAGAGCAACCAGTGCACTTACTGAATCTGTCAGACATGGGCCATGCCCCAGGATGGTTGCTGTGGGAAGGGGACACCCGTGGCCAGCACAAGCAGTTCTCAGAGGGCTGGGGAGAACCGCATGTATGGATGGACTCATTTCATCATTGCAGGAGGACCTGGTTTTTGTGTGATCTCTGCTCCTACGTGTTCCCTGGGAAGAATGGAAGCACTTGGGTGCTGAGATCATTTGTAAAGTTTGGCTGAGGATTGAAACCTGTTCAAGTTTTGGTGGAGAATGGGACAATGTCCCCCACAAAGGCCTCCTGCTCTTGATGACATAACAGTGTCTCCCCAAGGAAAAGCATGCCCCATCCACAGCCCTCCTAGCCCTTTTGTTGGCCTGGGAAATGAAGGGACTCAGTCTGGTACCTTGAAATATCTATTTGTAAGTTCTGCGTTCCTCTTCTCTTTTCTTACAGTCTGGATATGGACTTTCTCTTCAGGACTTCAGCCTTAGCACCCCAGGTGCGCACCCCTCTCCATGCCAAGGCAGAGTAGCGTAGCAGTGACCCACCATATGTCCTTTCACATCTGACAATGTGCTAGTGACGGTGGCAGTAGCTGGGCAGGGAAACGCATCCCAGGCAGCAAAGCGGCAGCTGCGTGGTGTCCAGCGCTGCGCTCTGCCAGCAGAGTCAGGATGGTGCTTGTGTGGCCAACGCGAAGACTTTGTCCTCCCTTAGAAAGACCGCTGCTCTCCATATTTCATTAAATACATGCTAATTGACAGGTCGTCTGCCTTCTCTGAAGGCTCTCAACATTTGATTGAGGAGCCCAGAGAGCTGGGGTAGTTGAACGCAGATCATTTCTTCACGCCACTGGGGGAAATACTTCTTAATTTCTTTTCTGAAATTCTCTCCAAACAGACCGTGTACGCTTTGCCTACCATCGCATTTGCGTTTGTGTGCCACCCATCAGTCCTGCCAATTTACAGCGAACTTAAAGAGTAAGCCTCTCTCTATTTTTTTCCAGTTAATTGTTTTGCACCGCTTTGCACGGAAAATGTTAGCGCAGAGGTGCTCTGAGTCACTCGTGCCATTTGGAGGAGATGTACTTTAATAACACCCAACAAGCCAAGGAGCGTGGCTGTTGGCTGGGAAATCTGGCCTCCCAGGCGTGCTGCTGGGGTGGGGGAGGTTGAGCATCATGCAATATTTGGGGAGTTTTCTCTGGAAGTACACAGCAGTCTGGGGAGACCCAACTTGTGCTGGTCATTATTTGGCACAGGAGAGAGGCGTGTGTTCAGCTAACGCTGTTTGTTCCAGTGCAACTAAATATCTATTGCAGTACCTGGAAAAAAAAAAAAAACAAAGGAGTATTTAGAAGACTTTTGCTGGTCCAGCTGTTTTGCTGCCACCTCCGGCTGGGGAGGGCTGTGGGGAGCTGGAGACCAGACTTGTTGCAGCATCGCTGGTGGGCTGCAGGGGGTCTTGGGCTGTGGGGGGAGCCAGGGGGTCAGTCAAACCCATGGATGCCCTCAGGTCCCAGACATTTACTGGGTGCTTTGAGTTTCAAGGCACTCCAGCAGTTTCCCAGGTGCCTATTTAAGGCATTTTTGAGGGGTTTTAGAAGTCTAACTTTGGGTACCAGAGTGTGAATATTTCAGAAAAAATATCTAAAAATTAAATGTTTACACTTAACCTATTTTATAGGTCCGTAGTGGTCCGCATACACTCACTCGTACACTTAATTATTTTCTACCCATGGGGACACAAATGTTTCTTTGCAAACATCCAGAATGTTGTTTTTGTTTTCCAGTGTATAATTTTACTCTTCCTTTATTTTGGCCTTTTAATTTAATTACTGAAGTGTTTAAGGGCCACCCCTCGTCACTTGGCTTCACCCCTCACTCTGTTTAGGCAGGTATGGCCAAGGAGCAGAGCCACAGGGCAGACCCAGCATTTCTTGACTTAAGCCCCAAGTAGGGTCTGTTTCCCCAGTCCTTCTCTTCCTTATGCAGCTGTAAATGAATTCCTGTTTTAAATGAAAATGCATTCATGAGTCTCCCCAGAATTATAATGCTTATGCAAATGCTTAATACGTCTTTATCACCTATTGAAAAATCCAGTCCAACCATTTTTGTGTTCTTTTTTCCTTCTTTCTCCAGCCGTTCAGAGAAAAAAATGAAGTTGGTTGCAAATATCTCATTTTCTTCGATGTTTGTGATGTACCTTTTGACTGCCATATTTGGCTATTTGACTTTCTACGGTAAGTATGTAGTTCTTTACTAATCAAAGTATAAAAGGAATACATGTGAAATCAATAGCGTATCCCAGCCATAAAGTCCCATCCACTTATATTAAAATACTTTTTCAAGTATTTTTTATTAAAGTCCATGTATTAAAGGTAGAAATCCTTTCCTCCTTTTCCCCTCTGGATGAAAAGCACAAGTGAAAGTACTATTTGCAAAGGCACATTCAAAATATGAGGGAGAGAATTGTTTAAGAGATTTGGGGATTAGCTGGGCCCCACTAAGATTTTCATTCCAAGGTCCTCACCTGAATGCTATATACATTGGTAATGACTGAAGCATGCACATCTGCATAAAATGAGATGGATTTGAGAGCAGATCCTAAGAAAGGAATATTGAATCAGCCATCACAGCTTCTTCATTTTCTTACTCACGCTTTCATCATAGAAACGAAAGACCAATTGTTCTCCCTGTGTCTCTAGATCTGAGCCCTACAGGTCTTGGTTAAATAAACTGGCAGTGAAGGTGGGGAAGCTTTGGGTGTTGTCCCAGATCAGCTGCTAAAGGATGGTTATTTTGGAGTTTGAGATTTGCCCCATCTCTTTCCATGCATATCATTTCCCTTAAAGAAACAAACAGATTATGTTGTATCACTAAAGGATAAAACATGTATGCCCTAAAGGCACGATTATTAAGTAGGATAAATATTGCCCAGCAAGCTACTCCCATGCTCCAGTGTAATGGAAATGTTGTAAAGTAGTGTCTTTTCCCATGGACCATTAAGGGATTACAAGACAGATGACAAAACTGATATTTGCCTTTTACCCAAGAGTCACCAAAAGGTCATAATTTTTTTCCACTCTGTTCCAAGTGAACTTTTTATAGAATCATAGAATCGTTTTTGTTACAATCTCCTCATTCATTATACCGTTCCCTGTGAGTCATGTATTGCAAGAGAAAGAAAATAAGTAAATAAGAAATGCAATTTTTTTTTTTCCAAAGATGTACCTATCTCATATTTGTTTCCTCAGGCTCTCATTCTGATTATGAGGCCTTGAGTCTGCATGCATCGAAGTAACTTGAGGTCATCTGTTCTAATTTTCCCAATAGAATTGCAAATATGCTGCAAGTGAGAGCAGCAGCAGCAGCCGCTCTCATCCAGCTGCTCCCATCTAACACATTTTTGTAGAAATGCATCAAATTAGCAGCCCCAGGGAGCAAGTGGGTATAAATCAGCACGGACCCCTTCGCTTTGGCAGGGAGGAGATTCTGCTGTGATTGCCCCATGGGTATGAGGAGGCAGATCCATGGAGCTCCTCTCTGAGAATCTCCCACATCCCTCAGGGACGAGGGTCTGAGTCCATGGAGGAGATAGAGGCTGTGACCTTCTGTCCCTCCCGAGGGGGAACGAGTCCCTGGGGTGTCTCACATGCCTCTCCCCATGTCAGGCGTCCCTGCTCCCAGTAGCGAGAGCCCATGGCTGGAAGGTGTGTGGCTCTGCTGGGGCTTCTGCAAGGGTTGGTGCCATGAGAAGCAGCGAAAAAAACACTGAGGGAATATATAATTCCTCCACTTTGACCCTTTTTCCCTTTGAGACTGACAAGACCTTACCTTTCATATGTTTGCTTACAGTTTTCTAACCCTCTTCTCTACCCTTACCTGGGTAGGAACACCATTTTTATTGTGGCCATTTCTTCTTTACACCAACAGCCCTTGTCTGTTTGCTGTATTCTCAAAAGTATTGCGGTGATGACTATATTTACATTGCAGAGTTACAGAAAAGAGGTGTTTTTCTTCCCCTAAAAGGTCACACTGTGGTTGGGCTCTGTGGTGTATCTAGCTGAAAGCAAAACAGACCTTCAACTGTAAGCCTTGCCCTTCACTTCCTACCTGGCTGCAGCTTGTGAGCAGCTCAGAAGGTGCAGTCTGTGCTTGCAGGAGCAGAGTATCACAGTATGTTTGGGATTGGAAGGGACCTCAAAAGATCATCTAGTCCAATCCCCCTGCTGGAGCAGGAACGCCTAGGTGAGGTCGCACAGGAATGTGTTCAGGTGGGTTTTGAATGTCTCCAGAGAAGGAGACTCCACAACCCCCCTGGGCAGCCTGTTCCAGTGCTCTGTCACCCTCACTGAGAAATTTTTTCTCAAATTTAAGTGGAACCTCTTGTGTTCCAGCTTGATCCCATTACCCCTTGCCCTATCATTGTTTGCCACTGAGAAGAACCTGGCTCCATCCTCGTGGCACTCACCCTTTATATATTTGTAAACATTAATAAGATCACCCCTCAGCCTCCTCCGAACTAAAGAGATCCAGCTCCCTCAGCCTTTCCTCATAAGGGAGGTGCTCCACTCCCTTAATCATCACAGAGTAAGCTCTGTGTTGCAGAAGCTCTGCATGTGCCCAGCTTGAAAACCCCACTCCTAATTCGCAGGGAGGTGGGAGAGCATTTTCTTCCTCCTGGTGGGGATTTGAGCACTGTGTAGGTGGTGTCAACTCGGTGTCTCTCCCCAGAAGGGCATCCTGGTGGGGGAGAGCGCAGGCATTTTGCCACAGGACAGAGGCCTCTGCTTCCAGGGATACATGAGGTTTTGCCAAGTGCCAAAGATTTTAAACTAAATGTGGCCGCTGAGTTCCCCTTAAGGATTTAGGCTTAAGAGCTGTTATATTTTACCATGAGCATTCTAAGATTAGCAGCAGAAACAAAACATGAGCCTAAAAACAACCTTAGTATGTTTTTGTGGCGTGTTTAACAGCCACTCCCTTAGGTTATTGCTCCTAAATATGTAAAAGTTACAAAGCAAACACATAGGTCTATCAGCAACTTGGTTTTCCTGCTGGTTAGCACGCGCAGACCCACTGCACTATTTATCATGGCTTTAAGGAGACTTTTTTGCAGGAGGTCATATTAAAATATCTCCGGCGTCTCCCTATCGGGCACCCCCCGTGATTTGTGTTGGGGCCAGCGGCCGGCGTGGGGCTGAGCTGTCGGCACTGCTGGGGCAGGGGGTGACAGTCTCCAGGGAAAAAAACATCAGGGCAGCCCTGGGAGGAGGTACGAGGGGATTTGAGTGCAAATGTCAGGGTGTCCTGCTGGGAGCTGACCCAAGATAGGCTTTGTTCTTGGTTGAGAACAAGGGCACTGCTTTTCCCTGGAAGTTTATTTGCTGTTTAGACTAATTTAGCTCAAAACCTTGTAGTTTATATTAAGTTCAGCCATTACAGTGCATGTGATTATTTTTATATCATTTGAAACTTCAGGAAAAAATAGTCTATGGAACCAACTAGAAATAGCTTGTTTCATTTATTTTTTTAATATGTATACATGTAAGCAAGATTTTGTATATGTCTCACTGTTGTCTTTCCTACAGTGAAAACTACCTTAGTCATGCGCTGTCTTGAATTAGGATGCATTCCTAAATCACGCCTCCAAAGGATTAATCTGGAATAAAGTGATCATTAGGATTTGGTTCAAAGTGCTGTTTGAATTCAAGGCTGTTTCATTCCATAGTCTTTTGTTTGCAGATAAATCACTTGTTGTTCAAGAAGGCTGCTGTTAAGCAATGATTTTTTGTGAACGAGTTGCCTGTTTGCCAGAACACTTATCTTACTGTCTTTTCCATAGGCGGAGTGAAGTCAGATCTGCTTTACAAGTACCAGAGCAAAAATGACATCCTCATCCTGCTGGTGCGCTTGGCTGTGATCATTGCGGTGGTACTCACGGTGCCGGTGCTGTTCTTCTCAGTAAGTAAAAAGTTCCGCATGGTTTGGAAATTGGTAGCAGCTGTACACGGTGCATTTCTTCAAACCACAGTCCAGCAGTTGCCGAGTCAGTGACGTTGTAGCTACACAAAAAAGAACTTGAGCTTGGATAAGCCTTTTCCTGCACCGGACTCCCACTAACTTCTGGAGAAGTCCTCCCTGCAGGAAATAAATTAATCACTTTTGCTCTTCAATCTGTTTTAAATTGAATCCACATGGGCCTTCTTTTACTTCACACGACTTCACTGGAGCAGGCTCAGAGGTGAAGATTATTTTTAAGTGCAGAAGGATTCCAAAAGGCATGTTAGAAAGGGAGGAGTATCTTACTGCAGATGCACGTATACCTACAGTTTTGAAATATCAAATTAATTTTAAGGATTATTTCAAAGGGTATTACATCAGAGACACAAAAACTTCTGATGGATCTATGTAGCGCTTGTTGTTGCATGAAGAACTAGTTAAAATAAATACAAGAAGCTTTGAATTGGTTTATAGACTGTTTTTGACAGAGAACTCTCTCTCTCCCTCTTTCCCTACAGGTGCGTGCATCCTTATTTGAGATGGTTAGAAGAACAGAATTTGACTTACGCCTTCATATTCTGTTTACTGTCTTTATTCTGTTTTTCCTCAACATCTTAGTCATTTTTATCCCTACGATGAAGGACATTTTTGGAGTTGTAGGTACGGTATCTGATTTTGTACTACTAATAAAACTGTTGCTAATCAGCAACATAATAATTGGCTGTTGCTGACAGCTAACAAAACTCATTTATTTGAATTTTGCAGGGGTCACTTTTGCCAACATGATGATTTTCATTCTTCCTTCGGCATTTTATTTAAAATTGACACACCAGGATAGATCAAAGTTCACTGAGAGGATTTGGGTATGCATTCCTTTCTTGTCAATGCAACGCTTTCGTCTTGTCATTCCTTATAATGCAAGCTTTCTCTGTCTCGGCTCATTGATTCAGAAAGCCTGCAAAGCACTTGGTTTGTGGTGTTCCTTGTGGTTTTAATGGACCCAATTCAGACTTAGGGTGCTTCAAGCAGAAGCAGCCAGTTGAATGGTCAGCCCTTTGGCAAGCATGAGCGGATGGGAATGGGCCTCGGAAAGATTTCCTATGAGCCCCAGAAAGAGCTGTAGCTGAAAAGACACAACACTCCTGTGTATTCCCAATCTGAGGAGGCACCCCGAAGTCAGACCTTCCTGCTCTGGGCAGACAGGCAGGAAACCCGTGTTTCACTTGCACATCCCCCAGACGAAAGGGCTGAGCTTTGACAGGCACATATCTGATAGGCAGAGTATGCTTATTACTGTGAGGCTTTGAAAAGCGCAGAGCTGATCAGTCCTAAAAACAGACTTACTTAATCCTCTTTAGGGGTGATCAGTGGTTAAGAAGTAAATTGAAAGGAGAAAAAAAATAGTTTTGGTTCAGGAAGTAATTGTTAATGACGCTAATCTGTTTAATTATCTAGGTGTCTTGTCTTTACCAGAAATGCTATCCCATTTTAGCTAATAACTTTGATACATCACCTTGTAAATCTCCTTAAGAGGAGAAGTTAACATACTTGAATTTATTGTCTTTTTTATTATTCATTAATTTTCTCTTCTCTTTGTTCCAGGCTGGTCTTTTCTTGGCACTGGGGATAATATTTTCCCTAGTGAGCGTTCCCTTGGTCATCTATGACTGGGTAAAATCAGGAGGCAGTGAACATGGCCACTGAAGTTCACTTCATTCTGAAAAGAAGACACCCCTGTTTGCTACACACCAAAATCACAACCATCTATTCGGTTATCTATTCCATCTTTTCTGAGTTTACTCAAATCAAATCCAAATAAAGACTCCCCAGCAGTGAAAATACTGTTGTGTGTGTATTTTCTTGCAGAAAACAGACAGATATTTCCAATAGGCATATCACTGTCCCCAACACTGAGTTATCAGATCAGCCTAAAGTCTGTGTTAATTGTCTGTGAGACATATATAGAGCATTGCTCATAGAAAATTATCACAATTAATTTGTTTCCTCTCTTCCACCCATGAATTGCATTGTTCCATTATTATTCCTAGCCCTTCAACCATAAGCTCTGCTCCTTTAGGGCAGCACCGCCTCTTTTCATCAATCCCAACTGGAGTGATGTCAGTTCACACCCTTCCCCCAGCCTTTTAGCCCCAGCTCTACTCTCCAATTGTATGCACCCTTGTTGTTTTGTTTGTTTGTTCTGTTGCTGTTTTACACACCATTTGCCTCACGGGGTTAAGCGTAGCATTCCAGGTATGGACACAAAAGGCACCATGAGAGCATAAATATGCATTGTATAAGCGCAGGTCCTAAATCTGGTGCTTGTCTCTGCTGTTCTGGCCAGGGAGCCAGCCCCAGGGCTGGGCCCTTTTGTGGTTTAGGGGAACAGACTCCTGTGTGCTTGTGTGCCTGTGTGATGAGGTACAGGGAGCAGGAAAAGGACAGCCACCACCAGCCACCATTCCCCTGGCACACTTGAGTTGGACCCTGACCAGAGCTAGACTTGACCTCAAGCCGTGAGTACTTGAGCCTGAAGAGAAGCAGACGCTTGGAGATTTCCATAGGAAGTCTGCGTTTTCTTCAGCATTAAACTGTTTACTAGTGCCCTACTTCTCTCAGAAAAAAAAAAAAAACAAAAGGCACGATAACATCACAAGCTCCAGTTTTATTGAAGCCTACACATGTTATCATACCTCATGCCTTTTCCATTCTGGGATTTATTTGTACATACCTGCTAGAGACTGGCTTCTCCCTTGCGTCTTATCTTCATCCACTGAAGTCAGCGAGTTTTTTGACAGCAGCGGGAGCAGGATTTCACTCACACAGCCAAACTACTGGATTTCTAATGGAAATTGAAATCTGTAGCATTTCTTTAAACAAACAGAAACACTATTTATATTTAAAATGTTTCCTTAATTCACACTTCTCATCGATTCACCATAACAAAGACATTCAATTACTACTAGCAGAAACACTGTAACTTGTATCTGTTGTCCACAACATAAGCATTTGCCTGATGCCTTATAGCTAGTGTAGAGAACGCTAAGCAGGTAACCGTTAACCACCCTCTATTAGTGCACTGCCAGCAGCATAAACGTGTTCATTTTGTGTCATTCACCATGTGAGCTAAAAAGTGTCTCAAAACGTGAACCTGGCTCCCACCAAAGGAACCAACAGCCAAAGGCAGCCCCGCTTCATGCCCAAGGGCTGAGCGATGCCCTCAGTGTGCTCGAGCCATCCCCGTCAGTATGTGGTGACCCTCTTGTTCCCAGTAGCTGGTTCATTGCCATCTCCCATTGTAACTGTGGAAGGAGCCTGTCATCCAACCTTGAGGAACCTGTCATTGCAGCTTGCTCTTTTCAAGGTCAGAAATAGAGAATTTGGGATCTTGGGATTTCTGTGAGCTATTGAACTGCCTCTGTTGCCATTGCCTTGTCCTGCAGGGCTTGAAATCACTGAGAGCTGAGAGCATGAGAGCACTACTCAAGACCTTGAAAGTTGGTTTCTAAGGGTGATATCCAGAGAGGTCAGTTTGGATCCTTCCTTGGAATTTGGGCATTGAGATGCAGAGCATTCATGCTGCAGAAACTAAGCCTACAAACCCCAGACTTGGATATCTTTACCTCAGCCTAAGCAGTAAGGTACCCAGCTCTGCCAATGCTCCGCTGTGATCCAGAAATAAGGCAGAGTGGACTCCCAGGCTACCCAAGTTCTTGGAGTAGCCCAGCAGCAAGAACAAAACTGGAAGCCTCCTCCCTCCAAGCAAAGTGACCTGCTAGACGGCAGGGTGGGGTTCCCTTACCCTGTCCTCCTCCTGGCCCCTCAGACCTTCACTCGCAGGCTCCCAGCAAGGTCTCCAGTGCAGGATCTTCCCCCTGAAGCACTCCCAGCCCAGCATTTAATACACAAACTGCTGAGCTACCTGCTACCCTTGGGCTGAGGTCACTCGTGCTTTCCTGCAGCTGGTGTCAAACTCCTGCCTGCGGTGATGCAAGTCACCAGTTCTCTCTGCCCTGTCTCTTTATGAGACTGATCCCTGCCCTTATTCACACAGAAGTCCCTACCTATGAGCCTAGGTGGTAGTTAAGCTCTGGAGAGAAGAACCTATGCTCAGTTCCCATCTTCTCACAGCTCATTCCTGGCATCTTCCCAGCTCAGGGTGTCAGTTTGTGGCTCCCTTTTCACAGCCACCCAGCTTTCCCTGATCACTGCAGCAGGAGCCCAGCATCTCACTCCATTCTCTGACTCATGCTTGCTGGGCTTGTGCTTCAGGTTTTGAGGTGCCTTATAATCTCTCTGGATCTTACCCTAAAAATCCTAACTCAGACCCGAGAATGCTGTACAGTGTTATCCTCAAGATGCTCCAGGGCTCTCCTGTTTTCCTCCCCCTTTTATCCTCCTGTTACTACTGATTTATGAGCAGTGCAGCTCTATGCAGTGGAGGGTTGTGAGAGAGGAGATCCTGGCAGCGACTTTCAAATAGCCAGGTAGGAGCTAGAGGTCTGATCTGCTGCACAGGGTCACAGCAAGGTCACAACTGTGACATCTCCCTCCCACCCACCTCCCAAATAGTCTGTAGTCTTGTGTTTAAAATACCAAACATTGCATTTTGGCACCCAGCTTCCTTCAACTTGAAGGACTGTTGGGTGACTGACTGCTCCTTGCATCTTCCTAAATCTCCTCCATCACTATCCCTTTCTCTCCTCTTTGCTATTCCATCTTCTTCTTTTTTTCACAGTTTATTTGTATACTGTAGTTTTACTGGATAAACAGGGAGAAGAATGAGCTGGGTATGTGCACAGAGTGAAATTACCCAAGGTACTGGACCATTAAAGCATATCTTAGATGCAGAAAGATACCCAAAATATTGAGTCTTTAAATAGGCTTTGTTTCTCAGTCTCTGAAAAAAAGGAGGCAATATTGCTTAAACTGATTTACTGGCATCATATTTACAGATATTTATGGAAAGGAATCATGCGTTTATTGATGTCTGTGGTAATGAACATGAAATAACGTGCTTTTTGTTTTCTCATCAGGTTTATACATTCTTAAGAGAATGCACTAGACATTGCTGTAACTGTCAACATCACTGATGGATGACAATATTTGTATGAGGTTATCTGTAAAACATACTGTTGTTATTCAGTTCATTTTGAATAGTGAACTTGTAGCCAACAATGTAAGAGTCTCACATTTTAGCTAGGATTTTAAAAGCACAGTGAAATGCTGTAGGAGTTTCTCTGTTGTTAAATTAATAGGATCCAGAGTACCGTATCTGCTTAGTAGGTGGCAGCATGCTTTCTTTTCACAGAGAGTTTATCACTATTGTGAGCACTGCAAATGTCATACACTGGATGCAAAATTGCTCCTAATAACTAATAATTGCTCCTAATAACAACAAAATACCTTAAAATTCTCATTTGTGTAATAGCAACAATTGAGTGGTGAGGGACAAGAAAGGGCTAATTAGAAGCAGGGGCTTCTAATAAGATTGTAGGAGTTAATCCGACACTTAGAAGGCAGCCTTTCTGCCTCTCCTAGTCCACAGCACATTGAGAAGAAAAGAGTCATGAGCTTAAAGCACCTTTATGGTTGCAGAAAACAGCTGCCCTTCTCTGTCCAATGGCAAATGCACCTAGTAAGTAAAACACAGTAAATTGTTGTTTGCGAACAGTATCACAGGAGCAGCGACCTCTCTGGGTGATGCTCGTTCCTCGTCAGAGGGCCCATGCCAAATCTGTGCACCAGCACAGACCTTTTTGTCAAGCTGACACGGACCAAGTGGTGCTCAGCTTGTGTGAAAGCCCAAGGTAGAACAGACGGTCTCATCCTGCAAGATCAGGAATGGGGATGTTCATCCGTCCCCAGGGCTGCTCTCCTGAGCCACACACTGACCCGCAGCTTGTGCTCCACTTGCAGTAGGACACAGGCGCAAACGCAGGTTGGATGATATATGGGTTCTGTCCGTTCTGTGCCTTACAGTGCACAAGCACCACAGCCCTCTCTGATATTGAGTATTAACAGTAACAATTAATGGTATCTTTAGTTAATCTTTAAATGCATACATTTCTTTGCTTGAACCTTACATTAAGGCTAAAGAGCATCTTGGTTGAAACAAAACTCTTTCCACGTGGTGGTCCTACTGTCCCACCCCAGTGCCTGTAGGAGAAAGGCACAGCAGAATGTATTCAGCTCCACCAGCAGCTCCACGAGGTGGCTTTATTGCTTGGTGCCAGGGTGCTTCCTTAAACAATTCTCCAGAGCCCTTGGTATCAGGAAAATCCTTATCTCTGATAACTTACACAAAGAATGTTTTATTTGTATCTAAAGTAAGGATTTCTGTAACAAAATGTGGGGAAAACAAGAAAAAAAAAATAATGAATTAATAAAAAATATGGGATGGAAAGGTCTAGAATTCACAAATTGTACACATGCCTATATTTCTGAAGACAAATCTATGCAGTTGTGTTATATTGTAGGAAATTTCATTTTTATGTACATATACACATATTGTAAATAAATAGGATGCTGTAAATTTTTGCAGTTGATTACCCTTATGATATAGAAGTGTTGAGATAGGCTCCGCCTATTTAGAATTATTTTAATAGAAATACAAATACTCTAGTTTCTGACTTAGCGAATGTATATCCTTTCCTTTCTCCCAAAAGTGCACAAGTTTAATCCTAAATTTGAAACTATACTTACATCTTACAAAACAGAGAAATAAAAGGTCAAATTAAATTGCAAGGATTAATTCCAGCACATGGCTCCCTGTTTTCTCAACAGCAAGCCAGACAGTCTTCCTGCTGGGTAAAGTGTATCTCCCTTGTAAAGGGCCCCTTCGGTACCCAGGTACCTCTCACCTCCTCAGCTGAGCTCAGGTGTAGTGATGTGCTGAAAAAGACTTACGCAGAAACCAGAGCAAACTGCAGCCAGCAATGTGACCCAGCATTAGTCCATCTTGTATTCAGGCATGTGTTCATCCAAGCAGTACAAACAGAAGTCACGCCAGGAATTCTGCATTTCCATTTTCAGCCACCAGAAACACCTCTAGTTGAGGGAAAAAAAAGTGCTTCAAGCCAGAAGTTGGCAGCAACCAGAACAATTTTGGCCATTTTTAGCCCGTTCCCCCACTGCAGTCCTGCGGCTGCTCCTCCGCTGCGGACCCAGACACGCTGCTCTCACACAACCAGAACACCAGCACCGGCGGCTGATGAGAGCATCCCCAGCCAGGGACTGCTGCACATCCCACCCCATGGGCTGTATTTTGGCTGTGGGACAGCTGCGTGTCCAGGGGTGAGGGTGATGGGAGGGGAGAGTTGTGTATGTCCTGACACACTGTCTTGACATCTCTGTCAAGAGCCTTGCCTATATTTTCTTGCTGGTAAAGCATGGAAACATGTTTTTTTTCAGGACTGCTGAAAAATGCAGGTTGATAAATGCATCTAAAAATAACTGGGTTTTTCTTTTCCATGTTTTCTTTATGGTCTTGGATGAAAATGAAATTTGAAATAATGTTTGCTTTCAGCATGAGTACAAATTTGGGGAAAAAGCCTATATGCAGTCAACTCTACAGAGCTTTTCAAATTAATAGAAATGTACGTTTTGTTTTCAGTGTTACAGCCAACAAAATATAAATTGTAAAGGTATTTTTCCACAAGACTTGAACTTTAACTTTTTTACAGAAATCTGGTTTTTGTGTCCCATGGTATGTTAAGGCTCGCCCAGATCCAGTATAGACAATACTATTTGAATGATGTATGCTTGATATGAGCTTGTCTCTAATACGTTATTGAAGTGAGTCATTGGTAATATTTTGCTCCTGCAAACATCACCATACTTTGTCCTGCTCATATCCAAATAAATGATGCATTTCTTCAGGTTTTGTGTGTAAATAATAATAAAAAAATGTATTAAGTTACATAATCTCTCTGTTACCTCTATAGTTTTTAAACATCGAAATTGTGGTCTAAACTGATGTCACAGCCAGACTCATTCTTTCAAAGGGATGATTATATATCATTATAATGCCTTAAGCAGCATGTGCTCCCTGCTCTTACACAATTGTTCTCACTGAACGCAGGGCAAGCAGCTTTTGCAAATCCAACTACATTAGACTTGGTCAAGTATATAGAGTAAAACATCAATACGTGGCTATGGAGCATTAATGCAAAGTTTCTGATACAGTTTTAGAAGAACCTGGAGCTGTGGCACACAGACACCACAGGCTGGCGTTGCTGAAGGTGACAGCATTTCCCAAGTCCAGCGCTTGTTTCTGCCTGTTCTCTGAAGACCATCCCAGTGCTCACCAGTCTGTTTCAGGGTCAAGTCAGATGGTTTAGCTTTAATGGTTGCTTAACAGTTGGGTTTGAGGTCAGATGTCAAACTGGTGCCAAGTGGCTAAACCCCTGCCCAGCCTGCTCTGCTACAGAAGCAGTTTAGATGAGGAAGAATCCTGAGGACAGTAATGGCTTAAGCATTCCCAGATAGATCTGCCCAAGTGCCTCCATCAAAACCCTGGAGGGTCTGGAAAATGCTAACTTTTGGCTTCTGGCCACTAATTTTATTAGTGTTCAGGCTGTAGTGACCACTTACAGAAAAATGTCTTGGTTAGGGCCCTAGCCATGTGACTGAAGAGCTTCTTTGACTGAGCAGGACAAGTACGGCCAACACCTCTGTGGCGCAGTTCACTGGGCTCTTCTGCAGGAGAAGCAATGGGACGGTTTATCTATCAGAGGATACTTGGGAAGCCTTTTCCCAGTCTCCAAGCCCAAGAAGGTGCCTCAAGGCCATAATCCTGGGAGCACAGAGATACAAACTTCTGCACTGACCTGGTTTAAAAGCCTCTCCTGTTTGGGCATACCCACTTCTCTACCCAGCCAAGCATAATCATCTCAGAGCCATACCTTACAACACAGAAGCATGACTTGTGAAGCAGAGGATAAAGGAGAAGATATACTTCTCCCTTGCTTGTAGAGACAGCAACAAACATCTGTTCCTTTCTGCAGTGCAGTCTGATAGCTTTGCCTGAAGCTCACCTTATGCCACACAGCCAAAGAAAGAAACTTCAGTCTCCTTTCCAGCCACAAATTTCTACCTTTGGTTTGTCTTAGTCTTCATGCAACCCCAAGGTCAACCAGACCCCTGAGTTCACCTGACCAGTCCCTACTTGCTGAATTTTAAAAAGGAAAACTACCTAGGGCAAGCTCTGTCTGAGGGACTCCAGTGCAGCTAAACAGAAGTTTTCAGGCAGCCTGACATTTGTATTTTGCAAAAATTAAGTGCCATGTATTTCTCTTTCAACTTATAGTTATGGAAAATGGAGTCTCTTAAAGCTGTTGGTATTATACTGCTAAATGCCACAACACTGGCAAGGGATGGAGCTGCTGGCTTAGTGTGCCTCAGCCTTGCCATGGCTCACTGCTTGAAAAACAGGAGCTTATTTGGATTCTCGGAAAAAAGATGTAGCTTGGCCAAGGCTTAGACAATAGGGCTAGGAAAGTAAACTGCAGTGGGCTGGGGTGGCACAGGCCAGTCCTGCCTGAGAGCCAACTTGCAAAGCAAAGCCACTTTGTGAGGCTGATGGTGGTGCCTGGCTGACAGCCACCTTCTTTGAGATCCCTGTGCTATGGGTACATGGAGGCTGCTGCCCTGGAAAAATGGGGGAAAATGTATTACCAACAAGAGTCAGAACTTACCATGGAGCCAAGAAACATGTCCCTTCTTTGGAAAATGTCACCTGGATTAAAGCCTCAGGTGCTTTTCCGAAAGGTAACCTGATCCCCCTCCTCCTGCTTGCTGCGTCCCCTTTGGAGAGTGTCCACTAGTCAGCAAACTTTCAGCACTTTCCTGTTGCCAGTTATGAAAAGCTGGTGAAATTCACCTCATTTTTGGTGGTGATCATTACTTCAGACTATACCCTTTCAATGTACCAGGTGCTGACCATGGCCATGACACGCTCCCATGAGCTCTTCCTTCCTGGACACCTTTGGGGACTTGTGCTCAGGTTAAGCTTCCAAAAGTGACTCTTTGCAAACCCGTTGTTTTCCCAGCGGTGCTCACTTCACATAAGTTTGCAATAGCTGGACCATCCACACTACTGCCCGGTATTGACCTGTCCCACAGCCCAGGCAGAGCTGCCAGCTCCCCTCACCTGGCTTAGGAGGGGGTTGCTCAACCAGTCCCCTTGCCCAGCACCAGATAGTAACAACCTTTGTGCAGAGGTATTTTACAGTGATTAGAGAGGTGAAAACTAAGTATCAGACTCAGAAGCATCCACGGATGCTGTTTCCTCTCTCCAGGCTCATGCAGTAGCAGCGCTGGTGAGAATGAGGGAGAGGAGAGAGGAGAGAGGAGAGAGGAGAGAGGGAGAGGGAGAGGGAGAGAGGAGAGGAGAGAGGAGAGAGGAGACCACCACACATGTGTTCCACCTAATTATCTTCCTTCATCCAGTGCTCCAGCATGTCCCTGCCTGCTCCAGATCACACTGGGGCAAGCTCAGCTCTTGGTGGGACTCATGCTCTGGTAAGCCGCGAGGAAGAAGAAGAGAGGGAGAGGGAGAGGGAGAGGGAGAGGGAGAGGGAGAGGGAGAGGGAGAGGGAGAGGGAGAGGGAGAGGGAGAGGAGGAGACTCTGTTGGCCAGATGTCTCCCCAGCCATCAGGACCAGCCCTCCAGAGCTCCTGGATGTACAGTCTGCAGCAGAGATGCAGCAAGCTCGGGGTTCAGCAGCACCACTGCAGGAGCCGAGCTTGTCAAGGATAAAAAAGCAATTGTTCTACCCCGGGTAATTATAAGGGAGCATAGCAGAGTTAGGTGCCGAGGTATTGGAAAGTGTTATGATAACAAAGAAACCCATGAAGAGGGTGGAGAAATTTTTATGACGTGAGATCAGATTAATGACCTGTACAACAGCTGCAGTAAAAACAGCAGCATACAGATGCTACAACATTTGTACAACACATTTCTCCAAACCAAAACCAAAGCCTGTAATTTACTAGGATGTTAAAAAGGAAAAGAAAAAAAAATAAATAAAAAGAAAATTATATGTTCACTGACAAAGCCAGTTCTTGCAGACACTGAAGTCTCCTCAGGCTTGGTGCAGGCAATAGTTCCCACTAGCATTTTTTACAGGAAAGACAGATCTCCTCGTAATTTTCAGATACCATTTGTAGATAATCAGAGAAGTACCAGATGCTGGAGAAACAACTTCTCTGACATAACGAGGAATTATATATCTCTTGCAATTATATCATCATAAAAGGAAAGGAAAACAGACATCAGTCTGCCATTCTCATATCCAGTGGCATTTAAACAATGAGCACAGTCTCTGTTACTACTGCTGGCAGGCCTCCAGCAGCACTTTGAAAAGGCAGCGTGGCCTCCCTGTAAATTGATAAACAATCTTGTGGAGCAACAGGCACAGGAACATTCAAGCCTTTGTTAAATTTTGACTCTAGTGGAGCACTAATTGGCATCTTTCTGGGCAGAACAAACAGGGTCAACTTCTCCAGTTTCCAGAGGCAGATTATTTTAACCAGAATTTGCAGTCCTTGCAGTTAATTGAATAAAACCCAGGAATGCAAGTGGTAAGAGATGGAGAAATTGTTTGCTTTAAGAGTTCTGGCAGTGAAAACAATCAAAGTCGGCTGATGAAAAAGCCTGAATAACTGAGTCCCAGCTGTCCTGACGGCTTCAACGCACAGTCAGTACCACTACAAAGCAGATGTGTCACCTTCACACAGGATGCTGATTTCCTGGTGTAAGACATGGTCACTGGCTGCACCACTCAGGACCAATCTCATCCAGACAGGGGATTATATTCTCACCTCTGCTCTGGGCTGAGAAACAGAGAATGGCCTGAAATCTTTTGTAAGGGGCCACCAGTGCCTGTCAAGATGCAGACCGCTCTCTGGTAAGCGTGCTCAGACACGTGTTCCTCTTAATTATCTTCCTTCATCCAGTGCTCCAGCATGTCCCTGCCTGCTCCAGATTACGCTGGGGCAAATTCAGCTCTTGGTGGGACTCATGCTCTGGTAAGCCGCGAGGAAGAAGCAGCTTCACAGCAGACCAGAGCCTGAGTCCCACCAAGCACAGGATGCACGCAATGCAGTCTACAAACCCCAGGCAGGCAACTAAAGCCCTGAGCAAGTGGGGTGACACTGCAACATGCCAGGCAAAAACATCACCAACACCTTGACTTCTCTGGGGACAATCTCACTATCCTAAAAGACAGGATTATTATAAATCAGTTCTTTCAAGTAAGAATATGTCTATATTTACATTATAACCGTCTATCAAGCACAAGAGACCACTAGTCCTGTTTACTGCAGAAATAGCCCATACTTCCTCTGAGGGCACCTGAACACCACTTTGAGGGCTCAGGACACTTGTCCAAAATTGGAAAGTTTTTTTTTTTCTTAATTTTGGTATTTACAGACAATCCAGATGCCAGTAAACAAATTATGTCAAAACTAATAGCTAGAAAACACCTTTTGCAACACACTCTTTACCTACCCACCTACCTCTAAGAAAACACTGTGGTCAGCACAGCCAAGCACTGAAAACACCACCCACAAAGAGCAGTATTCATTGAAGCCAGCTTCAAGGGGTGAAGGGACAGACATGATGAGGGCATTTACCCACAAAAAGAACATGCAGTGTTTCCAGCCCCACCTGCTTCATAGGTGCTGTCTCCATGGACTTCTATAAGTGCCCCACCAAAGGAAGTATTGTCCCAGCACACAGCTGGTAACCCCTCCGCTGCCTCACAGGGGAAGCACTAATTTTGGGATGTTCTATGGCTCAAAGCAGCAGAAGAGATTTCATGTGTCCTTGCCACCGATCTGCTCAGCAGATTTTTGGTCCTGGTGACCTTTCAGAAAAATCTGGATGAGCCAAAGGCAGAAAACTCACAGTCTAGTTACAAGAAGCTAGATTAGCTAGATAGCACCCAGATATAGATGCTGTACATTTTCAAATAATTTAAAGCTAATTAATTGCTAACAAGGATGCTATTTAGAGTGCTAAGTTTTACAAGTAAAGAAATTTAGCCACAAATATCTTGGGTTGCTACAGAGGTTATTTCACAGAGGTCACTAGCAGCCACCACTAACACTGCTGAAAAGAATCAGACTAATTCACTAATTAGATACACAGTGTTATTCCCAGACATCGCTTCCATAGACTTTTCAGGGTTCAAAGTCTGCTGTGAAATGGTTAAGGTCCACTGTGGTCAATGGATTTAGCCTTAGATTTCTATAATCTGATAAAATGTCTTAGACTTTCACAATCTGAAGAACTGCCTTAATGGGTCTCTACTAAAATACTAAAGTATACATTAATTGCTTTGGCGGGATGTAGGGGGCAAGGGAAATGCTAGGTAGGCTTCAAGCCTTTGTATCTTTTATTGTTGATATAGGATTGATATTTTATTGGTTCCAGCTTTGGTAAGAAATGAGAAATTATGTAAACCAGCTCTGTAAAAGATACAGAGAATCAACAAAACCCCAGGAAAACAAACAGCACAGGATGCCAGCATTTCACTGCTGAGGAAAACATTTTAAGGAATAAAATCTACTGCAATGGGGAGCTCCCAGCCTTTTATGGCAACGTTATTGCAAAGGCAAGAGCAAGTGCAGATGTAAAGCTCAGTGAAACCCCATCTAATGTGTGAGGCCCAGGCTGTGAGGAGGTAGCCAACATGGCTAGCAATGGCTATTGAGAATTGCATGACTGGGCATCGGAGTCTTCTCTGATCTTGTTGCAACACTACTTTGCATATGCCCTCATATTTCTATGTGTGTCTTTAGCTATTGAGCAAAAATATCATTAGCTATATGATTTCTCCTTGTGGGCTACACATGCACACTAATCTCTGACACAAATTTATTTTTATCCAATTCAAGAGGTAAATCAGCACAGACACCAGCAATTTACCACTAAACCAGGGTTACCAAACTAATTTTCACCAAGAGTGGAAGTAGTTACATTTATACAGTACTAAAATTACATATGGCCCTTGAAGGCAACTGTGAGGCTGATGTGGCCCCCAGTGAAAATGAGTTTGACACCCCTGCACTAAACCAAAAGGCTTTGCAGCAGTACTGCATTCTATAGAAAATACGTCTGATCTCCACTCCAGTGAAACTGAGTCATCAAAAGTATTTCCTTCTGCACTGTTGTTTCATATCTGAACACGCAGAAACTGAGGTGCGACTCCAGCACACAAGCTCCTGATGACCTGTGGAATAAGCCCACCTCACCCAGCAAGGAAATGAAGGGCAACCAAAAGCCTCACTGGGACCCACAGCATTTTTCACATGGTTAGGTCTAGGATAAGACAGATAGCTCATGTTTTGCTTCAATATCTGGACAAAAAGTATACCACAATGCTAATGTGTGTGTCACTTAGCAGCCCAGCTCACATCACTTGTGACGGCCTTGTCTTAACTGCAAGAAACTGGGTGCCTGCTGCTTCTTCTGTTTCAAGTCAGCAGATGGTGCTTTTAGAAGGTCTGTCTCCCATCTCGGCTGCTTTACAGCCAGAGTTTGGTAGGCCCTGTACAGAGATGCTCCAGCAAGCTGCATGTCACCTGGGAAGCAAGAGGAAAAGGTTGCACGCATAACCTTAATACTGGTTGAAGTAATGAAAGACTGAAAGCTTTGTGTGAAAATATAGGTCGTTTGATGAGCCATGCTTTCATTTTTAGCAATGTGCAACTCCCTCATCTCAGTGTTTTATACCACTGCTACTCAGGAGAGAGTTTCATACTGCCCCGAGTGTGCAGCCAGTCAAGATGGTGAGATCTCTGTTCAGTGTATTCTGCAGAGGGGCACAAAACAAGCTGCAAAAGAAGAAAGTGCCCACAAGAGACCCAACACCTCCTCAGAGCTGGCCAGGCAAGGAGATGTTGGCCAGAAGGCCCCTCCGCCTGTCATCCTGCATTTGAGGGCCCTGAGGAGGACAGGGGAGGAGAATAAGGCAGCTCAAGTTTGTTTATTACTCATTTTTTAACACTTCTGTGCTTTTCTGTTTGACTCAGCTGCCGCCCTGTGGTTGGAATTTCAGCATCAAAACTCGAGCAATTTGAATGCATTTCAATATTAGTAATAATATTATTCATAATATTGTTAAATTATTATAAGAACTCAGCAAATCTGTATTGTTTATATCCTTAAAATGTGCAGTCCCTCTGCCTTTTTATTGAAAATCATATTTTTCTTGAGCTTTTACAAAGATCCTGAGCATTTTCACATGCCTCCCCCCGGCCCAGGCAGCGTAGCTGCAGCCGTATTTTTCATGAGGGTAGCTCAGACCTGATGCTCTCCTTCCCCACTGACCCAACTGACCCAGGGACCCACATTTTCTGCCTGCCTGCACTTACAGATCAGGCAGGAAGGGCAGAGCTGGTTTCCTGGCCCCCAGACGAGTTCCCAAAACATGCAAGAGCAAAAGCAACTTATCCCATGTGCCAGACAGGCTTACTGAACTGTTCAAACTCATGGGGTCAGTGCTAGGACTGGCCATCCCACCCATCATCCACTCCATTCTTTTAATGCCATAATAAGGCCATAATTTTCCAGTCATTGCCTTTGTGCTTTCAAGGGACCTCCAGCAGCCTGGCTCCTGTGACGCTGGAGGGAGCAAAGCACAGGGACAATGCGCTCACACCCGTACCCACCTGCACTCCCCTTTGGCTGGGGCTGAGCCACTCTCTCCCTGCAGAGCCAGCCACCCATTTAAGAGTTGCTGTGGCTGCGCCATAACCCAAGTGGCATCAGTGATGCTTCCACTTGTCATCTGTGCTTATGGCATCCTGATATTACAATATTAATAAAAAACAGACCTATGCAGCTTTCTCAACTCGTTTTCAATAACTAAGAACTAGCACAAGCATTATTCTAACATCATCCAAGTGAACCTGCATAAGTTTGTGTCCTATGTGGAAACTATTTCGATAAATGAGAAGTCCTACGTCAGTTTTCTTGCTCTTTCACAGAATAAGCCTTGTCGGAAGCATTTTAACTTTAGGACAGTTGATCGGTGATAATGTGTTTCACAAACCTAGCAGAACTCAAAGCAATTGAAATCAAATTAAGGGGTACTCACTGGATAGTCATATGCAGGGAAAACATAGAGAGTTGTTAGTCTCAAGCATGAAGTTAGCCAATATGGCTTTCTTGGTGTATTGCCGCAGCAAATGACAGCACCAAACTGCCACCAGACAGAAGACCAGAAGATCTGCAACCACCACAAAGGAGTTGTCTTCGTTGTGCCTCCTGCAGTTTGTTATAACACCACTCGCACGCAGAAGCAGATGGTATGCTACGTATCAATTTACTATCCCTCTCTGTCACAGATTTTTTTTTCAGCTCCGTCTGTGCATTTTTATTCAAAGGGGGGCCATATGGTCCCTGTGAGGTAGTTTATAAATAATTGTGTATTTACAGTAGCAATCGAAACCAGAGTCACATGCTTACCTTCAGCAAGGCAGCTGACAGTAACTGGGTACTATAGGGTTTGGAATTATTTCCTCAGTACAGCATAGAGATATGCAATGAATAATTAAACAGACATCGATTTCATGTGGCCTTCCTGATCGCATTTGTTCTGCTACTGCTGCAAAACACAAGGTTCCTAATCAGAGCTGGTCAGAGAGAGATGGGGCCATGTGTGGTCTGATAGCATCGCCTCCACCTGTGATTTGCTCACTGGAGCAACAACCCTGTGTCCTCCCTCTGCCTGGGATTAGATTAAGCCCTTGGTGAAGGACAGACTAGTAAAGATGGTGCTGTCCCACCATGCAGCCCTCCTTTCCTTCATCCTTCAAGTCTGCAGGGGTTGGTTTGAACACGTAGCTCAGCGCTTCACCCAGAAGAGCAGTTTTGCAGGTGCAGATGGTTGGAGGACAGCAGATATCTAGCTAGCACCACTTCCCCAAACGCTTTGAGGCATAAAGGCTCCTGCAAGCCACAACCGCATCAGCGCCTCCATCTGCTCACCCGTCCCCTTCCTCCCCACATGCCTCTTAACCATGTCTTATTCCACCTAGCAAAGAGCAAATTCACCTTAAGTAAAAAACAACTGAAGAAACAAGACCAGCATTACTCATGTAAAACCCTGGCCTTTTTCAAAGTGGCAGTGACTGAATTAGGGGCCACTGCTGCCCACCTGGAGTATTTTCTGCACTGCCCTCATTTTTGTACACAAAGATTCAAAGGTAAAACTGCACCTCCTTGATACCAAGGGAGGGTGTGCAAGGTCAGATGTCCTAGATGCTCTGTCTCCAGACTGGGGTAAATTGCCAGCAGACCTCAGCTCCTGCTTACGTCAATAAATAAAAGTAAATTTTTAAGAAGTGCCTCACATTGCTATTACTGGCCAGGATATGCCAGTGAGAGTGCCCTTCCAGAGAGTTCAATATCCATTTGTAAATCCTGACTACTCATTTGTGGGCTTAACTGGGGATGCTGAAATAAACATGGCTCCTCTCTAATCCCACACCTTCGTCATGAGATCTGGGCTCCTCTGGTCACAGAAAATCCTGTAGTCCAAATCTTACCTCATTGCCCACCCCTCTGGCATGATGGTTTTGTCTAAGAATTAATACTGGATAAAAATGAAGGTGAAACTGATTCCATCTAAGTGGCAACAGCGTAATTCTCTTTACTTTCCATTCTCTATCGCTTGTACTGCCAGTCGGAAACAAGATTTGCTTTTCATAACGATTCTTTGGGTTGATGCCTAAGAAGAGGACTGCGGGTTGTGATTTACTGAGCCGGGAGGCAGGATTAGATGGGTTATGTAAGCAGAACAGCAAAATCAATCATGAACAAAATTTAGACTCATTCCAATGTTGTGCTGAACCCTGCCCTCTCCTCTTCAGCTTGGAGAGAAAAATTGCAGAGATCTGGAGAATGATTTGAGAAGTATGAAATAAAACCAGTATAGCAAATACTTGCAGCCCCAGCTGATTGAGTCTGCTCCTCATTCAGTGGTCAGTAAATCTGGATATGGGCTAGGCTGAGCACATGGTGACCATGGGGAGAAGCACAGCCAGCCCTAAACTCTCCAGGGGTGACCACAGGGATGGCACGTGGTGGGAAGGCTGGGTTTGCAGCGTTGCAGAAACATCTCCTTGCGAGATGTGTGGCCTCCAGGGTGGTCTAGCTGTTTGCCTTAAGAGGGGTAGGAGAGGCATTCCTGCATGGAATTGTCACCAGTTCATGAGGTGGTTATAGCACCGTCCTTTGCCAGCCGTCTGCCCTTCCCCACACCTCAGGTCAGTCACCCTGTGAAAGCTTCTGCACCAGGGTGAGCTGCTGCCTGGAAAGCTGCCTCCCCACTGCTGGATGTAAGCTTTCTGCCCGCTTTCCTTATGTAAAGAGTGAGAGAGAAGTTTTGCTTTTCACTGTTTTTCTTCCCAAGCTTGACAACCAGGCTGTGCATAGTAACAGAGTTAGGTAGAGATTAATGTGTTTGCATTCTCAGGTCTGATGTCTGACTCCGCAGTTATTTAAGCTCTTAATAAGAAACATGGGCACCAGGCTTACCCTAGATTTTCAAACTGAAATGCCTCTGAAGATCTAAGTGGTCACATTAGTAAAAGCCATGATACTAATTGTACACAAGGTGCTATCAAATGCATAGACTAATCAGCTAAAAAAAATAGAGATTGCTTTTTGCTGACTGCTTTCATTAATAATTATTTCACTGTTATTGGTGATAATAGTTCAAACTCCTTTTTGTCCTGATGGGAGGACTCAAATGTTCCAATGCAATACTCGATACAAATAGAGTGCACCAGTTCTGTGCTTCTGCAAGAGCTCCAGATGGTAAAACTGACATTAAAATGAAAAATATAATTTTTTATCTAAACCAGTTTACTGTGATAAAACAAGCAAGTAAAATACCTAGAAATAGTGACATTTTTAAAGTGTTACTGCTTCATACAGTCTACAATACTACTGGGTTAGCAATCCTACCTTTAAAGATACAAACCCATTTTTAAATACACAGGACCAGATAGTACACCAATGCAAATAATAATTTCACTGATTTCATCAAAGTGGCTCTAATTTTTGTTAAGTGGCAAACGGATCCAGTGCTATCCATCCTCTATTTTTAGCTTTACTCCAGAACTCCGCATTGTCCCTGGCATAGTAAAATGACACCTTCCACAAATACAAGAAATTCATTGACTTCATATTCTAAACAAGCCATTGTTAAAATAAATGGAAGTCTCTTAACTCTTAACAATAGTGAATCAGATGGATCTGACCTCTGTGGGTGGGACTTTAATTATGTTCATTATGTTTAAGAAAGTACAGTATTGTAATAATATTATTCATTGCATACCAAGAGTTCCATCAAAGGCTTGACAATCCCAGGAAACGATGCACATCCTCACTTACAGTACTGCTAAAATGCTAAATATGTCCGGTCATATAAAGCCTGATCCTGTGAAGTTTTGGCATTGCGGCTTAATAGGAACTAACAACATCTCCGGTCATCCCTTTTCCTCAGGGACAGGCATTGTACTCAATCACAGCTTGCTGCCTTTAGCCCTCGCTAAAAAAGGATGACTGGGATAAAACTCCAGCAAAAACAAGTGATATTGCTGCTGTACAATGAAGTGTTTGTGGGAGGCAGGAAGGAAAGGGGAGGAATAAATGGTTATCTGGGGAACACTGGTGACAGGTAATTTACAGCCTCTGGAGGACAGAAGCACTGTGGAAGGAGGGAGATGCGACGTGACATAAAAGCAGCATCTCTGCAGAGGCTGCAGTCTCTCCTAACCAGCTCTGTTAGGAACTGGAGTTGCCACACACCAAACTATCCTCTCAAAGGGTGACATGATGCCACCGATCCCTTTTGGCTCTGGCTAGTAGAAAGGCCCAACAGGAGCGATAAATTCTGACCTCTCCTTCAAATGATGTGACTAATTGATACTTGCTTGATAATTAACTTAGAACACATTTTACCACAGCAAGCAGAAAATTTGTCTGAAAGGAGTTACCGTGGCAATCCTTTTCGGTTTTTTTTGCTGGAAATAGAGTATGTCACTGCTCAGTTATACTTCTCTTTTACAGCTAGTAGTGTTCACAGAAGTAATCACAGGCTTATTCTCAGTCAAAGGCTGTGGTTTAGATCCTGCTGAAATACTTTTTTCAGGTGGAAATTATCCACGATGTTCAAACATCTAGAAAATTAACCTTTTCCTCTAACCTTATGTTTCCATTGCATCAGTAGCTGGGGTCCACACCAGCTGGCATTCAACCCCACTATTTAGCTTTGCTGAACGGCTTGCTAAATCTCTTCCTTTTTGAGAACTGCTTTTCTGAGTTTGCTCTCTATTAAAAGGCTCACAGATTACTTAAGTTTGGAAGATACCAAGCAGGAAAACTGCCAGCAGTTTGGGAGGCAGCACCTCTTCTCCCAAAGGCAGGAGGAGCTTCTCTTGCGATGCTTTGACTTTCTTCTCAAAACGAGCTCCATCATGTGGTTAGTTCACTTACTTGCATCTTCTGCAGCTCCAGTCCTATTAACATAATAGCTGCTTGGCGGTTGCTTTGCAGGACCTGCTCCAGGAAGTTTGTCTGAAGGGGCTTTCCAACTGCTCTCCCTGACTTTCATTTGGAGAAGAGGCCCTATTCAAAGATAATTTTGTCTCTTTCCGTGCGATTATCTAAGTAATTAAAACTCAGGAAAATATGGGCAATTTTAGCTAGCATATACAGTTTCTGTTTCCACTTAGAGTTTTCAAGAATTATTATTCTGTCCTGAGTGGATTGCAAATAGCTGCATGGCTTCAAGGAGCAGAATGGGAGGTCTGTCCACCCCTCCCACCACAAAAAAACGGAGCGCACAGAATCACAGGATGCCAAGGATTGGAAGGGACCTCAAAAGATCATTTAGTCCAATCCCCCTGCTGGAGCAGGAACACCTAGATAAGGTTACACAGGAATGTGTCCAGGCAGGTTTTGAATGTCTCCAGAGTAGGAGACTCCACAACCCCCCTGGGCAGCCTGTTCCCGTGTCTGTCACCCTCACTGAGAAGAAGTTTCTTCTCAAATTTAAATGGAACCTCTTGTGTTCCAGTCTGAACCCATTACCCCTTGTCTTACCATTGCTTGTCACCGAGAAGAGCCTGACTCCATCCTCATGACACTCGCTCTTTATATATTTGTAAACATCAATAAGGTCACCCCTCAGTCTCCTCTTCTTCAAGCTAAAGAGCCCCAGCTCCCTCAGACTTTCCTCATAAGGGAGATGCTCCACTCCCTTCATCATCTTTGTTGCCCTGTGCTGGAAGCGAGCAGCTGCCATCTGATAAATCTATCTCACCCTTAAAATGGTTACCTACCCTGAAGTCCTTTTGGAAAGGTGGCCTGCAAACAGAGGAAGCAGCACAATTGCTCTCATGGGCAGCAATGCCCTTCAGGCCATCACACCACCAGCCTCCCATGTGAGCTGCTACATCGATCACAGAATCACAGACCGGCTGGGGTTGGAAGGGACCTCTGGAGATCATCTAGTCCAACCCACCTGCTAAAGTAGGTTCACCTGTAGCAGACTGGACAGGAATGTGTCCAGGCGAATCTTGAATGTCTCCAGAGAAGGAGACTCCACAACCTCTCTGGGCAGCCTGTTCCAGTGCTCTGGCACCCTCAAAGTAAAGAAGTTTCTCATCATATCCAGATGGAACCTCCTGTGTTTCAGTCTGTGCCCATTGCCCTTCATCCTACCGTTGGGCACCACTGAAAGGAGTCTGGTCCCACCCTCTTGACATCCACGCTTGAAATATTTATAAACATTGATGAGATCCTCTGTCAGCCTTCTCTTCTCCAGGCTGAACAGACCCAGCTCTCTCAGTCTCTCTTCATAAGAAAGGTGCTTCAGACCCCTAATAATCTTCGTAGCCAAATGCTGGATTTCCTCCAGTAATTCCTCATCCTTCTTAAACTGGGGAGCCCAGAACTGGATGCAGTACTGCAGATGTGGCCTCACCAGGGCAGAGTAGAGGAGGAGGAGAACCTCCCTTGACCTGCTGGTCACGCTCTTCTTAATGCACTCCAGGATGCCATTTGCCTTCTTGGACACAAGGGCACATTGTTGACTCGTGGTCACCCTGTTGTTGACCAGAATACCCAAGTCCTTCTCTGCAGTGCTGCTTTCCAGTAGGTCCACCTCTAACCTGTAGTGGTGCCTGGGGTTATTCCTCCCCAGGTGCAGGACCCTACACTTGCCCTTGCTGAACTTCATCAGGTTCTTCCCTGCCCAGTCCCCCAGCCTGTTCAGGTCTTGCTGAATGGCAGCACAGCCTGCTGGTGTATCAGCCCTTCCTCCCAGTTTGGTATCATCAGTAAACTTGCTGAGGATGCATTCATCCAGGTCATTGGATGAACAGGTTGAACAGGACTGGACGTAACACTGACTCCTGGAGAACCCCACTAACTACAGGCCTCCAACCAGACTTTGCATGATTGATCACAACCCTCTGAGCTTTGTCATCCAACAAATGATGCTGTTATAGGTAAGATGGCATCAAGGGAACACTACCTTTGCAGGGCTAAAAAATGTTCAACATATTCAACTTATTCTGGAGGCATTGGCTGAACACAGAGCACCCATCACATCTCTGCTGGAGACCTACGGTCTCAGATTCAGTTTTTGTTAAAAAGGTACAAAATTGTATTTGGAGTCTATTTAGCACTTCCATTATACACTTTAAAGCAGATGTAAGAGGTTGGTGGGCAAAAATAAACACCCCTATACTACGTTGTTAAAATGTTCATTTTGAGCAGTGTACCCCAATACTTGAAACATCAGGTTTGTTACACCTCAGCTATGGCCTCAGCCACACATTTAATGTTGAATTGAGCAGGTCACTACTGACTCCCCATAACAGTGTAAGATTATTAATAGCTACAAAATATATAATGTGCTCCCTCAGCAGAAATGAGGCTTTCTGTTTTATTAAAACTTTATAACATTTCCTTCTCACTAATGTGGGATGATGGCATTTATATGATCTGCTGAGCTCTCTAGCCCATCAATTCAGAAATTTATAAAGCAATTCATCTCATTTGACAGCATTTTCTTTTCTTTTATTTTTTTTCCCATACTTGCTCAAAAGCAGTTTGGCAGAAAAGGGACTGGGATCCCTGGTAGATGCCCAGTTGAACATGAGCCAGCAAAGTGCCCTTGTGGCAAAGAAAGCCAGTGATATCCTGGGCTGCTTTAGGCCAAGTATTGCCAGCAGGCCTAGGGGGGTGATCCTTCACCTCTGCTCAGCACTGGTGAGGCCACACCTGAAATGATGTGTTCAGTTCTGGTTCCCCAGTGATGCAGAGATATAGAGCTACTGGAGAGAGTCCAGCGAAGGGCCACAAGGATGACGAAGGGACTGGAGCACCTCACATATGAGGAAATGCTGAGAGAGCTGGGACTGTTCAGCCTGGAGGAGAAGACGCTCAGGGAGGATCTCATCAATGTGTACAAATATTTGAAGGGAAGGTGCTAAGAAGACAGAGCCAGCCTCTTTTCAGTGGTTCCCAGAGACAAGAACAGAGGCAATGGGCACAAACTGAAACACAGGACATTCCCCTGAACATCAGGAAACACTTTTTCACTGTGAGAGGTGACCAAGCACTGGCACAGGTTGCCCAGGGAGGTTGTGGAGTCTCCATCCTTGGAGATATTCAAAAGCCAATTGGATACAGTCCTGGGCAATCATCTTTAAGTGGCCTTGCCTGTGCATATGACCAGATGACCCCCAGAGGTCCCTTCCAAACTTGACTATTCTGCGATTCTGTGAATTCTGTCTGATAAGCAAATGGATACACAACCACCCTGTGCAGGTTGCAAGGATATATCCAGCGTGAAAAGCACACACAGACCATGAAGGGCAATGGCTCACTAAGGAGTTGCTGTGGGTACCTACCTGCAGGCACTCCACCTAAACAGCAAGGTGTTGGGACACAACTAAGCGAGTGTTGGTTCACTCGATAGCTGGCTAACTGAGTTTGATTGTTCAGATCCCTCTTGATTTTTGGAATCATATGATAGTTGCAACCCAGTCACTCTTTTTATCTCATGGGCCCACTGAATAGACAACAGCTTTTCCTTTCAGACACTACTCTGGAATTTGTCTTTCACCTCTGAGTCCCATAAGCCTTGTGCTGGTGACAGGTTCATATGGTGGCAGTCCCACTGTTCCTCCACGCAGAGCCAAGATCAGCAGGGACAGAGACCCCACAGCACGTGGTGTGTCCCACGGCTCGGGGACCCTGAGACTGCAGCAGAGCGGGTGTCAGAAGGTGCCCAACTCACTCAATTCCTATTGGGAAGGCTACTTCACCATTTGTAGTTACTATTTACAAGTGTGAAGGTGCTTTGGTTAGATTTTCTTTTAGCATTTTAAATTCAAAGGTGGAAAAAGGCTCACTAGAAAAAATCCTACCTTAACTGCTGAAAATCATTTTTGAATGTAACTGTAGGAGAGCAAAATAAAACAGCCTAGAAAAACCCTAAGGTATGTGATGATTGACCTAGGAAATAATTACATAGCTGCTTAATTTTATATCCTGTGAGTAATCTCAGCAATTCCACAAAACTCTTTACAGTGCGTAAAGCTCAGCACCTCCTCCGGTCCAGCCGGAGCATCAGCTTGAACACCATAACATTAACAACTCCTCCACCTAGCTGCCTGTCTCCATAATGTCAGCCCCAGAAGCTGCAGACAAGCAGAGGCTCGTTGAAGTGTTATTTTGGGGGAAGTGCCAGAAATTATTTATTTGAACAGACTTCTGAACATACTATTATTCTTAGAGTGCATTAAGTGGGGTGTACTTTTAGTAGAGTGGATGCTTAATTTTTGTTTTGGGTAAAATCATTTTTTATTGTGGTCTAAAAATATACCAGTGGTATTATTTGTGATTAAGGGATGTTCTTTTTAGTGGTGCCCTTATTAGCGAGTCTGCTATGAAAAATGTGTTTATTAGATATCTAACGGCACTTCAGTTTGTATTGAACTATTAGCTAGCAACCTCGTGGGTAACTCTACTGCTGCTTCTGGGTGATCAGCTGGGGATTACTGCCTAGGGACTCTAATAACATAGCACATTATGGGAGCAGTAAATCACTAATGTCCAAATTATGTTATCAATATAAAGTATTTGATAATAACACAAAGGTAAATGACTAGGAAAGCTGATGATGGTGGTGTTGGCATTGATGTAATTCATGTGAGCTATACAGCAAATAATCTGAAGTCTGAATTTTATTTTGTTTTTAAGTTATGGCCTAGTTTTGTTCTTATTTTAGTCTCTTGGATTTGACATTTGCTGAATGCACTTAAAGAATGCATTTAAAGAAACATATACAACTGTAAAACTAGATAATAGAAGTTAACAGAAAAAAGTCTGAAAGTTCTCTGAGAGGATGGGATGCCCTGCCCCCTGAGAACTGCTGCCTCAGAACAACTCCTCTTTCCACTTGTGTGACACTGAAATACATTCCTGCTTTCTGCCTTCTCTGTGTAAGACCCGTGCAGCCAGCACAGGGGATCGACTCGGCAGACTCAGACTCACCAAAGAGATGAAACGAACCATCTCAAAAAAAACTACAACTGAGTAGAATCAGCTTTCCTTGTGACCACCTCACCAACTCCACCAGCACTACCAAAATTGAACGTGGATCATCTCCTGCCTTCTCTGGGCATTTCCAGGCAAGCTTGGTTGACTCCTGTGGAGCAATCAAAGAGGGTATTACCACCTGTTGTTATCTGTTTTCTCCTTTTACTGATGGTTACCGTCTCATAACAGGCAGCAGAATCAATGTTTCAAACTGCATAGAATATTAACATAAAGAACCACCAGTCTGGGATTTATTTGTTGATTTGTTGTGTTTGGTGGGGTTTTGTTTTGGTTTCTTTGTTGTTTTTGTTTTCTTGTTTGTTTTCCTGAGATGGAAACCTTCAGGAGAGGGACAGCTTAGACCAGAGGGGAATGTAATGTCTCTTGGTATGACCAGACATTTTATTGAGACGTTGTTCTGCATCACATTCTTTTACTTCTCTTGAATCATATCTAGATGGCACGGCAGGCTGGATTTCATGCTAATCCTCCAGTTACTGCCATTGCTAAACCACAGAGTTACAGATACAGAATTCCTCAAGAGGGGGAATGGCAACTGCAGGAAAATTTGAGAAGTTTGGTGTACTCAAAACCTCAAGAAAGGGCAAATGACACTGCAAGACTCAAAATTTTGGACAACTGAGGAGGAAATGGATTTCAAGCCAGATAATCTTTTGTTCTTAGCACCTTTGAACTGTAGTAGGTAATCAATACTTTGAAGAAAATAAGTCTGTGCTAAAGATTCAGCATTTCAAACGAAATATATGGGCTCTTCTATAGTAAAACCAACAAAGGCCAGAGTGTTCCTAATATCTCAAGGTTAAATAAGGAAGAAGATCACATAAATTAACCCACCCTTACTTATAACGTAAAAAAATCAAATAACAGGCTTTTTGCATTTGTTTAAAAAGTAAAATCTTTTAGATACTCATATGAGTACAAAAAAAATTGATTCAGGTGAAACAAAGCTACTAAGTTGCAGTGTTATAGCATCCTCCAGTATGGTTCAGACTGCATATGCTATTTGATAAATGAGATGTTTTCATCCTGCTTGGGAAACAAAAAGAAGAAGAAAATACAGGGAAGGAATGCTGGTTTAGATGTTCATGGATGTAAAATAGTGCTGATATGCAACAGAAGTAGCACCTCCATGCATGGAGTCCAGCTGTATGGTAATAACTTAGGAGTCAACATGCAAAGGACAAAGTACCAACCAGTGCTTCCATCTGACAGGCCTCAAAGGGGTTTAATTTCATCAGTTTTCTCCAGTTCATTAGTAACACCTGGACATGCCTACTTTATTACCTCTTCGTAATAAAGACATGAGCTAAAGAAGTCAAACTGACACATTTGCAGTTAACAATTGCTTTATCTGAAATATCCTAAAATATACCAGAAAGGTGCAGTTTACCCATTCCCTCATTAATCAAGAAATCATGTCAAAAGGAAAGAAGAGACTTTACATGAAGTACGTTAGAATCAGTAATTTAAAAACTCAACCTATAAGTTTAACCAAACACTTTTGATAATATTTATCACAACCTGTTACAGTAAATTTGAGTGAAACCAGTAGCCTGTCCAAGGTGACGAAGGGGAGCATTGCATAATGTGGCTCAGCTTAAGTCCAATGTGCTAAATTGGTTGGACAGGTCATCATCTCACAAATTAGAAAACATAATCTGCAACAAGAAATGAATGCGCGATATTTTTGCATAGGATTGCACTGTAGGGTTTTTGTTAGAATTTGCAAGGTATGCACATACTATATGCTAGCATTAAAAGTTCCAAGTTGTTTTGGTTTGGGTTTTTTTTGTCTTAAGACTGTGAATAAACATGGTTGGTCCCAGCCCACTGTTAGAACATTTGTAAAATGCTCATGGGAACTGTTGCAACAATTAAAGAATGATGTCTCCATGGCAGGATAACACCCTTCCCATTTCTTGCTGAGGAAACAATATGGTTATATATTATAAATTATGGCTAATTATCTCACATCCTGTTTCCTCATAGCCCTAAACACAGGAAGCCTTTTCTTCTTCATGATATTCAATCTTGCTGTTAATAATGTCTTTCATTTCTACAGTGGGACATATTCCAGAGGATTCCAGTCTATCTCCATGGAGCACAGTCAAAGTGTGACCACAGCCTGGCATGGCAAGAGGAAAATTCCAGCCAAGACCATTACAAAATTCCTCTGATCCTATACAAAAGAGTTGCTGCTATACACAAAGAGCTGGAAGAGTCTGATTTCCCAGGGTTTTGTCCAAAACCTTCAGGTCCAGAGCCAGAATATACTTTAATTGAACATGAAACTCTCAGGAACTGACATGTGGTTCCTAGACATGGCCATAGTGTGAATGTGAAATGTGTGCTGCCAAATTTTAGCTGATCTGATCTCATCTCACCCATCGGATTCTTTTGAAGCTGAGTTTTGCCAAAGTTTAAGCCAATGGGTTTTTATGTATTTAGCTTACTAAATGGTAAACATGGCAGGTTCAAACACCAATAGTAGAACCAATAGTAACTGATTAATCTGTTCTAATGGGTTAGAAGATCAAAAAACCCCAACTAACCAAACAGCCAAACAAAAATCCAAAGAAGAGGTTTGATAACTTGTTTCCAACATGGCCCTTAGCATTTATCAAAATAAATACAAGAGAAAAACAAACAAACAAAAAACAACCAACCAAACAAACAAACAAAAAAACCCACCTACCAGTTGTCTATACCCTGACTATACTCTCAAAAAAGATTTTTTGGTAGGTATTAGACCAAATTTTTGCATTCCCTTTGGCTAAAAAGCAGAAGTCTTGAATTAGTGTGTGCTAACTCATCCCACTTACTTTTATTTATAGAGTATCATGCTGTATTTCCAAACAATGGTGCTTGCAAGCAAAGACACATTGCAAAGACACACTACAATAAAAACCATAATATCTCAAACAGATTTATAAAACAAGGACAGAATTAAAAGCTCGAACATTGCAATAACATTAGTGCAGCCAAGTATCCCAAGTATACAGCAGAACTTCAAAATTAAAAATTCTCTAAAAAGTAATGAGAATGCAGGTACCAAAGACAGAGACTTCAGAATACTACTAACATGTTATTAGAAAAATTAGCCAAGCCACCTAATTTATTTCCAGTTAATTTATTTTTTTCTATGCAACATATAAACACAAGCCAAAGTTGAATTTGAAATGAAAGCAGTAATCAAAATTCACTGCTGGAAAGAAGGGGAGAGAGATTCCTAGAAAATTTCTGGGAAAAATGACCAAGCAACCACTTTGCAAACACTTCAAATATAAGAAGAAAATAAGAACCAACACAAATTTTTCAAGAACAACTGATGCCAAACGAGTCTCATTGGCTTTTATAGCAGAGTAACATGTCCCTTGGATAGGACAATTATTGTTTATTTTATTTTAGTAGGCCTTTCAATTATGTTTAACCTAAGAAGAAGATTGAGAAGGAATTTTATGAGTTAAAAGCAGATAAAAATCTGCTGCAAAGAGAAAGGAGACAATCTGTTCCCAGTGCTCATGATGGACAAGACCAAATGTATGGTCTTCTGATGCAGTGTGAAGGATCCAGGTTACAGATCAGGAACAGGTACCCAAAAGTGTGAATTTATAACCAGAGAAATAGTCTGCTTGAGAAGGCTTTGGAAGAGAGAGTCCACCAGCAGAGATCTTGAAGAGCAGACTGAATGAAGGAACAACATATGTCTGACTGACCCTGCAGGGGGGCAGGGAGGCAGGGAGGGTGAATGAGCTTGGAATAAACTCTAAGAGTCCACTTTGGAATTTTTAATGGCATTTGAATATATCTACATTTTTCAAAAGCTCAGAATCCAAGAGATAAATAGATGACTCGTTCATTGCTCAAATGAGCATCTGAAACCAGACAGCAAAAATACTATATCATCAATGGTTCTTTTGTTCCCTGGGCACAGAATATTTTGGTAGCTTTAATCAGTCACTCCCCAAAATGTCAGAATAGGAAGAACACCCTACTGGGCTAAAATTTTTTCTCCTTATCCCTTGCAGAGACAGAATGCAGTACTGGCAGCTTCAAGTCTCCAAAAATGCCACTTCAGGATCACACTGAGAAATTAATAATAATAAAGTCACTAGCCTGTGCCTTTGTTGCAATGTTGTGCAGATGGTAAATGGCATAGGATCATTTCAATGGTGCAGGATGTTTCCAAATTAAGAATTTAAATTCACAGCACAAGTATGCAACTTTCTCCATCCCTCGCTCTGTGCTCTATGCCTATCCTAATTTCTGTACTCATGGATAACAACCATTTTGTCCTCCAGGAGTCCCACTCTTTATCATGTCCTGACTCATCCCTGCTTTCTTCACCCACCATCTCCTCTTCTACACTCTACCATACTATGATTAAAATCTCTCAGTCATTCTGCCGTTATTTTCCTCTCTCCCTCCTCCTAATACCACTCTTATTTCTAGTATCATGCTTCCCGTTGCTCCCCTCTCCAAACAACCACACCTTTATTCACACTGTTCTCCCTGCATGTCTTCCAGCTTTCTTCTGACATGTCTGGCTCCTATCTGCCCTCACAGCTGTTCCATGAGTATGGTTCTGCTTCTGTGTTCACACAACACCGTCCTCCGAGAGACACATGAGTTGGCAGGAGGCTCAGCTTCAGGGGAGTTTCCAGCTCTCATGGACACAGGGCAACTATGAAAACGTGAACAGAGTTCATCCCCCAAACAAATCACAGGGCACACACAAAGGGACACCACAGTACTGCTAAAAATCACGTGCCTCCTATAGCTTGGGGTTTACTTATCGTCTTTGAGTAGAACATTTGAGAAAATGACAAAACAGTCCTGCTTATGCCTAGCCACAAAAGACAACAGACAATAGTAACTGTCTTCACTAATCCTACACTTCCTCTACAAAGGACTGATGAGTTGTGGTGTCTGCCTTGGCTAAGGACACCTCTAACATCAGTCACTTGAAGAAGCTAAAGACTTCAGTACATGTGAAAACAGACTAAACAAATTATGTTTTTACCATCCTAAAACATGGAGCGGACAAAGTCAAAAGTCACAACCTTGGCTCCCAAATCATAAGATTTTCAAAGCAAGATTTTATTTTAGTGAAACTGTCTGGTGCTTCCAGCTCGTCCACTATTCCAGAAATTGTAACAGATTATGTCTGTAACTATTCATATCAATTTTGTCACAGTTTCACACCTTTTTTCCTGCCATCTCCACTGCAATTCCCAATGATATTTCATCTATCCCTTCGGGCCAAACCACCTTCTCTTCTTGGTTTTTGAGAAAAACACTAATGGGTATGTGAATGAGTGGAGCCCAATAAATATAGGAATGTGCCTATCCCATAGGGTTTGCAGAGGTTAGTTGAAAATGGGAGTTATAAACAGCTACTTCTATATACCTGTACAAATCCTGAACTCATCACCTCTCCTTTCATCAGGCAGAGAGCAGCCAGCAGGAGCCACATCTCACGCTGCCCTTTAGCAGAACTGACCAATTGCCTGTTCTCAATGGGTTGGTTCTGGAAGCAGAAATCCAGCCTACAGCACTGTCCTTCAGCCCTAGTCAGATCAAAAGCCTCTGAGGGCTGGAACTTCATGTACACACAGGAAAACTCAAGACATATTTGCCAGAGTTGACAGCAGTGAAGCCCTGGATTTTTCTTTCCATCGTAAACAGCGCACAGTACATGAGCATCTCAAAAGGTAGATAAGGGTGGGCCACAGATGTCCTTCTGTTACTACTTATCTTGAGGTTGTGTGAGTAGCTATAAAGGTCAGTGCTGGAATGGATGGACAACATACAATCAGAGGATCAAACAAAAGTACTGACAGCACCTCAGAAGTGATGAGTGTTTTCTCTTTGCATTCCTCTCAGTCACAGGCACCTCTCTTCAGCTGCCCTGGCTCCTCTGTGCAACGTGATCTGTGCAGCAGCAGATGACAGCAATATCCTCATGGCTTATGACAGAAACAGTGAATACCGAGGCTTTCTCTGCATCTGTGAGTCCCAAGTGACTTCATAGTTGTTTTAATTACAAGACTCAACAGTAATAAATAAAAACATAGAGCAGCTCTGTATATATATGCAACAAAACCTTAATTCTGTGGCTGGCTAGTCTAACATACAGCTGGTTTTCTGCTGTCATTCTTCCTTCTTGCTTTGGAATCATGTTCTAGGGTCATTCAAGATTCAGTCTATTCAAAATGCAGCACTGAAAGTCATCTTCCTTACTTTATAACAGGGCTGTCTTTAATCTCAACCTTTAAAAAAGCTTATTATTTTCTTTAGATGATCCCATTGAAGATTTGGGGAGTTCCTTAGTCTTAATAACCTTAAACTCAGTCTTATCTTAAATATTTCATCTCCATTCTTAAGTCTGTGCTTTCCCACCTTTGGCTATAGTCTTGCTTCTTACTATATTCCTCTGCAGCCTGCTAATGAATCCAGTCTTTCTTCCTGGGAGTCTTGTAACACTGTCCCCACAGGCTGCTCTTACTTAATGCAGGTTCTTCCGAGTTAATCCTAAATTAATATTCCATCAGTAATCATGACAACTAATGAAATACCATCATTCCTGACAGACTGACGCTGACACATATTACACTCCACTCAGGCTGCAACAACGCCATTCTGGACAGGAGGAGACACTCAACCGAGCCTGAGTATTTGGGGCACCAGGTTCCCCTTTCCCGTCGTTTGTCGTTTGTTGCTGTGGTCGGTGCGCTGCTGGGGGAGGTCCAGCTGAGGGCTCCATGCTGCATGACCCCAACCCCCAAGCTCTTGACAGCCCGCACGCGCTCTAATGGATAATTTTATTAAAACAACATTAAAAAACAAAACAAACCAACCCCTGGGGGCGCCCAGCGCTGCCGTAAGATTACGTCACGCTCCGGTGTCTCGCAACCACGCCCTGCCCCCGCGCCGCCACCAGAGGGCGCCCCCGCCTGCGACGCGCCGTCCTCCCATTACCCTCCCCCCGCAACCCGGATCGGCCCCGCGTGCCCGCCCCCCCGCTCCCATTGGCTGCTCGCCGGCCAGTGGCGGCGGCGGGTCACGTGCCCTCCCCTTCCCGCCTCCCTCCGCCACCTCGGCGAAGGCCCCGCCCCGCCCCTCCCCCCTTCAAGGCGGTGCTGGAGGACCTATCCCACAATGCTCTCGCCGGCGGCGCGGGGCGGTTTGGAGGCGTCTCGCTGGCGGGTGCACCGCCCGCCGCCACGACAGCGCCCGCCCCGCCCCGCCCCCCCCCCGCGGCGGAAGGCGGCAGAGCAGCGCCCCCTCGCGGCCCCCGCCGGCGCTGCGCAGTCCCGGCCGCGCGCGGACATGTGGCTCGGCGGGCGCTGAGCGGGGCCCCGCGGAGCCCAGCCCGGCACAGCCCGCCCTCCCGCCCGGGCGGACGCTCCTCGGCCGCAGCGGGGCGGCGGGCGCCGCTCCCAGAAGCCCCGAGGCGGCAGAGGAGGCGCGGGGAACCGGAGACCCCGCTGCGCGCGGGTGGCGGCGGAGCGGAGCGGTGACCGCGCGGGGGACGCCGCGGCGCCAGGTGAACAGCGGCCGTTGAGGGCGGGCGCGTCCCTCCGGAGTTGCCGTGAGGAAAGTGCTCGGGGCTGTTCCCCGCCGCGGGACGGCTGGCAGCGTGCCGGCGGCGGGGAGGGAGGGAGGGAGGGAGGGAGGGAGGGGAGGCGGGCAGTGCTGCCGTCCCGCTCCGGCCGGGGCCTTCCCCTCCGCCCAGGGCCCGCCGGGCCGGGGTGCTCCCGCCGGGCAGAGGGCGGGGTTTGCTGCCGGCTCCGGCCTCCGCTTTCCCCCCGCTCCTCTCGCCGCGCGCGTCGTGGCGCCGGCCGGGAAGCTGCCCCGGCCGCCGTGACAGGCCGCTGCGGGGCGCAGGGGGCGGCTCGGCCGCCCGCCTCGTCTCCCGGGGCAAGAGGGGAAACAAAAGGGGGCGGCTGGGGCCGTCCGTCGCTCCCAGGAGGCCGCCGGCCCCTCCGCGTCGAAGGCTTTTGTGCGGGCGGAACGGGAGAAGCGGCAGCGCTGCCCGGTGATCCATGAGGGGGTGGGCGCGGGGGCCTCTCCGCCTGAACAAAGATCGCGGTCCGGGGGGGCACCGCCGGCTCTCTGCTCCCCCGGAGTTGTAAACACCGGCAGCGGTGCCTGGAAGAGTGTCTGGCAGTAGCAGGAGTTGCTGGAAGACTTTGTAGTTGTGGAGGAAGTTGCACGGAGAGGCTCCACTTAAAGCCCGGCTCTGCTTTTGTGCTGTTGTGGAACCGCGACTGACTTAAACATCAGTAAAGCTGCACAGAGTGACGCTGAAGCCTGGAAGTGGTACAGTTACCAAGCCAGTGAGAGACTATCCAACTCTTCTTGTGTTTTAGAGAACATAGTGTCCTAATTATTTTTTCCCTTTGGTGAGTATTAAAGAATATTTTTAGCCTGAGCCCCAAATGCAAAACTCATCTTTGTTTGACAACCTGTCTCCTCATTTATAACTTCAAAACAATTTTGGTAGGCCTAAAATTGGTCCCCTTCATCTCACAATGATTTATTTTAGACTACAAATTAAATTTTAGTTTTTAGGAAGATTGAGGTAACAGAGAAAGGCCAGGTAGTTACTGTTTGTTTAGTATCAGTAACTAGGTGCTCTTGGCAAAGAATCATTTGTTCAAAGTGTCAAGAGATGATTAACACTGTACACATCTAAGTAATAATTACGTAATGGATAGAAATGCCCCTGATTTTTGAACAGCTGTTTTGAGTTTGTAATTTTATAGCTTTTTAGGACTTTGATAACCTTCAAGGAAGATCTAGCTAATTTAGTGTCTGATGATGTGTTTGTATACTGCTAATGCATTGGGGGCTTTTAATTCTCTTTCAGTGGATCATAGTTTTAAGTGAAGTGTAATCTGACTTTAAGTTTTATTGTGTGACTATTCAGACCATTCCTACAGGAGAAGAAGAATGGGAGAAGTCTTTAGTAATTTTGCCGTGGTTTCTTGTGATCATAGCAGAAATAAATAGTAGGCTTCTTAAATGACAGGGTGACAAAAATTTGCTTTGTTTGGTTGATTACGTATGGTAATCCATGTTTCTTCTTGAACTGGAAAGCTGTATTTAGAGATCTATGAAGTTACAAGTAACGGATAGCATCCTCTTTAGTGTCATGGAAAATACTTGGAAATTATCCCAGGTATTTTTTCAAATGTTTCCTTTAGAATTTCTAGGGATATTATGTTTGTTTTTTTTTCCTTAGATGTGGAGAAGTAGCTGAGGTGGCAAGAGGCTATTTGGACTTTGATTCACAGTGTTACATCTTTTGTAGCTTTCCTTTCAGTAGTTTACATTCGCTGATGTGTCAATTTTCACAGTGATAAGTGGCCCAAATAAGAAATACGTGAATTTTCTTTCATGTGCCCCATGCCTTAAAGTCTGCTTGTGAATAAGCAGAATGGACAACAGCTCTGTGGCCTTGGGGAGTGGGAAGGGAAATATCTCTTCCAAATGATCTTGAAAGAGAATGTTTTTTCAGACTTTTAAAAGCAGTAAATCTGGGTTCACTAGTTTATCTTGTATTCAGATTATCGTTATGATTGGGAACACTTCTCTAGGAATTTGGTGAGTTTTTTGAACATTAATTTATAGTGCTCAAACACAGTATGTGAAGGCTGTTGAATTTGACTCAATTGGGAGATGTAGGTTATCCTCTAGTTATTCAGCTATTGCTTTTGAAGCATCCACATGATAAAGTGTTTCTTTGTGCTCTTGACTGACTGTAGTTTGATACAGTTGATGCATGATGTCTAGTTTCTGGTTTTATAAAACTTGTAGATGGTTCTGCTCTGGTTACAAACATCTGTTTGTTGTTGGTTTGGTTGGTTGTTTTTTTGTTTGGTTTTGTTGTTTTTTTCCTGTTACAGGGATTCTTTGCAGAATCTTCTCAGTTTTCCACAGTTCAAAGTACTATAAAACCGGTGCAAAAACATCTGTTGTTTAAAGTTGGCTTTATTTAGTAATTATTTTAATGGTGATTTTATTTCAAATGATGCTATATTTAAACATGCATCATGTTAATGGGGGGAAAAAACACTGCTGGAGAAAGCTGGGACTCATTTGCCATACTGACACCAGAATTCTTGAAGCCTGGCCTTCTATCAGTCCAGTGTTCACTGTGGGGATTTTCTTTGCCAGGAATCCAATGTGAGAGAGAAAAAAATGTCCTTCCGGTTAATAGTAACAAAAACATGCAGTGCAGTTTCTGCTGATAACACTGAATAATCAGTTTAGCTATCAAACATTTTTCTGAATGAATTCTGAAAGGGTTAGAGCTAATCTGCTAAACTATTGAAGGTGGAAGTAGATTTTTATAAATCTCAACATTGCTTGCTTTTTTTTTGCAAGTTGGAGATACACAGTGTTAAACAGGTTTATACCCTAACTCTTCTTCTGTAGGCATAAATACCAGAGGTCTCTAATGTGCATATTCTGTAGAGTACTTCAAAACAACGGCTGGTTTGTGGCTTTTCAGCAGTGTAGGCATGTTTTGGTTCATCTCTGTGCAGTAGTCTGACTTGGCTTGAAGGGCAGCGACCTTCATCTCAGAGGATACCAGTCCAGTGGCATTTTATCTTCTCTTCCCTACTTATTTGGTCTCTTTACCTGGTAGTTGAGGGTATGGATACAGTTTGCCAGGCATAAAGCAGTGAACATTTCTCTTCTGGGTTTGAAAGTTGCTTGGGTTTCATACCCTGAACCACTTGTACCTTTCTTGGTGTGCTACAGGAGAGATGGAGACCCTTAATGAAACTGTACTGATATTCAAAACTTGAGGTAGAAGGTAGAATTTGAAGGTAGATGGATGGTCTTAATTGGACTGCTCACTATCCTGAGTAAATGATTTCAGCAGTTCTTGACATAGGAAGATCGATAGAATTCTTTTTTGCTTTCTATACAGCAAGTAAATAAGCACTTCTTATACGTGATTTTGCTTTTTTAAAAAAAAGTTCTTAGTTTGTCACTTGTGATGTTAAAGGTAATGACCCCTGTGAGTAGATAGGTGTAATAAAAAGTACTTGGAAGTCCTGTGAAACAGGTGGAGAAAAGCAGTCTGTTAGGACTACCTTGAGCTCATTGGAGTTTCCTTTCAGAGGTGTTACCAAATAAGGATACCTGTAATAATGAAAGTAGAGTGTATTCTTCTCTGTAAACCTACACAACTGTGATTTTTAAGATGTAGTTTCATCAGCCTGAGCAAGAAAGGCACCTTATACAATTCTCGGATAAGTCAGATGGTACCAGCAATTATTTTGTGGTGGTTTTTCTGACAAGAAACTTTTGAGTGAGAACAGGGTTCATCATTGTAAGGAGCTTCCAGTATTGTTCACATGGGAAGCTCAGGTTCTTTATGAAGCTTTGCAATGAACTAGGTTTTGTTATAGTTGATTATTCTAAATTCCTTACTTGAGAATTCACAGTAGAGTACTGTTTTGTTACAGGTGATTTCTTGATACTATCTATATAGTGAAAATAACTCAAAATGGTGATTAGCATGTTTTCCTATGAGTAGACTCTTGACAAGTTTAAAGAAAGGTGGTGGAGTTCAGGTTGCATTTTCAAGCTCAGATCTGGCTTTTCCCTCCAGTGTGGTTAAATAGTTTCTGTTACCTTTTGCGTGCTGCTGTTGGTTTTAAGGATGCCTTCTCTCACAATACCTGTCTTCCATCCCTGGCCATGTTTTTCTAGCTTTGTTTTAGCTATCTTGGAAGTTATTGCTGAGTAAGGGCTGTGAAAGCAAGATCAACAATAATTGAAACTTTCTCCCCCATCTATCTACTACTTCCAAAATGTCATCTAATGCATTATTATTCTATGAATATAGGAAGAGATTTTGTGCAAAATACAGTTACCGTTAAAATAATTTCAGTTGTCATAAATCCCTTGCAAATGTTATTTTCCCACCATTTTCAGAAAATATATAATTTCCATTTGTGTGAGATTTGTAAGAGGTTAGTGTAGGTGTTTGACCCAGGCTTAGAAAAAACTGTTACTCAAAGTCAAAAGGAGCTTGAGGATGGTGTTTTTGACACTGTAGATTTAGTGGTTTTTTTTTTTTAAAAAAAAAGTATGCCTCAGAGAGGCAAAATGTACTTTTAAGTGGTTGTTGTTTTCTTTCTTGTGTTTGTTTTTGAATAAATGGCTGTGTAGATTATATGAAAGCTGAAATTACTTTTAATGGAAACCCTTTTTTTAATATCAAAAGAACGTGTCGTATCACTAAGGTCTTTATTTAATGCTGGAAATGAGAGAACAGCGTGCAGTATGAAAGAACGGTATTTTTTTATTACGTGTGTGTATATGGTTCTATGCAATCTTCTGTAGTGCCTTTTTCCATTTAAGTAAATCCATAAAATTATAGAGGACCCTATATGTTATGTAATTTTTGTTAGAGATGCCCTTCAGTTTGCAGGGATTCAGTATTCAGAAGCTGAGAAATAAGACTACCAGGTGAAAGAAAAAATAGTGGTAGTCTGTAACTGGACAATTGCAGGCTATTTCTTCTTTTGCTGGATTCAGCCTGCTCTTCTTTGGCTCAATATACTTACCACTCTGGTTTTGTTGCCATGTTGAATCTTTGCATCTTAAATGTGCTTCTTGCAATTGCCACTACCCCTGAGCTTTTCATTTGAGTTCATTGTTACTCCATCAGTTTTGCCCATCATTTTTTCTGTTTTCTTTCTTTTCCACCTCTGTCAAGGTCTTGTGGTTCAGTTCCTGCATCTCCGGTGTTTAAATCCAGCTATTTGGGCATGTTTAGGATGATATTAAGAAAAGTAAAGATGGTCTTCCTAGTCTCTTTAGCATCAGAGAAATTATGGCAAGTCCTGCTGTGTTGCCATAGCACTGACTGAAGTATGCTCATTCATCTTGTGGGAATGTTGCATGTGCAGTGTAGCAATGGGATAGAAACTTCAAATTATTAGTGTATGCTGAGCACAGATCCAGTTCATGGGGAAAAAACAAATAAAATGTAACAATTAGCAAAGATTTATTGAGTAAATGCAAACATGTTTTTCCCCAGATCTGTGACGTGGCTAGATTTGAAAGGGTTGCTTGTGTGGAAAGCATGTTCTTGATCTTGGTGACGCACTGCCAAATAACTGCTCTTTGGTGGAAAGCAAAGTGCTTCCAGGTTGCTAGATAAAGAGGGGTGGGTGGTTTTGTTTTGTTGTTGTTGTGGGGGGGTTAATTATTATCTTTTAACTGTTCTTGGAAATGGCTGAGCCTTTTTTGCTGACTTTGGTGTGTAATGCTATGCCTTCCAGCTGCAGAAGTATGCATGTGATTAAGGATCCTCAGCAGCAGAAGGCAAGGTCATGAGTTTATGCTGATTTGATTTAGTTGCCTGAACCATGTGCACCACGACAATAGTACCTAATCCCTAATTAATTCCTGTTATTTATAAATCTCAATTACGCTCAGTTTAGGCACAAACTACTTAGAAGAAACACCTAAGTGCTGAATTGTACATTTTGTGAGAGAATATTGTGTACAGAATTTTTAATATTTCTTTGTATTATGTTAATCACTACAGTACTTCAGTGTTTTATCAGCAGGATATGGAACCACATGCTTTAGCTCCTGGTGTGCATGTGTGTTCTCCCTATGGGGGTGGTTGTGGTATAGTGCTGCTTCTGTTGGGAGTCTTATCATATACATGCACACATGAAACAGCAGCACAGTGCACATTGCCTTCTATAGAACTACTGTGTTGTAAAGCAAAATAGGGTGGGTTTAATTTCTGTGAATATACGTTTCATCATCTTGTATCAGTATTTAGAAGGTTCTATTCATCCTATCTTCTGTATAAATTAAGCTGTTTTTCCTGGGGGAGTTAACCATGGCTCCAACAAGCATTCCTTCTTATGGCTGTCATGGACCCAGACATGGACATCAGTAAAGATTAGGTCTGAGATTGTCTTGCATAATCTTTGGAAAGCAGTTTTATGAGTGGCAGCCTTACTGAGGAGCTACCCTGCAAATTGCCTTAGTCTAGTGTGTAGGTAAACTACGTGGCTTTGTCCTCACTGCTTTTGCATTTTCAAGAGCTGGCAGAGACGTGAGTAGCCTAGTTTGTCCTCTGGCAAAGCAGAAAGGGCTTTTCTCACAAACTTGAGGAAATGTCACTGAAGAACTGGTAGAGACACAAGCGTAGCTTCAAATTACAGGTTAGATTGACCAGCTGTGAAATATATACTTGTGCTTTTTCTGGTTTGTTTGTTTTCCTGCCCTTGCTAACTAGCAAGTTGAGCTTCATCTAGTTCTTGGTCTGCGAGCTGAATTTGCCTAAGCACTGGACCATCTTAGTTGCTGGTGGTCAGTATTGACAGTATAGAGCTGTCATTTCTCTCTACTTTGGTATGTAATTTTGTGTGGACTGGGTTAACTTCACAGCTGCTGGCAGTTACTGAAAATGCTTGATTTAAATTGACTTATGTGGGGGGGGGTCTGCTGAGGTAGTTTCTCATTGCTGCTTGCTGGGTGTGAACCCTTAATCTAAGTTCAGGAGATGTCCTAAACTTCTGCCACCTATCTTAGTGGAACGAAAGTGTTACATGGTTGACAGTGCAGAAGGATGAGAAATGAAATTTGCTTTCTGTAGATAATTGCCTATCAGTGCCAGTAATGTAACTGTAGTTCAGTACCAAACTCAAATTTGTCATGTCTAAAAGCTGTTAACTGCTGTGCAAGCTTGTGATTCTGATGAGCAAATCAGCCCTTGCATGTGTGTTGTATCTGGGGGCAGGAGGGTGTTGTAAGTGTTTCACAAACTTTCATGTCTTGTGTTGTCTTAAGTTACCTACTATTGAAGGCTTAAAATAGTCCACTCTTGGTTGGTTTTTTTGGGATGGGCTTTGGAATTTTGCTGAAGACTATGATAGCTTTATTAGTTGAATTAGCACAACATTTTCAAGTTGGTCTTTTTTTTTTTTTTACTGCTTGTTTTCCAGTGCTAATGGTTCTTCTGTAAGCTACATTGTTGTTTGTTACTAGGTAAAAACCAATGAGAACTGATTAAGAAGGAAAGGAACACAAAAGCTGGTAGATCAGAAGGGCAGCTGCAGGACTGGGATTCCAAGGTGGCGGGATGTTTGGCCCATGCACAAGTTTCCTAGTACAGAGATAGAAGGGGATGTTCCTTAATGGATACCTTTTGGTGATACAAACTTTGTTAATGTCTTCAGTTTTTCATATGCATAAATCTGTTGGGGTTTGGGTTTCTTTTGGCTTTGGTAACTTATTTAAGAGCACTAAATCAGCGCCATGCTGTTGTTAGAGGTATTAACAGCAAGTACAAGTTCAGTGATGTGTTGCCCTTCTTTCAAGTTGGTAGTGTGTCTGGTTTAGTTCTGTGTTGTACTGAAGCTTTTTGGATAGTGATTTTTCTAAGTAGAGCTAGAATATGCTAATTCACCCTTACACATATGAATAAAATGGTGAATAAAGTATTCTTTAGTTACTGTTAGTAGTTGTAGAATACTAAAACTTGTGGATCAGCGTAACTAGTCAAGGCGTGGATACATGAAATGGTACTACTGACATTGTTTCACTATCTTCTTATACTGTCCAGTACACTAAAGTGGTTTAAATGCTGGAGCTCAATCTGATTTGTAGCAGCATTTCAACATACCGTGTTTATAGGAGACATGATGTCCCCCACAGTTTATAGAATATTCTCAAATATGTAAGGTCTTAAATTGTTTTGCAGGTGTTTTTTTGTTAAACTTCAGTGAGGAATGCTGCTTATTCCCTTGACTTGATTGACTTAACATGAAAAGGTCTGTATGGCAGGTTTTAAGCCAGTTTATGATTATAAGCTTTATACAGGAAGGAGATCACCTTGTGTGTGTCCACTGCAAGGTTCTGTATCTTCCTTGAAACTCTTGGCTCTTCAAATGGTCAGGCAGGCTGCTAGGTGATAATAGCTGCATCTGAGCCATGGCAGCTGTTCCTCAAGCTGTATTTGCACATTTCCATTGAGTTCTGCATTGCCTTCCTTACTTGGGAGGCAGGTACGGTGTTGTACTGTATATTTCTGCAAATGCTGACTGGACATGAACGGTGAGTGTCCACAGCTGCTATTTAGTCTGTTATTGTTGAGGTGGCCACAGAAATGAAAGCACTGAATCTAACAGGGGAGTAGCTGTAGCCAGAGCATTTGAATCAGAAGTGTGCTTGTCAGTGTCTTGTTGCTGGGCTGTGGAAGAAGAAATCTTGAGGAGGATATCCAGTGTTGTTTTGTTTTCCTCATTTATTATGGGAAGAGGAGAGTTGGAGGAAGGCAGTGTACTGTTTAAGATAGTATAATTTTAGCCATTTGCTTTGACAGTTTTCTCCTGTCACTTTACATTGCGTTTTTGTGGACTTGGCAAGTAATTTAGGTACTGCTATGTCCTTGAAAGGGGTTAGTTTAACAAGCAAGTCTTAGCTATTCTAGTACCTTGCTAGTGCCAAAAGGGGCAATCCTGTTTTATGTCTTCCCCCCCACATTCTGTCAGTTCCAATTTCTTTGGCACATGTGTAGCTCTCAACTGAGTCTGCTCACCATCACTACTGGTGAGAAACAGAGCTGCTGCTTTTGGTGGCAGCAAACTGCTAGATTAGATTATCCCTCTTGGGAAATTGCATCCTTAGAGGGTCTGGGAAAAGTCTTTAAATCAGTGGTGTCTCCTTGACTGAATAGCACTGATTCTTTCCAGGATCTACACAAATAGGCTTAAACCACCTATAGAAAAAGGATTCTACTGGTCTCTTTTTTTCTCTTCATCTTTGTTGGTTCTATGGCATTCCATTTGGGAATGCACACAAGGTGCATTTTGAGCATACAAAGAGTAAAGATCTTCTTTAAAAGCTCTCTTTTGAGTGTGTCTTTTGGTTCTGTTCTCAGTAATGTTCTGGGCCATGAAATTTTACTAGACAAAGGAGCAAATCCAGGATAAGTGCTTCTAGATCCTCAGTTTAGCTCCCATTTATCGGAGGACAAACAACAGTACTGAATTATCACTTAAACAAGTCTGCCTTCCAGGCTTTTCAGACAAATGAAAAGAACTGTAAAGGTTCTCGATGTACATTTGCAAATACCCAATAGTGTCTTTTTTTTTTTTTTTCCTTTGAAGAATGCATTGCGCTAGGCTGCTTAAAAACATGCTTGCAGAGGGAAGAGCCTTAAAACTTTTTCCAAGGTTTCTTAAAGGCTGTGAAAATGCGTAGAGAATAGAGTCCAACTTACTGCTGCCCAAAAATTTGATGAGAGTAAAGGCTGTTATGGTAGCTTTATTAAGCAAATAATTTCTGTAAACTGAATGTATGACTGTCTTGTTTCAGCTTTGAAACTGGTTGTTTCTTGAGTTAGTAAAGAAATAAAAGTATAGCTAACAGAATGCCACAAATCCCTGTTAAAAGAAAATATTTTTAATAGAAATATAGCAAAGTCACTCCTATCAATATTGATATACGATGTATCTAAGAAGTTGAAAGGTTAATTACACATGTTTCCCGAGTTAAGCCTGCTACGGGAACAGGAATAAGCCACTCTTGGACATCATTTTGCACATGTTTACTGGAGATCTTGTTGCGTGTGTTCCTCATTTCCATCCCCCTTTTCCAATTGTACAAGTGTACTTCTGTGTAGATAGGTCTCTAGACCATTACTGTGCTGGAGGAAGAGTGTATTTAGCTGTTGGATTTTCTTTACAAGCATTCTTTATGCCCTGTAAATGGTTTGTAGTGTGCCACTACAAATTATGGATTTTCATCAGATTATTTTTGTGTCTAATTTTAAGGGTTTAATGTAATAGATTTTCATTCAATAGGAAATTCAGTTACATGATTTTGAACAGTTTTTTCTTTCTGCATGCACAGTGAATTAGTGTTGAAATACATCTGTATTTTTAGGTTATGAACTGTATGAAGTAGTTTGTGTTAATAAAAAAGGTAAATCACACTTAAATTGTTTTGATATAGAAGATTGTTTAGTGTATAAATGGCGTTTGTATCAGTCTCTTCTATGGTGTTGAAGTACATCATGAAGTTACATTCCTCAGACAGTAAATGCATCTATTCCCACATTCTACAACTAACTCTGTTAAGCACTTTATTTGGTAAATGTCTTTGGCATCTGCCTTCCTTGAAGACAAGAATTGGAATTTCCTTTGATGAATTATCTAGAAACTTAAATGTTTAACTCCTTTAACAGAAAGGGTGGAGGGGTACTTGTGTCCTTGTTCAATCTTTTCACTTTCATATACCAGTGTATTCTTGCCTTTATCTCAAATCTGAAATTAAATAAGGTACTTCTGTTACCTAGTGATTCCACTGGAAATTTATACCAGAAAAGTAACATCTTGGCTGTAATTCTATGCTGTCTTTAGGCGCTCTTAGAAAGAGTTTTATCTATAGAGTTGGGGAGTGATATTGTTTTTGTCAGCACTAATGTAATATAACGCTTGTTGCTGTCTTGTCAAGTGCCCTGCATGTGTGGGTCTTGGAGTTTTCTAATACTTCATATTGACAACTGAATGATCACAACTGAAACATGTTGGTCATGAGTCAGTGGAATCTCGTGGGAGTACTCTTTGGATAAAAACAACATTCTTCAAATACATATTAGCTTGATCAGATGTGATTAGCTATGCATATGATCATAATATGATCTTCATGTGAGCTGATGGAATTTGGTGACTGGGAGAATGACAAAAAAAAAATCATATTGCTTTTTTCACTGTCTCCCTCCTCAGCCAAGACAGATTTTTTTTATTTTAATGGCCTGCAGCTGGAATGATCAAGAAAATGTCTGAGAAATACTTCCAAATTTTATTGACGTTTAAAAGAATGTAAAGGAATACATTGTATTTTGGGACAAATAAGAGTTCTGTTTTCTGTGCTGTCTGCTCCTGCTAAACCACTGTGTTCTCTTTTTTTAGCTTTGTTTTTAATTTTATAAATTTAACAGCAGTCTTCAGTGCTATCTCTTGCACTGTTCCAATGCCTGTCATGCCCCTTTTAAAGTAGTGGAAAAAATAGTCTTTCCAAAGTTAATTTGTTAAACGGTATGTAAATTTTGATGATGTCTTTTACTTTATTTATAAATATTTGTCAGTAGTATTAAATTCTTCTATGTTGTACAAAATGCACAGTGTCAAATTGGCAAACAGGTGTGCTGTGCAAAGTGAACTGTGATCACATTAGCACTCGGTATCTGTTCAAAAGTCAGTTTGTGAGAAGAGCAATGTAACACCACATCAGTGTTTTCTGTTGCTGCATATCTTGCATTTACTGATATTCTGTCAAAGTTTTAGGATCTCTGTTTCTCTTGTTGTAGCTGTGCAAGAATTTCTGGGATGTCTTTGTGCCTAGAAAGAGTACAATGGATAAAAGATTACTTTTTCTGGCAGAAAAAAATCTAAAGAGCTTCTCTGGGTTCTATTTTTGCAATCTGCCTTAGTGAACTCAAGACCTCTGTAACAATAAGCATGAACTCTACAGCTGCTGCTTAAGTTACAATTTGGTATCTAGATGGTGTCCATGTAAAATCTTTTCTATGGATGGGTGCAGAGTGCAGAATTCTTGATCTTGTCTTTAAACTGTCTCAGCTGTGATGTGTTCTGGGACTCCTGGGGTTGAGAGAGGTTTGAGCACAGCTTGCAGATCTTTCTGCTGCTGTAAAGCATTGCTGAGGTTTTGTTAAGACGTAGAGCAGAAGGAATGTTCGTATGTTTTATACATAAAAGTGTGTATACCACACACACCAGCACATGATTTAATCTTTTTGTGACCAAAGCCACTTAAGTCCTCTTGCAAATCAGAGTGAAACCAAACAGACTTCAATCTGATATTTTAAGTTCAAATGTGGTTTTGGTGGTCTTACCTGTCCTAATTTGATGCAGATTTTTCTTGTTTAAGGCATTCAATTTTAAAGTAGCAATTTGGCTTTTGTTGGATTTTGTCTTGCATAGCTGGCAAAGGATAATAGGTAGTGGTCTGGTCAGTGGTTGTTCGGCTAACAGAACTTGCATGCAACTTTGGGCATGTACTGCAACACAGTCTGTTTTACTATTAGTGCTAGTAAATGTTCTACAATTAATGGCATTTATCCTAGTGACATCTTTTAAAGTAATTTTAAAAACAGGACAGGAACGTAGGGGTAAAATTCTCTTATAGCTGGGTTTTTGTTTCCTTCTCCCTTTCCTTTCCCCCACCCTCAGGTGATTTGATTCATGCAGTAAAGACTTGATCAGAAGAAAAGCTTTGGGATGCAAAGTCTATCTCTCCCTCTCCTGGATATCCAGGTGGTGAAGGGTAAATCAACATAGATTGTAAGGGAAATAAGAGGAAGTTTAGTTCAGGAGTGGGATTGTGGCACTCTCAGCTTTGTTCAGCTACTGCTTCTAGCAAAGGCATTAAAGAGCAAGGGATTTCAAACCTCAGTTTGCTTCAGGCTTGAATGCTTAAGGAAGCAGATCATGGTAATTTCTGATTTATTCAATCTCTTGTCATGTTTTAATTTATCCATTTAAACAATAAAAATTTTAAAAGCTTTATATAGTTGTGAAGAAAATAGCTGGTCCCTCTAGGGCTATTGTGTTGGAGCTTTAGGTGCTTCTACCATCTCTGCTGTGACCACAGGAGTTTGAAGTGCAGGAGATTTAGTTCTTGGTGTAGATACTTTTTATTTCAAGTGTGTGTCATTCTGTCTGTAGTAGGTAAGCCTCCAAAAAGCATACATTTATTGTTTCTTATGCAAGATGAAATTCTTTCAACCTGTATGATGTCAGTCACAAGAATTATTCCCTATCCATGTTCTTATTTCATGCTGCTCCTTTGGAGAACAGTTAAAGGTGCATCCTCCCCATTCATGATACTCCACTGCACCTGTGCTTGTGACCTGTCCCTTGTTTAATGATACAGCTTTCGTCATTTTCTTTTTCTTTTCTCTTCTGATTGTATGACAAAAGCAGGAAGGAAGCAGTTGTAAGCTGCTTTCATTTCTCTCGCTTGTCACTGCTATGGTCATGCTAGATATAGAAAGCAACTAACTCTTTTGGTGCTTGTGTGTTTAATGTTTTTGTTTCAACAACTTGCAAAGGTCAGTTTGCAGCCGTTAGTTACTGCAGTGGTATGTGGCGTGGTGGTTTGCATAGAAATTTAGCAGTACATTTAACTTTTAAAAATAAATGAACCACTGGTGGTCTTGAAACACTGCAAAAACTTTTTTTGTTGAACAAAAAACAATTTTCAAGTTGGAAGTATCAGTTCCTAGACAGCATCAATGACACTCATAAATTGCAAGCAGACTGTATGATCTGTATCTAACTCTTAATGTCATCAGTTTCTACTCTGCAAAGGCATAATGAAATGGACAGCATTGGGAGCACTGGAGAACACTCATTGAGTCCGTAGTGGTCATGTTTATTTTCAAATTGCAATCTAAATGAACTATGCAAACTACTTCTATGTTTTCCAGACTACATTTTGTAAGAAGATGAAGCACAGAAAGCCATGTATTCAAGATGCTGAGGGACAGAAACATGAAGGCATGGAAGGTAAAATCTGTGCATGTGAAAATACTCAACTATATTATTCAGGTTCAGGCTGTGAAGGTCAGATTTTACATTTGCTCTCTCAATTAGTATGCTGCTTGTTTTGAAATAAATTGTGTAAATACAACCACTATCTCAGCATACTGTTTTTCTTTTGGCCTGTGGGGTCCTCTTGTATCTTCTGGTTTTCACTTATTGACTTTTAGTAGTAGAACAAAAATGGAGAAAGCAATTGTTATTCAGAAAAATAATTTAGAGTAAAATTATTTGAAGAAAAGATCTTGCATTTTTATATTCTGAAAAAATATTGTAATTTCAATGAAATTGAGAGCATTTTTATTTAATGTACATGATTAGGTAGATATTTGAGGATGTTCAGATTAAAATAGTTCTAAGAATGGAAAACTAAAATAAAGGTAGATCATGTGTATATGAGATAATACAGATAGAATATGCTGGTCTAATTTATTTCATGGAGAGAGAAAGCAAATATTTGAGGAGAACAATATCTAAATTACTACATTGTCAATAGGAAATACTGTGTTATTCTTTAGTTAAATAGCACTAAAACTAACTTTCCTTTGGTTTAATGACAAATATTGGTACAGTAGTCGATTAAATGTTACATTGTGTTTTTCACCTGAAATACTTTCTTTTAACTACTCTGGCCAGCATCTTGACTTCATTAGATCTGAAAACTTGATTAATTTCCTTTTAACTACAGGAAATTGTATCTTATTGCATTATTCAAATCTAGAAGGACTTTGTTTCAAAAACTGTCAAAAATTTTAAGTGTTGATGTTAATTATACCAGGTGAAGAAAATGAAGAAGGGTGTTCCTGTTCTACTTTATTGTATGACGGTGACACCTGCCCCATCTGTCTGAACTGCCTTCTAGAACAAGAGATTGGTTTTCCTGAGAACTGCAGTCATACCTTCTGCATGACTTGTATTCTTAAGTGGGCTGAGGTAAGACTGAGAACCAAGGTGTGTGTTTATTTTTCAAAAAAATCTATTACATCTAATAACTACAGATTTTTTTTTTTTTAAGAAAATAAGTTATGCATTTGACTTTGCACAGAGGAGTTTCAATGACCAATTTATAAATAGACCATAGGAAACTTTCTTCTTAGTGCATTATTGCTTTGTGTTTTCTTTCACCAGACATCCTGGCATATTAATGACTACTAGAGATTAGAGATCAATAAAAAAAATATTGACTCTTTGGAAGATCAGACAGTATTGCAGTCTCATTAGCTTAATCTTGTTTTCTTATCCCTTGTGTTGTTTGTCATACTGTCAACTCTTAGGGCTGGGACCACTAAGTTTTCATGTTAGGCTACAATATGAATCTGATAAAACCTTAGTTTTCTAACTCTAAAGAGGATTCAGCTAAAATGTTTAGTCCTATTCTAAAATAAAACTTTCATTTTAGTAATAATTATGGCTATTATCTGACCTATCTCAATACCTGTCTTGATAGTTCTGGAGCCTTAAAGAAAAATGACTTGTTGAACAAATTCTTGATGATGTTCTATTTTGTCCCTTTTTCCTCACGTATGACTTGGAATTATTGCATTAAGTCTTTGGTATCTTTACCTCCTGTAACTTTTTCAATTTTCAGTATAAAACACCAAATTAGAATTGCCTTATATTGTTGGGGGGTAGGGAGGGTACTCACATTAAATGCTGAGGCTTTTTGTCCTACTTTGTTGCAACTGAATTGATTGCTTATTGTAGTAGAGACCACTACTTGGCTTCTTTGTAATAACTTCCTTTTGAAGTAAATAGTGATTTTTGGTTTCACTATATCTTTTAGAAGGTTGGTATCACTAATATGTATGTATATATATAATTTCCTATGTATTCTTTTTATTCTTTTGGGTTATTTTTTACTGAAGGTAGACAGTAATATAAATCACTTCTTTCTGAGGATTCTATATGAACTTCAGAGTATTAAACAAAGGTTATTTTTAGGTAAAACTTACATTAGATTAACAAACCAGATAATAAACCAAGTCTCCTATTGCCAGATTTTCTGTTCTGCAAATGATTAATTGCAGTGCTTTTATTTAGAAGGGAACAGGAAATTCTAATCCACAATTTTATCCTGACTTCTGTAGCTGGTTGTTACAATGGCAGATGAAAGGCAATAAATAGTGACATGCACAAGGAAGCTGTACAGTAGAGGGAGGACTTGCTGCTGGATTTCAGTTTGCTCACATCGTCTAACATGTTTTTAAGTCCAATAAAGAAAGGGAATTTTTCTTGTTTTAAAGAGACAAATGACATGACATCTTTCTTGGTATGTCAGATTTTTTGGGGGGCACAAAGTGCTACAAAGAGAATAAAAGCAACTTTGCTTTTACAAGTTCACAGGTGAGGGATATATGATGTCATGAAGATGGTGAGGGGTTCTTTTTAAAGCTACATAAGGCTTCTACTACTTCTTTCCATTAGTGATATCTGATAGGTAAAACCAACCAGCCTTCCTTTTCTGAGGACCCTTGACAGTTGGACCTGTGGAGGTAATGAAACTCCATTGCCTAATCTGGTAGTTTTAATTAAAAGTAAAGGAGCAAAAAAAACCATTGAAAACTGGCTGACAGATGTTCAGAGGCTTCAGCTGTGAGAAGCAGATGAGATTTTATAGTTTGGAATGACAGATACACATTATAAGCATGTGGCCATCTGAAGCATGCTGATGTCTTGGGTTTTTTTGTGTCCACTGTTAGTATTTAGTAGGTAAATGTTTTATTTTTGAGAAGTGTGTTGCATAAGATTTATCTTTATTTACTACTTCTTGGTTGATCATAACTTATGAACACTAAGTAATTGACAAGTAGTCATTTCAAGTCACTCCAAGTAATGAAGATGAAAACATTATCTGCCCTTTAAAAAAGGTAATACAAGATTCTGTTTAAAGATTAAAACCGATCTATTTATACCCAATAAAAATTCTTAAAATAGTTTTCCTGTTTAAGTGCCAGAGAATAACAAAATTGAGAATAAGATGATTGACCAAAATCTTTAAAAAAGCCTAATATTCATACTACCTGAAGTATTCTTTTGTATATCTGCAGTAATACTCCAAACACCTACAGGCTTTGCCAGCAGTCTGTGTTCAAGTTAGTTATTTCCTCTCTTTCTGTGTTGCATCTAGACTTCAAAATGTAACAGAGGCAACTGCTTCTTTAAACTGCTGTTTTCAAATTGTACATAATAATTGTTCTTCTGAGAGTTTATGGCTTTTATATAACTGTGTAGATTCTAATGAAAACCAGGGTAGTTCAGGCAGGCAGGAAGAGTTTCTTTACCATTCTGCTCCTTCTTCTGCCTGTGGGATATTCTCAACATTGCAACTGAAGTGGAGTGTCCTGTTCCAGCAGGTTTTCTGTCTGCAAGCAGCAGCCATAACACTGTGAAGATCTTGCTTTTTAAGAAGGAGATACTATAGATAGATAAACGTGCACTTAAATGTAATATATGAAAGTTGCTTTTAACTGATTATCTTTTGTCTCATTCCATGAAGGGCTAAAAAGGAATAGGAAACTTGCCACAGAACATGTAATATGTTAGATCCTGATAGCTAAATCTGTGCATTTAGTTTCAGAATTAAATAGCATTACAGTTGAATCAGTGCTGTATTTTCTTTCTGTTTGAGGAAAGGTGCCGAGCTCCTAGAAGAAAAATGGGGGAGGTTAGAATCCCCACTAATAAATTAGTCTTTGCCTTATTTTTTTTTCAGATGTCCCTTAAATTGTTCCACTCTCTTTGGCTATGTTTACCGTAGTTAATTGTGGCATCTCAGAGTGTTGCTATGCCCTAAACTCAGTTGCCTACATTTTAAATTCTCCTATACTCTTAGACTGTCACCCTGTGTGCCTTTGGTGAGGCTAACCAGCGCTCTCCCAAGTATTCCTGGACAGCACTGTGCAGGCGGACTGTTGGGGACTATTTCAGTAGGCATTCAAAGTTTAACATTAATGTCATTCATCCTGTGCTAGCTGTTAACTGCTGCTGTTAACCCACATTGTGTAATTTACTAATGGAGGCTTGCAGTATTGAGACTGTATTTCAGTGGGGCTGCATTAGAAGATCATAAAAAGTAAGAAGCACTAAATGTGGAGCTGAGATTATCAGACACACCCTTCAAGGGGAGGGCTGAAGGACAGTGTAAGGGAAAGGTTGCTGTCAGTGTAACATATATATGTGTGATAACATCCTGCCCACATAATGAAGAGGGAGCTTTGGCTGTTGTGTTGTGTGTAAGGGTTAAAAAAAAAAGGGGGAGGGAAGGGAATCAACAGCAACAACAAACCACCACCCTATGGAGTCTTCAAATACTATCAGTACTGTTGTGTTACACCAAGGAATGTAATTGCATTATGTGTTCTTTCTTGTCTGTAATACCACTACTAGATTAAAAGTGCTTGGGTCAATAATAAGTTTTTTAACATTGTTTTTCTGGTACACTTGTATTTTGTATTCCAGCTGGAAAGCACATGTGTTCTAGTTTACCATAGTCAGTTCTGAAAACATTTAAGTAAAGCTAATGTGAAGGGAGTTTAACTAGATATCTATGGCAAGCAGATATACCAAGTAGCCAAAACCATCTCAGCTTAGACAACTGCTTTAGCAGCAGTGTCTTACCTGCATGGATTGGAAGAAGAAAACTCTTGGGTTGTTTTTATTATTTTCAAATAAAACAATGTTAAATTACAGGAGATAAATATTTACTCTGCTTTACTGTAGGCTTTTTAATTTCCCTTCAGTTCTTCAGAGTGCTAGTAAATATACTGGAGATTTCTATCCTTGCTCTTCTGTTAATTCGTCTTGTGAACCATCACGAGAGAAGACTGCTAAAGAAAAGATTCACTGTGTTGTCTGCGTTATCACAATGATTGTGTAAGAGACATTGATTTCAGTGACCCACCCCTACTAAGCTTATCTCTGTGTCTCTGCACCTGGTTTCCCTTGTTCATTTTTTCTCATCTGGAGAATTTGAAAGTAGAGTACATTCAGCTGTACATTTTCCAAAGCACTGGGGCATGTTCAGGTGGGCCCTGTGCAGTATCAGTGCTTGACTTAATGATACCAAGCAGTTGACACAAAGAGCTGCCTCGCATTACGTTTCTAGCCAGATGTTCTGTTCTTAGAATAGTCATTTGCTTTGTGCTAGTATAAGTTTGAATCATTGATTATGTAGAGTATACTGCACATGGATATTCTTCTGAGAGTAGAGAGAGTTACCTGTATTTTAACTGGAATTCTTAATGTGTATTCTTTCATCTTATGTGACAACAAGCTCCACAGTGATCAGTACAGAGCATTGTGGGCAGGATTAGGTTTACAGTTGCAGATCAAATATTGCAGTATGTTCAAATAAACACTAAACCTAAAAACAAGAACAATAAAAAACCTTGTTCAAGCGCATCCAATGAAATTCATACATAGACAATGCATCTGAGAACTGCTTCACAAAAGAACTATATTAATCAAACTCTTTCAGAAAATCCTGGCTTTAGATGCCTTTTTTTCAAATCACATGTTTTTCTTTGTCGTATACAGTTGTTCTTGGCGTATTTCCCTGTTAAGCAGGGCCATGTGACAAGATGACCTCCAGAGGTCACTTCCAACCTTAAGCATTTTGTAATCCTGTGGTTTATCAAGTACATTCATGTAGCAACTTATGCAAGTGTAGTGCGAAAGTCTTTGTGAGTATTTTTGAGTTTGACTTCAGTTCTTCCAATAATATAGTGTCAAAGGAAGTGCAATGACACACTTATAGAATTCAGCTACTTCCAACAAATTAATCATTTCATCCTTTCCTAAAGACAGCCACCATTCCAATAGAAAGCGATGCATTTCCTGATGTCTTCCTCCTTTCATCAAAATGTGGAGAGGTGTTTCTTAATATGTGTGATGTAGCAGTCTCCCTTTTGACTGAAGCTGATGGTGGAATTGTTGTGGGCTTTTTAGTGTACTGTTATCACTAAGGGGGAGTGAAATTTACAGATGTTACTCTTAATTTAAACCTCACCTTTAAGTCTGAATTTAGTTGTAAGAATCTGATGTTTTTGTTGCATGACAGGTTCTCTAGTAAAGCAGCAGTAAAGAGTGCAGGACTGTTTCTTTTTGGATCAGCTTTTCAATGCAGTAGTTGAAGAACAGACTGTATTATGGGCCACTTGAAGAGAAAAATCAGGGGAAGAGATTTATTGCAGCAATTTTAATTCTATACTCACATCTTGTTACCACTTGTTATGAAATCTTCTAACATGGAACTTTATCTGCCAGAGATATTTTATCAGCCAAATATGTTTTGGACCTGAAAATTCCTGGCTGGAATATAGTAACTGCCTCAGCCTTTTGTCTACTTCACGTTATTCAAATGCTGTTTGAAGTGATGCAGTTGAAATAAGGGATACTTACTCCTCGAGTTTAGAGATCAGTTTTGTGTTGCTGTTACAGTAACAGGAATATTCAACATTAAGTTATGCCCATGGAGCCAAAGCAAGGTTTTCCTAGAGGGTCATCAAAAAACAAAATACTATGGAATGAGTTATTGGAAAACTTAAGATCGTACACATACCTCACAGCTTTTCAGAGGTTGCAGACTTTGTGAATGCTTATATATTTTATGAAGAAAATTATCTGAATATTACAAGATGGGTGAAAGAATGAATCACTGCAGAGTTAGCAGTTTTAACATGGAAACTAAGTAGTCTCATGTGGAGAGTAAAACAATCAAACACATTTTGAAGTGTGCTGGGCTACTATTCTGTGTTTTTCCAAGAAAAGCACTGTTGGGAAGAAAAGCAAAGCAGCTCACAAATACTAGCTGTGAGGTTCTAGTGATTTTGGTGATTACATTAAATACTACATGTTCTGCTTTTTAAACAGCTATGTTAAAGGAAGATATTATATGAAGCTGTGATGGTTCTAAAGTTGTGATGCATCCCACACCTCTCTTCCCTTATGCACAATAAAAGTGAGAGCTGCTCCTTGGACTCATTCCATTTCAATGGTTTTTTGTTTGTTTTAAGTATTTTTTTTTCCCCTAAAAGGACAATGTACATTCACTATTACTTATGATGCTACCTGAACGGAAGACTCAGAAGAGAGGAACTGCTAACTTGCCATGAATGAAAGAAGGCTCAGCACCTAAAGGTGTTGAGCCATATTCTCAAAAAAGATGAAACAGATGAGTAAAATCTCTCACTCTTCAATTGCGTCTTGTAAGAAATGTAGTCAACTTCTTTGCACTCACTGCTTTCTATAAGCAAACTCAGTCTTGCTGTTGGGAAAAGGGACAGAGGAATTTTTTTTTTCTTGCATTTTCACCTAAAGGGCTTGTAATATGTTAGAAAGGTGAGAGCTCATTCATTTTTAGGCAAAAATGTTTTACAGATGAAGTCACTTCTAGCTTACCTCAGGGCCACCCAGCAGTTCATCCCCATGCACTGCGGGTGCATGTGGGACTGTTCTGTCTTTTTCTTTACTAGAATTTCTCCTGAGATTTGTTGCAAACCATCAGATAATGGTAGGGCTATGAAAAGCAGCTGAGTGGGAATGGAAAGAGCATCTGCTGTCATTTGGATTGCTGCTAGTAACACATTCTATGATATTCCATTGCAATGAATAAACGTAATGTACTGTGACAGAAGTTACATTCCCAAGTTTAATATTTATGTGTAAATTTAATGTAGAAACAGAATGTGTTCTTGGACAAACTTATTTTTTCAGCTAAGGTAAATCCTGAAATGAGACTGAAAAATAACTAAGAAAATTAACTTCCTCCTACCTGTCTTTGACAGTCTGGCGTACTTAAAGAGTCAAACTATTTATAATACCTTGAAGTTTGCAGCTGATTCAACAGTCATAGAGTGTTGCTATACTATCAAATATCCCAATTGAACAACACAACGCTATGTTACTTTGGGTTAGGTTTATACTGACTGCAGGACAAAAGCTGTCTTCATGATCTGTGTCCTTAGGGAACTGGCTTAATTACCCAAAATGCTTTTCTTAACCAAGGCCATGACACTGCAGGGAACTATGGTGTCCCCCAACAGGGGGAAGTTTTTAGTTAGGATAAAATAACAGAGCATCAAAAGGAGAGGTAATGGCTGTAACTTAGGTTCTTGTTGAACAACTTGTTCCCAAAACCACCCCTGGGGTTTTTTGCTTTTGTTTGGTAGTTTTTTTGTGTTGTGTGTTTTGGTTTTTTTTTTAATCAGTCTAACTTTGTACTTCAGTTGAAATCAGAAGCTGCCTGGATGCTTGAGGTTTGGGGGCTGTGTAGGTGAAAAAGCAGTTGAGCACTCTTTGAAATTGAGAGAACAGAATCAACTGGAAAATGAAAAACCCCAATGAAAAGATAAGAACAAAGTTGACTGAATTTCAGGGCAGAGTTCATATGCAAGTTTCTCACAGCTGCTTATGCTACACTGTGTCTTGCTTGCATAAATAAAAGTGTGTTACCCCGACAGTTTTCTTAAGGACAGAGTCTGTGTGCCTCTTAAGGGCATACTATTCATATACTGGTTCTTGTTCAGTGGATTAGTTAAGGCTGGAGGCTGGCTGTGGGGTTTTTCTTTTTTTCTTTGTTTTAGAAGAGTTCTGAACTGAGCCTGTAAAGGCCAATGGAATGAAGGGGAGGACAAAAAAACAAAACAAAACTCAAACCCTCACACAACTAAGCATCCAAACAAATAAAACCCAGCAAACCCTTCACAAACACATAATATAGAATTCAAATGAATTAAAACAGTTCTCTCGCTGCAAAAACTAGTATCTAGTATGCATATCTCTGAAAGTCAATACACTACATGATCCAGTTGGGTGGAGCTTCAGTTGAAGCTTCTCTGTTCTGTGGTTAATAAAGTTTTCTTGTTCTTTGTGTGTGCATGTTCTCTGGTGAAGCATGGCCTCCGTAAGAGGGCATTTAGGTGACTGAGGAAAAAAAAACCAGCAAATCTGTATTTCTATTAAACTGTAGGGTACAATAACCTTCAGTTCCCTTTTCTTGCAAAGTGATTTCTAAAATTTCAGTTGTCTTAAACTTGGGAATCTGTTCTCTCGCTACACTGAAAAAAAAAGATGTGATATAGCTTAAAAGATATGCAAGGTAAGGAAAGGTGTGACCCTATTTGCTGTTGGTCTTCTCAGTTTTCAGTTTTGGGTGGGGACGTGACTCAACACACTTGCTTTTGGAAAGAACATTAAGGAATAAAACAACAGAGAAATAAGAAACAAAAAGGGCATTTGTGTATTGGTATAAAATCAGTCATCTAACAGGGATTAAAAAAACCTTAAAATATAGCTAACTTGGTGTAAAATACTTTTTTTTTTTTTTTTTTTTTGAACACAACTTCTGAGTTACGTTTTTGTTTCGTGTAGAATTTTTCCCCTATGGAGAAAGGTACTTACATAAAATAAAAAACTGTGTGTATGCATAATATGGGCAAATACATTCTTAATGTGAACAAGTTGTAAATTTGTGTATTTCTATAAGCTACTTCTACTGACGCTCCTAACTCAGTACAAATTTTGTAATAAGCATAATAATCTTTCAGACACAGGCTTCATGTCCTGTTGATCGCAGACCATTTCAAGCAGTGTGCAGGCTTGATGCATTAGAAGAGAAGATAAAGGTAAGTTCCAGCCTTATTTTCTTCAACAGGTTCAGTTGTAGGAATGCCCAAGTTATGCTGTAGTCTTTTATTCATACATCTGTGTTAAATAAGCTTTCCTAATGAAATATAATTGTTGCTTTAATGTCTCTTACATATTTGAAGCTAGGAATTACTTTAATTATTTTCTTCAAAGCAAATGTTTACAGTAATAATAATCACAAAGCTGCTATTGCTACATTATAGTATCTTTGAGTGTTGCTGATATATCCAGGAATTAGAAGTATAGTAATTGGTCTCAAAGTGTTTTTTAACCAGGTTTTTTAAACAAGTGCTACATCAATTAGCATGCAGTCTTGCCTTTTTTTTTGTTTGTTTTTTTTTGAGCTAAAGTGAATCTTATATGTTCACAGCCTCTGGTTCACACACAAAAACACACGAAAATAAGAGGAATCAATTAATGCAAAGCTGTATTCAACCAAAATTTCTGATTTTTTTTTCATCTTTCAGCTCTTCTGCATAATAGCTCTCTGGAAAGTAGTTTATCAAGTAGGAAAATAAAACTTGATTCTGATTGGTGATCTTGAAAACCTATCTGGAAAGATGCTGATAATTTTGTGTACTGTTTTGAAATTCTGGGGAGAGATTATAGTTTTAAGTAATTCCTAAGCTGTTTGGGTTGCATTTTCCTACATTTAGAAAACAGACTTCCACTACCCATTCCATAGTCACCTGCGAAGGAACCAGAGTGACAGACGCAGATACTTCCTTCTCATAGAAAACCACGCTAGCATATTTTATCTTCTTCATTACCAAAGAATCAAGGAAGCAGCTGAAACAAGATAAACTGAAGTTTTCATTTGAAAAAGTGTAAAGACTGTATCAAAATGCAGTGTTAAAGATTCTTGTAGAACTGCAGTGTAAGCAGGTGAACATAGAGCAAGGGTCCTGCTCTGAAAGGGCCCCAAGAGCAGTAGGGATGGATGGAACATGTACCCAGAAACGCTGACATGGTGGTCAGGATTAGCAGGAACACTATCAGGACACTGGCGGCTTTCCCTTCGTCGTATTCATAATTAGAATGTTAACAGCTTAAGGAGTTGCATATAAAGCCAAGATTCTAGAGTGAAGAGGTACAAAATATCTAATGCAAACAATTGCAATGTAGCTGTTGAAGTAACTCCATAGTGTGTTATAAAAATTGTATTGCTTTATTAGAATTCTGAAGATGAGGGGGGTGGGGGGGAAAGTTATGTGAAATCTGTAAGTTATTTTACTCTAGAGGAAAATGAGGTGTTGAAGTATGAGGAGGCATTTGAAATTGAGTGTTAGTTCATCATTTTCCCAAGCTGAACCTTGTGTATTCAGATCAACCAACTTTACCTAAAAAACTTGACTTCCAAATTCTCAATGGAAGGCAGAGCGTAGCTTTGAGATACTTGCCATGGCATTCTGAATGTTCGGGGGTTTTTGGTCCTGAGGCATCGGTATGCATTTCAGCATAGCCAACATACATATCAAGGTGGGGTTTTTTTCTATTTCATGAAAACCAAATGAAAGAAAAATCAAATCTTTAAACTGTGAGATTAAAGATGTAATGACTTGAAATGGTTTCAGTTCCTTCTGTTTAAAGTTATTTTCTCTGTAGATCTGAAGAGTCTTTGGATGTATTTAAAGCCCATGTATACTAAGATTCTAGATTGGATTTATTTTCTTTTTCAATATAGGTTCAGGTTAAAAAACAATTACGGAGGACAGAAGAAGAGGAAAACTGTGCCTGCAATAAAGGAAAATATAGCCATGTGAAGCTGAGAACTTTTGTGAGGTTGGTCATCCACTTAATTTTAAGCATTCTAAGTGGAATATTCAAAAAATAAATTCAACTGTTTTAAAATGTACACCATGGATATTAAGTTTACTTTAAAATAAGCTACAGGGCATTTTAAAAAGATGGACCCTATTTCAAAGATACAGTGATTTCAAATTGGGCCCATCTTTTTGAAACGCCCTGTGTTTTCCATGGGCAGTAGTTTAGCTTTACGTTTATCACTGATGTAATTCTCACTTGAATACTTAAAATAGCAAGCAAAAAGTAAGGAGCAAGCTATTTCTTGTGTTGAGCTCTGTGCAAGTTGCATTTTTTCAAGCAATTCTGACAACTTTCTTATTAATTTGAATTAAGATTTTATGGATAGATCATAACAATAGTAATCTTTTTCTTTGGTTATCTAGACATCCCCTTTCCTGCATGTTATCATAAACATTGGTGGTATTCTTCTTTTATTGGAAAAAAGTTGTAGCCAAAAACTAATTCTAGTGAGTTTGAGAGGGAACTGTGGAAATACCATTCCTATTTTGAGAAGTTTATCTTGTCACATTGACTGCATTGTATAAGGGAAAGCTCAGAATTACATAGCCAAGTTTCACTAAATAGCGATAATCTAAAGTTAGTGTTTAATGGAATGTATTATATATACTGAGTTATTGAGATTGAATTTGAAGCACTACAGAAAATATAACCGGAAGTAAATTACCTTTTGTGGTTCTTAGAAAATAAATAAGATTGATTTTTACATCTTGCCATTCTGAATCACCTTTGGCTTCTATATTCTTTGAAGTATTTATGAAAGTAGGTTATAAGACCTCTCACATGTTGCCATGAAATCAAGCAAAATTATGTATTCAGATTTAATGCAGGATATTAACTGTTGTTGTGTAAATTAATATTCTTTTTTCCATCAGGAACCTTTGTGAAGCACTGTGTCTTTTAATATATGGAAGATGATATACATAATGCAAGTTCAGGTTTTAATAGCAATCAGAACTCACTTTCTGTGCACAACATAAAAAGTCCTTAAAACAAGAGCTGATTTTATTTGGGTGTATGTACAGTTAACTTAAATATGCCCAGAAATAACTTTTGTAATATCTTTTGTTAATCTTGCAGAAGAGTTGTGTGTCCAGACAGAGGGTCATTAACAGCAAAATTAAGCAAAGCTGTGAAGAAAAAATACGGTAAGTTGATATTTGTCCTCCATTTGCTAGAATTGCTGCTTTTTATTAAGGAACTCTAGAATTTCTTTTCTTGATGAGCCAATTTAATATTTTTTTAATTACTTACATTTGTACATGAAAACCAAATACCAAGAAATACAAGCATGGAACATAAGAGACCAGAATTGCAGTATGTGAAACTACTGGTCTTATTTTACTGGACAAACTGCCTCTTCAATTTCAGTCACAAGCGAAATGGATTTGGTTTCAGCCTCAAATCATTTTCTGCATCAGACATTGGTGCACAGTTGAGTAGCTTTTATTCACATTAAGTTTTTTGGTGATAGTGCAGACGAAAGAAGCACTTAGCTGTATTTTGGAGCTGCCATTCTGAGAGGCTTGTTTAATGAATATTGTTTGGTAAGTGTGTAACTTACGAAACTAAGCAAATATCTGAAGAGGTGAAAACTGTTTGATATAAAAAACAATTACAAAGGTGCATGCAGTTTAATTTTACTCAGTTTGAATATAAACACGTTGTAAACACACTTGAGATGTGTTTTCATTAACCAGTCATTGCATTAATGGTTTTGACAAACAATTTAAAACTAATATGCTGAAGTTAAGATCAAAGTTTTGTTACTTATTCCACACAGGTAATATTTTGTTTGACAAACGAAACAAGAAAGCTTTGTCTGTGAAGATAAACAAGGTTGGTTATGATAATGAAACATTTGTATACTTTTTTTCATGAAAGCATTTTTAGAACAATCTTTCTGCTTATTTTTAAGGTTAACTTCTATTTGTTAGTTTTAGTATGATCCAAACTTTGTTATTTTGTCTCTTTTTGTCATGAAGGAAATAATTAGAGTATAGTGCTGGGTTATATGAGCCCGTCTCTTGGATTCAACCTGATTTTGTGTTAGTAAATATTTTCATTTCAGTTGTGATGTTATAAGATACTTTAGCTACCCTGTTTTCATCTTCACCAAAATAAGATGGTATCAGCTACAAGCTGTTAGTAACGTACAATTATATGAAGGATATGAAGGTTTTCATTATTTTCATGAAAATAAGTAGCTGTAATCAACAAAGTAATTTGTTATATGAATAAGTGGACATTATAGTTTGTATCAAGCTGGGGGTTTTTTTGATGGGAGATTGCTTCCAATGATTGTGTTGCCAGTTTTTTTGCTCATAAAATGTAGCCTGTAATGGTAGATCAACCTCTAATTTGACTTCAAGGCGGGCAAATGCTTTCATATCTAGTTGCACTGACTTACTGTGCACTACTTAATAGCATTAATGTCTCAAATGGTACCTGTTGCAAAGAAGGTGCATAAACAAAACTAAAGCCATTAAAAACCTTCAGGAGGAGGTACAGGGCTCAATTGTTTGATAAACATTCAAAAATTAAAATAATTTAAAGAAAGCACTGATATACTAACTACTGCTTCGTAAGGCTATTTGTGGAACATCTGGATAGCTTTTTTGATGGAGAAATGTTATTATTCAAAATTATAGTATTTTTGAAGTAGAAATTAATAGTCCTTTAAGACAAAATTTGCACACTGATGAAATAGGGCATGTTATCATCCAAAACAGCTCTCTGTGCCAGTTTGATGAAGCATGTGGATAACAATTGCATACTTGAGACATACGTTTATATACATCCCGTTACAAATCTTATTTTTTTAATCAGAGTAAATGTATGAAAGAAAATGATGGGAAGACCCTGAAAGTTCCCATTTTAAAATACTGGTCATGAGGAATGGACAGGAATGTTTTAGTCAAATTTGATGTGTCATTAATCCTTTAGGTGAAAAGACATAAACAGCAGTAACTGCAAATCTCACTATATATCTATGGAGCTACTATGGTGCCTGCTATTTGTGAGCTTAAGTCTTGCTGACATGATTTAATTTCAGTGCACCTTCATGTGTTAAATGTTAATTATTTTATTTTGGATGTCTTTAATTTTTTTTTTCTTCTTCATAGCCCAGAAGACAGACCTGCTGGAATGAGTGCGTGAGAACTAATTTCTTCAGCACGCTTCCAGCCAGTGGTAGCAATGAAGAATCCTTTTTTAGGTGCAGAAATGACTGGTTAGTATATGCTAGTGCTTACTATAAACTGATAGATTACTGCATTGTAGATGCCATAGTTCCTTCTGTTTCTCGCTGTATATAATGCTTTGAAATATGGTGAATATTGGCTGGTTTTGTATTCATCGGTGAAGACTAGTTAAAGGATAAACACAAACATTTTAAAATTAGTATCGCTAAGGGCATACCCCAATTTGTCATGTGTTCAGCATTAAAATATTTAAATTATTGCTTTTAATCTCATTGATTTAATAGAAGTTAAGAAGTTTTAGCTCATATTTAAACTTCTTCTTGAATTGAAGCCTTGGGTAGGAAAGGGTTAGTCCAGTTATTAAAACAGCAGTTAGCAAAACAGTTAACAGTAAATATCCTGGTTTGTGTCAGAAACAATCTTTGTTGTTCTTGTTCCTTGTTTCCAAGAAGAATACTTTAAACATACATGAAGCAATTATGCTTAATGAGCCTAATACTTCAGAGCAGGTGTAAAAAGTATTTTTTTTGCTTGAGAAGATGGGAGAACAAGAACAGTCTAGACAAACATTATTTGGATAACATGGCCTCATTAAGAAATTATTGTCTGTATATGATCAGCAGTCTGTAAATGAAGAAAACTTGTTGCCATTGATGCACGCAATACTATTAATTTGTCAAAGATGCAAAGTTTCTCTATCTTTCAGCTCCCCAGAAGACACATCTCGTCTCCTGTTCCATTCTGTCTGCCTCATTTATTTACGACTTCTTATACGTTTACTTTGACTACTTTTTCCCTCTAAACAATAATTGTGCATAGTTTCATCATGACTGCTGAAAGTTCTAATGCAGTTAAATATAAAAAGTCATTGATGGAAGAAATTAGTGAAATACAAAATTGCCATAGTACAAAGTTACTTTTTGTGACTTTTTGAACGAAATTTGTATTTCAGTACAGAATTCACAGAAGTCAATGCAGCAATCAGACAGAAGAGACAAGAACTAGAATTGTCCTGTTCATCTCTCCTTGCTCGAGTTGAAAGGTATGTGTTTTGTATTCATAGTGCAAAGCATCTTCATGTAATACTTCAAGTCTGGAGTTTTGTTAATTCATATTGCTCTTTAGAATGTAATTTGATTATAAAAATAAATAGTGTATGCATGTAACTTGTTAAATTTTTGTGTATTTGCTGCTTGCTATTTTTATGTCCATGGATTCTGTATGCCAGTGCTTTTTTGATACTCAAGAGAAGCATAGTAATTCTACTGACTTATGCATCTTAATATGTAATTTTTTCATAGAAATGCAAGTTAAAATATATTTTCTATTTAGAAGCTAATGTTCAGTGTGCTTTTTAAATTATTTCTGTCATTAGAATTTAGACTATGATTGCTTTAACATCAATCTCACTCTGATTTCCCTCCTCCTCCTGTCATCCCCCATTTTCATGAGTTGGTTCTAGCACTTCTTTCTGTGATTGGTTATAAACAAATGTTGAGAGGGGCTCTATCAAATTAAACAAAGAAAGTTTTTTGTTGTTGTTGTTGTTGTTAGAGAGCAGATGCATGTTAAAATATACCATAAAGATATTTTCAGGTATATAAAGCAGAAGCATAAAAATAACTGATTTAAAAATAACATAGTAAAAGGTTGGTTCTGTCTATGATCTTAGATTTACTGTGTATAATATCTCTTTACTCTCTTTGACATAAAACAAAGGCTTTCTCTCCAACTGTGACGAGGTTGGAACTTTGGTTGCCTAATGTTCTGGTTTTGTGCAGTTTCAAAAACTTGCTACACATGGCTGAAACAACTAATATTGTTGCTTTTACTTTTCCAGAATTCCTTTAATGTCTTACGGAGCTGAAGCTGAGACCTTTCTTCTCGCTTCTACTGCAGTAGCAGGGACGGTTCTTCCATCAAATATCAGGCCTTTGGAAAACTTTGGTAAACTTTTTTTTTGTAAGTTTTATTTATAGCTTATGTGGAGTATTGTTAAAATAGGTTTCTTGAACATCAAAGCCCAGTGTATAGTTACAGTTAACAGAAAAAAAAAAAAATCTGTTTTCATGCAATTTGCCACTATCTAAACCAGCTGCTTTATTTCTGAAATTGGAATATAGAGGATGAACCAGCCACTCCAAAACTGGCATAATTGTTCTCCATTTGAAGATTAAAATAATAATTCCACTTCTAATTTTGACAGTTTCTTTCATGTTACAACTTATTTTTGTATTGTTCAAGGATGAATCTCATTTTGATACATTATGAACGGCTTGACATATTTCAGTGATGTGTTGTGCAGTGTGAGGAACAAACTATTTTCTGACAGAGGAGCAGCCAGGAACCAGTGCAATGTATGGATCTCTTTCAGTAACCTACAGGCTCTACAGGGCAAAAGTGTTCAAGCTCCAGGATCTGGCAGGGGTTTAGACAAAGACATAGAAGGAATTACCTCCTTCCAGTTGCTTTAGCAGCCTGTCTCTCCATACTCAGCAAGAATGTAGGGTTTTTTCCAACAGACTGCACAAGTTCAAAGAAGTGAAAACAAAGGAGTGCTGTTTTTTAAAGCTACAGATAATACCTTCTTTCAATTGGGAGTTATACTGCTTTCAGTTGACTAGTAGGCAAAGAGACAGGAGAGGTTTGGGTCTCTTGACTTATTAAAAAAAAAATGTGAGGAAGTAAATTTCTGGAAAGAATTAGTGAGGTAGTAGAAATATCATGAAAAAGGTGCTGTATTCATTCATATTCTTCATTCTTGTTCAAGGCAATTATTTCACCTTCACGTTACCCAGTGAAAAATTGATAAGTTGCTTCCTAAGGCCTCTGATGTTTGGCAGCGCATTTTAACTGATCTGGAATAATTTCTGCTTCTAGTAGTGATAAGTATACATGCTAGCTCATATCTCTTGACTTCCCTTCACCTTTCTGCTTGCACAGTCAGGCTTCTATGTTGGTATGCACCAGAAGCAATAAAAACCCCACGTTTTTTCTCTCATCAGGAAGACGATTATTTAAATGAGCTCCAAATTATTTTTCAACAGTAGACTATTTAGAACATGTGAGTAATTGCTGTTGATAATATCAGCAGTGGATGTACAAATACTGATAATGTTGTAATCTCCTAACACAGAGCATGGAACTAAATCCCCTATGGTAGCTTTTGGGAGAGGCCAGGAGATTTTCAGCTTGAGTCTTGACAGCAAAAGGAAATTATTTTTTCAGATATTTTTGTTTTAAAGCTTATTTTTAGTAAAGAATTTTCTCATTCGTTATCTTGATTGAAACTTGGTTATTTTTTTATATAAGCATTCCACTTCCTCTTAAAGGTGTGATTATGACATATGAAATTATCGATTTTTGTATGTTTGCAGATGTTCTTGTCACACTTGAACTAAAGCTCAGATTTTTAATGTAATATATTACTTACAGTGTGGACTAAGTGGAATACAGTCATCAAGATTAAATCATAAAACATTGTAGTTGACACTAAAGTTTTAAGTCATCTTCATGTTGGACTTGAAAACTTCCTACTAATAAGAAGCACGCAGGAAGTAAGAATTGTATTGGAAGTATTTAATTTCCTGGTGAAACCGGGGGATGTTGGATGTGAAGATGAACCTTGAGGATTTTGGTCATGTTCTTTTGAGCTGAGTGTTCCTTCCCCGTTCAGTTTTCATACAGCAACTGAGAAGAAGACAGACATGCACAAAAAAAGTAATGACAAAAGCAAGGAAAAACCTCACCTGAATACCGTTAAAGGCACATGGCAAATATGTATAAAGGAGACAGGAGCAAGGTCTTCTCTCACAAGAAGTGTGAGAGATGAAGGGAAAGGCAAAAGATGGAAGAAACAGGTGACACTGGGACTTTCTGCAAAGCTGGAGGACAGGAGAAAAAATAAAATAACTGAAAATAGATGCATACCAAAAAAAAGCAAACTGGATCTTGTGATTCTTACGAAATTGTGCCTGGAAGATGGTTGCATAAACTGCTTTTCTTCAGTATTGTGTTATGTTATAAATACATTGCAAAACCTATAGAAATTAACCTTGCTAAGGGAGTTTCTACTTTCTGTGTATGAAAATGAAGATATAAAAAGAACTAATTTAAGCACCAAATTCTTTATGCTTTCTGAAATCTACACAAAGTGTGAAACAAATTAATGGGCATCCCAATAATTGAATTTAGTTTTGAAGTATTACATTCAAGTATATTTACTTAATTATCATTAAACTTTAATTCCTGAGCTGTTCATAGGTATCAAGAGTACATTCTGTTCCCTTTCTAGTGAATATGACTCTTGGCTTCCCTACAAAGACTTCTGCCAAATTGTGGATTGCATGAAATTAATATAGTATCAAAGCAAGAAGTCTTGTGCTGCTGTGTGCGACTTACGGTCATTCTTCCTACAGCTTTAGGAGTTTTTTATGCACCCGAGGCCGCCCCCAAACTTGCACTCCTTATGCAGGGGCCTTGCCGCAGAGTTTGACTCTGCGGAGCGTGCAGGGTCTCTTATAAGTGGGGGATGAGTTTTCACTGCCTGAAATTCAGTGTTGTAGAGATGTATGCTGTCCTTGCTACTTCTGATCACCTCTTCCCATGTGGTCATCCACTGACAGCATTTAAAAATGTTATTTTCTGTAGTGTTGAGCTTTATTTCTGTAGTATTGAGGCTTCATTGCCAACAGGCCTGCATTTTAGAATTAAAGGAACGTACTAAGTATTGTGTGGTTAATTTGTTACTTCTCTAACAGTTGTCTCTAAGTGCTGACTGTCTTTAAACGGCAATATCAATAGCAGTTTCATTGTGGATACCATTACTGTCCATATAGCTATGCCAACACCACTTCTAAAATTCGTGTTTAGATGTCACTTTGTTAACTTGATTCTGGTTTTTGAAGTCTGTACTGGAAAAAAAAAAAAATCTACTTAAACTGTGGCACTATTTCATAGTAAATCTTGCATTGTATTATTTGCAAGTTCCTTGTCTGTTAAGCCAAACAAGGTCATTTTATGTTCTCAACTGTGTTTGGATAAATGGTTATTATCAAACTTTAATGCATTCTGCTTTTATTAGAATCTTTAGGCAAAGGATATGCTGTTGCATGTACCCAAGAAGGAGAAGAGAAAAAGCAAGCTTCTGGTTCATCTGGCACTAGAGGAACTAGAAGGAAATCAGTTAATACTACTCCTAGAAGAAGGTCTGCACGAAACAGCAAAAATGAGACTCTGGGTCAATCTCGGCGCTCACCTCGGTCAGGCAGTTCTGCGTGCGGTACCCCTGATGGGAATGACCCGTCTCTGAATAAATCTCCTTCAGAATCAGAGAAGGCTCCTCCAAAACGAAAGTCTAAAAGAATAGTAAAACAACAATCACCTGTGGTTAAAAAGAAACTGAGGAGTTCTGCACGTTCTGAAAAATCGCTCAGTGATTCAGTGGAAGATGATGAGGTTGAGTCTGAAGCAGTTTTGATAGTAAATAAAGACCAGCAATCAGATAGTGAAAGCGATAATGCAAGCCTTCCACAGAAAAATAATGCAGAAACAGAATCTGCTAATGGATTGGAAAACTGTGGTGAACATGCAGAAATTGAGGGAACTACAGGAGAATGTGACAAAGATGATGATACTTTAGGCAATACGGATCTAAGTTCTTCTGTCCAAGAACCTCCAGTACTAACTTTGGCAGGTGAAAGTCAGGAAATTGAAGTAAAAGATGTTACTGAAAAAAATGAAGATCTTGAGAATCAGGACATCTGTGAAAATACTCTTGAACAAATGGAAACAGTAGCTGGTCCCAGAGATGAGATATGTGACCATGCAGCTTCTGAAAAAGTAGATCAGACATTGTGTAGTCCTCAAAATGAATTAACGGAGAATGTAGAAACTTTGACAGGAATAGATCAACCTGTTGCTAGTCCAGAAAATGAATTGCTGGAATGTCAAGAACCTTTGGGAAAAGATCAGCCATTAGAAAGCCCCAGAAGCAAATTGCCTGAGCATACAGAAGCCATAGAAATAGTTGATTCTGAGGCTGAAGAAAAAACAGCAGTACACTGTGGAAGTACAAATATTCAAAACTTTAATGCTGTTCAAGACAAAGAACCAGATACATTGATACACAATATTTCAATGGACAGTACATCAGAACAGTCCTTGAAAGAGAACACCATGCCAGAAAGTGAAGAGGGTGGAACTTCAGAGTCCCCCCAGGTAAATGCTGAACATAAGCATTTTGGTGAAGATAACAATGAAATGATACCAATGGATTGTGACTCATTTTGCAGTGACCAGAATGAAGCACAGATGGAGCAGTTACCACCAGTTGAAAGTACAGAGCAAGGAGAAGCGAACTCTGTACAGTGTGATGCAGGAAACGGTACATCAGTTGCAGGGCTTTCTGATGAAAAAGATGAAACTATTCCTCAAGAAGCAGAGTGCAAATCAGAACTCAAAGATAAAAAGGCTCGAACTAGAAGGTCTAGGTTTCACTCTCCATCAACAACTTGGTCTCCTAGGAGAGAGGGCAGGAAATCTCAGTCACCATCCCCTAAAAGGGACGTGACCAGAGATAGGAGCTCAGGATCACCCAAGAAGGAAACTGTGAGGGAGGGACGGAGATCTCTATCTCGTTCTCCAAAGAGAGAGACACCCAAAGATGAAAAAAAAGCACCATCTCGATCTCCCAAAAGGGAAACTGCCAGGCAAAGCAGGAGATCGTCTTCTCGGTCAAGAACTAAGGATTCATCTCCAAGGCAAAAATCTAGATCTCGAAGCAGTGATAGAGATAGTCAAAGAAGAGATCGTGACCGAGAAAGAAGAAGTAGGAGGTGGTCTAGGTCACGGTCACGATCTAGATCAAGATCACGATCTAGAACAAGAAATAGAGGTTCTTCATTCTCTAGAAATGAGAGGGACAGTCATTCACCTCGATGGAAAGAGAGATGGGCAAATGAAAGCTGGAGGAGTCCCAGAGGAAATGATCGATACAGAAGAAGTGAGCAAGAGAAACAGAATGAATGTCTTAAAAAAGAGAAGGACAATACAGGAAAAAATGATGATCAGTGTTCTGCAGACAAGCGGAGAAATGACTGTCCAGACTGGGTAATGGAAAGGATCAACTCTGTGCCTGATGCCAGGAACAGAGAGAGGGATAAACCACACTGGGAAGACAGCAGGCATGATAACTCAGGACACTCTTGGAATAAAAACTTCAGTTCAGGTTGGATTCCAAATCGAGGGAGAGGTCAGCGTGGCCGAGGTGGGCGTGGAAGAGGTGGTTTCATGTATGGAGACCAGAGTGAAAATCAGTGGCAAAACAGAAAACCACTCTCAGGGAACTCAAATGGTTCTGGGAATGAAACTGCAAGGTTCCCAGAACATCAGCCATACAAGCGTAAGAATGAGCAAGATTATTCTTTCGATACACCTGCTGACAGATCTGGGTGGACATCTGCGTCCAGCTGGGCTGTAAGAAAGACTTTACCTGCCGATGTGCAGAATTATTATTCAAGAAGAGGACGCAATTCATCAAGCCCGCAGTCCGGATGGGGAATGAGACAAGAAGAGGAGACACCTGAACAAGGTATTCATAGTTTCAAAACATAAAAGCTTAGTCCCAGCTGCAGTTGCTGAATAAAATCCCAGTCACGCTGACTTATCTCGAGTTGATTGGTTCTTCAGAATAATTCAGGGAGAACCTATAGTCTTTTTGCAACGTGGAGGTTTGTAGGTGTGGAGTTTGGGGATTTCTTGTGTTTTGATGGCATTTAGATGGCTTTTTGGTTTTGCTTAGAGTTAGATGCCATTTAAGGACTATGCATCTAAGAGTGCTACTTAAGTAAATTGATTTGGTTGAAGATAAAGTCTGTCTTCATGGTTACTTTTAGCATAGTTTTAAAAGGGTATTTTTTTTTTTTTCAAGGAGATTTGCATGTACAGACCCACACAATAGACTCTATAGACACAAATCCTTCTGTTGACGTTTATCCTGCTTCTGAATAAGCATTTTCCACTTTATATGCTTTAAAAAAATCTAGGGACATTTATAAATGCAAAAATGGTACTTTAACTGTACTTCAGCATTAAAATTCCTCTAAAGCCTTAATAGAAGTCTAATATTTTTGAGTATTTTATATATAAAAGGTAACTGCTTTGACAGAAATAAAATTTTTGGTAGGAAGTGAGTTAACTGTGGATGAGATGGACTCTGAATAGCTGAGAAGTCACCCACAGATTATTAGTCCTCTGAAGTAAAGTAAAAGATGTGAATTGTATATAAAAACTGTAAAATCCAGTTCTGAAGGCAACCACACTTGCCCATTGTCTTCTTGGTTTGTCTTTCATTTTTATCCGTTTTCACCCTTCATGCCAGCAGTTTTCTCCCTCTTTTCAGAGCCAACTGCATCAGCGGCTTCTTAGTTCTGAGGCAACTTGGTCAATTTGTCTGCTGTGGGCAAAATCTATCAAACCTTTATTAAAAGCATTGTGTTATTTGCAGACTCTATTTCACATAGTTCAGAAACAGTCACACTGTTTCATTAATGTTTTGGAATGTCAATTGAGCTAGAATAGTACTGTGATCTGTCAAAGCTGGATAAAACAGCTTAGGTTGGTATCATGACATGGTCCTGGGCAACCTGGTTTTGCTGACCGTGCTTGAGCAGGGGAGGTCGGAGTGGATGTTCTCCATAGGTCCCTTCCAAACCCAGTGATTTTTGTGATCCCCTCATCTTTAAAAACGGTGATTTGGGGTGAAGCATAAGGGTTTAAGGTCCCAATCTCTGTGAATAAGTGATGGTTCTCAAGGAAGGGATTCTAAGGGAAGAACTTCTGATTATAACCCATCAACTGTTTCTCAGAGCTAATTTCTTGATTTGATTTTTTTTTTTTTAAATTTTTATTTTTTTTAGGGCTTACTGCTTGTATCTAGACTTTATTTTTTATTTTACTTCTGTTGAGGACAGAGCAAGAGAGTTGGTTTTTTTTTTTAAAGAAGTGCCAGCCCCTGAGGTTACTTTTACTTCGAGGCTTTACCTCTTGTACTATTACAAGGCTTTTGAACAACTCTTTCGGAATATGAACATCTTAATTGAAATTGTTTGAGGGCAATTTATAATTCAACAACAAAAACCATCAGAGTATTTCTATAATTACCAGAAGCGGCTACAGCGAGTGTGTGTGAATCGGGCAGAGGGAAGCAGAACTTCGTGTATTAACGTTATAACATATGGGTAAACTTTTGCATTTGCAGAAGCTGGATAAGTTCTGTCCTCTTTCTGCTCTTTGGGGGAGAATTATTGTTTCATTGCGACGAAAGAACTACTTAGCTGTGCTATGGGAACAAGAAGAGGAAACAAATTCAGAATACAGGCATCCATAGTAACTTGAATGTAAACTCAGAAGCATTTGTCTCTGTGATGTGCCTGGTGATGAGTGCTGTCTAATAATGTAATGCACTATCTTTAAAATATTCAGATTATAGAAAGCTTTCTGATACTCCATACTTCATGAAGAGTCTATAAAACAGAGTGGAGCCAGGTGTCTAAAGTACAGATTTTCTACTTCATATGCTGTCTCTTTGGTTTTTTTTTTTTCTTTCGATAGATCCAAACTCCAAAGACCAGGGCAACCAGCAGAGTGATGGCTCCCAGTTACCCGTAAATACGATGCAACAACAAATGAATGTAATACCACCCGTGAATGTACAGCACCAGCCCATGAGTATCTTCCCGTACCCCGTGGGTGTCCATCCTCCCATGATGAACATGCAGCGCAGTCCTTTCAGCATCCCTCCTCCCATGCCCATGCATCTCCCTGCTGGAGTGCCTCTCATACAGGTAGCTGCTCCCACCAATTTGTCTCAGGGATTACCTCCGCCTCCACCTCCACCCCCACCATCTCAACAACTCAACTACATTGCTTCACAGCAAGATGGAAAACAATTGCAGGTATGCTTTGTCAGAAGCCATGGCATGGGCAGGAGTGACGTAACGTCAATTAAGGGTTTCTTACGCCTAATAGCATAGTCTTGATAAATTTATACTTGCAGTTTCTTTCTCTCTTGCCTGTCATCATCCACCCCATAACAAATTTAAAGTGGAAATCTCCATCAGGACATGGGTTGGTTTGGGGCTATAGCTTTTAAGTAATAATATACAACACCATAACTGGATTTTTGTGGTAATGAGGTGTTGTGGTGGGTAGTGGAACACTGAACAATTTCGTCAGTGTTGTCCATCACCTTTTTCTTAGGAGTGCCTCATTTCTAAAACTAAGTTTTCCCCTTCAAAACTTGATTTTTAAGCTTTAGGAAATGCTTGTGTCCCCATCCAGCAGGGTGTAGGAAGTGACCTGAACCTCTTTGTTGCAATTCTTATCCCCTGGGGTGTATCAGCAGAGGAAAATTACCAAGTACTGCATGGCACCCATTTGTTCCACATTTCCATTCTCCAGCTGTCACTATCTCAGCAGCTTCTTCACACACATTTTTTATTCCGTTTAATCTTTTGAGCCTTTTTGTTAATAATTTCCAGGCTTTCTGTAGTATGTTTTACTTCCCCCTTCTTGCTTGAATCTCTTGGTTTTGCATGCCCTGTTTGACACTTGACTCCCACTTAATTCCTCTCGTTTCAAAAAGACTCTGATGCGCTTGCAGCAGGTGAGACCATCTTTTTGTGCCTTTCAAGATACCTTAAAAGTACTTTTGTGCACATCAGCTCCTCCTGTTTCTATTAAGAGCTTTTATATCAGGGAAAGGAACATGAACAACTTGTGCATACCTTCCATAAAAATAGACAGTGTGGAAATCAGCTGCTGAACCAAAGCACGTAGCATTGCTGCTCTTTCCATAGCTGATGAGGCTTCTAGAAAGGCACATTGTCGTACTGAAGGATAATGTATTGACTACTGGTAATTTTTAAAACAGGGTATCCCAAATGCTGCTCATGTAAGTAATAACATGGGCGTTCCAGCCTTGCCTGCTCCAACAGCAGTCCTGGGAAACGTGGGAACAGTTCAGGGACCAAGCGCGGGTAACGCAACATCCTCAAGTCACATCAAAAGCTCTAACACAGCTGTAAAATTGGGAGAAAACAAAGCAAATGTAACAGTGGAAGCCAGCGCAGATAGCTCCAAGAAGGACCAGGCAAGTTCAAAGTTGAGAGTGTGCGTGGTGTGTGTGTGTGTAAAAAATACAAATACATATAATATATAAAATAAAAATGTTGAGATAATAAAATATAGCAAACTCTGACAATACCTTTTCTCTGTAATATACTCAATACCGTCATGTACATGATATTTTCATGTCAGCTGTAGGACATGAACTAGCAAGTCGACTCTCTTGGATGTCATTTTCTTTAAAGCAGCACTGTTATGGATCTCACTGCGATTGTTGTGGAGCAACGTTCTGTTCTTAGTAAAGCACAGACAGCTCGTACGAGAGCTGAACTGTGCGGGGAGCACAGTTTTCTAGTCTTCTCTAGTAACTTCTGTCTCTGGAGTTTTAATTTGTGATTGATAAAAACACATATGCAGGCATTGAAAAATAATACTACTTTTTTTGTTTTAATTAGAAATTGTTAATTCAAGAGAAAGCAGCACAGGAGGTCAAACTAGCTATTAAGCCTTTCTACCAAAATAAAGACATCACTAAAGAAGAATATAAAGAAATTGTGCGGAAAGCTGTAGATAAAGTAAGTTGGCCTGTTAATCTGAAACGCGGGCGTTTCTGTTGAGGTGGGTTTGGGGTGGATTTCTTGATCTTGTGGGAACAACTGGTAGTTCCTGGGAGGGGGGAGCAGGAAAAGCAAACATACCTTTGGTCTTTCTCCATCCACAAGAGCTTTCTCAGCTCCTCAGAACATAACTCACTTCTTGTTTGAAAGAGCTGAATGAGAATTGGGAAGTATTAGGGAAGCAATTGGGATTTCAAAGCAATTGGGGGGTTTCAAAGTTATTCTGCCTGCAATGGAGAAACTTGGGTTGTCGGGAAGACAAATGGCATGAAATAGTGGTAAATTAACAGGAATCTTTCAAAAGTGTTTGTTTTCTTCAAAACTGTTGTAGGTTTGTCACAGCAAGAGCGGAGAAGTTAATTCTGCAAAAGTGGCAAATCTAGTGAAAGCGTATGTAGACAAATATAAACATTCACGGAAGAAGAATCCTGAGGAGGCAGTTTCCTGTGAAAGGAAATAGAACATGGTTTCAGTTTTTAATTTTATTCTATCCGCGAAGTGCAATTTCAACATGAACCGTTAATTGAAAATTGTACATGGCAGTGATTTGAATCTGCTTTTGATAAAATTATTTTTCAATGTAGTATATAATGTTTTGTTCTGAAGAAATATAGATCTACAGGGCCACTTCTTTATTCCTTTTTAAAAACAGATGTCTAAAAAGAAAAATGAAGGTGTAAAGAAGAATCATTAGGAATGTACGATTGTGTGGATACTTAGATGTACAGCATTTTGACTTGAATAACGGTGTGTTAAATTAGAAACTTCTGTCTGAGTACATTGGGTTTGGAACAGGTATGTACAGTACATGTAATCGGTCAGATTAAAGTAATTTGTTTCTTTTGATTTCTCCCTAATTATAGCAAAGATAAAATAATGTATTGCCTTGACAAATATTTCTAGTGTTAACTGGACAGGCTGAATGCAGGGGTCACAGTGTGTATATAAAAAAGCACATGGAGTTGTCTGAACAGAAGAACTGTTTAGATTTTAAAAAGAAAATTCATAAACAGTAAAAGGCAGCGCCCAAAGCCACGGCCGCTGCACATCGGTTGTAACACCAAATAAAAATCATGCTGCTTGGTTTTGTTTGTGATGTTTTTCAATTTGTTCCAAGATAGCGGGATGAACTTGAGTAACTGTGATGTGCTGAAAGGCCTCAGTGACCACACATGGACAGCCTCCTGCCCCCAGCTCGTAGGGAATCAGTGCTAGACCGGGGCGTTTGGGAACACAAGCCAGTTTCTTCTTCTAGGAAGAACAAGAAAGCTGGAATTGGTTACTGGGCTCCCAGTTGGTCAGAGAGCGCCAGTTGTGCCAATCTTAGCTGCATAATTGTTCTCTTTCTTAACTGCTGCTCAAGTCACGTGCAACAGCTTTTCTGCTTCCCTGGGCACTTTAATGTAGGAAGGGATAGAGGCATCACAAGCATTTTAAAAGCAGATGTGGGCTCAACAGATGTGCTGGGGGAATGCTTACAGCTGAGGTGAAACTGGTTTTACTGAGGCAGGAGCAGGGAGAGTTGCTGAAACACTTGTCATAACTATGTGCTCCTTATGGGAAGAACAGCTTGGGCTCCTTTTGGGTTTGAGTGGAGAAGGAGCCTTAACTCTGAGATTTACTCCGAGATAGAAATACTTGTTCCCTTACAGTGCGATGGAAATCTCGGCTGCAGTAACAGCATTTGCTGTTTGCTCTTCTGGCCCAAAAGCACAAACAGACCATTTGGAGAGAAAGTTTCTCAGAAAACTGGATTGATACAATCTCTTCATAGCCCATAGTTCCCAAAGCAACTTTTAGTGGCAGGAAACAACCTGTGATTAACTTTTGCAGAAGTCTGAGGGTCAAACAAGGGATATACACCCCTATATACATACATGATTATATGAAGAGATATGTATGTGTAAAAATAAAAAAGTGGCTTGTTACAGCAGTTGATCACTTGATTTTAATTATAACTTTCTACAGATGTAATGAAGCATTTGACTGTCTATATTTATTTTTGTGTGCCTAAATAAAAAGACTATGTACATTAGAAACAGATATATTACATTTTCTACAGTCAAGCCAGGTCTTAGATTTTTCAAAATACTCAGTTTTACACTGTGGTAGCAATTTGTATGATCTCTTGAATTTTAAGCTAAAATCGGTTAGCACTTTTGAAAAAAGTTGTAGCAAATTGCTATGTCTATCCTAGTTTATCACGCCATGCGTACTTATTTTTATTACATTTTCCTTCTCTGAATTTTTGGGTTTCAGTGACTCTTTGTATCTTTATACCGCTGGGCCTTGTTATAAAGCTCCTTTCAGGAGCCAGGTCAATGTTTTGTGGGTTTTTTTCTCTTTTTAGAGAGGTGGAAATGGGTGTGAAGGAGCAATGGAGGAATTGAGGAGGAGTTGGGGACGCGTCAGTAACTTGTGTTGCAGCTCGTGGCTGGAAGATGAGCTGCCACTTGCTGCCGGGTTGTTGGGCCAGCGACTAAATAATGCTCCACTGTATTGCAAAAAATAATGGAGAATGTCAGAGCAGCGTGTGATCAGTAACTTTATTTTTTACAATGAAACACTTCAGAACTTGCCATAAAATATGCAGTTTGTTACAATTTCTGTGTTGAACTAAAAAAAAAAGCGTTGCCTTAATACATAGACTCTCCTGTTTTTCGTGGGAAGCAGCAAAGTCTCTCTTGGTGCGACTGCCCAAGAAGGCAGGTGCTTTAACCTTGTAGTCATGCTTTTGTTAAAATAGTATGAAAGCTGTATTTCTATTTATTGAAACTCCTCGTACTGAAAATCTCAACCTGCACTAGCACCGAAAGCAAAGCAATGGAGACGCTGAGCCCCCTCGATGCCTCAAGGGCATCAGTAATTCATTCCACCCACCTTGCCTTGAGAAAAACGAGTACAAAACTGTTTGCCTTCTGTGAACTTACTTATGCAAATCCAAAGGGTTCTCCTCGCCCTCCCTCCTGTCTCACTGTGCTTGCTGCTTCAATGTCTCATCAGAAAGATGTATCTTAGGAGCACAGCGGCTGTCCAAAGTCCACAATGCAGTGTTTGTAGCATAAGGCTGGAGTGCTGTCTACTGAAAAGATACTCTAAGAACTAGTTTTGTGTAGTGCTAAACAGTTTCTAATAAATTCTTTTCACTAAGCTGGCAGTGGTCTGTGTTTGGTGTTAAATGATTCTGGCTCAAGTGGTTTAATTCAGAAAGCGGTGTAATTCCTATTGCTTCTCTATATATGCATATCTAATCTCCTTCTCCCTCTTTCACATCTGCTTTGGTTGCAGTTAGTCTGGCCTCACCCTCCCTTGCCTCTCTGCGGATGCTCCAAGCTGAAAAAAACCAAAATCCATGTGGCAAAAACATCCCTTGGCTGCGAGTGCTGCAGGGGGCTCCAAGTACAAAATGTGGGGCTAGGTGGGTGTTGTCATCTGCTGCATGGACCAAACCAGGGCAGCAATCAAACCGGCTCGGCCCTGTCCTACACATGGGAAGTACCGATCAAAACCGTGGTCTTCCCTGGAAGAGCCTGTTGGGCATTCAGCACGGGATCGCTGCCCTGGGGGCTGCGCTGCCTGGCTGCTCTGCAACTCAGAGCAGTGTTAGAGCTGGTTTGGTGCGGCTGGATGGGAACATCGAGGGTGGGAAAGGAGGGTCTTGTTCTGATGCTGCTCAGCTGCTGTCTTGGTTCTGTAAAGGTGCCTGAACAGACTGGCACATGGTCTTGGGAAAGAGGACTCGAGTGCGGGGAGCAAGGGTGGGAATTAAAGACAAGAGCGAAGGGCCTTTGGCAAGGATGATGTTCAGCGGGGAGAGGGAGGCTCAGAGGTGTCAGTTCTTGAGACCAAGTCTTCAGTGCCCTCAGAGGCCTGTCCTGCAGCCAGGATCATCTTGTGAAGCCAGGAAGGGTTGTGTCAGTCACAAGGAGGATGGTGTGACCTCAAGGAGACGGAGATACGGTTCAGATCACTGCATCAGAGGCTGAGGGAAGACATGCTGAAAAAAACCACATCATTTCCAGTAAAAGATATAGTCTTGGAAAGGAAAGAAATTTAATTTGACTACCAGTTTAGTGGCACCTGCGTGCTTGGGGACAAGGACCTTTTCAAACATCCCAAGAGCAAAAACTCACCACGTGTTTTTGCAAAGGGTGTTTCAATACATCAGGGTGACTTGAACTATGTCTGCCACTCCCTCCTGGGCCTTCTTCCTGTAAAAACCTTGAGCTGTGTCCCGCAAATGCCCACAGGCGAGAAACTTCATGCACTTAAAAATCTAAGGACTTGTGTGTCAGCAGAACTGGCTCCCTGGTCATGAAGAAGGGCAATTGCTGCACCAAACTGGTGGGAGGAAGGATCCCTTGTTTGGGGTCAGTGTTGTCACCACCAGGACAGAAACATTTATGGGCACAAGCAAGCCCAGAACATGCAAAGGGGCTCATTGGCAGCATTTGTCATTTTTGCTGAGCAAGTGCCAGTGGAGTCTGGGTCATGCAGCTACAGCCCTTCTGGGTCCCCCCTCTGCAAGCAGTGTCCATAGAGATCACTGCTGCTGCCAGCAAAAGGGCTCGGGCTTTCCTTAGGAGCCACATCTTGGGCATTGTAACACATCAGTGTCTAAAACAAGGATGTTGATGCTGAAGATGAACTTACACCTTTTGAATCACAGCGATGAAACTGCTCTGGATACAGATGAAGTATCACAATATTCACATAATAGTTTGTGAAGCAGTACAGACATGAGTAAGGACACTAAAGCAGATTACTGAGCCTGGGAATTAAAAGATAACTTCTTAGATGCAGCAGCTTTCAAAATAAGGAATGCAGCTCTATGAAGATTTTTTTTTTAATCATTAATCTGGAGATTTAAAAAAATAAAAGGTACAATTAACTACTTACATGGAAGGAGACAACTGGGATATTGAACTTCTCTTAAGCTGGACTTACTTTTCCAGTATTACTCACAACTCCCAGGGACTTCTGCACCAACAGTAAGCATTCCACCTCCTTTTCCATAGACTGTTCATGCAATAAATACAGGGGATTACAGCAATGCAGTAGATGTTCATTACCCACAGTAAACAATCAAACCCAGAATGGAATCCAATACAGAGAAAAATTGCTGCAGGAGCCAAACCCAAGGAATGTTTGGCAGCAGGTTGTCATATAATTAGTCCTGGAGTGTTGCAGAAATTAAACCACCAACCACTGAATTTTTTTAATGACAGGCATCAATCAAAAAATAGCCAGGGATTCCTAGATGCCTTGGTGCCATAGCAAGTGTGGGATTACAGCAAATAACCACTCTTGTAAGTCACAATTTACCTATACATTCCAGACCCTTTTACAGAAACTCATGGCTCTTGGGGACCAGGACGGCAGGTAGAGTCTCTCTAACAGCAGATAGGAACATTGCCACCTTTCTTTCCTCTCCACATGTTCCAGAGGGACGTTCAGTGTGTGGGTATTTGCAGGGTAGATGTTTATCAGCAGCACTAATGGCCAAAGCACGGCCAAGGGCTTGCTCTGCCCCAAGCCCAGGGGGAGCAGGAGCAGCAGGGACCCCCATGCTCCAAGGCGCACACACATACACTCAGCTTGCTTGATCATCATTATTTACATGGTACCTGGTAGGTAGAGTATCAGACTGATAAACTCTAAGCTATTCCCCCTGAAAATACGACAACGTACCTTGGAAGCACAAGATCGGTCTCTGATCTATCATGGACTAATACCAACACAGCGCAGAGCTGCTGCTCCCTGTGCACAGCGCGTGGCTTTGCTCTGTCACCTCAGCACGAGGGGTTAAATAACTGACTCAACCCACACCTCTGTCTCACTGACCCGGCGCAGCTCTGCAGCCACATCAAGCCAAAGAGGGCACAAGGAGATGGACTTGATGGCCCCCTGCCAGCAGCAAGCTCCAGCCTGGTGTCCCAGGGCCCTTCCTAGTGGGGAATTCAACAAGTATTTAAATTTACATAATTCTAATAAACATGCATTGAGTATGGGGGGAAATACAAAACACAGATGACCATGCAGCGTAGGCACCTTGTGTTACATGAGTTGTGGCAAACAGATTAAATTTTTCGATGTGCAGTGGGTTTTACTACAGGCTTAGCCATAGGCTGGTTGGCCAAGACTTCACAGAGGCTTGTGACAGAAGAGAGGTTTGAAGCTGGGACTCTTCTAAACCTCACTGACCCCCAGTGACACAGGGAGGGCCCTGCAGACACTTCAGAGCAGCTGTCCCGGAGCAGTGACACAGCTCTTGGGTGGTGGAGATCGTGTCCTGTCTGAGCAACACAGGGAGAGGCACCCAGAACAGCACCCACCTCGTTTCTTCATTAGCCCGATGACATCTAATGGAATGACATAATCATATTAACTTTCGCAATGGTGCAGACTCCAACCCTCCTGGGCAGCGAGGGGGGCAGCGAGGCCACAGCAGAACTGGGATGGGGGTACAGGGTACGTGTCTCGTACTTTATGATTCACCGCGTAACTCCAACCGCAACTACATCAACACAGAGAGCCCTGCCCAGAGATAAGGAACAAGCAGACATTTGGGTATCAGAAAAAATTACTCTTAGCCAGGACAGCACGTTACATGTGGACATGCGGATTTAAAACCCCCAAACAACAAAACCAGCAAACCCTCTCAGAATGCAACTGGTGGCAAATCCCCCTACGAGGTATAAAAACCTGCCCTAAAGCAGCTGCCCAACATAAGAGCAGAAACCTTACTATGATTCCTCTTACTCTAATATTGCATTTATTTTCAAAGGTAAAAAGCAATCAGCATTTTAAAAGCTCAGATTACTCTGTGTTTTCAGACAGGGAGAAGCCAAAGCACAAATGGCAACAATCATGCGCGAAACAGCAAGTTGTGGTATAACCACGTGAAAAACAGCAGGATATTAAAACCAACCGAAGATGGTTTTGAGGCCAGAGTAATTTAAGAACATATTGCCATCTTGCCAGAAACACCACTAAAAAGTGATAACACGACTCAAAAAATCACCCTTGATTTCTCCACCACTTGAAAACAATTCACAAACCGCTCCAGGGGAAACCTCCCTCAACCCACACAAAACAGAGGTTATGGGTATCCCTGGCTGCTGCACATCGTCACATCGCGCTCAACCGCTGCTTTGTGAGGGCAGTTCAGGTGAGGCCGTTCCACCTGCAAACCACACACACCTTTGATGGGAACGGAACTCAAGCCTCGCTGCGCTCTCCCGTGCTTCTCCGTCCGGGCCGCCCCCTGGCGAAGCTGGGCACTGAAATCAAAAAGCAAGCAAGGAAAATTAAATATCTTTAGCAGTAATAAATAAATTTGAGTCCAGGATGCGCTTTGCCCCAAACTGTAGGTAGAGAGGCAGTAATTAGCATGGATGGCTGCGCACTCCAGGGACACCAAGCGCGGTATCATCAAGCAAAGCCTGGGAAAAGAGGCAATCTAAAGGTGAAAAACTGTAATGCTGTTTCTCCTCCCAGGCAAGGCTGTGGCTGTAGTTTTCAGTGGAGGTTCTGCCACACACCAAAGTGCCTGTGGTTCCACCACACACCTCCAGAGAACACAGACTGATGACTGCGGAATAACATCTACTCGGGCAAGAGGAGCTCTCAGCATCCTCACTATATTGAGGAACACTTCAAGACAACTTTGTAGATACAGGAGATTCCACATTTTAAAAATATACCCAACCTGGGATTAGTGTAATATAGTTTCGTTATGGGTTTGGGTTTTGCTTGTTTCTTTTTCCCCAGGAAGTCTGTACTTTTCTTCCAGCAGATGCTGTGGAGCCAGAACAGGAATTCTGACTGTGCTTCTGAGACAACGTTCAGTGGAGACCGCAGGGCTTTTTCCATCGGTTGTGAAGAGCAGTGGCGTCACTGCAGTAACTTCCAACGAGGAAAATATATACAATAGAAACTATGCATTATCTTGCTCCAAAAAATACGTATAACAGCAGTGTGCTGTGTATCCCACATAACACGAGGTACACCTTGCTGGTCGCTCTCCCCCTCAACAAACTTTCAAAAATTGGGTTTGTCACAAACAACTTCAATCTGTGACGAGTTAAGTGACAGCAAGTCTGCATCGAACTCCCACACAGAACTATTACACTAACAAGCAGGAAAACACAGCAGACACAGAGCTGGCAACCACGCTGCACTATGTGTGCTTATGGTGCCAAGGTACCTGCGTGAATCTGGCACCTTTTTGGCAACTGTATTCCGAAATGGGATGTTCTCCTGGAGCCATCAGCCAGTATTTCACAGTAAAACAATGAATATGCCCACGAATCAGTAACACACACCACCATTGTACCTCACAGCCTGAAGTACGTCCTCCATACTTTGCCCTGCACCAGTTAATCAGGAAACGTGTGGCTAAAGGTGACACTTGGCTGCCCTGGGACTGTTTGGAGCAGCTGCTTGCGGTGCCAGTTGTTCTGAACACCTTGAAAGGCCTGCAAGGGAAATTGGATCAAAGGGAAAGGTCCAGCTGCTGCCCTGCACCGGAAATCCTGGCCATGTCAGCAGCTCACACAGGTGACTTTGCTTGCCGGAGGGTGATGCCAAGCACTGGGATTTCTACAGCTTCCTTCCAGAGTACTCCGTACCTCATTTCTCCCTTTCCTACTTTAATTCCATTATTTCATGCTGTATTTCCTAGAACTCGTACAATCAATTCCTTTCTGCATGCATAGATTCACATTTTGCAATCCAGTAAACATTTCTCCCTCTAAATCATCATGTAAATCCATTAAATAAAAGCAAGTGCAACAGAGCTATAAATGACTGTGTTTTCCAGGGAAATGTTCGTTAGTTCCAGCCCTAGTGCAGGCTCAGGTTTGGTTCTCATACGGGTCAGTCCTCAGGCTGT